>NW_020954585.1:41954920-41977716 GCF_900497805.2 Vombatus ursinus
TGTGTGTGTGTGTGTGTGTGTGTGTGTGTGTGTGTGTGTGTGTGTGTATGTAAAAGGATTTGTTTTGGAGTTTTTAAAAATTGTGTAATGTGGGGGGATAATGGAAGAGAGATTAATTTTTGAAAAGTTGTTACTTGAAAATTAATAAAATTTAAAAGGGGAAAAAATCTAGTTTTTGTTTGAAGACTTCTAGAACTCATTATTGTACCCAGTTCTCCTACCAGGAAATCCATTCCATTTTTATTCAATATAAGGGCACAAATATTTTTCATACACATATTGTGGGTGTTATTTTTCCCATACAATCACAGATTCATGCCTTTGGTTAGCAATCACTTATTAATTGCTTATTATATTCCAGGCACCATGCTAAACATTAGAGATACAAAGAAAAAGCAAAAACAGTACCTGCCCTTAAGGAGGTTACCTTCTGATTGGGGAAATAACATTTACATAAATTGGAGCATATAAGCTACAGAGTGGATGGAAGGTAGCCTTACAGGGGGATATACTAATTGTTGGTGAGACAAGGAAAGGCTTCCTATAGGAGATTAGGCTTGAATTAACTCTTAAAGCAAGCCAGGACTTCTAAGAGGCAGAGGTGAGGATGGAGAATATTCCAGGAATGGGGAACTTCCAATGCAAAGGCAGAGAGATGGGAGGCATCCTGTGTGAGGAACTGCAAGTAATTCATCCTGGCTGGACCATAGAAAGATAAAATGGGGCAGATTGTGAAATGCACAATGTGTGGCACATGGTATTCACTTAATATGTGCTTTTTAATTCATTTGTTCAATGTTAAATAAAGGTCATATTATCCTAGAGGTAATAGGAGCCATTGGGATTTACTGAGTTGGGGTGGGGGAGAGGAGGCAATGAACCTACCCTTTAGGAAGCTGCATGGATGATAGATTGGAATGTGGAGAGAATTGAGGCAGGAGGTTCCATTAGGAGACCTTCTATATTTGAGATGAGATGTGATGAGGACCTGAATGAGGGTGTCAGCAATGAGAATGGAATGAAGGAAAATTATGCAAGAGAGATAGTGGAGAAAGAAATGGCAAGATCATGGCTGATTGGATATGTGGGGTGGTTAATATAAGATTATTAATTATTATTATATTATATAAATATGTAATCATATCATTATATAATTATATATAAATATACACTTAATACATTATTGATTAAAATTATTAATACTGCAATCCTAATTATGAAAGTAGGGTTCTTTTCCAAAAGAAAATCAAATAGAAAAGCCTTGATCTGCTCCCCAAAACTGATGGATTGAAACTTGTGGAAGATGAGAATAAATAGAATGGATAAATCCAAGAGGGAGGCAGCACGGTACAGGGAATAGAGACCTGGCCTTGAACTGAGAAAGCCTTGGATTCAAGCACTGCCACTCACGCTGTCTGTGTGTGTAACCTTGGGCTGGCCTTTCCACTTCTCAGTACTCTAGGCAGCTTTCTAAAATCCTTAGGTTGAAGGGGTGCCAACTTGCATTGATAAAGGGAATCTCCCCACCTAGGAGTACCCTATACCAATGAAATCACAGGCCTAATGCCTACCGCCTAAATTCAAGTTACAGGATTACAGCATGAGTTTGAGAATATTCTAATTAGAACACACTGATGATACATTTCTAGAAGTTATTTTTGGTAGACTGTCATATTTGTTTTTGAACTAAAGATTTCCCAAAGTAAGGATTGTGTATCTTATCTCTGCGAATTTTTAAATAAACATGACTTTTTCCTCACCTCTCTCCATTTTAAGGAGAAACTCTGTCATTTTTTGGGGTACAATCTATCAAAACAGGCCAATATCTCTGTCAGCATCAATGATTCCTGAGTTTGCCAGACAAGCACTGCAGAAAACCAGGAAATAATCTCATTTGGAGATTTCAAAGGTCCCTAGAAGACTGTGAGAAGTCTTCATCATCTGTTGATCAATATCTTGTCTATGGGTGGCTGAGGAGTTCAGGGACTGGTCTGAGGGGCTAGATTGTAAAGGGTGGTGGTTGGCAAGACTAATTTGACTAAGGCTCCCCTTGCCTCTGTCATCAAGGAAATATGTCTTAGGAAGAAAATAAAATTCTTTCATTTTTCTCAGGGGATGTCCTTACCCTCCTTTGATGCCCTTATTTGTCTGGGAATACATGGCTTACACACTAGTCTGTTCATGTATGTGCTATGTTGGTGCTGAAAAGGGATGTCCTCTGGCCTGTAGTTGTCGTGGTCTGCCAGGTGGTAGCCATGTTCCTGAATCCTGTTCCAATCAAAGATGTTGTCAATCCCTGGCTGGTGAGCAGGTAACCCTTTCTAGAAAGGTTACCCTGAGATGATTTGAGCATCAAGGGTCATAAGTTCAGATCAATTTTGAAGGTATTTGGAGGACCTTCTTGGAAGTCACTGTGGAGATTTGCTGAATAACAGTGATTTAGGTTCTGATCCATGAGTTTTAAAGAGGGAAATCTGTTGTTATACTTCTTTCCCTTCTTCTTCCGCCTCTTTTTCTTTTTTTTCGTCTTTTCCTTCTATTATAATATGTGTGAGAGAGAAAGTGATAGAAAAGGATGGGTTGGTCACATGATGAGGGTCAGGGTTAACAGCTGGAACACCTGTGCTCTCCACTGATACCTTAATGATATTGAGGAAGCAAGGATATGGGAAGGGAATGAACTGTAACAAAATGGGCCACCTTAGTGGGGAAACAATCAACCACCGCTAATGATATCAATGATATTTTCTCTCTTTATATACCCTATATTCTAGCTAATCTTGAACCTGAAGGCAGGAGTGGCCTCTAGTTTTGTCTTTGTATCACAAGCACTTGGCACGATGCCTTGCACATAATAGGAACTTTATACATGTTTGCTGTTCAGTTAAATTCACATGACACTTCCAGGCTTACAAAATACTTCCCTTACAACAACCCTGTGAGATAGCTAGTGCCAGTATTATTGCTCCCATTTTACAGATGAGAAAACTGAGGCTCAAAGACGTAAGTAAAAGGACTCACCTTTGGGCACATAGCAATTAGGTGCTCAGAGTCAAGATCTGAATCTCATCTCCCCTTACTCCAAGGCCAGTGCTTTTTCCCCCTACTGTTGCCTCTCCTAAATCACAGCATATTCATGAGCTGGCAAGAGGTCTGTGACAAAATTTGGCAAGATTTGTTCCATGGTCCCTGGGGAGTTGGTAACTGCTGTCGCAAGCTCAAAAGTCAGTCTGCTTCACAGAGAGCTGAGTTAGCAGCTCTGCATTGTTGGGGTCCAGAATTCTTCTGCTATAGGGGAGCTCCTCTATCAAAGCCCCAAGCTGGTGTGTTGTTCCCCCTGTGACTAGATTGGAAGCTGGTGAGACAGACAGACCATCCAACAATAGGGTGCTAATCTTAGTCTCCTCCATATATCCAAGTGTGACTATTCTCTGCCTCTAGGACATATCCAGAAATTTCTTTTTTTGTTTTGTTTTGTCTCATGCTGTTCTCTATCCTTAGAATGTCCTCTCTCCTCCCTCTGTTTAGTGTGAAAAATTATCTACCCATTTTTTTAAAGTCGGATTCAAAGTTCACCTCCTCTGTGGTGCCTCCCCCAACTGCCTGTTGATAATGACCTTTGTCCTCCAACCTCGCATAACATTTTTTTGGGGGAAGGATGGACCTCTGTTGTGCACTGATTTTGTATTACTGTATACTGCATTTATCTCTGAATGTGTTATACTTGTAAGCTCTAAAAGGTCAGAGACCATATGTATCATCTACATTTTATATTTCTTCACAATGCTAAACATTTTCTCATGGTAAATGTTTTTTGAATTGATGTGTATTTGCTTGTTGAGGTCCCAGACCAAAAGCTGTAGAGCAACTACAATTACTTTGTGAATCACTATATTACCAACTCAGCTTAGACTGGAGATTAACAAGGCAATTTACGCAACTTCACAGTTTATCTGCCACCACAATTATTGTAGGACTTCTTCAGTGCCCATTGAAGACATTTTCTGTTGCTTCATGGGTTTGTCTGCAGTCTGAAGGCTGAAAACCAACCGCTAAGAAGGATCCTTTACTCACTCCACTCTCCAGAAAGAAGCACAGAACTCCTCTAGATCATCAGTATCTTATAATGGATGGAGTGCTAGGCTTGGAAGCAGGAAGATCTGAGTTTAAGTCCAGCCTCTGACACTTCCTAGCTGTGTGACTCAGGGCAAGTCACTTAATCTCTCTGAGCCTCAGTTTCCTCATCTGTAAAATGGAGAGAGTAACAAGCACCTACCTCCTAGGGTTGTCGTGATCATATAGCCTATGTGAAGCTCATAGCAGATGTTAAAGTGCTCTATAAGGGTTAGCTATTATTATTGTTATTCATAAGGCTCAAATGAACCAATAATACACATAAAGTATTAATAAAAATGTCAGTTTTATTCTTCTTGCCATTCCTTAATGTGACAGGTGGTTCAGAAACCTGTTCAGATTCTCCTTTCTGGTGATTTCTCTCTTTCTTGCCACCCACCAGATTACCCCCATCTCACAGGTGGTTAGGAACCCACCACTGTTTCCTTCTTACCAGGTGTTTGTTGCTTTCTTTCCCTCCCAACTGTAATACACTTCTAAAAAGGAAGTCAGAATTAGCCTCAGGTTGAAATGATGAGTTGTGTTTTCTTAGGCTAAATCACCCATTTCTAGCTTTACAGAGAATTATTCTGTATGGGAGTACTTTGGTCGCAATCCATAAATAAAAATGACTTTTTTGGGATGTTTATCAAGCACCCAGTCTACGTTGAGTATGGCACTAGATGCCACAAGACTTAGCAAGAATGCAATAAATATGATTCCTGTTCTCATAGCTTTATCTTCCTGACCATTGGGCCCAGCTCCCTGGGACTTCATTTTCTTTCTTTTTTTTATTTATTGTGTTATCCCCCTTTATTAGAAAGTGAGCTCCTTGACAGCAGGGTCTATTACTTTTCTATTTGTATCGTAGCTGTGTTTTCATAAAGGTAAGCACCCAAGTACTTTGTTATTCACTTGTTCATTATTCATTCATTCATTGTGAAACATTTGCTGTTGTTCAGTTGCATCCAGCTCTTTGTGACACCACTTGGAGTTTTCTTGGAGTAGTTTTCTATTTCCTTCTCCAGCTCATTTTACAGATGAGGAAACTGAGGCCAATAGGGTTGTGACTTGCCCACAGTCATGTGGTTAGCAGGTGTCTGAGGACAGATTTGAACTGAAGAAGATGAATCTCCTTGACTCCAGGGTTGACACTCTATCCACTGTGCCTCCTCGCTGCCCCTGTGAAACATTACAAAAATATGAAAACAGGGTCTTGCTGGCTTCTTGCACTCTGACTTTTCTTATTATACTGTGTGAGTGGCATGAAGAGATAAACTGGAGATATCCCCATCAGCGCTAAGATCTTTAGTTGTCTAGAAGTATTGGGCTGGGATTGTCATCTGCCCCATAGAAAAATGGCCACTAGGTAATGCATAACTTAATTTTCTGGGAAGTTTCATAAATTCAGACTCTCATTAATGAGTACATAACAATGACAATTTGTAGTAGCCTTTAGAGTTGGCCTCAGAGCTGGGAAGACGTGGGTTCAAGTCCTCCCTATGATGTGTATTATCGTTAGGATTGCAAATTGTTTAGCTTCCTATTGCCCCAGGAAACTCTAAAGCTGTAAGTTGTAGAGCTGGTACTGATCTTCATTAGAATTGGTAATTTCCTCATATTAATGAAGAAGTCTATTATTGGGAGTTCCCCCTACTAAACCAGCAAACCAAAACACTAGTCTTGTTGTTTAGTCATATCTGACTCTTCCTGACCCCATTTGGGGTTTTCTTGGCAAAGATACTGGAGTGGTTTGCCATTTCCTTCTCCAGCTCATTTTACAGATAAGGAAACTGAGGCAAAAAGAGTTAAGTAACTTGCCCAAGGTCACACAGCTAAATGTCTGAGGTCACATTTGAACTTAGGTGTTCCTGACTCCAGGCCTGGCACTCTATTCACTGAGCCACCTAGCTGCCCAGTCTTATTGGTAAGCACCTAACATTTGTCAGTTGTCCATTTTGCAATTTAAAACCCCTTCTGAAGAATTCTGAGTCTTAACTGTCTTTCCTCTCAATCTTTGGCTAATTTATTCCCTTATCTTACTTGCTTGCTGGTTTATCAGCCCACAGTTCTGTCTTGTCCTGTTCTATCTCTGCCATGGGCCCTCACTCCTTTTCCTAGTTTGTGACTCCCGCTGTTTCTTTAGCAAGTGTTTGTTGTACTTATTTACCAATAAATGTGATAAGAGGCAGCATGGTATATTGAGGAGAGGGCTGGCTTGAGTTTTCTTGCCTCTGACCCATCTTGGCAGTGTGACTGTTGGTAAGTCTTAGTCCAGCGGTAGAGTCTTGAAGCCACAGGTGGCCCTCTAGGTCCTCAAGTGTGGCCCTAAAGGGCCATGTGTGATTTCAAGACCAGAGGTTCCCCACATTGCAGAGAAAGGTACAGGCTTCCATTGGTAGAGTGAAATGAGAGTTCCAGTGTCTCTTTAAACATGATTTGGAGCAGTTAGATAACACAGTAGATGGAGCACTGGGTCTGGAGTCAAAAAGATTAAATCCAACTTCATATACTTACTAGCTGTGTGCTCTGGACAAGTCACTTAACCTCTGTTTGCCTCAATTTTCTCAATTGTAAATGGGGATAATAATAGAATCTACCTCTTAGGGTTGTTGTGAGGGTCAAATGAGATAGTATTTATAAAGTGCTTGGAACAGTACCTGCAATATAGGAGCTCTACATAAATGTTAATGATGATGGTGATGATGATGATGATGATGATGATGATGATGATGATGATAATGAGAAGGAACCTCTTGCCTTGGGCTGTTGTCAGTCAAAATTTATTAAGTGCTCAGTATGTACCAGGCACTGTACTAAGTTGTCATAAAAAAGGCAAAAATCATCCTTTCTCTAAAGTTTGAGCATTTATTCACAGGACTTTGATCATTGTTTACTTTACTCTAACCAAGTTCTAACTCCATCCCTCTGTGAATTTTTTTTCTCAGAAATCTGACCTTTGTCTTTGTAGATCAAAACCTTGGACTTTGAACTCTCTGAGTCCATATACAATTTCAGAGTATTCTGGACTTATTGACTACACTCATCCCCTGACCCTGTCCCTGGTTCAGGACAACAGTCCACAAACCCATCTTTTATTAAACTCCTATTATGCCCAATGCAGATACAACTAGAAATAAAAATGAAGAGATAAGGCAGTTTCTTTTGCTTAATTGGCAACTAGATGTAGGATTCACTTGATGGAGTAGCTATACTTCCGAAAGTTGACTATACAGAGAATTTCTTCAAATTAAATAACTTTTCCCCATGGATTTCCACTATAAAATTGGAAGTGCTTTCTTAAAGTACAATCCTTAAATTATAAACTGCGTGTCATTTCTATCTTTTTATCCTTAGTGCCAAGCACAGTACTTTTCACATAAGAAGAGCTTAACCAATTATTGTTGATGAAATTGAATTGGAAAAGATATTGGCCAACCAGCATAAGATGAGTCACATCATAGGTTTGCAGCAAAAAGTTTAAAATTGTATCTTTAAAGGGAAGATGACTATTTTTCAGAGAAAATATTGATAATATTTTTAATCATAACTTACAACTATAATACAACTATAGCCAGGAGAGACCTCCCCTTTTCCCATATCACACAGCCTTTAAGGGAAATGGGGGGGAAGGGACACCTCCAAGGGAACCATTAGAGAGGCATCATGGCATAATGCATAATGTGTTGAACTTGGTTGGAAGCCAGAACACCTGGGTGCAAATTCAACTTCTGACACCTATTAGTTTTGTGATCAAGATGAGGTCACCTAACCCCTCAAAGTCTTCATTTTCTTGTCTCCAAAATGAGGCTAATAATATCTATAATAGCTGCCTCACAGGATTGTTACTAGAGGATGGGAGGGGGGAGGTTAGCAAGGTCATTTATTTTTTCTGAACCTCAGTTTTATAGTTCATGAAGTGGGATAATAAAATGGGTCCTACATAGGACTCCTGTGAGAATCAAGTAAGGTGATGTATGTGGGATGCTTTGTAAACTTTGAAGCTCTATGTAAATGTCATGTATTGTATATTTATTGTGTCATTATTTTAAAATGTCTGTCTGTTCCATTTTCTAATAGTGAATACCTATCCTAAGACCTAAAACAGGGCTCTGCTCAGAATAGGTATTTAATAAATGATTGATGAATTGAATGGACTTGGCTGAGATCATATAGCAATAAGGAGGAGGTAGGACTCAATTTCAAGTCTTCTTCCTTTTCTAATGCTCTTCCATTTAGCCCTACATTGCTTCTGAAACTGATCTGCTCACATTTCCCCCTTGGGCGTTGACATCCCTGTGCCTCTCTTCATGCTATTTCTGCCCCCTGGAATGTCTCCTCTCTTCGTCCTTCCTTTCTCCCTTCCCATTTGAATCTCACACATCTTTAAAGGACAAACTCAATTCCTTCCTCCTCTACGAAGGTTCCTCTGACTATTCCATCTCTCTCTGTGTCTCTCTGCCTTTTTTTGTATCTTTGTCTCTCTGTCTCTGTCTCTCTCTGTCTCTTGTCTCTGTCTCTCTCTGTGTGTCTGTCTCTGTCTCTGTCTCTCCTCTGAATCCATTGCACTCACTGCCAACAGTCCTGGATATTATATGTACTACATTGTGACTTTTCTTGTATGGTTATCTATTGTACTGCCATCTAATTCTTCTACTGTCACATAACTTTTCCAGTGTTTGTGCCTTGTCTTCCCATCTTGACTGTAAATTCCTTGAAAATAAAGATAATAGGATATATCTCTTTGTAGCCATAGTATCTATTACAGGCGATGTAAGACTTTGTACATGGACCATTAATAGTGGTTGACAGGTCGATTCTGACCTTGACTGCAATTCAAGTCTGGTTTTGCAACCCAAATATGGATATGGTTCCTTCTCTCATCCTGTTGCCTCATCATAGCTATGCCCTAGTGGTGGTCTGCCAAGGCTCCTTCCCAGGTTCCATCTGCTATTCATGGGATATAGCCTTGTGTCTTGATAAATGGATGTGGATCAAATAGATTTAAGTATCATGATTAAAAGCACTGGATTTGGAGTCAGGAAGGACCCAAGGTCAATTCCTACCCCAAACATTTATAAGCCAAATGACCATGTGCAAATTCATTAACCTTTCAGCCCATTTTCTCCTATATAAAATGGAGTAATACTATCTTTAGTGTCTATCACACAGGACTACTGTGAGGATAAAATAAGATTGTATATGTAAGAAACAATGAAAACTTTAAAATGCTGTATAAATGTAAGATATCATAGGGATGTGGCACATATATTACCATCATCATCATCATAGGGATGTGGCACATATATTACCATCATCATCATCATCATGTGTACTCTCATGGAGGAAGCTATCACATATAGTAATTAACAGATAAATAAAAACCTCATATCTCTAATGTCTAATTACAGCCTCTCCCTTTTCCAATCCATTCTACATGCTGCTGCCAATTTGTTCAAAACACAGATCTGGACTCACAGGCATGCTGAAGCCAGCTCAACCTGACTTGTGAGAGTCATTTGATAAATTTTTGGTGTGAAATGGGCAAATACTGAAAATCTGGGTTAGAATTTTTCTTATTTCACTTATTGTTTAGACTTAAGTGATGGAGAAAATGTTAATAATACAGATTAAACATTAAAGTGTGTCCTATTATTTAGATAGAAAGATACAGATATATAGATATTTTGAAGAGCTGGTTGTTAAACATTGGCCTGCATACTTCTGGATCAGATCATGTAATTCTCTTACTCAAAAATCTTCATTGGCTACCTATTGCCTCTAGGATGTAAAATCCTCAGCCTGGCACTTCAGTCCTTCCACAATATGGCTGCCACCCTGATCTCCAGTCCTATTTCTCATTATTCTCTTTTACCCACTCTTCTATTACAATTAAACTGTCCTTTTTTTTGCTATTCCCAGTACATGACAGTGTATCTTCCACTTGAAAGTTGGCCAAGGTTATTTCCTTCTTATTGTCCTCCTTTTTCAAATCATAGCTCAGTCAGTACCTACTACATGAGGCCTTTTCTGATCTACATTCGTTCTTCTTTTCCACTGAAATTAGTTTGTATTAACTTCTTGGTATAAGTGTAATTTTCCTCCAATAGAATGGAAGTTCCTTGAGGAAAGGGACTGTATTGTTGTTTTTTGGGTCTTCATCCCTAGCACAGTACTTGAACACAGTAGGTGCCTAATTAATGTCTGTTGAATTTAATTGAATCATAGGCCACTTCCAGCAGTGCCTCTGGGTTTCTATCTCCCATGCAACATTGTGTCTTGGCTGTAGATGAGATGATATCTTGTAAGGGAATGTGCAGACCTCTTGTTTTCTTGTCAACTTCCCTAGGAGTGTCATTCTTCCAATAATGCACACTATTACCACAACTTCTGGGCTGGTGTTGGAATGTGGCCCATTTTACTGCAGTTACAGAGTTGAGTATCTCAGGAAAAGAGAGGATGAGAGATCCAGATGAGATCTTTTCATAATAGAGCAGAATGATAATGCTGCAGGGTTCTGGAATTTCTCTGGTTCAAATATGCTTCCTTCCCACTCTTACGGTTCTGCTGCACTGATCTTCTTGTGCTTGCATTAGGAGTTTTGATTTGCCAAAGGTTGACTAATAAGCATATCTTTACCTCGAAAAACACCTTCATAATAAGTTAAAACTCATTATAATATGAACTATATTCTTTTTCCTTTAAGGCTTCTTCCTTATTTCACTTAACATGCAGGAACATAACAGCAAATTTGAATTGCCTTCTTTCTGCTTTTGGAGGACAAATGTATAGAGATTTCAGATCATATTATTGAAATAAGTGTGCATTCATTGTTTCTTGTTAATTTTTTTATATCGTTATTTCAGAAGTTCATCTCTCTTTGGACCATATATATATAGTCAATGCTACAGGAAGGTTATACTTAAAGGCTCGTTGAATTATTTTGAAATATAATCTTCATGACAAATCTGGCCCTTGGCTTTTGGAAAGCATGTACTCCAAGAGTTCTTTGAACTAGTGGGTATGAGATTATGGGTATGAGCCTTTGTAGACTGTTAATGAGAAAGCTTTGTCAAAAGTTTGGGGGTGGGGAAGCCCATGAAATCCAACTCCCCACTTAAGCTATTTGAGAGACCATATATGTGGTAAGTCATTTCGTTCAGCAGCCCAGATGAGTTTAGTATCATATCTGCATCTTAGGGAATTGAATGACAACACCATCGACATTTAAATTGTGGGCACAGAATACTTGTCAAACACTAATTGCAGCCTTCCCCAACTCCTGTATTACTAACCTCATTATTAAAACAACTGTCTGAATGGCAACAGCAGAGAGAGAGTCTATTTACTAAAGCACTTCATGAAAAGGTACAATTGCGATTATGAGACATTTGGATTTGTGAACCATTCACAGCTTTTAAAGAAAAATGTTTGGCCTGAGCTAAGAGATTCATTGGTGAATGCTTGGCAACGGCATAGGATAGCCAGCTCCCATGTTTTTGTACTTGACACTTTTTTCTAGGCAACCAGAAAGCCACACTGAAACACTGAAGGCAGTACTCCAACTGACATTGGTTGGGGGTGGGGGGGGATGTATTTGAATGTATATGATTTGGGGTTGATTGTTTGGTGCAGATAGCCACAGCAAGAGGAGAGTCAGGAAAGACAAAAAGCCATAATGGTTGGCTTCCTTGGGGAAGGCTTTACAAGAAGCAAGAGCTTGAGCAGAGCCTTGGAAGATGATTAAGGTATGAAGAAATAGGGAAAGGAAGGACATTGAAGGATTTGCTGGAGTCAGCTAGATGGTGTAGTGGATAAGAATCCTAGATCTGGATTCAGGAAAACCTTTTTGTTGCAATCCCATCTCAGATACTTAACAGCTGTGTGACCTCAGGCAAGTCATTTACACTCTCAACCTTAGTTTCCTGATCTGTTTGAGACAGCTAAATGGAAGATGAGTAAGAGTATTAGGCTTGGAGTCAAGAAGACTTGAGTTCCACTCTTGCCTTAGACATTTATCAGCTGGGTGGCCCTGTGTCCAGTAAGACATCTTAAACCCAATATGTTCCAGACAGAACTCATTATCTTTCCCTCTAAACTCTTCCCACCTCCTACCTTCCCTATTACTGTAGAGGGCAAGACCATCCTCCCAGTCCCTCCAGCTTACAACGTAGGGGTCATCCTGAACTCCCCAACATATCTCACTTTCCCTGAGCCCTGCTCCATTGCCATCCTGCAGATTTCACCTTTGCAACATCTCTTGAATAGACTCCCCTTCTGTCCTCTGATATCCCCACCACTCTAGTACAGGCCCCCATCACCTCATACCTGGATCATTTCAATAGCCTGATAGTAGATCTGCTTGCCCCAAGTATCTCTCCACTCCAATACATTCTCCATTCGGCCACTAAACTGATTTTCCCAAAACTGGCCAGATCATATCTTTCCCTACCCAATCAACTCCATTGGCTTCCTATTGCCTCCAGGAACAAATACAAAATGCTCTGTTTGGCATTCAAAGCCCTTTACAACCTATCCCCTTTCCTACCTTTCCAGTCTAATTCATGCTCAGATTAAGACATTGCCCTCATGATGTCATTGGTTCTCTTCAAGAACAAAGGATGAATAATAGTCTTCTTACACCTTCTCCCCAGCACATGTTTTTATTTTGATCCAGTGACATTGGCCTCTTGACTGTTCCATGAACAAGACGCTCGGTCCCTCCATTCTGAGCATTCTCTCTGGTTGTCCCCTATACCTGGAATGTTCTCCCTTTACTGCTCTAACTCCTGACCTCCCTGGCTTCCTTTAAGTCCCAACTAAAATCCCACCTTCTACAGGAGGCCTCCAACCCCTCAATTCCAGTGTTTTCCCTCTTTTAATCACTTTTTATTTATCCTGTTCATAGCTTACTTTGTATATATTTATTTGCATGTTGTCTTCCCCATTAGATCGTAAGCTCCTTGAGGGCAGGAACTGTCTTTTGCCTCTTTTTATATCACCAGTGCTTAGCACAGTACCTGGCACATAGTAGGTACTTAATAAATGTTTATTGAATTGAATTTTTTTTTAAATGACAGCATTAGATCCTATGGCCTCTAATGTTCCCTCTTAGCTCTAAATCTATAGTGTATGAGATAGTCTTCTCTAAGAATTCCCCAATTTTCTTCAAATGAACTTCAAATGCTCTTACTAGAGGCCAATCTTGATTTCTCCATTTTCTGGTGCCATCCATCTGGAAATTACTTTGTATGTACATACTTTTTTATATTTCACATTTACTTTTCAGTGTATATATTATTTCTCACTCCCCATCACCAATAGAATATAAGGTCCTTGAGGCATTTCATTTTTGTCTTTGTTTTTCTAGTGCCTTCCGGTTTTATTTAGAGCAAGAATGCCAACGTTCACAAGATTCAGCTTCTCCAGCAATATATCCATTTGTTGGTCATTGAAAAAGGATCTCACATGTAGAGTACCAACAATCAAATGAAATTTATTGATGGTTTAAATGATGATTCTTAGCTCCCTCTACCTTCTTCTCTGCCATCACTGTATATACAGAAGGGGGACCACACAGGCCTGAGGGGCAATTTTTTTTTCCATTTTTCTTTCATGAGCAAACACACACACACACACACACATATATACATACATACATACATATATATGTATATATTATAACCAGGTGGCCATGATCCTGATGAGTACTCACTAATTAGGCTACCCTCAGAAAATAGATTTGGTCTATTGCCAAGACCATACTCAGACAATTTCAAGGCTAGTAGATCCTCCCCAGAGCTTAGCCTTTGGGGATCTACGGCTGTCTTCACACCACAATGAAGTAGCAGAATAGGATTTGGTGAAGGACTTTGAATTATTTTGTTTTTGACATTCTTGGTTTAAAAAAAACAGAAGAAGGAAGGTGCAACTAATGGAAGTGTGTCTTATAGGTGTTCTTTAGAGCCACAAAGAAAGAAATTAGCAGAGTGGACTTTATCCCATGTCTGAAGGCAAGAAGAAATGATATTTCATGGAATATTTGGTCATCATGTATTGCAATACTATTGACAAATAGTACTGATAAGTAATAGAAGTAGCTAGATAGTATAGTGGATAGAGTACCAGACCTGGAGTTAGTAAAGCCAAAGTTCAAATCCTACCTCAGATATTTACTAACTTTATAACCATGGGCAAGTCATTTAACTGCTGTCTGCCTTAGTTTACTCATCTGTAAGATGCGGATGATAATAACACCTTCTTCTACAGTTGTGAGGATAAAATGTATTATTTGTAAAGCATTTTATAAATCTTAAGGCACTATACAAATGCTATTATTATTGCTATTAAGTATGGGGGAAGGGAAAAGGAAAGAAGTAAGCATTTATATAGCCCGTAATATGTGCCAGGCATTGTGCTAAATGTTATTGTTTGTTTGTTTGTTTTTAACAAATTTATATCTCATTTTATTCTCTGAAAATCTCTGCCAGTTAAGTACTATTATCCTCATTTGAGGATAATTATTATTCTCCTCATTGAGAAACTGACACCAACAGAAGTGGTAACTTGCCCTGGTCACAGAGTTAGTATCTGAGGCCAGATTTGAACTTAAGTCTTCCTGACCTAAGCCCAGTATTCTATCAGCTGTTCCACCATCTGCCTCTGTATATGCAAAAAGATTACCTTGAAAATAATCATAGCTTATGCACCAACATCAGTTGCTCAGACTGAAAAGATAGAGAAAGAAGAACATCTAAATTAAATCAATATTCATTCTGATACCTGATGATTTCAATGCAAGGGTAGGAAAAGATAAGGGAAAAATATATGGGAATGCATGGTTCAGGAAGAAGGTATGAGAAAGGCCAAAGATTTATAGATTAAACAGAAGCCTCATGTCTTTCATATCATGATCACTTTCTTTGAGAAAAGAATTGGCAGATACTGAACCTAGTGAACACCAAATAACACCATAAAGTGCAAAATAGATTCTTTTTTAACAGACATGAAAAGACTTGTTATTGATGTGGGAGTTATCCCTGAGGCAGCTGTCTGTGTACAGTCAGACTATTGACTTAACAGAGTTAAGATCAGAATTATTTTTTAAACCAAGAAGCAAGAATTATAATGAGAAAAAGATATGTTGCACAATTGAAACGACTTAACTCTAAACTATTTAAACAAGTAATTGAGAATTAAAAATGGGAAACAAAAAATAGAAATGACATTGACTGTGACTATAACAATTTCATCCAGAAGTTTAATCAATATACATTAATTGCCACAGCAAGAAGACAAAAAGAGCCTAAAAATGGGTTAGCCAAAAAATGTCTGCCTTAAATGGTTGTAAAAATCTCACAAGTGGAGTATGATTATGAGCAGCATATTGTTTAATAAGATAGAGATAAGCAATGGAGGGTAAAACTAGTTTAAAGACAAGCTTGATAAGATATCTAACTAATCAAAGTCATCTCAAGGGCATTGAAGGATGAAAAATGTAAAGAGAACTATAAACAGAAGAAAAGGAAATAATTTGTGGAAAAAAAACACTCTAAAAATCTTTTCACTATAAAGGATGGTGAAGCCATCACATTTGGACCTTTACATTATGGTCCTAGATGTATTTATAAAGGAGAGAAAAATGACACTAAAGAGAACAAAAGATGGGAAAAGCAGCTGGATTGATCCAAGTAAATATTCAGGAATTTTGTACTGAAGGCACTACAACTGTGCTTGTGTTGAAGGCTCAACACATAAGATAACTGAAGAAGGGGAAGATACCAAAGGCATGAAAAAAACTGTTGTACCTAACTCATATCACAAAAAGGTGACCAACAGAACATCAATAACTTTCAATCCATGTGCCTACTTTTCCTTCTATACAAAAATCCTTAAGGGAATCATCTATACATGATTAGAGGGTATCATTAATGAAGGAATTGGAAGGGAACAAGCAGGTTTTCACATGAATATATTTTTAGCAGTGGACCATATCATCACCATTTCATAGTTAACTAAAATATATAAAGATTATGAAATCTCATTAGGCTTATTGTTGATTACAAAATATCATTTGTTTGTAGTAAAACAAAACACTGCTTTGCAAGCTCTCATGGAACAATGAGTCCCTCATACATACATCAAAATCATTCAAGATCCCTTGAGTCAGGTGTAGTGGTACAAGCCTGTAGACCCTGCTAGTGGGGATTTCTGAGCTAGAGTAGGGCTAAAACTGATCAGGTGTCCAAACTAAGAAGAAATAATGGGATGGCTGTGTGGCAAGGTGAAGAATGATAGATGCATAGCCAGAGGACTCCATTGATCTCATCATAGTGATAGAAGAAAGCAAGCACGCTAGGTGGACCCTCTGTGATAAACGTATGGGAAGACGTGAATAGGAGTGCATAGGATGGGCATGCATAGATAGGTTGCCATCTGCTATATTGGAAGGAACTTTTAAATAGATGAGACCACAGATCTATTTTTGTATTTAAGTATCCCCAGCACCTGGCCCATAGTATACATGTTAAAATGCTTACTAAATGGTATGTCTCCATTCACTTGAGAAGACCTGTCTTCTCTGCACACTTGGGAAACAGTGGGAGATATGGTTCAATAGAAAAGGGACAGATTGTGGGGGCCAAGAAAGCCAACGGTTCTATAGATTTTGACTTTAGTCTATCCCCATCTCATACCTAGCACAAATAGATACCTGCCCAAATAAATACCTGCCCAAAGAGTCAGTCTCTGTTACTCACTGACTGATAATGAGTAAGGATCATGGAGGTTTGAAGAATGACTGGTGAAAAGCAAAATAACTAATTTAAAAAACACATGCAGCTACAGTTTTCCTAATTGCAATTATCTCTTACACATCTTAGCAGAGTGTGGGGACTGCCATAAATAGCAGAATGTATGTATATAGAAGTCAGAAGACAAATAGTAGGTGTCCTACTGTGCAGTATCTGAGTAGAGGTGTACAAGTCCCATTGTAAACTTTCTAAAAGATCTGAAATTTCAAGGAAACAGCAAATTCTGGAATGGTTTTGTTCTATTAAATGGGAATAATACCTGTGACATGATGTTTTTGACTCCTATGAGCCAGAATTTAAACCATGCTAGGCATCTGGAATCTTCCTTGCCGCAGAAAAGAAAACACCTCCACTAGCAAATAATTCTGCAAGGAAAACACTGCCATTTTGCTGAGTCAACAACAGGATTCAATTTCAGTTTCAAAGCAGCTCCAAGTCCTCCCACATTCTCCCGAGCAGAATTAGAGCAAGGCATCTGTTGGTACTGATGAAGGTCTGACATTATTTTTGAAGAAGTTATAAAAATAGATGGTGCTTTGAACCTGTTGTACTCTTACCCATTTTGTTAGAGGTAGCAGTGAGGGAAATGACAAGTTGTCTTTTGCACTGGAACCAAGGTCTACCAATATGATAAAGTCAGAAGTAAAGCGTGAGAACCTCACCCAGACTCCTTGGTAAAAGCGGGATGGTGTTGTTAAGATCTAGCCTTAACAAAAATTCCATACTGCCCACCTTTAATAGAATAATCATCTTATTGAAGAACGGTGAATTCTCCAGACTATAGGCTAGTGGTCAATAGTAGACTAGTCAATAACTTTGATTCCTGGCAAAATTCTAGATCATATTATTAAGGGGATGGTTTGTGAGAACTTAGGAAGGGAAGTGGTTCTCTAAGAACCAATATGGCTTCAAGATCAAGTTATTCCAGGTTAATCTCACTTCTTTTTTTTAGAGAATCACTAAACCTGTAAATTTAGAAATAGCCCCACTACATGGGGGAAACAATCACATAAATGCATTGCTGGTGGAGCTTGGATTAGTTCTGCCATTTTGGAAAAAAAAAACACTTTGGGATTGCATAAGAAGAGCTACCAAATCGTTTGCACACTCTGATACAACAAAGGGGTTATCTACAGGAAGAAAAGACCTATCATATAGGTCCTATCTGTTTGAAAATATTCATAGCAGCATTATATGTAACAATAATAAACTAGAAAATAAACTTTTAAGCCAACAAATGGGAAATGGCTACACAAGTTTATGAGTATTGTAGATTATTGTACTGTAAAGAATGATAAATATGAAGAATTCGAAGAAACCTGAGAAGATGTGTGAAGTCAACAAAGTTGTTGAAGGTCCCTGAGTCCAAGTTACATGAAAATTGGTTGAAGGAACTAGGGATGTTTAATCTGGAGAAGGAAAAACTCAGAAAGTGGGGCATGATAGTTGTCTGCAAGCATTTGGAGGCCTGTCATGTTGAAGAGGGATTAGATTTATTCTGTATGACTCCAGAGGGCTGTGGGTGGAAGTTGCAAAGAGACAAATTTAGGCTTGATGTCAGGAAAAACTTTCCAACAATTAAAGCTATCCAATATGTATTGGGCTGCTTCAGGATATGATGTTTCTGAGAAGAGCTCAGATGAGCACTAGTCAGAAATGTTTTAGACAGGACTCCTTTTGGACATGGGTTAGAATACATGGCTACTGAGATCACTTCTATCCCTCAAATTCTGTGAATCTGTAAAGTGATGTAAAATAAAGCAAGCTGAGTCAAAGAACAACATACACATTAACTACAACTGTTAATCAACCAGCATTCACCAAGTACCTACTGCATGTACTACTATATAAATGAAGACAACATTTAAAAAGTCATAGAACATAGATCAAAAACAATGGGCAACATTGGGACTAACTTGTTAAAATTAGAACACTTCCCTTTCCTTTATCTTTAGAAAATGGTAAATTACAGAATGTAAGCTTGCTTGCAATATTCTCTTATGCTGTTTCGTTTGATTGAATATTCTTTTTGTGGTGGTTATATAATTAGGTTTAACTACAAAGCAAAAAAAAAGAATATAAATTATATGTTTATCTATATGTATAGTATAGATAAATATGTATGTTATAAAAGTATATCTATGTATATATGTATGTATATACATATACATAGTTACAGACACACACATACCCACACACATATGTGTATATGTGTGTGTGTGTGTGTGTGTGTGTGTGTGTGTGTGTGTGTGTGTGTATGACCATCTCTAAATGTGACACCTAGGAAATAACACAGTGTTCCAGAGGGAGTCAGACCAGGGTAAAGTGTTATTGTTATTTAGTAATTTTCAGTCACATCCTACTCTTTGTGACCCCATTTGGGGTTTTCTTGGCAAAGATATTTGAGCATTTGCCATTTCTTTCTCCAGTTCATTTTATAGATGAAGAAGCTGAGGCAAACAGGGTTAAGTGACTTGCCCAGGGTCACACAGCTAGAAAATGTCTGAGGCCATATTTGAACTCGGGAGGATGAGTCTTCCTGACTTGAGGTCTGGATTGTATTAATACAAAGGGGACCTTGTATTCTGTGAACTATTAAGGTATATCACTTTTCTGTGTTGATTAGATATGAGAGATCAACATATGTCTTACTCAACAAATTCATCATCCATGACAGTTATCTTTGGGTTTGACCTCTCTCCAACTCTATACATAAGTATCCTACTGTTGAACCTATATAGTCTGATGTCCTGTCATCACCTAAAACTCAACTTACCACCTTCTACACTAGCTTCTCCTCTTGACTCTCTTATTTTAGTCACATCATCATTCTCCTAAACTTCTCTGGGCTTCAGTTTTCTCATCTGTAAAAGGAAGGGCTGGGAGTAGATGACCTCTAAGGCCCCCTCCAGGCCTAAAATTTTATGACCCTCATCACCCAAAATGAAACCTCATGGGCATTTTTATGTTCTTCCTTCTCCCCTTTCTTAATTCAGTTGGTCATCAAGTCCCTCTAACTTTTACTCTCAAAAGAGGTGTTGTGGATAGAAAACTGTCCTTGGAGTCAAGATGATCTGGGTTTTTGACATCTCTGACACACACTGGCTTTGTGACCCTGAGTAAGTCACTTAACCTCTTAGTGCCCCAGGCAACACCTCTAAGACTGTGAGTCAGAGAGAGAGTGCATTGGTAGACTGAGTTGCCTCATTGAGTTCACAGTACCAATGAAATCATAGATCTAGTCCCCAGAAAAGTATCTCTAACACTATTTCTTCCTTTTGGTTCCCACCAAACAGGTGGAAAGAATATTCATCTCCTCACATGGAAAAAAATATGAGACCAGGAGTTAAGAGGCATGAGTTCTAGTTCTATTTCTGCTGCTAAATTGCTGTGACCTTAGGAAAGCCAACTTCTCCATTCTCAGTTTTTTCATCTGTAAAATAGAGACATTGGACTAGGTGATCAGTAGGGCTTCTTGTAGCTCTGAAATACTGATTCTACATCCGGATTTTGGGAGTGGCCACTTAACTGTTCTCCCCCTCCTTCATCCCACACACTGTTGTCATAGTACCCATACTAAATATAATTTTCTCAAGTTATTGTCCTACTTAGAACCCATCAACGTGTCCCCATTGACCGACAGAGAATAAACAGCTTAGCCTTACGCTTGAGTGCCCTCATAATTTACCCCCACTTATCTCTTCAGTTGTATCTCCCTTTACTTAGACATATTGTTCATGTTTGTGTGTAGGCAGATCAGCCAGACTGATCTACATGTTGTTGTTGTTGTTCAATTGTTCAGTTGCGTCTGATTTTATGTGACCCCCATGAACTTTGTTCATAGTGTTTTCTTGGCAAAGATACTGGAGTGATTTGCCATTTCCTTATCCAGTGTGTCCCCATTTTACAGATAAGGAACTGAGGCAAATAGGGATTAAGTGACTTGTCCAGTTAGTGTCTCAAGCTGGCTTTGAACTCAGATCTTCCTGATTCCAGGCCTGGTGCTCTATCTACTGTATCACCTAAAATTGCTCAAGACTGATCTACATGCTCTCTCCCAAATGCACAGTATTTTTTCTTTTTTTTGGCACTTTTGCTCACATCATACTTCTCTCCCAGAATGACCTCCTCTTCGCCTATCCAACTCTTTCAAATTCTATTTCTACCCCTTTCCTCTAATACCATGTCTTCTCCATTTATGAAGCTTTTTGGGCGCTACAATTCATAACATTCTCTTTCTCTCATGAACTCATAACAAAATGAAACTCATTATTTCCCTCCAAACCCAATTCTCCAAATATGGGTATGTTTGTTACCTCCAAAGGTAGCTATGGAGGGTACCACTATCCTTCTAGTCATCCAAGTTTGCAACCTTGGTTTCATTATTAATTTTTCCCTTCCCTTATCCTACTATGTCCATCTGGTTGCCAAGTATTTGTGATTTGGCCTCCACATGTCTCACATCTTTCTTTCCACTCACATGACCAGCGCTTTAGTCCAGACTCTCAACAGCTCTCACACAGACTATTATAATAGCCTCTTAATCAGACTCCCAGATCCCAGTCTTCATCATTTGCAATCCGTCTTCCACATAGCTGCCAAAGTAATCAAATGAATTAACAGATGTAAAGCACTTTGCAAATCTTAAATTGCTATATACATAAATGCTTAATATTATTATTATTACTATTATTATTATTACTAGAACCTAAGTCTGAGCATGCCACTTCCTCTGCTCAAGACCCTTTAGTGGCTCCCAATTGCCTCTAGGATACATTGTACACTTCTCCATTTGGAATTTAAATCCTTTTATAGTCATCTTCAGACCATTTTTCCAGGTTTATTTTATGTTATTCTCCTTCATGCAGAGAATCTCAGAATTTTAAGGTTGGAAAGGACCTTAGCAGTCATCTAGTCCAACCATACATGAAAAGGAATTTCCACTACACTGTACCCGACGAAGTAGTCATCTTCTCTCTTCTTGAAAACTTTCGATTAGGAGGAACCACCATCTCCTGGGCTAGCCTATTCAGCTTTTGAATAACTCTTACTGTTAGAAACTTATTTTTGACATTGAGCCTAAAAGTTACCTCTTGGTAAATTCCACCCCTTGTTCTTGTTTCTACCCTTTGGTTCCAGACAAAACAAGTCCTATCCATCTTCCACATGACTGCCCTTACAATGTTTGAGCATAGATATCATGCTCCCCCAAGTCTTCACTTCTTAAGGCTAAACATCCCCATTTCTGTACAGTGTTCTTTATGTCATGAGGGCTCAAGGCCCTCCACGCTCCTGAATGTTTTCATGTGGATAATCTTCAGCTTATCAATGTCCTTCTTAAGCTGTGGCATCTGGAATTGATCACGGCATTCGCAATGTAGTTTGACTGGGGAAGAGTAGAGAGGATGCCACCTTTTCCCTCCTGGAAGCTATTCCTATTTCAGCAAAGTCCAAAGTTGAATCAGCTTTTTGGATGGCCACGTCACACTGATGGCTCCTTGTTGAGTCTACGCTGCAGCCCACCAAAACACCCAGATGGTTTTCAGGCAAAGTGTTGTTCATTATGATGGCACAATCTGATTTGTTACAAGATGAATACATTTGTGTCATGGAAAGTTGAATTTTCTGGTGTTAAAAATATATGCATTCATCAAAACAAACAAACAAACCCAGTATTTAAAGTTGTTCATTAATACTCTCTTCTACCTTGTGTGGCCTAGGTAGTTACGTGCCTTTACTGTCTCTAATCCTGACTCTCTCTTGCTTCCTTTATCAAGAGAGAATGGGGAGGACCAGGAGAGGAAGAGAAAGAGGGAGAGAGGGAGGGGAGAGGGAAAGAGAAAGAAAGGAAAAGTGGGTAGAGGAAGAAGA
>NW_020954585.1:41977726-42034125 GCF_900497805.2 Vombatus ursinus
GGGGAGAGGGAAAGAGAAAGAAAGGAAAAGTGGGTAGAGGAAGAAGAAAGGTGGATACAGGGAGTGGGGGAGAGGATAGAGAAAGAGGAAAAGGGGGAAAAGAAGAGGGAGAGAGATAGAGGGAGGTGAGAAAACAAGAGGGAAGGTGGATAGATAGAGAAGAGGGGAGAGGAAAAGGAAAAAGGAAGACAGGGAGAAAGAAGGAAAAGAGAGAGAAAAGGAAAGATAGAAGGAGGAGGGGAATAGAAGGAGAGGAGAGAAAGGAAAAAGAGAGGGGTAGAAAGGGGGAGGAAAGGGAATAGAGGGAGAGAAAGGGAGAGGGAAAGAGGGAGAAAGGAAGAACACAAGGAAAGAGAGGAGACAAAGGGAAGGACATAGAAGGAAAAGGAGAGAGAGGGAGAGGCAGAGATGATAAAGAGTTGATAGAGAAAGGAAGACAGAAGGAGAAGGAGGAGGGATAGAAAGAGAGAGGGAGAGAGGAGGGAGAGAAAAGAAGAGGAAGGGGGATAGAGAGGGAGAATAGAGAAAGAGGGAGAGAGAGGGAGAGAGAGAGGGAAAAAGGATAGAGGAAAAGGGAGAGGGAGAAAGAGGGAGAGAGAAGGAAGATAGAAAGAAGACAAGAACAAAAGGGAGAGTGGATAGAAGGGGAAGAGGAAGAAGAAACAGAGAGAGAGGAAGAAACAGGAGAATAGAGAGAGAGAGGAAGAATGGAAGGAGAGAAAGAAAGGGGAGAGAAGGGAAGGAAGTGGAGACAGAGAGGAAAGGGAGAGTGAGAAGGAAAGGGGCTAGAGGAAGATGGAGGGAGAAAGAGGGAGAGGAAGGGGGGAAAAGAGAGAGAGGATGGAGGGAAAGAGGGAGGGAGAAAGAGAAAAGGGGGGAAGAGAGAGGGAGAGAGGAGAATGGTAGAAAAAGAGACATGAGGTGGGGGTAGATCATCACATGGTATGAATTGGTTAGCCAGCAAATTCCTCTCTTTCAGTATCTAGGATCTTTGCCTCAACTGTCCTGATGAGGATGTATCTTATTCTGGACTAATCCATTCAGGATTAGAACAAGAGACATGTCCTGCTTTTGAGTCTCTGGGGGAATGAGAACTTTGGTAGAGTTCCTGCTACTGTGTGTCTGTGGGTAACAGGAAAGAACTGGGCAACTGGCCTGGGTTGGTTCGAGTTCTAGGGGTGACCGCGGGCAAATGAGGATTTGCCCCCAAAATAGGTTTTGGTCTGAGAGGATCGCTCTGAAGTTCTCTTGCCTCCTCTTTCAAAGAGAAAAAGCTCACATCTCTCAAGAAGGAGAGAGCCTCAAGGGCTGGCCTCTGGACAGACTCTAAGAGCTTTAATACCTAACCTTGGGAGATCCTGAAGGTAGAGACTATCCTATTTATCTTTGTAGTTTCTTCTCTACATTTATTAAATATTTAAAATAAAATTGCAACAAAAATGGCATTATCAAAATTGGTTTTTAATTCCTTTGAATCATTGTCCCTTTCACATATTTTTGGAAACATCTCTTTGTGCAATCAGTTTTTTAAAAAAATTAAACATAGATTCCAGGATGGTAGTTTTAGAGATAGAAGGGACTTCAGAGGTCATCCAGTCTAACCTCAGCCTACATTTTGTAGATGATTGCACTGAGGTCCTGAGAGGTTATGTGCCCAAGGTCACACAGGGCACAAATGACAGTACTAGAATTCAAACCCAGCCCTCCTTGAGATTCAGTCCTCTTTCCACTACACTGCAAGATTAACTGAGCTAAGATATAATTGATAAATTGCACATAATTTCTTTGGCACTGGAAATGTCACTCTTGCCAAAAAGTCTTTCTTACCATTTTCCAAGAAAAGTGACGTGTGGGATAATTATTTTTAGATAAAAAATAATATTGGTGTCATAATTTCAATATATGTAAACCTGCTAAGATTGCATGAGTTTTTTTAATCAGCTCCGAGACTGGTGACATATAAATTTAAATGTCGAAATATCTGCCCACTTCTTCCTCAAACTCCTATCTCTTTTTTTTTTTACCCTTTTCTTCATTTAGTAATAGAGTAAAATTGTGCTGCTCTTAGGCAACATGATAAAGCAGCTACAGTTTTTGGCTTTGGTACTTCTCCTGTCATATTGCCCCATTTCAGTTTTGCACTCAACTTTGTCTTTCTCTTTCCCTCCCCATTCCCCCATATACATCCATTCTCTCAGACAGAGCCCACCAACCCTCAGCCACATTGTGGAGTAGGCAGAGGTTACCTTTGTCATCTTTCTCTTCTACAGACAATGTTGTCATCCAGGGCAGCCATTACAAATGGTAAAAATTGGGGCAACAAGAGCCCCAAATGGGGCAGTGGGGTCTTTGAGGAAGGGCATCACTTCAGACCATGGAGGCAATTGCCTAGGCTTGCCTATCAAAAACACAGCCCATTGGCCTTGTTTTTATGGGGGGAAGACCCAGTGCTTAACACAGTACCTGGCACACAGTATGGGGCTTAATAAATGCTTCTGATGGGAAGCTTTACGTATGGGGGGGAGGAGGGGATTGTTGTTAATGTAATTTGCTTGATATGATTTGGAGTTTATGGTGTAAAAGAAAAACATAATTCTGACTTTAAGAAGCAGACTGTTCATTCATTTTGAGGCAGACAGGAATACCTGCAGTAAGGGAGAGAGATGAAAGTGGATCAGCTTGAGATTGAATTTATCCAAAATGGGGAGGGGAGAGAGCTGGCGCAGGAGAAGGAGGTTTATCCAAGGTAAACAAAGAATTTAGTGAGAAAAACACACGTACCCAGAGCAGCCAAGATTAGACTAAAAGCAGAAAACTGACAGGATAATAATTATAACTCACATTTCTCTAGTACTTATTAGGTTTGCCAAATGCACTCCTCCAGCAACTGTGAGGCAGGAAAATAATCCTTACCTCCATTCTACACATGAAAACTGAGGGTCCACAGTGTCAGAGTTGAGCTGAATGCCAAGATTCTAACTAATACCAGTGGTCTTGCTGAAGATATGTCTGGGATTTTTGAAGGACTGAAATGGACTAAAATCAACAGAGAAAATCAAGTCATCTAGTAAGCAACATGTAGACCTATTTTTGCTGAATTGATGGACAGAATGCTCATGGTCCTTCCTGGCTTATAAGAGAAGATAGTCTCGTGCTGGCATGCCCGAAGGAGATAGTTTAGAAATAAAAGATCAGAGAGCTGAAAACTAAACCTTGGGTAATAACCTCATTAGCTGAGCTGGAAGATAGGCTATCAATGGATCATAGGATCATAGATTAAGAACTAGAAAAGATCTCAGAGGCTGTTGAGTCCGACCTTTGCATTTTACATATCAGAAAACTGAGGCACAGAGAGGGTTGTGACTTGCTCAGAGTCACACACCTGATAAATGTCTGGGGAAGAATTTGAACTCAGGTCTTACTGATACCGAATTCAACATTCTATCCCACTACTCCATGATGCCTTTGTAATAGGGATAGAGGAGGAGAAGTAGGGGAGGGCATGATGGAAACTAAGAAATGAGAGAATTTCAGAAGGAGGAAGTAGTTTGCAATATCAAATGCTATAGAAAGTAAGAACTAAACAAAAAATGCTCAATTTGGTAATTGATAAATTTTAGAGTTTTGTTTCATTGCATTATTGGGATGGGAAGAAATCATTTTTCTGGGGATGTGTGTGTGTGTGTGTGTGTGTGTGTGAGACAGAGAGAGAGAGAGAGAGAGAGAGAGAGAGAGAGAGAGAGAGAGAGAGGAAGTAGGCACAGGGGTTGTAGACTTATTCAAAAATTTATATGTTTAAGTGATTCAGGCTACTTAGATTCCCCCAGAAGGGTCAAAGAGCAGCAGAATGGCTAATGTGTCAATTAGTGCAGCCTCTTGCATCAAAGGAATCCTACCAATTCCTGTGTCTATCCTCATCTGGCCTATTCATGATTGTCATATTCCAAGGTGGCTGCTTATTCTAAACCAATGTACTTGTAAATGCCTTGGCTCCCTTTGTCAGAGATAATTTTCTGAGTTGTGCTTACATATGCAGATTCATTTCCTAGGACCAGAGCAAGACTAGGAGTCAAGGGTGATGGCAAGGAGGAAGCACATCACCTTGTATCCTTTCTGAGTGAGTAAGTGTCCCACAGGTGATATATCTATTCTATATATAGGCATAGTAGTTAGATTAGAGGTGCATGTAATTCTTTCAGTTTCTTGAAGACCATCGACAAAGTAATTCAATAAGAGAGGATAGAAATAAGATAATAAACAGATAGTGAAGGGGGGGTTATTATTATTATTATTATTTAAATAAAGGGGACTATTGTTGGGTATTGCCAAATTGTTCTACAGAAAGATTGCACCAGTTTGCAATGTCATCAATAATGTATGTGTGTACTTAATTTTTCATAGTCCCGTCAACAGTTAAATCATTTTTTTAAAATACCTAATTGATACATGTGAGCAGGTATCTGGTAATTGTTTTAATCTATGACTTGTGAACATCAAAACTTTAGGAAGAAAAAAATGACACCATGATGTTTGGTGGTGAAGTGATTTTTGACTCTTGAATTCTCCTCATAACTAATGTCAAGGAGGTAATCACATATTTCACCAATGTCTAGGGGCTGACTGTGTAATAAAGCCTCATTAACTGAACTGCACCAATTAGGAATCTGTGTTAATTCCAGGCTGGGCTGAAATTTCCTTTGTACTCTTTGAGGAGAGAAAATTAATAGAACAAACAAAATTGCAAGGGAAATGCTTAACTTAGGGGAAGAAATTGTTTTCTAGCACTTCAGATGTAAATGATCAGCACAATAATTACTGGCCAATCGTTTGCGTACAATAGAACCTCATCCGCAGAGATCTTATTTGGGCATAGTCGGTTAACCTAGGTACAGCATGCTTCAGAATAACCAAACTGGATTTCTTTTCAAATGTTTTATAATTAATAGAGACCTCCACAATTAGTTCAACTTTCACCTGACTTTATTTTTTTTTAAGTTCAACCTTCATGTTAAATAGTATTATTTTGGGTCGTTGGGCATGGTTGTGACTCATTCCTAGTAAGTGGTAAATTAGATTCTGTTGAAAATCTTTGATTTTCCTCCTTTCTCTCACATCAGATATAAAACATGTGCACTGTGCAAAGCCTAGCTATGGCTGCTTCATTTGCTCTATTCATAGTTATGAGATCCCTCCCAACCCCCTTCAGATTTGTCAGCAGGGTGTTAATATCTGTGTTTAGCAATGGTAATTGGGATTTTCATCATGAGGTCCACTTCTACAGTTTGGCTGTTCAACTACGCTGGCTAGTCTGAAACCTGCCAAATAGTTCATATAGTGCCTGGCACCTGGCACCAAGGTGTGGTATTACTGAAGATACACCTGGGTTTTGTATATTGTCACTAATAGAAATAACCATTGCTACCCATGTTATTTCAGTGACATGTCTTTTATCAATGTGTCCTTTTCAGACCACACATAGAGTGTTCTCTTCAGTTCCTGATGCCACACTGTATAAGAATCAATGGTTTTAAAATGAGAAGAACATAAAATTCCAATCACATATGGACATTTGGGGGACATTAAAAATTTATGTTAGAAAAACAACAGGGAATAGGGTACAGGGAGCTGGCCTTACAGTTAGGAAGACCTGGATTCAAGTACTGCCCCTGATATATACTGGTTATGTAGTCCTGGGCAAGTCACAACTTCTTAATGCTCTAGACAACTAAGGTGCTGACTTGTATTGGTAGGGCTTTCTTCACCACTTACTTCCCTATACCAACGAAATCATAAATTCAGTCCCTAACTCTCTCCCTAGCCAGATGCCACACTGGGTAAAAAGAAATGATTTAAAAGTGAAAAAAAACATTTTAAAAGTTCCAATCAGTTATACTCATTTTTTAAAATTAAAGAATCTGCAAAACTGCAATGCTTTCGGTTGTTAGCTTTCTGTTAATGTGGCAAGATATGGCAAAGCTTAAAGATGGTGTCATGTAATAGGAATTATAGTTTGGTTTACATCACATTTAAAGCAATATATTCTTCTAAACTCTTTGGGAAAGTTTTATAAATAGGTCAGAACAGGACTCAGACAATATTCAGGACCCAGTTTTGGCAAAGACTCCTCTATGTATTATTTAGAAGGATTAGAGAAGACTGTTTCACCCAAAGGGAATCTGCATTTATAGATTCTAGAATATTGCATTAGGCATCAAAGAGGTACTTGGTTCCAATTTTCAAACTATGGATAAAATGCTTATTAGCAGAAGCATATAGCAACAAGAGATAACAGGCCTGTTCAATTCTCATCCTAACTGGAACAGGCTATTTGATTTTATTTAAACATACTCCCACACATATCGTGTTTCACATCCATAATTAAAATAGTTGCAAATTCAGAATCTTAATTATATGTGGTTGTCTTATCCTAATTGCTATGTATGTTTGTTGTAACTTTGTAACCTTTGAAATACGATATAAAAGTGAGTTATCATTATCATTATAGAAGAAAATCTAGATGAATTAATATTGTCAATTCAGCTCAATGAAACAGTATAAGTAAATTTCCATTGCTTTTGATGATGCTTGTTCTCCAAACATTCCCAGAGTACCTCTAATTAATCGGTTAAATTGGAGATATTTCATTTCCTTATAACTTTCCAGAATCTCAGAACTTGATAGGATTCTAGAGACTCTGTAGTCCCAAATATATTTAAATAGAATTTTCCTCAATAGGATTTCTCACAAGTAGCCATCCAGCCTTAGCTGAAGACCTGCAATATGTAGAAGTCTACTACTTCCTCTTCCAATTTTATAAATTCCTAACCTTTAGAAAGATTTTTCCCACCTAATATTGAACAAAAATTATTTTCTCTATAATTTTCACCTACTACTTCTAGGTCTGCCATCTAGTGTCAAGTAAACCAAATTTAGACCCTCTTCCTCATGACAGCCATCTACAAGCTTCAAGGACATCTCATGTCCACCCTGGGTTTTCTTTTCTCTAAGCTAAATACTTGTAGTTCCTTCAGTTGTTGTTCATATAAAATGAACTCAAGGCCTTTCACCTTCCACTGGACACTCTCATCCAGTCAATGTCCTTCCTGAAACATAGCACCCTTTTGTTTTGGTGAGGCAATTGGGGTTAAGTGAATTGCCCAGAGCCACACACAGCTAGTGAGTGTTATGTGTCTGAGGTCAGATTTGAACTCAGGTCCTCCTGACTCTAGGGCTGGTGCTCTATCCACTGTGCCACCTAGCTGCCCCCAGTATTCTTCTTTAAAAGTAGAGTGGAGAGAGTTAAACAAGGCAGAATAGAGGCAACATTCTAAAATAGCTATAAATTTAGTCTAGAAAAATCAAGATAATTGCTTTTATGCAAATATACACTGTTTATTTTCAAAGGGTGAAGAATATTTAAAGGCTGTGTTCACAATATGACTATACTTTTGATAGGAAAAAATGATTAAATTGAGTCTTCCTGACTCATACTTTAAATCAATTTGACTTAAATGGAATCTACTTGTGACTGTCCTGCCCTCACCAACAGATAAATTAGGATCAATGAAATTGATCTGACATCGTAGGCATACCACTTGTCATTTTATAATGAATGTATTGGAACATTAACTTCTTTGGGGGTGGCATGTTTGTTGTTGATAGCTATGAGTAAAAAAATCATGTGACCCATTTAGAATGGTCTAATTTGAATCATTTGGGTCTTCTTTTAAAGGAACAAGCCCATAGTGTAGCTAAAACCTCAGAGACACATACATGTTTAACAGAAAGGAGGAAATGTGCCCTTTAACTTTGACAATTTGGTACTAACATTGACAAATACAACTGTGTTTGTCCAAAGTTTTTGTCCCTTAACACTGACCTTATTTACATTATAGTCACAGTGTATTTTGGTTTTTTTTTACTCTGTATCACTTTATATATATTTGCTGTATTTTATATTTGCTATATTTTACCATCTTCCCATATTTTTATGGATTCCTCACATTTATCATGCCTTATGATGCAGTAATATTCCATTACATTCTTATTTGTTTAGTCATTCCTCATAATTATACAGTTGGTTTCTAACCTTTTGTCATAAAAAAACTACATTATGAATATTTCTGTATATATGAGTCTTTTCTTGCTGTTGGTAATACTACTGTTGGTTGTTAGTCCCCCATCAAGGAATCTCTGGATCAAAAGACATGAATAATTTAGAACTTGTCTTCCATGATTCCAAAACATTTCTTCCTGAATGATTACAAAAATTTACAACTCCACCAACAGTATTGACGTGTCTGTCTCCCCACAATCCTTCCAACAATGATTTTTCCTGTATTTTATGATCTTTGCTAAATCATTGGGTTGATTATTGTGATATCTCATGGTTGTTTTAATTTTAATTTCTCTGATCATTAGTGATTTTGAACATATAGTTTTGAACAGGTCGTTGTTGATCATTTGTATTTCTTCTTTTGAAAACTAGTTGTTCTTCAACTATGCTATGGAACTATGCTCAAGAGGCTATAAAACTGTGCTTACTCTTTGACCCAGCAATACCATTACTAGATCCATATGCCAAAGACATCAAAGAAAAAGGAGAAAAGATGCATATGTACAAAAAAATATTTTAGCAGCTTTTTTTGTGGTAGCAAAGAATTGGAAACTGAGGGAATGCTCATCAATTGGGGAATGGCTGTCTAAGTTGATGTATAAGGTTGTGATGGAATGTTACTGTGTTATAAGAAATGACAAGCAAGAAAAAAAGAAATAAAAACTTAGTTAGAACTGTGAACTGATGCAGAGTGAAGTGAGCAAAACCAGGAAATCACTGTATATAGTAACAGCAATACTGTAACAATGATTAATTGTGAAAGGTTTAGCTACTCTGATCAATACAATGATCCAAGACAATTCCAAAGGACTTAGGATAAAAAATGCTATCCACCTCCAGAGAGAGAACTGATGAACTCTGAATACAAATTGAGGTATAATTTTTTCACTTTATTTTTCTTGCTTTTCTTTTTTTGGCTACATGGCTAATGTGGAAATATGTTTTACATGACTTCACATGCATAATTGATATATTTCTTGCCCTCTCAATTGAGAGGCTAAAGGTGGAAGGGAGAGAGAGAATTTGGAACTCAAAATTTTAAAAAAAATTTACAAATTAAATAATAATTAAAAAAACCATTTGTTCTTGTCCTTTAACCACTGGTTTGTTAGAAAAGTGCTCTTAATTTTATAAATAATTGCCCAAAGATCTTGGAATGAAGACTAATCAGAGATAGGCAATACAATTTTAAGAAATCATATTACATATTTGAATTCTAGCTGCACTTATTGTATTTGTGAAAAATATTGTTTTATATAATCAAAATTATTTATTTTTTCTTTTATGAGCTCTTTTATACTGCATCTAATTATGAATTTTTCCCCTCTCTGTAGTTGTGAAAGATATAACTCCCTATTCTCTTAATTTTTTATGGTGTGGCATTTTATATTTTGATCAGGGGTTCTTAATCTTTTGGGGTATCAAGGACCCCTTTGGAAGTCTGGTGAAGTTTATGGACCCCTTCTCAGAATAATGTTTATGAATACATAAGATAAAATACAAAGAAAACCAAACATTAGTGAAAATAAATATGTAATTTTCCCCATCCAAATTTATGGACCCTCTCAAATTTATCCATGGTCCCCAGGTTATGAAACCCTGATTTGGATAATTTATCTATTGGAATTTATTATGGTATAGGATGCAGGAAGCAGATCTCAAATTATTTTTTAAGAGATTGCTTTCTATTTCCCCAAACAACTCTTGTCAAGTAGTGAGGACAAAAGACATTATAGACCATCTTGTCCTAATTCTTCATTTTATAGATTACAAAGCTGAGGTCCAGATTGGGGAAGAGACTTGGCCAACCATTCACAACTAGCCAGTGGCAGGACTAGAATTAGATCCTAGCTTCCCCAATTCCCAAGCCCTAGGCCCCTTCCACTGCACAACATGACCCCCTCAGTGAAAAAAAAAATGAGTTCCAATATTTTTTTCATTATTACAGGAACTTTAAAAATGTATTTAACTTAAAAGCAAAATATTTGAATTGGGACCTCATTACCCTACTTTATTTCTGCTCGGAGCAATTAACCTAATGGTCTCATTTGTGTGTGGGAGGAGGATAAAAAGCAGGGTAGCACGTGCACATGTCTGGTGAAGAACTAGGTGGCACATGTACATCAATCCAAAAAGGGTGTAAAGATTCTAGTGAGGTTGATGCTGAGCTGCCTAAAGCATCTCCTGGCTTGTATGTATCAAAGAAAGGAGATGACAGAAAAAGGGGGCTGATTTGCCCCACTCCAAATAGTTCTTGACTGTGGTTTGAGTACCCTCATTAAAAGGAAGTATAAGGAAAGACCATTTGCCAAGCACTTGAAATTGAGCTCCTATTGGTTAGGAAGAATATTCATTTCCCCCTTTTCCAGGACCTCTGACTGAATGGAGAAGGTGTTGGTAGAGAATCCAATTATTGACAAAATTTCATTTGAGGCAGCTAGAGGGTACAACAGATAGAGTGCTAGACTCAGAGTTCTGAAGACTTGAGGTCATATTCCACCTCACATTTTCTAGCTATATGACTCTGAGCAAGTCACTTAACTGCTCTCTGCGTCAGTTGCTTCAGTTATAAAATGAGGATCATAATAACACCTACCTTACAGAGTTTTTTTTGAAGATTGCAATAACATTCTACTTTGCAAACCATTGTTAACAGTCTGCCTTTTTTGTTGATTGCCCCAGGACCCATATCAGTTCATGATACCATTATCATTGTTGCTGTTGTTGTAATAATATTTTATTTTTACCAGGTGTCATCTTACATGTTTCTCCCCCCAATAATGACCACAGTTGTTTTGGAACTCATAGTTTTGGCCATTTTCTTTGTTTGGCAACCTGGAAAAGATGTTAGGGTGGACTCCACTCCCTCCCCTGCCACTCCCTAAGAAATCCTCTTTATACCCACCTTCATGGAGTAATGTACCAGCTCATAAAACTTTCATTAATATCTTCAGTCTGAGAATCTAAAAATGTTATAAACCACTTGTTGAGTGGGTAGGGTAAGCAGCTTGCAGCAAATTCCCCTAGGAAGCAGACCTCTCCCTTCAGGAACCTATAATTGGAGAAACACCCATTCTGAAAAGAAAATTGCTTTTTGTTAGATGCTACTTCATTCTTAAAATTCTCTTTCAATGCCCTCTTCTCAGTATTTGTGAAATAATCATGGACTCCTCCAACCCATTGACCTACTTACTCTAGAATTCATTTTGTGGCTAGTTGCCTAGGGATTGGTTTGTTTTTCTATTCTTACCTTGCCCCTGTGTGCTACTGGCGGTTTCAGGTGGCCCCCTAAGGGCCTCCTCAGCACTAAGGACCTCCCCAGGGAAACCAGCTTCACAGTAAGCTCTAGAGCCTACAAAGTTATTAACCTTAAGAAAGCAAATTGTGGGGAATGAAGACCCATCTAGTAGACATATCGTATCATGAGCTGTGAATATGCTATTCAGAGAGTAAAAGAATCCCACTCTTCCAACATTTTCTCATGATGTAAACTATAAGATTATATATAGTCTTTAGAATTGGAAGGGTCCATAAGGACCATGTAATCTAACCTCTTCATTTTACAAATGAGGAAACTGAGACCCAGAAAAGTTTAGTGACTTATCCAAAGTTACATAGGTATTAATTAAATGGCAGAGTCAAGATTTGAACTCAGGTAAAACCTAATCTTAAATTCAACATTTCTTCTCCTACATCATGCTGGGAATCACCATTTCCATTGGGCACCCTCTCCAGAGAGATTTCACTTGAGATTTAATGTTTGGTATCCCCAGACTTGTTCAGTACACCATTCTCAAGTCATAGGAGACTAATTATTAAGATCTTGTCATAGGCAGTCATAGACTTACAGGGTTTGGGGAGACCTTAGAGATGGCCTAACCCTACTGCCTCAATTTATAAAGGGAACTAAGGTCCAGAGAGGAGGAGAGATTTGCCCCAGGGTCACAGAGTGGGTTATCTCCTAAACATGAGCTTATAGGGAGGAAGGCAATGAAGAGAGAATTTTACTAAATAACAAAAAAGTGGCTCTTGAACTCCTACTCCCATTATCAAACTAGCCAAATATTTTGTTTTCCTTTCCTGAAATATATCCTAGATCTAGGACAATTAGATATAGAGATAGGTTAGTTAGGAGGCTATTGCAATAGTTCAGTCCAGCAAGGGTTAAACCACCCAGACTTCATAAAAGCAGGTGGGAAAATCTCAGAATATGCTTGTGGACAAGAAATGTGGACTTGATGAAAGTAAAATTAGGTAGATTTGGAAACTGATTAAACAGCCAGACCCAAAGACTAGTGATTGATGTTAACTTAGAAAGAAGTCTTTTAATGGAATGTCACAGGGCTCTGTCTTTGGCCACGTTCTATTCAATAATTTTATCATTGAATTGGATTAAGACACAGATGACATACTTATCAAATTTATGAATAATAAGAAGCTGAGAGGTATGAATTACATTCTAGATGATAGAATTTGCTACTGAAAAAAAAGATCTCAATAGGCTAGAGCAATGGTTACTGAATAAAATATTCTTTAAACTAGATCTGTGATTTATTATTCCTAGTGAGGAAACTCCCTCTACCAATGCAGGTGTTGGCATCTTCTCTGCAATGCATAGTCTTAGAGAGTTGCCGTAAGCACTAATGAGTTAAGTGACTGATTTAGATTACCTAGCAATTAAGTGTCAGAGGCAAGACTTGAACTAAAGTCTTCCTGATTCAGAGGATGACTTTCTATCCTCTATGCCACATGACCCTCAGGATGACATTTCATAGGAATAAATGCAAAGTACCCTTGGATTAGAAAAATCAACTTCCCAAGTGCATGATAAGGGAAACCTATTTAGATAATGGTTCCTATTTAGGAATTACAGAGCACTTTAAGGTCAATACAAATCTGGGGTGCTACTTTGAAGCTCCAAAAGGGAATGCAGTCTTAGGCTTCATTAATAAAAGGATAGCATCCAAGAAAAAGAAAGTGGTAATTCCACCATTGTTTTGTGGTTTGCCCTTCATTCTTGAAAAGGACCATGACATTAGGAAGGTAATGCCATGACTTGCAAGTGAATTGGATGTAAGTGAGGGGGCGCTGTGCAAAGTCACCAGCCTCACTTTCTCCTCCAGAGCCATCTGGGTCCAGTCACCAGATATAGATCAGGACAACTGACCATACTTTGCCTGTGTTGGACCACATGTGGCATATTGTGTTCAGTTCTGGGTACTGAATTATAGGAAGGACATTGGCCTACTGGAGAATTAAGACAAATGCCCATAACTACTTTGGACAATTCTTCCTTCAATTCTCTGTACTTTAGTGACCTTAATTATAAATTAAAGAGTTAGATTTGTTTGTCTTTAAGGTTGCTTTCATCTTTCATGAATGTAAGAAATAAATATCAGAGGGTATAGGAAAGTGCTTGACTCTAGTAAGTCTTTTAGACTCATATCTCATTTTCTTGGGTTTCAAATTATATGGGATCATGTGTAAATATTCTTAAAACTGATTTCTATTACTTTCAATCTTGAAATTTAGCCCCTTCCCAAAACCTAACCCATTTCTTTCTTTTTGTATTTAGGGGCAAGGCATTTTTTAAAAAATGTTTTTCATTCTGTGAAATTCAATAGAGATAAATATAAAATCTAACTTCCCAAACATAGAGGTGGGAGATGCGACCCAATAGCACATTGTCTGAAAAAAATTGAGTATTTATTTTTTTAGCAGACCTCAAATTCAGTGTGAGTGAACCATGGGGTATTGCAGTAAAAAAAAAAAAAAGGTGATTTTGGGCTGCATTAATAGAGACCTAATAGGTAATAAGAGGGCAGGTAGGTGGCACAATGAATAGAGCACTGCACCTGGGATCAGGAAGACTCATCTTCCTGAGTTCAAATCTGTCCTCAAACACTTACTAGTTCTGTGACCCTTGGAAAGTCACTTAACCCTGTATGCCTCAGTTTCCTCATCTGTAAAATGAGCTGGAGAAGAAAATGGCAGAGCACTCTAACATCTTTGCCAAAAATCCCACGTGGAGAAAATGGCAAACCACCGCAGTCAGTATCTTTGCCAAGAAAACCCTAAATGAAGTCCTGAAGAGTCAGACATGACTGAAAAAAAAATGACTGAACAACAGCCAAAAAAAGTAATAAGGAAGTGATGGTCCTGTTGTACTCTACCCTGGTCAGATCACTACTGGAGTATCACATTATAGGGGTTGTAGGTGCCATGTTTTAGAAAGGACTTTGAGAAGCTAGAGGGCAATGGGATGTTGAAATTCATAGGGTTTCTAGCTCATGCCAGAAGAGAATTAGTTGAAGGAACTTGGCATGTTTAACCTGGAGAAAGACTACTAGGAGATCTGATAGACATCTTCAAATATTTGAAAGTCTGTCTATGGAAGAGGGTTTAGACTTTTTCTTCATGACCCTGGAAAGTGGATCTAGGAGCAACACATAGAAGTTTCAGAGGCAAATTAGAGCTAGGTGTTGGGGAAAAGTTGACAATTAGAGCTGCTCACAGTTGATTCTGTTTCCTTGGGATGTCATGAGTTCTCTCTTACTGGAAATTTTCAAGGGGAGACTAAATGACTACTTCTCAGATTCAGTAAGACAGTTCTCATTCATGTTCAATTTATTATTCAGAATGATAACAGCTAGAATTTATATAGTACTTTATGGTTTACAAATATTATATAATTTGATCCTCCCAACAACCCTACAAGGTGGGTGCCACTATTATCTTCATTTTAAAAATGAGGGAACTGAGGCAGACTGAGGTTAAGTGATTACCTGGATGGTGCAGTGGATAGAGTGCTGGGACTAGAGTCAAAATCCAACCTCAGACACTTTACTAGCTGAGTGACCCTGGGGAAATCACTTAACACTTTTTAACTCAGTTGCTTCATCTATAACATGATCTGGGGATGGAAATGGCAAACCACTCCAGTATCTTTGCCAAGAAAACCCCAAATGGGGTCACAAAGAGTCAGATGCAGCTAAAATGACTGAACAACAATAAAAGGTCACATAGGTAGGAAGCATCTGAGACTAGATTTGAACTAAGGTTTTTCTGACTCCAAGCCCAGGGCTCCATACACTCTGCTCCTCAACTGCTATCTGTTTAGAAAAGATAATCTCTGAGGCCCTTTTCAGCTCTGAATTTAAGGATTCTCAGAATGGGGCTTTGATCCTCATGTTAAGGAAGGTATCACTGAACCAGAAATGCAACATCCTCTACTTATTCTACATATGCCTTATGTTTCTTCAATTAACTTGTGTCCCTGTCTTTAGTTTTATCTTCTATCTTGTGTTTGGTTATGGTGGTCTTCATCTCTTTTCAACTTGCCCTCCTAGCCTTGGTGGGGTGGGGGGGTTGTGGTGCAGGGGCAGTCGGAGAGTGTGGAGAAAGAATTTAACCTATGGTTATATTGGTTTAGGCCAAGGAATCTCACTGTGGAAACTCTTAACTAATACAGATCAGAAATTTGTCTGCAATTTATAGTGTTACAGAGTTGCCTGGAGGCATTGAAATGTTAAATGATTTGCCTGTGATCTCAGAGCTAGTAGGTATTCAAGACAGGACTTACATGCAGGTCTTCCTGACTCTAAGGGCAACACTATATCCACTATGCCTTGCTACCTCTCAAAGATAAGCACTTATCTACTAATCAGCAAATCCATACCCTTGTTTCAGTCCTCATGATCCCTCACCCCTCTAAAGCATTTGCCATAATTGATTGCCCCCTTCTACTGCTACTTCCCTTCCCCCCCAGTATCAGAGATGCCATATTCTCCTGGTTATCATCCTACCCTTCTAACCACTCCATGTCTTTCTCCTTTGAGGCCACATAGGGTGAATATGTTCTCCCAAGGTACAGCCCTTAGTCCTTTATCTTTTCTCTATATACTTTCTCCCTTGGAAGTCATTTACTTCCAAGCCTTTAGCTATAACCTCTATGTGGCCTTCCCCCCCCCCCCTTTTTTTTCCTTAGGCAATTGCCCAGGGTCACACAGCTAGTGTCAAGTGTTTGGTCTGAGGCCAGTTTTGAACTCAGGTCCTCCTGATTTCAGGGCTACTGCTCTATCCACTGCACCAAAGCTGCCCCTACAACCTCTATGTGGATAACTTCCAAATTTTGTATCTTCAGTCTCAGCTTCTCTCTTTAGCTCTAGACCCACAGATCCAACTGCTTACCTCTCCATCTCAAACTCTAAATATCACAAAATTAACTCATTATCTTTCTTTCCAAAAGTGGTCCCCCTTTGGAGAAGCAGTGCCACATAGTAGACAGAACTGACAGGATTCAGAAAGATTCAGGTTCCAGTCTTGCCCCTAACACATACTAGCCATGTGACTCTGAACAAACCCCTCAATCTTGTTTCTCCCCTCGACTTAATAGTATTTTATTTTTTCCAATTACATGTAAATATAGTTTTCAGACTTCATTTTTATAAGGTTTTGAGTTCCAAATTTTTCTCCTTTCCTCCCTTCTTTCCCCCTCCCCAAGACAGCAAGCAATGTGATATAGGTTATACATGTACAATCACGTTAAACATATTTCCACAATAGTCATGTTGTGAAAAAAGAATCAGAACAAAAAAGAAAAACCACAAGAAAGAAAAACAACAAAAAAGAGAAAATAATATGTTTTGATTGCATTCAGATCCCTTAGTTCTTTCTCTGGATGTGGAGAGCATTTTCCATCATGAGTCTTTTGGAATTGTCTTTGTATTGCTAAGAAGAGCTAAGTCTGTCAAAGTTGGTCATTGCACAATGTTGCTGTTACTGTGTACAATGTTTTCCTGGTTCTGCTCGCTTCAGTCAGCATCAGTTCATGTAAGTCTTTCCAGATTTTCTGAAATTTGCCTGCTCATCATTTCTTATAGAACAGTAGTGTTCCATTACATTCATGTACCACAACTTGTTCAGCCATTCCCCAATTGATAGGCATCCCCTCAATTTCCAATTCTTTGCTACCACATATAAAAATGTGCCACTATAAATATTTTTGTACATGTGAGTCCTTTTTCCTTTTTAATGATCTCTTTGGGATACTGACCTAGCTGTGGTATTGCTGGATCAAAGGGTATGCACAGTTTTATAGTCCTTTGGGCATAGTTTCAAATTGCTCTCTAGAATGGTTGGATCAGTTCACAACTCTACCAACAATGCATTAGTGTTCCAATTTTCCCACATCCTCTCCAACATTTATCATTTTCCTTTTTTGTCATGTTAGCCAATCTGATAGGTGTGAGGAAACCACTCAATCTTGTAGTGAGGTAGGCAAGTCTCTAAGACTATAAACTACAAACAAGAGACCAGTCTGCATTGGTAGAGGGAATTTCTTCATCTGAGAGTTTCTTATACTAATGAGATTATTGGTCCAATCCTTAACACCATGCTATTTCTGTCAGTTGCAGTGCTATTCACTTGGTTTGCTGTGTTTAAAACCTTAAATGTTTAAAATCTGATGTTTAGAACATAATTGTATGATTCTTCTATCACTGCTCCTACCTGACCATTTGCTAAATTCTATAGATTACAATTCAAAAGTATTTCTCACACCAATTTCCTTCTTTCTGTTCCCACTGCCACTACTCTAATACAACTTGGACCATTAGAAAATACTCCTAAGGTATTCCCAATTCAAATCTCTCCCCTCCCAATCCATCCTTCATTTTGTTGCAAGAGTAATTGTCCTTATGCAAAGATTTTGGTCATGGTGCTACTCTGCTCTGAACTCTTTGATGAGTCCCTCTTACTACTAGGGAAAGTTTTGATTCTTTTCTCTGATGTCAAGGCCATCCATATCTAGAACCAACCTAATTTTCCATTCTTATTTCATACTATTCCACCCCAGCCAAACTGGGCTACCCTCTGCTCCTGGAACATGATTAGTACTTATTTGCCCCTTTGTTAATGAAAATTTTCCTTATACTGAGCTTATCTTTTCTTTTTTTCAATTTCCACTCACTGCTCCTAGACCTAGCCTAGTAGGCCAAGTAGAATGATGTGACAGATGTTCAAATACTTGTAGAAAGCTATTATCCCTGTCCCATTATGCAAGTCATTCATTCATTCATTCATTCAGCCTTCATTCAAACAAGTAAATACAAGGCCTTGGGTCAGGTATCCTGAGGAATGCTAAGAAAACTAAGAAATATCCCCATGCCCTTATGGTTATCGACAGTCTAGAAGGTCAGATAAAACACATGCATATATTATGCTAGTGCAAGGTAGAATGTGAGAAATACTACATGGGAGGCACAAAGTACTGTTTTTGAACATGCTTATATTGTGTCATTTGGCAAATAGCATGGAAAACTTAAAAAAAAACACCAAAAAAATGTACTTTTCATGCTTAATGAATGGCCATCAAGCAATGTCAAGTATGTGCTCCAGAGTACATGTGCCTTTTATGAGAGATGTCATAATGTCAGGAGTCTGGAGTGCTGCTGGCGAGCACAAGGTGCTCCTGGGAACTGCAGAAATCACTCTCTAGTCAGTTGTACTGGTGTGGCTATTGGGATGCTGGTTGTTTTTTAATTTTTAATTAATTTATTTTGAATTATTAACAATCACTTCCATAAGCTTTTGAGTTTTAAATATCTCTCCCCCTCCTTCCTCACTTCCCTCCCTAAGATGGCACACAATCTGATATAGGCTATACAAATATATTCCTACTAAACATATTTTCACATTAGTGATGTTGTAGGTAAGAATTAGAAGCAATAGGAGGAACCACCAGAAAGAGGAAACAAAACACAACAGAAGAAAAAAAATCGCAAATAGCATACTTTGATCTGCATTCAAACTCCATAGTTTTTTCTTTGGATGTGGATAGCATTTTTCATCATGAGGCCTTTGAAGATGTCTCAGATCCTTGTATTGCTGAGAACGGTTAAGTTGATCAATATCAGTCATCGCACAACGTGGCTGTTAATGTGTACAAAGTTCTCTTGGTTCTGCTGATTTCACTCAGCATCAGACCATGGGATGCTGGTTTGTGAGTGCTTTGGAGGAGGTGAAAACTGCCTGTCATTCAGTGGTACAGAGTGGGTACAGTAGAGTATGTTATTTTGGTCTGAGTAAATTTTGGCAGATATTGTCAGTGGAGTTTAGGTTAGAAAGAAATTAGTGGAGGCCATGTGATATGCGACTTGGTATTCTTTTCCATTTCTGCTGTCATTGTGATATACACACATACATATGTGTGTTATATATACATAAACAAATATATGTATGTATATGTATACATATACACATATACATGCATACATTGTATATGCATGTTAGGGGGTAGTGTTTACATAGGTCGAAGCTTATGTGTAGTGTTGCTCTAACACAGTGTGCATCAGAATTGAGGAAGCAAAGGAAATGGAAGCTGTGGCCAAATCCAGTCTAATAATGCTCTTATTTGAATTGTACCACCTGAGCTTGCTTCTGGCTCCTGTCCCCAGAGAAGGATGCTACTGAGTTTACATGACAATTATTCTTCCGCTACCTTCTCATTAGTCACTTTGTTACCCAGTCAGTCAATCAGCATTTATTAAGCACCTTCTATCTGCTAGCACTATACTGAGCCCAGACCATAGAACATACTTTGGAGATTTTAATTCTATAAAATAAGGTTGTTAAGAGTACCTATTTCACAGGGCTGTTGTGAGAATCAAAAGAGATAATAATAATTATAAACCTTAAATTACTATAGAAATGTTAACTGTCATTTTGTAATCATCATCATTGTCTTACTTCATTGCTGAGATCTCCAGAATTTCTGTGCTGGGTCCCCACTGTCCTTATTGGTGACTGCCTCACCAGGCCCATTATTTTGGGTAGGCCATGCTTCACTTCACTATCAACCCAACAATTATCTTTTCACCAACTGTCATGCTGTCAAATTCATACTCTTGTGCTCTCCTGACCCTGCCTGCCATTCACCCTTCCCCTCTCCAGTTCTGGAACCATGATCAGATCAGCTCTGCCATTACTTCAGGACTAGTGTGTCAATCTGCTCTTTTATAGCCCCATTCACCATCTCTGTAACTTTGAGGACCAAGGAACCTCTCCCTGGCCACCATTTGTCTTATGTATCTTGTTTCCTCCTATTAAAATATAAACCTCTTGAGAGCAAAGGCTGTTTTTGCTTTTATATTTATATCCCCAATGTTTAGTATAGGGCTCAGCACCAGTAATATTTAATAAATGCTTTTTTGATTATTCATTCATTATCATAGGTATATTGGACACCGTATTTGGTTACTTGAGTAAGCCTATAATTCAAGGGAACTGTAGATCTGGATTCTGGATAACTGATTTTCATACAACACTAGCAAGTACTGCCATTTATTACTTGTGTGACCTTAGAAGAGTTGCATAACCTTTCTGTGGCTCAGTTTTTTCATCTATTGGAGATAATAATACCTTTAACATTGTCATGTCAACAGCATTGTCATAAAGCTAAAGTGAAACAATATATGTAAGTCACTTGACAAAATTTTAAAACTCTCTAAGTTGTTGTTTTTGTCATTGTTAGGAGATTGCTCAAGCCAAAAAACTACTGGCAACAAAATAATTTTAAGAAAGCTTCTGAGAGTTTAATTAGAACACTTACTGAACATGAACAGTGATGAACTCATTCATTCCAACAGGATTTTTTTCATTGTGTTTTCTGGTCCCGCTTATATATAATTCCCACCCATTCTTAATGAGAACCCTGCCAAAAAAACTCCAGAACGGGATTTGGTTTGAACTAAAGACACAGAACAATGATAGACAATCTTGTTCTGAAAGGAACCCCAGGTACTATGGAAGAAGACAGCTCTGATGTCTCAGAGAACAGAGATAAGGTGCCCTGACAGCTTCCGAATAGCAGAAGGATATTCAGACAGAGCTAATAAATTGACTCAAATGTTCCAAAAAATTTTTCTGAAACCTAAATAGTTCCTTCATATGAACAAAATCTTTGCAAACACATGGGAAAACAAATTTTGTTTAAACAAAATCTTCTATCTTCCACTTTATTGGACATTTCCAGTGGGGTAACCCATGGGCTTCTCAAATTCCACACTGCCCAAAGAGAACTCATTCACTATCTCTCCTCCCTCTCAACTCACCTCATTTTCAGATTAGATTGGATCACATAAAGCATTAAATGCATAGAGAGTGCCAAGCACTGTGCTAAGTATTGGAAATACAAATACAACCAAAAAGAAAGATAGTTCTTGTCCTCAAAGGACATACATCCTAACAGAGTAAGATAACATATAAAAGGGAGCAGAAAAGTAAATAGGATGGAGGGTGAGGGAGAAGAAATTTGTGCTGTGGCAAAGTGAAAAAGCCTAGAGAGTCTGATCTGAACTAGAAAAGCCTCTTAAACTTCACTGTTTCTGTGAAGGGTACTACTCTCATCCAAGGTCCTGCAGCATTGGGGTCATCTTCAACTTCTCACTCATTTTTATTCTACACATCCAAACAGTTGCCAAATTTTGTGATTGTTACTATCATGTCTCTCACGCTCATTCTCTTCTGTCTATTCACATGGCTATCACCCCTATCATCTTTTACCTGGACTATTGCATGGCTTCCTAATTGGTCTCCCTGTCTCATGTCTCCCCTCCTCAACACATCCTCTACATAGTTTCCTAAAGTAATCTTCTTAAAGTGCAACTTTGACAATGTCATCTCTCTACTCAATAAACTTTAGGGTTTCCCTCATATCTGTTGCATTAACTATAAACTCCTCTGGCTTTCAGATCTCTTCAAAACCTGGCTCCAACCTACTTTTCTACCATAATTTTAATTGTCCCCCTTCACATATTTTCTATGTTCAGTTAAAATGATCTTCTTATTGTTCCTGCCATACAGAATTCCATTCCCTTCCTGTGTATGGACTTTTGCACTGGCTATTCTCCATGCATGGAATGCATGCCCTTCTTACTGCCTCCTCTTAAAATTCCCAGTTTCCTTCAAACTCAGCTCACATACCATCTTCAACATGAAGCTTTTCCTGATCTCGATGTCCTTTTCCCACCCCACCCTCCAGGGGCCAGTGCTTTCTCCCACCAAAATTACCATGTCTTTACTTTTCATATCTTTTATATACTTTTCATATCTTTTATATACTTTTCATATCTTTTATATACTTTTCATATCTTCTCTATATACATGTTATTTTTCTTGGTATAGCTCCTTGAAGGCAGAGATTATTTCATTTTTGTTATTGTATCATTAGCACCTCTCACAGGGTCTGGTACAGAGTAAGTACCTAAATGCTTTTGATTAATTTTTTTTTTTGCTTTTAAGTGGTTATGGTGGTCTTTTATTTATTGTATTTATTGAAGAAATCTTGATGCTCCCTATTCTTAATTCAAAAAGTGGATGAGCTAGATGTTTCTCTCTCTCTCTCCTCTCTCCTTCCCTCTTTCTCTCTCCTCTCTGTCTCCCTGTCTCTGTCTCTCTATCTCTCCTTTTCTTCCCTCCCTCCCTCCTCTCAAGAATCTAAATGGAGTCTCTTCTTTATTTTTGTGCGTCCATCCATTGATCTTTTCTCCCTGTGGATCAGTGGCCATTCATAGAGAGAAAGGTTTTCTACTCCTTATGTAAGTTTTATGAAAAGAAATCCCAGTTTAGCTTAATTTTCAGAAAGAAATGAAAAATTGGACCAAGGATGTTAGGACATAATCCTTCTCTTTTGAGTAAAGTGCTAGTTGCTCTTATTTGAGAAATTTTTTTTGGATGTGTGAAAAGTAGGGCATGTCAAAATAGAGTATAGTAAAAAGAACTGAACTTGGGGTCAAATGAGTTGGAAGACCTGGATTTAAAGTTCTGACTTTGTCATTGGCTGGCTGTATGATCCTAGGCCTCAGATTCCTCCTCTGCTCAATGAAAAGGTTGAACTGGTTGACCTCTATGGTCCTTTCCAGCTCTATCATTCTAGGATTTTTGTGGTTAATAGAATCAGGAGAACTTGAAGAGGGAGACCAGAAATTCTTGTGTGCTAACCACAACATTTTGTGGCCCAGGGGATTTGTTCACAGGTGATGAGCTTAAGGAAAATTCCTACAAGTCAATCTGGGTTGTTTTAACCTTAAATAGCAGTGTAATGGGCATTGTTCTGACAATTTCAGTGTCAGAATTTAAAGTCTGGATCCAATCATGTGGCCTGCCTCAAATTAGTTAGAAGATTTCAGTCTGGTTGCTGAATTACAGAACCGATCATGTCTTTCCATTGCTAGTTGAATGCATACATAATTAATTTTTCTAAAGTCTAGGAACTGGATAGGAAGTTGCTGAAATTTGATACGCTGTCTGAAATTAAGTAAGATTTTAATTTAGATGCTAATATCATAGGAAGTCTTGAGTTTTATGGCAGCAACTCAGACCAGTGCCTGGTTAAGGGACAAGGTGCTCCTAGTCTTATTTTGGGAGCAGTGAGTAAAGGAAAATTTACAGATTTGTTCTCCAGGAACTAAAAGGCAGTCAAGCACAATGGATAGGGGCAGCTAGGTGGCACAGTGGATAGAATGCCAGGCCTGGAGTCAAAAAGACTCATCTTCATGAATTCATATCTGACCTCGGACACTTACTGGCACTGTGACCCTGGGCAAGTCACTTAATTCTGATTGCCTTAGTTTCTTCATCTGTAAAATGAGCTGTAGAAGGAAATGGCAAACCACTCCAATATTTTTGCCAAGAAAACCCCAAATGGGGTCACAAAGAGTCAGATATGACTGAAATGACTGAACAAAATGTTGGTTAGGGAATAGACTTCACAGTCAGTAAGGCTTGAGTTTAAATCCTTCCTCTGACACATACTGGCTATATGACTGTGGATGGGCAAGTTGCTTAATTTCTTAGTGTCATAAGCAACTAAGACTATAAATTACAGAAAAGGTGGTGACCTGCATTGGTGGAGGAAGTTTCCTCATCTGGGATTTCCCTATACTAATAAAATCACAGGTCTAGTCCCAATCCTATTCCTCAGGAAACAAGAGTGATTAACCCTTGTTAAATTCTATTATAGTTAAACATAGATATATCTTATCTGAATCTCAGTTTGTGGAAAGAAATGTATCTTACTCATTTTGTACTCTGCACACAGTAAGTGCTTAATAAATGTTGAATTTAATTCATTACAACTGAAACAACACAACTTTGGACAAATTAGGTAGAAGGGAAGGCAGCCTGAATGAATACGTCCAATTTTAGTTTTTACTTTTTTCAAGCATTTTTGAAACCAAATGCTGGGAAAACACTGTGTTAACTGTCAGGCGTGATGTAAATGTAAGCTATTATTGTTATTACTATTATAATTTTAGGCCTCTTAAACTTGTCAAATTGAAATTTTTTAACACACATATGAGTTTATATTTTTCTCTACTGAAAGTCATTTATTAGATTTGGCACAATGGTACAGCTTCTCAAGAGCTTCATGGATCCCCAATGTCATACAGGGTGTTGTCTGTCACTTCCAGAACTTTATGTCATCTTGCAAATTTGATCCCTGTGCCATCTACACCTTCATCCAAATCACTGATGAAAATCTTAGGACAGATTCCTGAGCTCCATCACCAGTCTTTTCCACATCAATACTTCAAGGATCTGTGATTTTTAGCAATGTGAGGGATAGCCCACATACCAGCCTCTCCAGGCTCTGGTGGATTGTTTAATAGAGGCAGCTAGGTAGTACTATGGATAAAGCTCTGAACCTTGACTTAGGAAAATCTGAGTTCAAATCCAGACTCAGATACTTACTTAGCCCTATAAGCCTTGGCAAGTTAACTTAACAACTCTGTCTGCCTTAGTTTACTTATCTGTAAAATAGGATAATGATAACACTGGCCAGGGTTATTGTAAAGATAAAATGAGATATCTGTAAAAAAAATGCTTTCACACACTTTTAAATACTATATAAATGTTAGTTATTATTATTAATGAATGTCTGTGACCAAAGGAGGGGAAGGGAATAAGTATTTGTTAAGCTCTTACTACATTTCAGGTACTGTGCTAAGCACTTTACAAATATCATCTCATTTGACCTTCACAACAACCCTGGAAGGTAGGTGCTATTATTATTCCCATTTTAGAGTTGAGGAAACTGAGGCAGACAGAGGTTAATTGACTTGCCCAGGGTCACATAGCTATCTGAGGTCAGATTTGGACTCAGGTCTTCTTGATTCCAGGTCCAGTGCTCTATTGACTTAGCCACTGAGCTGATTCTAGCTGCTTCCTGGTGGTGGAATCTGATGATGAGCCTTTCTGAACTTGGACTCATCTTTGGATGATAAACGTTCTGCTATCCGGTCATAGGCTCTTTCCTATGAAAGGATAGACCCTGCCAGAGCTTGGGCTTTTGCTGGCATAGCCTTTGATTACCCAAGGTCAATTCTCTACCAAGATGAAGCATCAGAGGACAACTTTAGTGCATAGCTATGGTTGGTAGTAGTTGGATTGGTACTGAAAGAAATACTCTTGGAGTTTCTATTCCAGGACCATTATCAAAGGATTTCCTATTGGAAGTTCTACATTGTCATCTTTAAAGAAGAAGTAAATTGAAAATCATGTATCATTACCAATACTACTTCCATGAATTGGTGTGCTTAATTCTTTGAAAACCATTTGCCCTGGCTGTCTCCTCTGCCTGGACTCCTTTCCCTCCTAACCTCTACCGTGTAGCAATGCTGGAGCTTCCTTTAAACCACAGCTCAAATGCCACTGCCTGCAGGAGACCTTTTACAGTCTCTCTAGCTGCTCATTCTTTCTCTTCTAATTCCACTGTCAACTACTGATTTATGTTTGTGTTGTCTTCTCCATTAGAACATAAACTCTTGGAAGGTAGGGATATTTGTTTGTTTGTTTGTTTGTTTGTTTGTTTGTTTTGCTTTTTCTTTGTGTTCTCAATGATTAGAACATTTTCTTGGATATTTTGTTTTTGTTGTTATTCAATTGTTCAGTCATGTCCAACTCTTTGTGAGCCCATGGACCATAGCAAGCCAGGCTCTTTAATACTGTCCATGGGGTTTTCTTGGCAAAAGACCTTGCATATAGTAAGTGCTTAATAAAAATTTTTTGATTGATTGATTGAAGTATTCTTAACCTGTCCACCCCATAGTATTTATGTTTTTTGGTTTTCTGAACCAAATCTTTTATCTTTGTTTCATGCAAAAATAAACCATCCTTTCCCACCTGAACTGTCTCAGATTCTGGATTAGTAGGGATCCAAATTACTGAGCTTAATCCAGTGCATTCCTTTCAAAGATATTGTTCTTCCAAGTTAAAACTTGTTTTGTGACAGTTCAGACCAGACTTTTTGTTGAGGGGAGTACTTAAATATATTTGCAGCAATTTTTGTTTTACATAATTATGAAACTGACTGATTCACAAGTCTTTAGGTTAAAAAGGCAAAATGACAAAGTGTAGCCTTCTGTACGTTTGTTCAATAGTCAAGAGGGAAGTTTACATATTTATCGGAATGGTAGAGCACTAGGCTCTCCTGCTCTCCTCCAACTTTTCCACCAGAATGATAGTTCTTTCTGAATTCTCTTGTGTATTTATCTTCTTGGGGGAAGGTATGTGCTTTTCTCAACACTGAAAGGGAAGGAAAGAGAGTTATCTCAAGTAATCATTCAATTTCTAAAAAAGAATCCAATATTTCCATAATGTTGAAGATAGCAGTTATTTTATGCTTCTAAAACTGCAGTAGGTTTAGAAATTTGGTGTTGTATATGGTCAATAGCTAAGCAGGATAACCTATTTTGAATATGTGGTGGTTGGGAATTCAGTTTGTAGATTTTACAGGGCCTTTTCTTCTCTTTTTCACCTCCCTGAGTACCAGCCTTTTGGTCATTTCACTGGCCATTAGGTCCTCAACCAAGAGAAGAAAAGGAAATTGAAGGAGATGGAGTAGAAACAAAGCAATTTTACTTTGATTAGTATAGTCTCCGTGTAGCACATAGGCTCTGAGCTCACTCTCCCAACTCTAATTCACACTGGCAGGCTGGGTCCTCAGAGGTTGACTGACTATTTCTCTCTTCAGGGTTCTAGAGGTAACCCTGGGGGGCTAAGGGCTTCTTTATGAAAAAAAATTGTATTCTGAATTTAATATGATAAAATAACATTTCCATACACACAGTAAAACAAAAAGAAGATTCTACATCAAAATATGATTCCCCATTTCATACTGCTTACTTTTAAAAATATGCAGGTTACTTTCAAAACTGTCCTTCTTATCTGTGCTTCCTTCTGAACTTCCTTGTTACCTTCAATGCATTTAAAAAAATGTTTCAAAAATGACCCTCCTTTTAAAAAATTTTTTTAGTACTGCTATGGCTACTTTCTCCTCCTATCATTAGGACTAGAAGAAAGAAGGGGGACAAAACCTTGTAATAAATATGCATAGTCAAGTTAAATTAATCCATACAGTGACCATGTCCAAAAATGAATGTATCTTTCTGTACCATGTGTCCATTACTTCTCTGTCAAGAGATAAATAGCATGCATCATCATAGGGTCTCTGGAAATGTGGTTGGTTATTGAAATGCTTTGAGTTCTTAGAATTATAAATAAAAACAAACTGTAAATAAACACCATAAATAAAACAACAATAAAAATTGTTTTTTATTTACTGTGTTTTTGTCCTTATATAAATTATTCTCCTGATTCTGTTCATTTCACTCTGTATCCATTCATACTACCCACCAGCCTCTGAAATCATCTTTCATCATTTCTTGTGGTAAAATAATAATCCATTTCATTTATGTACTACCATTTTTTCCCACCATTACCAAACTGTCTAAAAGAAAATCCAAGACACTGGGAATATTTTTCTAATTCAGTTGCTTGTGAGCCTCCACTGGTATGCTTCCCCAAATGACTGTCAATTGATATCAGTTAGCTAGCAAGACTTAAATAGTTCCTGGGGGGGGGTATTTATTAAGGTAGCATAATAAGAATAGTTGGTACAAAGCATCCCCCCCTCCAAATCTGGAGCACGATCTCCCACAAGTACAGAAAGAGTGAGGGAGAAAATGGGCTTAAAACTTCATGTACACGTGGCAAAGGGGTAAGTCATTGTTCCTGGTTGCTGGAAGCCATTTTCTGCTTTTGGGCAGTCGCCATGAAGTTCCACTTAGGCATGGCACAGCTTCCTGCCTCATTTCTTGTGGAGCTCTGAAGCCATCTTTCTACAGTTTGTCTAGTCTGTGCTTAGCTTCTGATGCTGACAGTGCTTCATAAGCTATTATTTCTTTTTTCTCCCTTTTTGCTAGGCAATTGGGGTTAAGTGACTTGCCCAGGGTGACATAGCTAGCAAGTGTCAAGTGTCTGAGGCCACACTTGAACTCAGGCCCTTCTGACTCCAGAGACGGTGCTCTATCCACTGCACCACCTAGCTGCCCCTATAAGCTATGGGGACACTTCTAGGGACACTTCTAGGACACTGATGGGAAGTCCAAATTTTCCAACCTTTTGAAGTTTACAAGATAATCCTGTGGTTAAAGGGTGGAAGGACAAAGCCTTTTCTTCCCTCCTTCCCCTTACTCCCATCTAGCTGTTGCCTTTCTGGGGCTTGGTTGTACTGCTCTCTCTTCTAGGCTGGCCAGCCATTTGAATGCTATTGTTCTGCACTGGCTCACTATTTTATACACACACCTCAGGGTGGGACTGAGTCTCCTTAACCAGCCCCAATACATTATTTTGTGCAGCATTATTTAATTTTATTTTATTCACTGGCTTTCACTCCTTCCAAATTGATGAAAGACTTGTGATTGATTGAATAATAATAATAGTTATCATAATAGATTGCATTTATAGAAAGCTTTTTAGGTTTGCAAAATATTTTACAAATATCTCATTTTATTCTTTCAACAACTCTGAGAGGTTAACATTATAATCCCCATTTTGTTGTTCTTGTCATTGAGTTGTTTCAGTCGTGTCCAACTCTTCATGTCCCCATTTGGGGTTTTCTTGGCAAAGATACTGGAGTAGTCTGCCATTTCCTTCTCCAGCTCATTTTACAGATGAGAAAATTGAGGCAGGCACGAGTTAAGTGACTTGCCCAGGATCACAGCTGGTAAATGTCTGAGATAGGCTTTGAACTCAGGTCTTCCTGACCCTGCATCCAGTACAGTGAATAGAGTGCCTTAGGAGCAGCAGCATAGTGTTAGTTATCTTAAATAGTATGGGGAAATTGATCCAATCAACCTTTACTTTGACATCAGGTGTTGGTTTTTTTTAAGTCTTTGGACCTAGGACATTGAAGTGAGTATGAGGGTTGCCACCACAAAGATGCATATTATTTTCTGAATCTACTTGGACTTTGACAAAAGTTCTCACACCTTTTCTGGAAAAGAATGAACTTTACCTCCATATGACTTCTCACTGCTCTAGTCCCCAACATAGCCTCTCTCTAGTGGCCAAAAGCAAAGAAAAAGGTGGGGGTGGGGGAACCTATCCTGCTTCAGAACTTGCATCAAATCTCATCATGGCAGGTATTCTTTACCAAGGGTCCATGAATGTGACTTTAAAATATGTATATACATATTATATATATATGTATGTATGTATGTATTGATAGCTATTATTTCAATGTAATTATTTTCCTTTGCAAGTTTATGTATTTTATTTTATGTATTTAAAAACATTTTGAGAAAGGTTCCATAGGTTTCATCAGACTTCCAAAGAGGTCTATGATACAAAAAAAAGCATTAGGAACCCTTGTGTTATCAAATGAGATAATATTTATAAAGTGCTTATCACAATGCCTGGCACATAGTATGTACTTAATAAATGCTTATTCCATTTCCAATATGGTCTCCTTGCAATCAAGAAAAGGATTGTTATACTGCATCCTACCTACTCCTATTAATGTCTAGTATACATTAAATTACCTAAGCTTATTTACTAAACTGCCATAGTAGGTCACATAGCAATTTCAACCTAGGTTGTCCTTATTAATTGTGCAAAATCCTATTTTTTTCTCTGAACATTTTAAAAACATAACTGAATGAAAGAGACATTTTTCAATAGTTATGTAGTGGTTTTCTCAAGTGAGATGTTGGGGGGGTGCATAATTTGTAGATTTTAATTATCCTTGACTCCCATTATCTATGCTAGATAATGAAAACTTAGGGGATAGCAATTAGAGCTTTGATTTCATTGGCATATGGAACTCTAGGGTGAGGAAGCTGTCTACCAATGCAGGTTGGCAATGAAAAGTTACAGGATATGATATATATATATATTGTGTGCCTATAAATTAATGAGAAAATTTCCACAAGCCTCATAAATCAGTTTTACTGCAACCATCCATGACTCTACATGTGATTTTACTCTTTTGTTTCGCTAGTAACACTCGACTCATTGGTACCCCTGCCAGCCTCAAACAATTGATAGTGGCTGTGACACCTCCTCAGGGCAGAGAGCCAGGTTTTATAAACTGACGAGGTGAGAGATTTGTCTCAAGCAGACCAACTGAGGATGGAGAGGATCAGCCAGAGGTTGGAGGAATAAATATTGCAAAGGCCAGAGCATCAAAATCTCATCTTGAGATGAGATTGCTCTGGGCAAGAGATAACAGGCAAAAGAATAATTTTAAGCAAGCTTTGAAAAGTTTAATGGGGACACGTATTAAACTAAAAATAGTGATGAAATCATTCAACCTTATAGTAGTTTTTTAAATTAAGTTTTCTAGCTCCCTTTATATATGATTTCCATTTATCTTCAACTAGATCCCAAAACAATTGGATTTATTTTGAGGGAGGCTCAAGACCTGAAGCCTAAGAGGAAGGTAGCCTCCAAGGCTAGATATAGAATTTTTTTTTAAAGCAATTGGGGTTAAGTGACTCTCCCAGGGTCACACAGCTAGTAAGTGTCAAGTGTTTGGTCTGAGGTCAGATTTGAACTCAGGTCCTCCTGACTTCAGAGCCGGTGCTCTATCCACTGCACCACCTAGCTGCCCCTAGATATGGAATTCTTAACTGGAGCTAGACTTGGGGACATTTCCTGATCTATGGTCAGAGAGTCTTAAGGGAGGCATGAGGAAAGACGAAACCAGGGGGTATTGTCATGCACTAGACCCCAACCCTCAGGACTGATGTTGGTGAAGCAAGCTCTGAAAGACTGACGTAGCAATAGCTTGGCCAAACCAAATCTGTCTCATAGAGTGCTGGAGAAAAATGAAGACCTGAAGATGGTACTTGACAGAGGGGAATCAATCAGTGGCAGGGGTGGGGCGGGGGTAGGGGTGAGGAAGAAGGGAGCTAAGGAGAAGACCTAGCTCCTTATAGTTGGAGTACAGGGCCTCGTTTAAAAGGACACTGAAAAGATATTATGGAAGTAGGATAGGAAAATTATGCAATGGGTTAGACTGGAGTTTGAAGAAGGATGGGTCAAAGGTGACTACAAGGTTGTAACCTGAATGAGGTGCCCTCAATGGAAATGGGAAAGCTGAAAAGTGGGGACTAGGGGGAACAAGAAGAGCAATTAGTGTGGGGTGGGATGGATGATATAGCCGGGTGGAAAATGGTGAGATATCAGCCCTTAAATAGAGGCTATGGGAGGAGCCCTATAATGGACAGTCCCCACCATCTCCAATCAGAGGGAGGAAAGGTCCCAAGGCTCAGGGAGTAGTGAAGATGTGTGTTTCAGAACAGATGTCATTTTGCAGGTGGATGAGTTTCTGGAGACAATGATGAAGTCTAAATGAGCAACCAGATGAAAAATGAAGTCCAGAGAGAATGTGACTTGCCCAAGAAAACACATATAATAAGTATCTGAGGTAGGATTTGAACCCTGATTCTAAGTCCAAAATTCTATCCACTATGAAGGTGAATTTTGGGGAAAATATGAGTCCAGCTCAGAATTGAAATAGCACTTTTGTAAACAGCATGCCCTTTTTTTCTTATTGATCCCTTATTTACAAACAGGTACTTTCTATCCTTTAGCCAAAGTTACCCCAGCCCTTCCCTAAAAATGACCTACCTAACAAGAAGTCTTAGACACAAAGCTTTCTACAAACTGTGTGCCCCCCCACTTTTGAGACTGAACCTTTGTCTTACCCAGGCTGGAAATGTAACCACTACTCATGGACCCAATTCTACTACTGATTGACAAAGAGACTTTGACTTGCTTCATTTCCTCCATGGGTTCATTTGCTCTTCCCTAGGCAGCCTGATTCTCCCCCCTCCCCATATCTTGGGGCTCACCATCTTGGTACTGAACTGAGTGTGAACACCCCTTAGCCCACTACAGCTCAGAACTCCTGGACTAAAGCAATCCATCTGCCTCAGCCTCCTAAGTAGCAGGATTACAGGCATGTGCCACCACCCTCAGCTATAAATTATCTTCTAAATTATTTTAAAGTCTTCCTTTGATGCTTTGTCATTTCATAGAGATGACCCCAGATTCTCTAAGGCCAATGTAGGAGAGAATAGTTGCTAATAGGTCACACCAAGCTGAAAAAAGGCTTCAAATAAAGGCCTGGTGGTAAGTTGGATGGCTGTTCTTGGAAGACCAGCCAAGTAAAAATTTAGAAAGACTCATCACTACATTGGCTACAAAATGATGACATTTTTTAAGGTACAGCAACTCTCACAGGCTATGTATTAAGTCAGTGACCTTATGGTTTGCACCAGTGAAGAAATACCCATTCACATGAAACTACAAATCTTTGAAATATAAAGTCATAGAGAAAAAATGGGCCTTAAAGACCACATCTTTTAGATAAGGAAACTGAGCGAAGATCTTTACAGGCTAGAATAAGTCACAGAATTTAATTAAATAAAGGAGGAGAGGAGAGGCAGATGTAAAATCCTATACTTGGGTTCAAAAAATCAACTACACAACTATATGTGGGGGATACATGGTTAGACAACATTACATCAAAATAAACTGACTATCTTTCTAGGTCAATATGCATCAGCAATGAGATTTAGCCAGAAAAGCCGATGTTATCTTAGGCTGAATTAAGAAATTGGGAGGCATAATATGAGAAAAATTATAAATCCTCTGAACTCTGCCTTAGGCAAAAAACATGTGATGTTGTTCTAGGTACATTTTAGGAAGAACATTGATCAGCTAGCTAAGTTCATAAGAGAATAGCTAGGGTTATAAAGAGATTTAAAACCACGCCCTGGGAAGATCAGCTGAAAAAAAAAACTGGGCATCTGTAGTCTGACGGCATAATAATTGTCTTCAAGTTTTTGACAATCTATCATGAAGAAGGATTATATTTGTTCCATTTGGGCCTAGAGGTTAGGATCAGAAGCAGTAGGTAGAAGCTGTAGGGAGATATATTGTAGCTCTATATAAGGAAAAAAACCTTTAATATTTAGAGCTGTGCAAAATTGTAAGTTTGTGCTCAGCGTGGAATAGTGGATAGGAAACTGGTCTTGGAGCCAAAGTGACCTGGGTTCAAATATCACCTCAGATACTTACTAACTGTGATGTTGGGCAAGTTACTTGATTTCTTTGTGCCTCAGTTTCTTCACATAAAATAAGAAGGTTATTCTCAATGAAGATCTCGTCTAGGCTTAAATCTATGATTTCTAGATCCTAAATCATTAAAAGTCTTCAAATGGAGGCTGGATGACCAAGGATGTCATCCAGAGAGTTAATCTTTACGGGGCAATGGTTCAGGAAATCTCTGAATTCCCTCCTACTTCTGATATTGGGGTGAGGATAGACAGAAACAGAGAAGAGAGAGACAGAGGCAGAGAGAGAGAAATAACAGATGGAGGAGGGAGACAGAAAGAGAGGAAGGAGAGAGTGGAATGAAAAGAGAGAGGAGAGAGAGACAGATCAAGGGAGGGGGAGAGCCAGAGAGAGGGAGACAAAGAGGGGGAGAGAGAGACAGAGGAAGGGGGAGAAACAGACAGGGAGACAGAAAGAGAGAGGAGAGAAACAGAGGAAAGGGGTGAGGCAGGGTGAAGACAAAGACAGTGAAAGAGGGGGACAGAAGAGAGAGAGAGAGAGAGAGAGTGTAAAAAAAATACAGCAGTTAAGCTAATTGATAGATTTCTGTTTCCAGCCATTTTCCTGCTTACTTAGTGTTCCAAGCCCCTGAGCACCCAGGCCAGTGTGTAGTAACCTAGGTAATAAATAACTCCTGGAGTGTGCCAGAGAGAGAACAGCTTCCCAGACTGCAGACAGGAAGCCTTCCAATTGTAGCTTAAGACAGATAACAATGAATAAAAAATTCAATGAGATTTATCAGTAAATTGCAACTTGTCTGATAACGAAATAACAGTCTAGGAAATAGTGTTAAAGCCCATAGGGTACTCTGTGCTTAGGTTTTTAGTTTTTTTCAGTCCTGCCCAAAAGCATATTTCTGGTATCTTACTGTACCTGTAATAGAGACCCGAGCTATACAATTTCTAATAAAGTGTCCAGTTTTTGACATGGTGAATCTCTGGAGTTTCTTCTGTTTCATCCTAAAAGTACTTGACTTGCATGTGTTTGCACCCTAGCAAGATAACAGCACCTTCTAAAGATCACTGGCCTAAATTGCAGGCAACAAGAAAAATCCTTAAAGTCTTGACAAGGTTCTAAGGTTCAGGCCCTGAGGAGTCTTCACATTTAGAAAACAGCAAACACTATACCCACCTTTTTGTTTTAAGACTCTTGGTTCCTGAGCATTCACTACTTTAAAACAGATGTGTAGTCAAAGTCCTGAAAGATGCCTCATTTCATAGGGGTCATAGATAAATGATTGAAACTTCATTTGTTAATTTTGGAAGAAAATTAAATGAGGTTTTAAAAGAAAAAAACTTTCATAGTTACTTGAACATTTATATATCTCTTAGATTGTGAGCTCCTCTGGGGCAGGTATTGTCCTTTATCTTTCTCCGTATCCCAGAACTGGGCACACAGTGGCTGGCACATAGTAATTGCTTAATAAATGTCATTGATTGATTGACTGACTGAATATTTTAAACAAAATTTAAACAATGTTTTTGAATGGAGTTGCATGGCAGGGCACAGGCAGGCTGTCACACATGACAAACCAGGAATTACCCATGGGAAGTATTGGCAAGAATGTCATAAAAAAGTATTATTTTTTTATTTTATGTATTTTTTTTCTTTTTAGGCAATTGGGGTTAAGTGACTTGCCCAGGGTCACACAGCTAGTAAGTGTCAAGTGTTTGGTCTGAGGCTGGATTTGAACTCAGGTCCTCCTGACTTCAGGGCCGGTGCTCTATCCACTGTGCTACCTAGCTGCCCCTAAAAAAAAAGTATTATCAAAAAAGATGAGTTGACCCTGTGGTGAGAGCAGGGAATAGCTAGTGGGCAGCTCATATGTTCCATGAGTATACTTGTGATATCAAAAGAATGTGAGTAAGGCCATTAGTACATTAAATAGTGAACTTATGGAGTATAATTGATGAGAGTTACCCAAGATGGGCAGGCATAGATGATGTGTGATTTGTGTTATTGAAGGGATCACAGATCCATGGAATATTTGAGGGTTTTTTTGTGATTTAATTGATTTAATGGCAAAGAGATTAGATTTTAATGATGATGAGATGGAAGTTAAATCATGTTGCAGGGCAGTGGTGGTTAAAAGCTAAAAATAAATACTGTAAGAGTTCAGAGTGGAGTAGAAGGAATGGGAAGAGGGTGGCCAAAGAGAGCAGACTTTATGGAAGGTGTGGGCCATGAGCTGGTTCAGGAAGAATAGGTAGTGTAAGTAGGATAGGTAGAAAGAAGGAGGAAAAGCAGATTCCTAGAGTGTGTGTGGCGGGATGTGGACGGGGGGGGGCAGTAACAATAGAAGGAAAGGGTGGGAGTCAAGAATATTTGCTGTCACTCTCAATGATGATCTCAGTGAAGAGGTGGGAGTGTTGGTCTTAGAGGTTAGGTGACCTGGGTTCAAATTCTTCCTAAGACATTAATGAGGTATGTGGATATGTGCCTGAAGACTTGGATAAACCCGGTTCTCTCCTCCTTTTCTCTGCTATCACCACCTTCCCCTCCCCTCAGCCCTCCAACACACACATACACCTTTGGCAGGCCTGGCAAGGTGTAGATGCTGCTGACAGCCTTGGGAAATTTGAATAATGCCACCTAGTTACTTGAGAGATTCAGCTACAATTAAGAGAGATAATTAGGAAGAATTGGGGGTGCTTTGTCAGCTCTTGAGCAAATAGAACATCCTCTCAGGTGGAAGTGCCTCTTCCCTTCCCCCATCCCATAGTGTGTCATAAGGATAAGTCTATCAAGATGTGTAGAAACCATATCTGAATCTGGGAATTGCTGACAAGGGCCCTTTTGAAGTTGGCATAAGAGGGATCTTGCTCTCTATGCAAGTTTTTAGTGTGGGTGGCCTGAGCTCAGCAGGAATGGTGGCAAATCTAATATTCTCATTGAAGTCGGGTGGTATTAGAAGCAGCAAGGTGACACAGTAAATACAGTATTGGGTCTGGAGTCAGGAAGATTTGGATTCAAATCCTGCCTCAGGCACTTATTAGATAGGTGCTGTGTGACCATAGACAAATCACTTAACCTCTTTCCTGCCTTAGTTTCCTCTTTTGTAAAGTGTAAAATAATAGTGTCTACTCCGCAGTGTGACTCAAATGAGATAACATGTATAAAGCGCTTTATAAACCTTAAAGTGCTACATAAATGCTACCTATTGTTATTTCTATTAATTATTATTTTTCTGGTACTATATAACTAGAACAGAGATACAGAAAGAGCTAAGGTTCCTGGCAGACAAGGGAAACCCTGGCAGAGCTTCCCCAGGTAAGTGAAGACTGTGTCCAATGACAGAAAAAGTGTAGCAGAGTCTTAGCCTCACCCGGCTTAGACAACACAAGTATGTAGTCTTCGTATTTGTAATTAGATGACTTTTAAGGTCTTTTCTAGCTATAGTCATTGGTGGGACTTTCCCCTCCTTCTCTCTCCCCTAAATTAATGGTGTTTTTTTTAGGGCATTTGTGCCTGAAGACATAATAAACCCGGTTCTCTCCTCCTTTTCTCTGCTATCACCACCTTCCCCTCCCCTCAGCCCTCCAACACACACATACACCTTCGGCAGGCCTGGCAAGGTGTAGACATTACTGACAGCCTTGGGAAATTTGAATAATGCCACCGAGTTACTTGAGAGATTCAACTATCATTAAGAGAGATAATTAGGGAGAAATGGGGGGTGCTTTGTCAGCTCCTGAGCAAATAGACCATTCAGGTGGAAGTGCCTCTTCCCCTTCCCCACTCCCCACCCTACAATGGGTCCTAAGGATAAGGCCATCAAGACGTCAAGATAGCAAGAAAGGAAGATGGTGGGAAGGCTAGGGGCAATTAGTGAAAGAGAGAGAACATCACACTTGCGACTCCTTATGGATGCTGGGAGAAATTGCAGGAAGAGCTTGGCTGGAGATCTGCTCCTGTTTGCCTCACGTATAGGGGAGCAATGAGGGCCTGCAACATTTGGGACTGTGAGCCATTAGAAACTTCCTATATATTTTTGACGGTTGGTTGCTTATTTGATGATTTCTGTTTGGCTTTCAAGAATTCTACTTTGTGTCCTGTTTTGCTCCTTTACTCTGTCAATACAGCTTTCCATTTTCTTTAAAACCATGAACTGTGTGTTCACAAATGGAGAATAAGTCTCAGTAGACTGAGCAGATACCGTAAATACATTCCCCCAGATTTTCTGGGTGAGGGCTAGATACAGTGAGGAACTCCCCCAAAGTGAACTCAGACTCTGTTTTATGAGTGTCTGATTTGAGGGTTCCTGAGATTTTGACTTTCTCCAAAAAATTCTCTCCCTCCCTTCTGCCGTTACCTTCTAACACCCCATGCCCCTTCCCACACATATACACACATACATGTATGTGCACATTCATACACAAGATTCACAGGAAAAGGACAGGAATAGACTCAGCAAGTCCAGAGAAAACATAGGGGAGGCGTCTGGTATCAACAATAACTTTCCATACATTTTCTTCCCCTAGAACTAAGAAACCTGCTTGTCAAATGAATTAGTACAATGAAATGGATTGAGGACCTGCTTTAATTGGGTTGTAGGTTCTGAGCTCCCAGCAAATAACAAAACATCTTCAGAGTGTTTAGGTCTCTAGGGAGGACCTGTAACAGACCTAGAAGAATTCTCCGATGTAGTGTAGTCCACTGCGGTACAGCTGTGGGGCAAGAGAAGACCCTCACCGTGTTACTGACAAGTGGCTGCAGCTCTGCTTTTATTGCTTCAGGTGCTCAGGATGGATGCCTTCATAGCACCTGGCCTGTTTCTTTTGAACGCTACCTTGTGCTCTTTTTGTCTTTCATCTTCCTCCAACCTTTCTTGACCTCCAGGCTTTTTGGAACTTGTCTTCAGAGCTGTTGACACTCTTGTATCTACCTTCCAAATGATACATGACAGATAATTTCTTTTTAAAAACATAAATGGATGAGCACAGTCAAATAATTTTAGAGAGGGGAAAGGAGAGCAGAAGTGAAGAGGAGCAGGGAGGAGCAGCAGTGTTTCCAGGAGATGTTCCTTTAGCATAATCCGGCTGACATCCATCCCTGGGCAGTCATAGCACTTGTCAAATAAATTACAGGCAAAGCCCTGCCTCACAATTAATTCATTTTAAAAATAGTTTTTACTTGCTTTGCTTCAAAGAAAGTATACATCAAATGTCAAATATCTGAAACTTATCACCCATTTTAATACTTTCTGTAGTATATTCACATAATCTTCCCTCATCCCTCCAGGAAGAAATGATTCTTCCCTCTAGTGAATTATTCCAAAACTGAGACAACCATAGCAAAGTGGAAAAACTGCTGGAGTTGGAGCCATGAAGAGCTGATCTAGAATTCTGCTTCTGACACTTCCTAGTTGTATGACTATGAGCAAATCACTTAAACTCTCTGAGCCTCAATTTCCCCAAATGTAAAATGGGGTTGATAGTACCTGTGGTATCTACCTCTTGTGTTCCAAAAGAGAAATGGAATAAAGGACACCATAAAAGAAGTATATGAGTGAAAAAGAGAAGATGGGCTGGTCACATGGCAAGAACAAGGGAAAATCACTGCATAGCTCATATGCTCCATTGGTTTCTTTGTGGTATCAAGAGAAAGTAAGAAAAACCTGAAGCTTGCTGGGTGAGCACCCTGTAGTAAACTTTGGGGTGGTTTCAGGAGGAACAGGCATGAATAGGTTGTGCAAGGTGATATACAAATCAACAAGACCACCATTCCATTTAAGTACTTGAGGCTCAAATGTGAGAAATGCATGTGCTTTGCAATTTTTAAGAGCAATAAAAATTTTGTCCACTGTTATTTTCCTTCTTTGTGCCTCTCATGAATACTCACATTCTCTCTTGCATTGCAGTTATTTGTATCCATCTTATCTCTCCTACTAGACTATAACACACTTGAGAGCAGGGATCATATCTTAATAATCTTTTATCTCTAGTACCTAACTGGGTGCTTAGTAAATTGGATATTGAGGACCTATTTTTCTTGCTATTTTTCTTTCCCGGAACAGGGCTAATGCAGAAATCATTCCTTGAATCACCAATTGTTCCTTGAATCAAATTGGATATTGAGGTCTACCAGTAGAAATTTGATAGGCCACATGAAGTAGTAAAAAGAGCCCTGCATTTGGAGCTAGAATATAGAAACAGAAAGATGAAAGGGACCTTTGAGGCCATGGATTCCAACCCCTTTGTTTTACAGATCCGGAATCTGAAGCCTGAAGAGGTTAAGCAATTTGTCAACAGTAATACAACTGGTAAATGTCCAAGGTGGGATTTTAACTCACATCTTCCTGATTCCTAGTGGACTGACCTATCCACCTGAGGTACCTTGGCCAAATCCCCATGTCCCAGTTGGCTATACTTCTTCCTCCACATCTCAGCATTCTTCTATGCTCAGATTGGGTTGTTCTTCTATGAAGTTTTCCTGATTTACCTTCAGCTGAGATTCTTTTCCTCCTCAAATTCTCCTGGACATTTTATCTGGATCTCTACTTTGCCTCCATGACTATTTATCTTATCTTTGCACACATCATGTACCCCTGGTCCCACCTTTCCTTGTAATAGAATGCAAACAAGTGTTTTAGAGACTTGGACTGTCATTTTTTTCCCTTTGTATTTCTAGCATCTAGAACTATAGCTTTCACATACTAGGTCCTTAAGAAATGTTTGTGGAACTGAATTAAATCTGCAGTGTGAGTTTGACCTTCCTAGATCTGCAAGCCTTTGGCTGAACACTACTTAGTCACCCATTCCCACTTACTCATTCAAGGAGCCCATTCATTCTCTCCAGCCATGTAAATGAGAAAGTGTTGTATCCTCCTCTTCCTCTTGGAAAAGACTGTCAACCCTTCTTCAATACTCTAGGAACAGAACTGCTTAGGTGGCACAACTTGGATCAGGAATAAGCTTCTTTAGGCAAATATGGGACTTGGGAACAACATCAAACTGATCTCTGGAGCCCAGATAGAAAAATATAGTGGTGCCTTGGACCATTAGAAGGGACTTACATCATTTTCCAAAACATATCTTACTGACTCTTTCTAGGTAATGCTCCATCTTTTGTTTTCAGCTGTGACATATGTGACAGTCATATAATGGAAAGTTTAATATTTCCAATACCGTGGAACATTAATGTTAGAATGGAATGTAAAGATGACTATTTTCATTTTATAGATGAGGAAATCAAGGTGAGGAGGGATGAAATAATATGGCCAATCTCACACAGCTAATCAGTGGTAAAGCCAAGACTTTCACCCAATTTAGGTTGTTGATTTCCAGGCCAGGGTTCTTTGCATTCAATTACACTGCATCTAGGAGCCATGAGAATTTTATAGGCACTGTAGAATCTACTTATAATAGTCTATGGCTATGTTAATGGCCTTCAGATGTCATAATTGTCTTTTTTAAAGTTTTTATCTTCGCCCACTCTGCTAAATTCCTTCCGTGATTCCTCACTGAGGTATGGATATGGTCCTGGGTTCTTGAAGGAGATACCAGCAGAGTACAAGTACTGATAGGTTCCACCACAGTCAAAATAAAAGTAAAAGATCAAAATAAATACCAGTTTTGAAGAAAAGATGAAGAAAAGTAAACCCAACAGTAGGAAGTGCAAGTTCATTTGCAAAACTCTAAGGAAGAATATCCTTGGGCCCAAAGCAGTTAGGTCCAGGTTTTCTGGGTGGGGGATGGGATGCCCAGGGCTAGGTGGTGGTAGAACCTTATGTGTGTGTGTGTGTGTGTGTGTATTCATTTATGAAATCTAGGCTGGCTATTCAAAAATATTTACAGCTGCTCTTTTTGTAGTGGCAAAGAATTACAAATCAAAGGGATGCCCATCAATTAGGGAATGAATAAACAAATTATGGCATGGAAATCTGGTCAAATATTATTGTGCTATAGGAAATGCTGGATGAGATGGTTTCAGAAAAACCTGGGAAGACTTATATGAACTGATGTAAAGTGAAGTGAGCAGAACCAAAAGTGCAATCTACACAGTAATGAAAATCAACTGTGAAAAGCTTAGTAACTCTGATTAATGATCCACCACAGCTCCAAAAGACTCATAATGAAAATTTTTATCTACTTCCAGATAAAGAACTGATGGATTCTGGGTATAGAATGAAGCATATTTTTCACCTTTATTTTCCTTGTTATTTTTCTTTTCTGAAACATGGCTAATGCAGAAATGCATGACTTCATATATGTAATGGGTATCATATTTCTTGCCTTCTCAATGAGTGGAGGTGGAGGGAAGGAGAGAATTTGGAACCGATAACCAGTAAATAAATAGATTAATACTTTTTTTAAAAAATAAAAGAAACCTAGGCTAAAGGCAATACCATATCTTAAAGTTACTATAAAGTCACTTGATTCTCACAATAGCTCAAAAAGGAAGAGATTTAATAGAATGGAAAAATCCTGAGCTGTGCTTTTTACCAAGAAAAGTTGCTTGAGAAAGCATCAACAAAAGTCCTTGCCTACTAACTTAAACTTCCTTTCTCAACTCTACACAATCTTCATTGGAGTACTCTATGCATGTGCCACAAATATTACCAATGAAAAGTAGTAAGAAAACAGGTTTTTATTGATGATTGTCTACACCAGACTATAACTTTATAGACAGGCAACCAACTAAGAGATGTAATAAGTGTCAGATACCATTGTGTTTATTCTTTATTGATTTGGGGGGGAAACTCCAAAACTTTTGACTCCATAAAGCAAAATGAAAGGTTAAAAGTTCTCCTCTGATGAGATAGCTTTCACGTGTATATTAAAAGCATGCAAGACTCAGATGTAAGTAGAGAGATGACTTTATTCAATGATCCAATGAATACAAACACTGAGGGAGATGTGAACTCACCTAGGTTATTCACCCACGTCATGGAAGATGGCCTGTGCAGAGTTCTCCAAATGCTGTCTCACAAATGACTTTGTACTGTTCTTCCCTAAGCCTCCTCAGTCAAAGCAAAAGCAATGCAAAAACAGAGTAGCATAATCATCCACCTTGAGTAAATGAAGTAAATGAAATGTGCATGTTGCTCAGACCATGACATAAGGCGGGAAAGGAAGCAAAGAGTGTTAGTTTTCTGACAAATCCATCAAGGAAAAGCACCATAGGTTTTTTAGACCGATACCGCCCATGGACAATAAGCTGGACCCAGAAGTGAGAAAAAAAGTAGAGAGTTGGCTGGGTCACATTTGGAAAACTTCACAGCTCTTTTAATGATCACAATCTGCTGACTGTTGTAAGAGAATATCTTTTTAGCTTCCATATTCTCCTAGTGATGCTATATGACTGAAAAAAACAACAATAATAATGGCTAACATGTATATAGCACTTTAAGGTTGGCAAAACACTTTACATATGTGATCTAATTTGATCCTCACAAAAACTCTGTGGGTTGCTATTAGTATCCCCATTTTAGAGATGAGAAAACTGAGGCAGACAGGAGTTAAGTGATTTGTCCCATATCACACAGCTGGAAAATGTCCGAGGATAGATTTGAACTCTGGGTCCAGCAAACTATCCATTGCAAACCTAAATACTTTGAAAATCATAGAACATTATGCTCTCAGAAGAATTTCAATAGCAAAAACAAACCCAAAAATCAATGGAAGAATGGTTTGTGGGTTTAAGTAAGTTGTGGCACATTGCAAACAATTACTAGTACAGGAGATTTGGAGCAAAATGCATTATTGAGCACATGTGTAAGTAGAAAAGAAGATGGGCAGGTTAAGGTTAAGGACCAAGACTGAAATTAATGTCCAGTCTGTATAATCAACTGGTCCTGCTAACATACTGTGAGGTCTTCGGTGTGCTCTATGGAAGGTCTATGGAAAGTCATAGAAGAGTAACACACAATGAGGAGTAATTGCGTGAGGGGAACATGGTGATCTTTGGCAGTGAAGAGAGCAACCACATTGAATAGAATCATGCGTTTACCAAAATATTTCCTCTAACCCTCCGTCGGACATAGTCATCATCATTTTAAAGATACGTGGAAAGATCTGATTCCATCAGTATGGATCCTCCTTCTGCCGATACAAATCACAACCCTTCACACATTTGGTTTCATGAGTAACTATAGTTAGAAGCATTTATCACCTGGGAGCCAGGTTTGAGGTCATAGGTTCATAGATTTAGAACTAGAAGGGAATTTAGAATCTACCACCCTTATTTTACAGGTAAGATGACTAAAGCAAAGAGAGGTTAATGTTTTTTGCCTAGAGTCACACAACATGTATCTGAGAAGGTATTTGAACCCAAGTCTTCCTAACTCGTAGTCCAGGGCCCCATCCACTATACCATGCTGCTCTCTAGCTAGATAGGTCCTTGGAAGCCAATTGTACAATGTGTCTTCAGACTTTAATGAAATCTTCAACGCAATAGGCTGGTTCAGAACTTCTTCTCCTATGGCAGAATACAGGGTCACCTTAGTGCCATGGTAAGGAAGACTTTAGGGAAACCAAAGAAAAGGCAAAAAAAGCAATGAAAGCATTTATCTTGACAGATTGTAGGTGACGAAAGTAAACAGGTGGGAGAGGCATAAGGAACTCTGCAGATTGATAAAAAAACCAAGTGTCAGTAGCTGGCACCATCCCATGATTCACACTTCTCAAAGTGACCTGAATGGGTAAGAAGAGGCCTGGGAAGCTGTGAAAAGTCCTGAGATTAGAGTCTATTACTCATATTTGTGTTAAGCCAGTCCTCTGTGATTATTGTTATGCTAATTCCACCCGATCTCACACTTCTTAGATCTTTCTCACACACATATGTTTTGAATAATTATCTTTAGTGCACAAAAATAGCAGTAATGACATTTGATCATGCTCATCTCTAAAGTGAAGGGTTGGACCATTGACCTTTAAGAAACTTCTTGGCTCTCAATAATCTTCTAAACTCTAGGTCCCTCTCAGCTTTAACAACATTCTATGATTCTTAACTTGCTCTTTGTTTATAGATTGTAGAAAATGGTAGTACCCACTTATTCTAACCACTCTAAGCCCATGCCTTAGGAATCCATAGGGGTGAGCAGATGCCTGACTGCTGGAACTATTTCAATCATTGACTAATGCTTAGACTTTAACAGAGGAGGCAGTTGGTACCAAATGATGGTAGAGAGCTGCATGTTCAGTTTGGGTGTATTTGTGTGTTTGTATATGTGACTATTCAATTGACCCATAATTTTCTGTGACTTTGCTATTTGCAGCATTTTCTTTTTTTTCCTTTTTTTTTGCATAAATTTTTGGTGTCTAATTTGTTCATCCAGTAGTATGTTGGTAAACGTTTAGCAACCAGCTCTCTGAAAAAGAAACACACTTTTAAATTTAATCAGCATCATTAACATTTTCTCCATCACACTTCCTAAGTCTGGACAATCAACAAAACACTCAATTAAGCCATGGTTTGTAGCATTTACTGATTTCTGAGGTATAAATGCTCACACTGAAAATTTAACAATTGGCTCTCAAGAGCCAATTTGAGCTGGCTTCAACACACTCCTGTGTCCATCCTCTCACTAATGATTAAATTCTGGTGGTGGCCTCTGGCTTGATCTTTTTGATCAATTTTTAATCAATTTTCTCTAGTATCTTTCTTTCAACCCCACTATCCACCCCCCTACCCTCCTTCCCTTTCCTCTATTCAGAGTGAGGACTTCCCTTTCTAATCTGCCTCCCACACCAATGCGAATTGTATCCTCCCTCTTACTCTGTTCTTTGTTACACCACCCACCCTTTGTAACAAGATCTCTATCTTGTTACAAAGGCAGTATTTGGAATATTAGGATAATTTAGGTTTTCTCTCCCACAATCTGACCAAAATATATCAATTTTCATGTGATATAGGATGTGTTCTGTGACATGGTGCTTTCACTGCAGGTAGTCAAAGCTCATGTCCTTTCTGCAAGATAGAGTATAATAGTGAATATGATGGAGTCAGGACAGGAACAGCACACACTGGAGTGCCCTACATGGGTAACAGGGTTTACTGAAATTGCCAACTGGTTGCTTTAAACTCTTTTGTCCAGGGACACCTTGTGGTAGGGGCTCAGGGATGTTTGCCTCTGCCCTCTGCTCAAGAATGTTTCTGCTTATAAACTAGTACCTAAGAAACCATCGCTCTGGATAAAAGCAGGGCATGAATAATTTATAGTAAGCTAGTTTTCCAGCCTTATCTCATGTTACTTACTTTATTGTACTCTTATCTTCAGTCAAACTAGACTATATGTTATCTCTCTTGTACATTCCTTGTGCTTTCTCTCCTCTATGACTTTGCTTATATAAAGGGAACTGCTCTGGAAAGTCCCTGGTCAATTTGACAAGCTGCAGAATCAACCAAGAGCACATGGTATGTTAATCTGAGGGGCATCTGCCCACAGAAGTAGCCATGCCCACTAGCATACAGCTTAGAAAAGACATACCACACATGTATGCAAACACAAATACTCCTTTGACTGGTGTTGCTTCCAAAATGAATAGATGATTGGAACTTAAGGGAACAGAGTTATGTTGGAGGAGACATCTTGTTCTGTGGCCTATAAAAGTTTGCTAACCATTCTCCTTCCCATCCCAGGAACAGATCATGATGATTTGCAATGTATACACATGGCAGAGTTGCATGTGCTTCCATTTTGGAGCTAGAGGGGTGTTGTGGCATCAGGGGGTCCTCTCATGGGTGGTAGCAGGTTCAGAAGACCAAGGGTCTTGGAAAATAGATCTTCTAGTAAGAGAAAATTCTCCCGGTACAGTAATCTCTCAGAGAAAGAAATGGCTAGTCCATGTAATTCTTGTGTAGCATTATCCTACTTGAAGAGCAAAACCAGTGAGTTACTCAGATAGTGCAGGTTAACTGAGAAGGAGATCATTTGTTTTGCAGCCCCCAAAATATGTTTGCCTCCCCCATCGATTTCATCTTATAATAAGAGTAGGGGGGAAAACAGGTGATCTGGCTGTTTGCCACCTCTTGGCTTAAAACATCCCCTATGGCTAAAATATCCTCTTGTCATCTTCTCTGTCTTTTGATTTCCTACTCCTTCTGTAAAGCCTAGCTCATAGACTAACTAACTCCTCCAGGATGTCTTCCTAGATGCCTCTAATCAATAATGACCTTTTATCTTTCTATACCTCACATAATAGGTTTAGGGAGGGGAAGGCACAGGGTCTAATACTGATTATTTTGGTGCAGGGCAGTAAGTGGACATGTTAATGATGATGATGATAGAGGAGAGGGAGAAGAGGACAAGGAGGAAGAAGAGAGGAGGAGGAGGAAGAGAACGAGGGAGGAAAAGAAGAGGTGGTCAAGTAGCCATAAAGGCAAAGCCAATTACTATAACATGGCTATGGGAGTTTTGCTTCAGTTTGCTTGCTGTCAAATAAGCATAGAGAGGATGGATAGGGGTGAGAGAGAAAGACAGAGAGACATAGACATAGAGAGAGAGACGGAAAGAAGAGACAAAGAAAGACAAAGACAGAGATATAAAAAGCAGGACAGAGAGAGAATCAAGATTGCTGAGGTCAGGGAGCATGGACATGTCCTTAAGAAGGGAGAGGGAGACAGGAGCCTGATTTCTGGAGATAGCTCAAGAGAACAAATACAGCAATCTTCCTTGCTGTAAGTAAGCTGACCAAAGAGCAAACCTCTTTAAATCTATGGCTAGGAGATCTCAAAACCCATGAGAAGATGCTTAACTGGGAGCATTACAAGACAGAAATATTTGCCTTAAGTCTTAGACACCCATACATAAATCAAAGAGTTGGGGAAACAGATTTTAGAAAACTGAGAAATCAACAACCTTGTCACACCAAATTCATTAGAGAGAGAGAGCTACAATTGATCTCTTATCAAGGATAAGACCTGGCAGGGAGTCAGAAAGGAAAAAGAAACAAAGAAGAGGGAAGCCTAATACCCTTCAGTTGGCAAAATTTACTCAAGACCACTGTAAACTAGTAATCACACTCCCCAAACCCCATATATTGTGTCCCCAAAGTCTTTGTGCAGTGCTAAATTTGGTTCCTTGTAGAGCGTAGCAGCAAATTCTCAAATAAACTCCAAAAACCTAAGATAGGCCTTATGATATTTTTAGGGAGCAGAGTCAGGAAAAAGGGAAATATGTCTATGTCCTCACTCACAACTTAACCTGGTTGGTGGGGCACCTAGGAAACAAAGAGAGGAGGTAGCAATGAGAAAAATCAGTAATGACTACACAGAAGCCAAACCCTAATTATCTGGGGTTTACTTGTAGGTGAAAAGAGGGGGGCCTCCGTGGAATGTGGAAATTCTCATGTCCCAAAGAACCGTAGAGTTTCAGAGCTAGAAGGGACCTTGGGTATCATCCTATATGATATGTGTGTGTGTGGGAAGCTTTGGAGTCTGAAGAGTTGAGTTCAGTCCTCAACATTGACTTGATATGACTTTGGGCAAGTCACTTAACCCCTTTGAGAGTCATTTTCACATGCCCCTACAGTGAATGGGTTGAATTGGATGATGCTTTCAGCACCTCGTTGCTCTAAATCTGTGTTACCAGTACAGAGCACCTTAATTTTTATAGAGAACAGAAGTAAAACTCCAAGGAGCCAACCATAGATCAGAGAACCACACAGACCAAAAGTTGGAAGGGGCCTCGAAGGCCATCTAGTCCAACTCTCATTTAATAGGTTAGATAAATTGAGTGACTTAGCCAAGGTCACACAGATAGGAAGTGATCTTTGATGCACATCTCATTTTAACCTTTTGGTAAGAGCTGGTGGTTATTATTAGAGGCAAGAGTCGTTTTGTTTTTATTTCAATTTAATTTCATTTTTGCTTACAAATTCTCTCTCTCCCTTTTTCCTACCCATTGACAAAGCAAGAAAAGTAAAATCCATTACAAATCTGTATAGTCATGCAAAACATATTTCTGCCTTAGCCATGTTCTCCCCCCCCGCCAAAAAAAAAAAGGAAATATGCTTCAATTTGTACTCTGAGTCAATCAGTTCTCTATCTGGAGGTGGAAATCATGTTTCATCATAAGTCTCTTTCCATTATGGTTGGTCATTATGTTGATCAGAGTTACTAAGTCTTTCTATTATTATTAATTATAATATTATTAATACATAAATATTAATGTTAATCAACATAATAATAAATTTATATTCTTATAATAATTATCTTTATAATATTGATGCTACTGTAAGAATTTTTCCCCTGCTTCTGCTCACTTCACTTTGCATCTGTTCTTACAAGTCTTCTCAAGTTTTTCTGAAACCATCCCCTCCATCATTTCAGACAGGACAATAGAATTCTATCACATATATTGTAACTTGTTCAGCCATTCCCCAATTGATGGGAATCTCCTTAGTTTCCAATTCTTTGCCACCACAAAAAGAACGGTTATAAATATTTTTTGCTTATATGCATAATTTTCTTTTTTCTTTGATCTCTTTGGGTTAGAGGCCTGAAAACAGCATCACTGACTGAAAGGGTATGTGCACTTTGATAGCTCTTTGGGCATAGTTCCAGATTGCTTTTTAGAATGGTTTGACAAATTCACAGCTCCAGCAACAGTGAATTAGTGTACCTATTTTCTCACATTCCCTCTAGAACTTGTCATTCTCCTCTCTTTTTGTCATTTTAGTCAATCTGATGGATGTGAGATGGTACCTCAGAGTTGTTTTAATGTGCATTTCTCTAATGATTCATTATTTAGAGCATTTTTCTATATGGCTATTAATAGGTTTACTTTCTTCCTTTGAAAACTGCCTATTGCCTATTCATACCTTTTGAGCATTTATCAATTGGTGAATGGCTCTTATTCTTGTAAATTTGACTCAGTTCCTTGTATATTTTAGAAATGAGATCTTTATTAAAGAAACATGCATAAAAATCCCCCCCCTCAGTTCTCTGTGTTTTTTCTAATTTTAGTTGGATTGGTCTTGTTTGTGCAAAACCTTTTTAATGTTATATAATTTCATTTTCTGTGAATTTCTCTGTCTCTTGATGGTCATGAACTCTTCCCCGTCCATAAATCTGGCAAATAATTTATTCTATGCTCCACTAATTTACAGATGACACCATACTTTATGTGTAAATCATGTACCCATTTTGAGCTTATCTTGATATATGCTTGGTCTACACCTAGTTTCTGCCAGACTACTCTGCAGTTTTCCCAACAGTTTTTGTCAAATAGCAAGTTCTTGCCCCAACACGTGGGATATTGGGGTTTATTAGACACTAGGTTACTGTGCTCATTTGCCTCTGTATATTGTGCACTTAATCTGTTCCATGGATCAATTTCTCTATTTCTTACCCAGTACTTTATTGTTCTGGTACAACTTTGTAGTATAATTTGAAATCTGGTACTGTTAGTCCCCCTATTTCCCTTTCTATTCATTGTTTCCCAGAGACAGGATTTGAACCCAGAGTCAATATTTGTTCCACTGTATCACATTGCCTGCTTGAGGTCATACAGGCTGCAGAGTTGGGATTCAAACTCACATACCCTGACTTTAAATCCAGCGTTTAGATACCCCATACCATGACTGTCACAGACTAAAATCTATGAAGATTTTGCAATTCCTTTACCAACCAAATTTTTATTTTTTCTTTTACCTTCTGAAAAAAAATCTCAATTGTTTTAGCATCTATTTTCTCTCTTTTCCACCTCATCCCAAATTTAAAAGAAAACAAAGACAAAAACCCTTGTGACAAATATGCATAGTAAAGCAGAACAAATTCACATATTGACTAAAAATGAATGTTTCATTCTGCATCTTGAGTCCGTCCCCTCTCTGGCAGGAAGTGGAGAGCATATTTCATCATTTATCCTCTGGAATCATTCCTGGTCATTACACTAGTTAGAGTTCTTAAGTCTGTTAGAGTGGAACTAGTTTTGACCTCTTTCGGGTACACAAAGAAGAAAATTCTCATCATTGTACCTCCTCATAGACGACCAAGGTCCATGGTGCTATTCAAAGTATATTCTGAAGCTGATAACAATCCTTTCCTTCAAGGAATTACTTGCTGAGATGTCATAAAATGAGTATCTTCAGCCAACCTGAGGAGGGAACTGATCAATAAACCTCATGCTTGAAAATATCTGGGGATTAACATTTTCCTGAGGTCACAGAAGAGGACTAGCCTTGAGAACTAGGAAGACAGAGGCAGCCTGCCTCTCAGTTACAGATGCCATATTGTCGGTCTGGCCGTGCTAGAACAGAATGTGATAAGTCAAAGAGGACCTCCAAGATGGGTGAATTAACTGCACAGGACAGCTAAGATCCCAACGACTTCACCTCTCAGCACTCAGTGGTTCAGAATTTGTCAGAGTATCAGGGCATAACTTAGGTCACATACTGGAAACCAGTCTAAGTAAGGTGATGAAGCAATGACTGGAGCCACCACGCTGGCATAATGGGAGACAGAGAGCAAGTCAGAGAGACAAGCCCAGACAAGGGTGCCAGGGCAAGCAGGACGGCAGAACTAGAAAATGGGCCAGTGGTCAGAGCCAGATGGTTAAACATAGAAAAACAGCCAGAGAGAGCCAAGCTGACACACATCACAGAATGACGGTGATCTGTGCTGGTGATTGTCTTTGTTGGACAGAATTAGCTGTCAGTACTGTCCAAACTTAGTCTTGTATTTTTTTTAACTAATTTTTTTTTCAGTTAACAATCTCTCTTCACACTCCCTCTTATTGGGAAAAACAGAAAGAAAATTCTGTAGCAAATATACAGAGTCAAGCAAAACAAATTCCAGCATTGACCATGTCCATAATATATGCACATATTATATATGCATGTATATATACACACATACATATATACATATGCCATATATATATACACATAATATATACATACACCTAGCAAGTCAAGACATCACCCTACTAATATCATTGTTCCTCTTTGAGAATGAAGGACAAACCACAATATGTGTGTATGTATACGTATATACACGCACATACACACATATATGTATATATGTGTATATATATACACACATATACATACACATATATGTATATGTGTGTATATATACACACATATACATACACATACATGTATATGTGTGTATATAAATACATATACACACACATATACACACATTTATATGTGTGTATATATATAAATAAGCTTTTGCTGCATCCTGCTTTATTCTTTGTCATAAAGTGCTTTCCCTTAACCTTTTAAAGGGCAGGATGGTCCACTGTTATTGGGACCTGGCACAAACTCATCCTGTCCCAAACACAAACATATCGAAAGTATGTTCTGGTTGATCAAATTCCCTGGTTTGTGGTCTATCTACCATGTTATTTCTCCCAAGTCTATCCTAACCTAAACACTGGCTAAAAAGAGACTTTATGAATTTCATTATGTGCACGTTTTATCAGTGACCCTGTCAAGCTTGCATAGAACTTTAGAGAACATATGTGTTTTTTGGACCTTTCTATTCATGAAATGTCAGAGCAGGAAGGGACTTTAGAAATCATCTGATCTAGGAGCTCTTAACCTTTTTTTATGATATGTTCTCTGCCATTAGGGTACATTAGCCTACAGATCCCTTCTCAGGATAATGTTTTTTAAATAATTGAAGGAAATACTGAATTTCTCTTAAAGTTGGCAAAAATAAAGACATGACTTTTTTCCCATTTGAGTTCACAGGCCCCCTGAAATCTTTCTCCAGACCCCTGATCCTAGGTTAAGAAACCCTATTTTAGTCCAACTCCCTCATTTTGCAGCTGAGAACCAGAGACATGAAGTGTCTGACACATAGTAGGTACTTAATAAATGCTTGTTGATTGTTGTATGATTGACAGATTTTATACAGCTAGCAAGAAGCCAATCCAGGATTTCAATTTGGTTCTTCTAACCCCATGAGTCTATATCATTATTTTTTTAAAAAGCTTTATTGATACTTTTGGTGTCAGTATTCTTTCCACTATACCATATAAAGATGTATGGTTCCGTGAAGTTACAAACTGGGCATCATAAAAGAGAAGTAGACTTTGAGTCAGAAGGTCTTGGTTCAAGTCTCAGCTCAGATCTTGGCCAACTATGTGCTGGAATGTGAGTAAATCACTTAACCCTCCCTTGGCCATGGTTTCTTCATCTGTAAAGTGAGACTAATAATCAACCAACAAACATTTATTAATCACTTACAATGTCCTAGGCACTGTGCTACATGCTGGGTATACAAGGGCACAAATGATACAGTCCCTGCCTTCAGGCAGCTTACATTCTGCATGGGATAATACTAATATTACATAGCGTTGTCATGGAAATGTTTTCCAAACTATAAAATGCTATAGAAATGCGAGCTATTATAATTGTGATTATTATAGCTTGCCATTTTCTCTGAGTGAGGACTCACTCAGAAGCCATATACCGGCAGGTTATCTTATCCCCTTTAGCCTTTTTCTGAAAGGAGGCCTGCCTGAGAGGGAACCCAGTTGCCTTTCATGATATGGTAGACCTCAGGGTGAAGAAGAAGGGTAGGAACAAGAGGTTCATCAGTAGGTGAGTCCAGAAGTCGAGTCAACAAGCATTTGTTAAGAATCTAGTATATAGCAGGCACTGTGTGTGAGATCAAAGAACTGCCAGAAGTCAACTCATGTCCTTAGGCAAGAAAGAAGCTAGTCCTTTACGCCAGCAGAGAATCTGATCACAAGTCAACAAACAACATGAGGAAGGTTTAGACTGCATACAGACCCAGGTATGAAGTCATAGGTCATAGGGCCCATGCAATCCTAGAGTGAGAGCTGGAAGGTACCTTACAAGGCTTCCAGTTCAACCTCCTCCTTTTATGGATAAGGAAACAGAGAGCCAAAGAGGTTGAGTGATGTGCCCCAGGTCCCACAGCTAGCAAATGGAAGATCTTGGATTTGAACCCAGGTTCTCTGACTCCAAACCCAGTACACATTCCAGTAGACCATCATATTAGAAGGAAGACGCAGAAAAGCAGGAACCATGGTCTGCAGGACGACAGTTTTGAGTTTGACAGCTTTGGGCACTATGCTTTTCTGACCTCAGAGGATAGTAATGTCCTTTTATAGCTGCCCTCTATTCTCTTCCCCATCTGTACCCCAACAAAGCAGCAACTACTAAGCAGACACCTTATGAAGAGTTACTGATGTGCCCTTTTTTGTATGATTCAACCTTGAGGCTTAAATCCAGAGGAAAGGATGCTCCACCAACTTCTAACAGCCGGCCTTGCCTCTTTCCTATTGGCTTTGTTCCTAAGATCACAGACCTAAGATTGGAGATGGTACAGTAGATAGAGCACAGACTTGGAATCAGGAAGACTCATCTTCCTGAGTTCAAATCCAGCTTCAGACACTTACTAGCAGTGTGACCCTGGGCAAGTGACTTAATTCTGATTGCCTCAGTTTCCTCATCTGTAAAATGACTTGGAGAAGGAAATGGCAAACCACTCTAGAGTCTTTGCCAGGAAAACTCCAAATGGGCTCATTTAGATTTGGCAACTGAAAATGACTGAATAATAGTGACTAATAGAGCCCAAGTTTCTAAGCCCTACATTTTGCAGATAAAGAAAGTGAATCCAGAGAGGAGCAAATACCTTTGAGCTCAGGTCCTCCGATTCCAAATCTGGTCTCCTTGCGACAATACAGGGTTGCAGAAGCCATCCCCTCCAGTTGCTTTTGGCAGGAAGCAAGGACACATTAGTGGTCAGCCTTGGCCTGGTAATGTGTTGTGTGTGCCACATTTGGAGTTTTAAGTACAGTTTTATCTTTCACCTCTCTGCAATGCAGAGTTAACCATTGTAAGCCCTAAAATCTCTTATTGTTTTCTTCAGTTTCTAAGGCAATTTAAAATAAATTGCTTCAAATTTTTCAAAACTCTGTTTTTTTCCCTTCAAGTGTATCTCTTTTGGGGAAGAGAGAATGCATTGTTCACGAATGAGGGAGTTGAGCAGAATCAGAGGTTCTTTGTCTGGGGTCTGCAGAGTCATGAACTGACTTCAGGTGGTCTATAAACTTGAATGGCAAGAAATTATATTTTTATTTTCACTAACTTTTGGTTCTCTTTGCAATCCTGTGTATATTTATTTTATGCATTTAAAACTAGTATTCTCAGAAGTGGTCCAAAGTTCTCACCAAGGGGTCCATGACCCAAAAAAGGTTAATACTCTGGCCTATGTGATGTTAAAGGTTTTTTCCAGATCTAAAAGCATGTAATGCTATAAGTATGTGATAGAAGGTGTCAGAGGGAGTCTAGGAACATTCCACTTGGATGTGCCAAGAGAAAATGGTTCCCATTTCTATAGTATCCTACAAAGCATTTTTCTCTTATGAACCCTAGGAGGGAGATTGTATAAGCATTATTATACCCAGGAGAAAACTGAATCTTGGGAAAGTAAAATGGTTTCCTTGGTGTCACACAATTAGTTAACTATCACCAAGATAGAGTATTTGGAAAAAAGAGGCAGTTGCATTATTATCATTTGAAGGATGGTGAAATGCAGTTCTAATGCCTTTGGATAACAGATTTCAAGCTGGGAGGGTCCTTACAGGTGATTGAGTCCAGCCCCCTCAGGATGATACAGCTAATGAATATCTGAGATGAATTCAAAGGCAGGTCTTCTTGACTTCAAGTTCAGCACTCTATTGACCAGTATGACATATCCTAGACAATTGGAGTCTGAAACATGCTCCCACACTATAGCTGACCTTTGTTTAACACTGTAGGAATAATCCTGTTAGGAGGCCTAATGCCATTGTAAAGAATGTCAATTGTATAGAACTAGACTTTAATAGTACCAAATTCCCCAGGAGGGCAATAGAAATAAATGTTTTGTTAATCTGTCCACCAGTGTCCAAATAACAAATGAGTTATTTGACAATCTGACCCCCGACCAACATGGCAGAAAGGTGGGCATCAAAAACTCGATTGGTTGAACATTCTCAGCCTTGTACATGAAGCATGATGAGTGGAAGGGAGTAGTTTACCATTCTTTTCTATTGTCACTAAGTAACAATTATGTCTCAACTAAATTCTTTCACTACTCAGAACTCTTATAGGGGGTGGGGAGGGAAGATAGGATGGGGAGTTCAAACAGCTCACAAAAAATTCCAAAATGAAAGACCCACAAGCATTATGTATGTATGTCTTTGTAGGGAGACAATGTAGTGCAATGGAAAGAATCCTGTCTTGAATCCTGTCTCACCATTCCATCTATGACCTTGGGAAAATGATTTAACTTTTCTAAGTGTCAGTTTTCCCATCTAAATATGAGAGGTTGGACTAGATGACCTCTAAGATCCCTCTTGGTTCTAAATCTATGACCCCATGCCAATTTGTAATTGTATGAAAGACAACTCCCTTCTTTCCCCATTGGATCCAAGGCATTACTTTTCACTTGCCAATACACTACAGAAAAGCTAGGAATCAACTCTATTGTATCCTTGGGTCCTATAGAATTATCATGTCTAGCAAAGTAGTCTTTTAAATAGTGTTTTACCACAAGAAAATGGTCATATTAGACGTTTATATGGCACTTTAGAGTCTACAAAGTATATTATAAAAACAAAAAAACACAATAAACCAAAGCCAAATACTGTATAATTATAATGATCAATCTTAGCTCCAGAGAAGAGATGAGGAAATATACCTCCCTCTTTTCATTGTGTTATGTATGGGGGTGGGGAGCAGGGCTATGGATGTGGAATGTTACTGTGTTTATTGGTCTTATTTAACTGCTCCTTGTCATTGTTGTTAAAAGGGAAGGGGGGGAATAAAGGAGGAAGGTGTTGAGAGTGGGAAGAGTTTAATAGTACCAAATTCCCCAGGAGGGCAATAGAAATAAATGTTTT
>NW_020954585.1:42034135-42125895 GCF_900497805.2 Vombatus ursinus
CTAAATTCTTTCACTACTCAGAACTCTTATAGGGGGTGGGGAGGGAATCTCAGGAAATTTCAGGAAATGATGGTAATATAAAAGTAAAAGTCATTGATGAAACTTTTAAGAAAATACATCATATATATATATAGGCACACATTTTACCTTATTTGATAGCAGCCAAGTATTATCATCCATATTTTACATATAAGGAAAATGAGGCTTATAGATTGATTACCTAATGTCATAGGGTTACATAATAAATAATAAAATTCTTTACAACAGCAAGGAAAGAAAGGAAGGAAGAAAGAAAGAAAGGAAGGAAGGAAGAAAGAAAGAAAGAAAGAAAGAAAGAAAGAAAGAAAGAAAGAAAGAAAGAAAGAAAGAAAGAAAGAAAGAAAGAAAGAAAGAAAGGAAGGAAGGAAGGAAGGAAGGAAGGAAGGAAGGAAGGAAGGAAGGAAGGAAGGAAGGAAGAAAGGAAGGAAAGAAGGAAGGAAGAAAGGAGGAAAGGAAGGAAGAAAGGAAGGAAGGAAGGAGGGAAGGAGGGAAAGAAGGAAGTGAGAGAGAAAGAGAAAGAAAAGAAAAGAAAGAAAGAAAGAAGGAAAGAAAGAAAGAAAGAAAGAAAGAAAGAAAGAAAGAAAGAAAGAAAAAAAGAAAGAAAGAAAGAAAGAAAGAAAGCTGGAAATAAACTGAGTACCTGCTAATTGGGTAAATGGCTAAACCAATTGTGATGTTGTGGAATGTAGTGAAATGCTATTTTGCATATGAGGAATTTAGAGAAACAAGGGAAGACTTCCAAGAACTGATACAGAGCAAGGAGAATAAAACCAAGAGAACAATATAAGAAGGAAGGAAACAAGCATTTATTAAGCACCTACTATGTGCCAGGCACTGTGCTAAATGCATTACAAATATCTCATTTGAGTCTTAGAATAACTTTTTATATTGAGGAAACTGAGGCAGACAGAGATTAAGTGATTTGCCCAGGGTCATATAGGCTGAGGCAGAATTTGAATTTGGGTCTTCCTGACTCCAGGCCCAGCACTCTATCTGCTGTACCACCTAACTTCCTCTGTATGTACCACAATTATAGTGACATATGCTATAAAAATATAAAAAGGTTGCCCAATTCAGGTTAATTGAAATGATCGACATTGGCTCTCGAGAAGAGAGAAGAAAATATATTTCCCTTCTCTTCTTGGTAGTGGATCTATTGGTACTGAATGTTGCATATACTGTCACGTACTTTTTACTTTGGGTTTTGCTTGAATTTTTCTTTGTTACAAGGGAGGATTCTGGGGAATGAGGGGGTGCTATAGATTATGCAGTAATTCCCAGTGCACCTTCCACTTTTCATATCAGAAATGGAGAAAGTATGTCTACCCTTCAAAGTTTAAGCCCAAAAGTTTTATGGTACAGAAACTTAAGCTAGGGATACCATGAGGTATGGTTGGCAGGGAGATAAAATCCTTCCTCAGGCCAGAAGCTTCCAAATGAACAGCTCCATTAGTCTGAAATGCAAGCTTGTGGCTTCACAGATTTTGGGGTATCCACATCTGGCTACTTGTTAACCTTGATCTATATTTCTACTTCCTGTCTACTGCCTAATGGCTAGGGAACCAGGGATGCCTATAATTCTGGTTCTCTTCCCCACCCCACCCCCAACTTTGTTTATAACCTATCTTATTTCCTTTGAATGACCTTGATTCAGCCCTAACTTGGGGACTTTGAAGTCATATGCTTTAAAGTCTATGGGCCACAACAGGAGAAAATTGGACCAAATGATTAATGAGTCCTTGTTTAATATGGCATAGAAGAGATTCTTTTTCAAGTAAAGGTGCTAGACCAATACTAGATGGACACTGAGATGTATTCTAAAGTATATTATAAAATATTCTATTCTAAAATTCTAAAATAGTTTGTTCATTTAGAAATATTTTCTAGGATGCTATCTGTTTAGTATGTCTACACAATTTTCTTAATTTTAATATTTTATTGATTACAAGGAGCCAGAGTGGAAGTCACATTTTGTCATCTTAAAGCGTTGTAGTCAGTTGTTTGGGTATTTTTTAAAAATTATTTATGAATTTTTAAGAAAATATCCATAAGGCATTGATTTTAAGATGCCTAAGTGTAGTATAGGTGATCTATATTCTAGATAAAGTTACCACATTTCCTTCTGAGGATCTCAACAGGATAATAACCACTGCCATATTGCTAGAGGGTCCAGATATTTTTGCCAAGCACAATCCATCTCTCCTTTCAGAAGACAAAAATCATAACCAAAAAAAAAAAATGGCTGCTTTTAGACTCTCTTTTTTTTCTCCTCCAGCCATGATTTGGAAGTCTTCCAAAATGTACCTTTTTTATAGCACCACGTGGGGCAGCTCCTAAACAGAAGGTCCCCCAGTTGGGTTCCCATTTTTCTTGGGCATATTTTTTGCTGCTCAGGAAAGATTTCTCCCTTAGAGACTATCCCACATTGATTTCAGGACCCTTCCCCCTTCTTTTTGTCTAGCTATTCCTTAGTTAAATTTTCATTTGCGCCTTGGCAATCAGCAAGTGCTAGAAATCAGGGCTTGATTTATTGTTTTGTTGATTGTCTAGACTTAAGAAAGTGATGGAGAAAATGTTAATGCAGATTAAACTGAAAAGCGTGTCATGCATTTACACAGAGCTTGTAGTTAAATATTTGCCAGCATATCCCTGCCCTATACCATTAGGGATCATAGAACATAAACCCTGGCAGAGGCCTCAAAAGTCATTAAGTCTAGCCCTCTCATTTTATAGATGAGAAAATCAAAGCACAGAGATATTAAGTGACTTGCCCAGACCAGCAGAGGGAGTGCCCACCTCTATGAAATCCCTGATCTGTTGAAGAGCTAAAGAATAACATTGCATGTTAAAGCTACTTGTCACATACATATTACTTTGTACATGTTCAGTAATTGCTTATCAATGTTTATATCATCTTCTCCCAGTGTAGCTATAAACTCTCAGAAGGCAGGAACTACTTTCATTTTTGTCTTTGTACTCCAAGCACTTGGCACATAGCAGGCATTTAACAAAAAAAAAAATACTTGTTGAATTGAATTAATGATAAAAATAATTTATTCTGGGAACTCAGATTAACTGTGAAATCATTTTTATATTTCAGTGATGAGGAATCTTTGGGTTCTCCCTCTTAAACTGGGTACCACTAACCCATCGAAAGCATCAATTCAGAGCCATATGCAAATAACAACCATATTTGGATCTAGTTATCTAAAGAGTCACAAATAGGAGGGATTAATGTGTTGTTATAGGTATAGCTATTAACAACATGTTAAAATAACTAAATATATCCAATAATCCACGGGCAACATATCTCTATATGTACTATAATAAGTAGCTTTCCTCTTGGTTAACAGATTTCAATTTTGGGGGGAAAAATTCCCTGTCTCTGGTATATGCTTTTAAAAGATTCCCATACTGGTTGGGCATTCTCATCCACTCCCTTCTGTTTTCATCAGTGATGTCAGAATGGAAAATAATGAGAGGATACTGTCTGTAATGGACTCATTTGCCAGGCTGTGGCAGCTGTTTGGGGGCACATTTTAAATGATGTCAAGTTCAAATACATCTAAGAAACCAGGGAGCAAGGTAAGCCAAGTAAGTACACATGAGCCCAGCCAGAAACAGCACTTTCTGTGGGCGGCAAAAATTCTATCTTCCATCACATTCTTAGGATAAGACATTGAACAGAACACACCATTAAATTAGAGATGCTATTGTTTTGTTCAAACCACAGCTTATTGTCTACATAATCAAATACACAGACAAAACACCAACCTCTGTTATTATCAAACAATACTCACAAAGTATAGATTTGAAGTACTCAAGACCAGCCATTATGAAGAGCCCCACCCCTTTTCTATTAGACCACTTAGAGTAGCTATTTAGAAGAGAGGTAAGGCTCTTTGTAAGGTATAAGAGTCTAGTCCCCAAAGAAACACAGTGAATTACCTTCCAAGGGCTTACCACATTCTTCTAACGGATATTACTTCCTGGAATTGCTGGGCAGTGGTCCAACACCTGTCTACTATGTTCCAGAAGACTTTAGAGACTCCAGAACTCCCACAAACAATAAGAACCAGGGTAGCCCTCAGAAACTTGCAGCCACATTAGAGAATTCTCTCAGAATCTCGTGCCACTTTTGAATAAAGGGAATTCCAGGGAAGCCAGAGGCAGCTTTAGACTTCCTTGAGGAAATTTCAGGGGATTATTAGAAGCAGAATGAGGAAGACTAGGCCTCTGTGCATGCCATCCAGGGCATGTGGGCTGCTCCTTTGGGCTTATTGGGTGTGTTTATAGGTGTGGAGAAAGCAGGACTGGGATGCCCAAGAGTCTCGGTTAGTTTGGAGTAACTGCAATGGTTAGGGCCCTTCTTCCAGTAGAGATCTGACTGGTTGCTCTTACTCTGAGTCTACAGCAGTTCCTATAATCCCTGCCTGAATTCTTAGATTCTTCTTGTAGCCTGCTTCTGTTAACTAGTCTACCTATATCCACTGATAGTCCCCCAAAATAGATTAAAATGTCCAGTATATGCCCTAAAATTTCTTTTTGAAAATCTATTTTTTTATCACCTTTTCTATCACCTTTATTTTCAAATATATCCTTCACTCCTCAGGAAGCTATCCTTATAACAAACATTTCCAAAAAATTTAAAGAAAAGAATTGAGGACAAACAATCTATATTAATGTTGCCAGACATTATAAGTAGTATTCCACATTCATAGTCTACAAACCTCTGAAAAGGAGAGAGGAACATTTTCTCAGCTTTTCTATTGGATCAAGCCAGTCCATTCTGATTTCTTTTGTTGTTCTTTTTGTTTATGTTGTTGTACATTCAGTTTTCCAGGTTCTGCTTACTTCACTCTGTATCAGTTCAGTTAAGTCTTTTCATGCTTCTTGGAATTCTTCATTCCTTTGCTAAAAACTTTGTTGTGAAAATACTTTTGGCTACAACTTTATCCATAGGAGATATGGAATGTGATAGATTAATTCAGCTTAGGGCAATGATGTGCTCTAATGTGCACTTACCGGCAATAAGAGAATGGCTTTAGGTCAGAAATTTTACTTTGCTTTTTCTCTACTGCTTTTCTCAGTATAGCATATTATTTATGGAGTTCCCACAAAGTAGAATCTTAATTCCAAAAAAGTCTTCAGGATTCTGCCACTGGTTTTGACTTGGGTTGAGAGTTACCAAATGCCTTCAGATACCACCCCATCCATTACTGAAAACCCTTCTAAAATGGGGGAGGGGGCGGCTATATCAGGCTCAACACAAATAAAACAAAACTTCCCATGACTTAACACTTTCACTGCTCTCCAGGACACCCAATATCAACCTTTGTTCCAGGGAATTCCTCTAGACTGGTCTTATTTCTCTCCCTTTTTCTTAGTCTTATATTTGATTTCTTTAGCACTCTGCTACTATCTGTCTCAACTTTCTTGAAGTTTATAAACTGAAAAAAAATGTTTTCTATTAACAACTTATGCTTAGTAATGGGGAACACTATGTTATAGAAGTGACCCTCCTTCTCCAAGTTTCTGCTAGAATGACACAAAGTCTGGTAGGTCCCACCAAACTGGAAAGGCTTTGAGTATGGTTTTATAATAATGGATGGCATTTATTTAGTGGGTTAAGGTTTGCAGATCACTTTACACATATTATCTCAATTGAGTCTCATAATAGCCATAGGAGGTAGGTACTATTATTATCCCCATTTTATAGATGAGGAAGTGTAGGCTAAGAAGGGTAAAGTGATGTAACCATGAACATATAGCCAGCAAGTGTCTGAGGCAAGATTCAAACTCATGTCTTTCTTGACTCCAAGTCTAGCATTCTGTCCACTATGCCATTTGTCCAAGCTTTTTGTCCAAGGATAAACCTAGATAAATTCAGAGATGTTCATCACTAGAAGGTTGGCCTCCAAGTAATCAATTTGGGTTCTATAACAACTGCTAAAAATATTTACTTAGACACAGAGGGGTGTTGTATTTTGGTAGAACTATCTAGACTAAGGGCATAATATATATTTTGAAACCATAAAGCAATGGGATGCAAGGACAGCACTGGTCATTGAAATTGACAGGTTCTACAACTTTGCATAATAACCCATTTGATTCAATTTCCAACCTCTCCCCTCCCCCCATCAAATATTTATCAGCAATCTAATCACTTTTCACAAGATTGTATACTCTATGCTTCAAACTTCTCTATGTCTGTTTTGATGGCACTAGCATTGTTCCAAGCTCAGAATCTGAGTGGAGGAAGTGCCAACACCAATCAAATCACAGTTGTTGACAAATGAAACCATACTCATATATCTCTGTAAGCTCCTTAAGGGAAGGGATCATATCTTATTTTTTTTTGTCTCCTCATGCCTGGCACAGTGTCCTGGGCACAGTAGATACTTAATACATATTTGATGAACGAATGAATGAAAGGTGTATGAATAATAACAGAATATTCAAATACAAATGTTTTCAGTCATGCAATGATAGGAATATAAAAGTAAAAACATACAAATCAACAGAAAGTTAAGATTCTTTGGGGCATATTCACACACCCACGTTTCAAATCATGTGTCTACAGGTAGTCATTTAACAGCACTTTATAAGCATGCATAAAAGAAAATGTTCATTGTGGGCGAGTTTTGAAGGTTGTTTAAATGCAAGTTAACTCCACAACAACACACAGCTATAGTTTAGGCGTCATTTAAAACTTCAAAACTGTGAATATAAATTGACACTACTCTTCAAGGAAATTCTTTCAACATTACTGAAATATGGATATTTCAAAGGAATCAGCCCATTAAAATTGCCAAGTAAAAATCTTGCATTTTGAGGGCAAGGAAGTCATAGTAGATTCATGGATGAGCTGGAAGGGACCTCAAAGGCCATCTGGTTCAACTAACTACTTCATTTTACAGATGAGGAAACTGAGGCCAAGGTCACCCAGTAACAGAAGCATAATTTGAACTCAGTTCCTTTGATTCCAGAACTCGTGCTCTTTCCACTGTACCAAGGTGCTTAAATCAAAAGTGCCTAGATGAGAAACCTTTATTTCATTAAAAAGAGATTTTTCTTTAATTAACATAGATACAACAGATACTGTTGAGCTCCTACCTGCTTCCCCCACATCCCCTGCACAGACTGTCCTCCCTTTTGGAGTAACTTTCACTGTTGGGACTAATGACCTCCAATTAGGAGATTTTCCTCAGCCTATCACCCTATTCAAGAGCTTCTCAGAGTGACTTTCTTATCCAATTTATACTCCCACGGGCTGCTAGTTGCTATGCAGTCAAATCTTTCCCCTGGTGCACAAATCTTGGCACCCTTTCATCATTGGTTCTTCCTGTGGGATGCCAAAGGTCCCTTTTATTGCCACATAGTCTCCACATCCTGATGACTGGTCCAGCATTAGGGCACAGCAATCCCTGGTGCTCAGTGTTTTCCCTTGAGTTTACCTTGCTACTAATAGCACAACACAGTTATTATTTATTTCTTCCAGTGCTTGAGGAACACTTCCAATCTACATTTAGTTATTAAATGCCTAGTGCTATTATATTAGTGCTATGCCTGGTATTATAGGGAACACAACAATGTGGTCCCTGCTCTGTAGGCCAGGAATCCCCACAGGCTTGAGATCATTGGCTTGGGGCAGAAAAGGACAGCTGGCAGTGGAGTCTAGAGTCAGAGCTATGGGGAAGATATCTGTCTATAATGCTGCAGGAAAGAAGCATGACCAGAAGCTAAATTTTGCTCTCTGGGGATGCATTTTCAGAAATAATCATTCAGCTGAATTGCAAAGATTTATGCTGATGTGTGCACACACAGGCTTGTGCTTGTGCATGCACGCATGCGTGTGAGTGTGTGTGTGTGTGTGTATATAAAAAGTCACCAAAGCTATCTTCTAGTCCTTAGCTCTGAATATATTTCTTTTTTATCTCTAATTTACATTTATTTTATTTGCTTTATTTTTTTGTATTAATTTATTTTTAGTTTTCAACATTCACTTCTATAAGCTTTTGAGTTTTACGTTTTCTCCCCCTCCCTCCCCACCTTCCTCCCCAAGAAGGCATGCAATATGATATAGGCTCTACATATACATTCCTATTAAACATATTTTAACATTAATCATGTTGTAAAGAAGAATTAGAACCAATGGTACAAACCACAAGAAAGAAGAAACAAACTAACAAAAAAAGAGAGCAAATACTATGCTTTGAACTGCATTCAGACTCCATAGTTCTTTTTCTAGATGTGGATAGCATTTTCCATCATGAGATTTTTGGAGATGTCTTAGATCCTTGCATTGCTGAGTAGAGCTAAGTTTATCAAAGTTAGTCATTACACAAATGTGGCTGTTACTGTGTACAATGTTCTCCTGGTTCTGCTCATTTCACTCAGCATCAGTCCATACAAATATTTCTGGATATATTTCTTACGGTTTCTTGAGGTATCTTTCCAATTGTAGTTATCCTAGGACCCTGACTGGAAACTAAACCTAGTCATGGCTACTTTGTATATGCTTTATATTTATTTAAATGTGTTCCTGTTGTTTCCCTCTAATAGAATATAAACTCCTTGAGGATAGAGATTATCTTTGTTTTGAGTTCATAGTAACTAGCATAGTTCTATATACAGCGTAGTCACTTAAATATTTGTTATACGAAATTAAATTGAACTGTGACTGACTTAAGAATCACTTCTACAACATCCTGGTGGGTACCTTTCTTCTTGGTTGATGTCAGAGCTAAAAATCATACTTTTCTCTGGCTAAATATTATCATTTGATATGGCCACATGGGACAGCTAGGTGATACAGTAGATAGAACACCAGGCCTGGAGTTACGAAGACTCATCTTCCTGAGTTCAGAACTGGCCTCAGACACTTACTAGCTGCATGATCCTGGGCAAGCCCCTTAACTCTGTTTGCCTCATTTCCTCATTTGTAAAATGAGCTGGAGAAGGCAATGGTAAACCACTACATCATCTTGCAAAAAAAACAAACAAACAAACAAACCCAAATGGGGTCACAAAGAGTTGGACACAACTGAACAGTAATGACAACATGGCCACAAATGAATGTTTATTAGTGTAACATCTCATTTAAGTATAGAATAATGGAGGGAAGGCCAGCTTTCATGTCACAAAGACTTAGTTTTAATTCTGTCTCTGAGGCATATGAACTATGTGACTCTGGAAAAGTCATTTTACCATTTGGTGTCCCAGACAACTTTCTAATACTATAAATTACAGATGAGTTGAATACTTTTAATATTTTTGCTTTTCTACTTTTAACTATAAGATTTTTATGTACTAATAAACAGTCAATCTTTGTAAAGGTACCATGAACCACTCAGAAAAAGGTGTATTCCTTTCTATTTCCATTCAATTCTCTCCAGATAGCTATCATATGTAACTTATCTAAAATTCTATTCACTTCCTTAATTTTTTCTTATTTATTTTTTGGCTAGATTTATCTAGTTTCAAGAGGGGAAGATTAAAGTCTCCTACTATTATAGTACTATTTATCTTTCTCCACTTGTAATTTATTTAACTTTTCTTTTAAAAATTTAGATGCTATAGTATTTGGTGCATATAGGTTCAGTATTGTTATTGTTTCATCTTCTATGAGTTCGTCTGCAACAGATGGGGGTGAAAAGGGAGATTTTCTGCCCTGAGAATTCCTTATATTAATAAATTCACAGGTCTGGATTAGAAAAACTACCTCATTTATCCAGAAATCTTTTAAGAATAATGTATTCATGATATTTAAATATTTAAAGGATCTGTGGTTTCATCAATGAGTAATGGGTTCTCCCTCCCACAATATAGATCATATGCTCTTCCTGCTCTTTAGTTATTGAAGCCTTTCTGTGATTTGATAGATGGTCTTCGAGAGTTACTGTGACTGAAAATAACACCCATCACCCTGCAGTACTGCTAGTGATTGAACCTCTCCAAACTTAACTCAGCCAATTGTGGCCAACAACAATACACTGTTTCTTGGCTCAGGTCTTCAGTCTTGGTTGGACCTGACAGAGTTTCAATCCACTGGCATAGTCTTTGAGAATTCAAGGTCATCTTAATGCTGTATTAATAACAATTCATTTCTATAGCATTTTATGGTTCACAAAGCTCTTTGCTCACAAAAACCCTGTAAGGTAGGTCATATGAGTATTCATATCTCCATTTTACAAATGAGGAAACTGGAGCTAAGAGAAATTACTGATTTGTCCATGATCGCATAGCTGGTAAATTACAAGTCACAGGACCCAGGATTTCTATTCTAACACTATAATTCTGTGACTTAAACTATCTAGAACATAGTCTTCATCCCTCTAATCTGCAATTTCTAATCTGTTGTGGACAAACAATCTAGACAATGAGATTTTATGGTAACTGTGGCAAACAGCCCATCTTGACAGTCTTCTAGAAAAGTGGTGAATGGCAGGGCAGAGGAAATGGGCATTGTAATGACCTATCTGACTTCTTGCAGCCACTTTTCTCCCATCTTCACAATTGGGGTTACTTACCCCCCATTTGAAGATTCATCTTTATCCCAGATTCTGACACCATTCTAGTCCCTAGGCAGGGAACATAAGGACCTTTGTATCCATTGCTCAGGACTCAGCTTCAAGTCATCTTTACTTAGGATTCCTCCCTGACCTTTCAGGGTTTTTCCTTTCTTTTTTCTAAACCTCCTTCTTTGGGGTTCTACAAACTATTATCATGAAGAGCCCCCAAAACTCTGGCACAGGCACCCAAGGGAGAATAGGAGAGGGCTCAACTGATATTAACAAGGATGCATCCATCACTGACATTCACCATAGCATCATAACCTCCCAAGTAGTTTACAGCATAGCCCACTAACCAAGAAGCAGCACAAAGAAACATGAAACACATAGGCAAAGTATGTCAGATAACCTCACTTCCTTAAGCTACATTGCTTTGCCACCTAAACATCTTGCCTGGCGATCCTTTCCATATAGACAATTGTCAGCTCTATAGCATGAGAGTCAGTTCAAAATACCAGCCCAGAAATTTGGGTATGCTTAGATTTTAGAAGCTTGTTATAGGCAGTTTCAGAGGGAAAGAGAAACTGACTGGTGCCTTTATCAGGGTTTTTGGCAGCAGCCCCAGCTTTCCTGATTTGGGGAATGGTATCCCCAATGGATCCCCAATGGAATCCCTTTCTTTTTAACAATAGCTAGCATTTACATGGCTCTTTAAGTTTTACAAAGTGCTTTACATAATTTATTGCTTTGGATTGCCCACCCCACCCCACCAAAAAAAAAACAAAACAAAACAAAAAAACAACCCAGCGAGGTAAGCTTTTTGTTTGTTTGTTTGTTTTTGTTTCATTTATTTTGGGAGTGGGGGCCAACTGGGATTAAGTGACTTGCCCAGGGTCACACAGCTAGTGAGTATCATGTGTCTGAGCCCTCATTTGAACTCAGGTCCCTCCTGACTCCAGGGCCGGTGCTCTATCCACTGCGCCACCTAGCTGGCTCCCCACCTCCCCCAGTTTTTTACTTCCTACCTAGTACACAATTTTCTCCATAAATGAGATTCATTCTTGTCCTTTAGTCCTCCAGAGGAATACTGTAGTCTTGCCTCTGCTCCCCATTTCCCGTGGCAAGGTTACTTTGTTGTCCCAAGGCTATGTTCTGCTCCTCTGCTTAGGTACCTCATTTTGCCACTACAGTTCCTCCTTTGATGTCCTCTGACTTTCTGGACTTCTTATTCTTATAACCTTTTGGGGGGCCTTCTTGGATCACGTGCCTTGTCCTCATAGGTCTGCTTTAGGTTCTGTCTCCCAAACATCTTCAGGCTGGCTTGGTCCCACTAGTGATGAATCCTTGGCTCAGAAAAGACAACTTGGTACTAATTTCAGCAGGACCTTCTACAGATGTCTTGCCTCTTGTTTAAAAGCAATGCTGAACTTTACTGTCCAAGAGGCATTTTGCTCCTTGAGTAGAGTAATTGCAACAATGTCAACCAAAATGAACTTAACTCTGAGCAGTAGCTCATGATTGGCTTAAAAGCAGGCTGAAATTAAGCAAGATGTTTGAGCAGGGACTTTTAATAACATAGAATTGGAATGTAGGAGGACAAAATTGTTCAATGTCACTAGTAAAGTAAACAGTGATTTTGTATGAAGTGATTATGTATTATCTTCTGAGAACAATCTCTGATAAATTTTAGTGTGACATTTTTGTGTGTAAAAGCAGCAGGATAAACTGCAGAGTTTTTGACTAAGCACTTTGAATTGTAGAGATTTACCCAAAAAATATGAGACTCCATTAGCTGTAACTCCCAAATACCAGAGAATTCTGCTTCTGCCTATGGAAAGATAAATAGCAACAAGTGAAGATCTAACCTTACCTTTCTAATGCAGAGCTTTACTGGGGACACTCTGGATATGCTGGGTCTTTTATCTGGGGATCATATCTGCTCTGTGTTCCAATAGCACCTTCTGACCTGGCAGAAGCCAATAAATATTAATTAGCTATAGTAATGTTTTTAATATCGCACTCATGCACAATTATTGATTTCTTCTCCTTTGTTTATGTTCTTATATGGAATCTTTTATCCTGATCCAGTAAGACAAGCAACGGAAAGAGCAAATCACTTTGGTACCTAATCATCTTGGGATCATTGGATCACAGATAGAGGAAAAGATCACCTAGTCCAATTACCTCATTTTACAGATGAGAAAACTGAGACCCAAGTGACTTGCTCAGGGTAACGTAGGTAAATGGCAAGGCCCAGATGTGGACCCATGTCCTCTGACTAAAAATCCAGTACTGTTCTTCCATGTTTTTGTTTGTTTGTTTGTTTTGTTCTTATTTTGCTATTGTGTATCTCCATGGTCAGTAGCAAGAGATTATGAGGAAAGTCCCTAGAATATTAAGTGGATCCCCTATGACAGATGTGTAGGAAGATGGAGATAAAAGCTGTACGTGATTAGTAGGCATGGATGGGTTGTAATTTGCATTGTTAGAGGGAATACTCACATTCATGATATCACAGACCTGTTTCATTATTATTATAGATTTTGTGTCCCTTGAAAGTAGGAGCATATATGCCTTATACTACTTTTTTGTACTCTAGCATAGTGCTAGGCACATTGTAGGTACTGAAAAAATACTTGAATGCTGAATTGAATGTCTTCTTCCACCCCTAGCTTTTGAATGAGTGGTACCCATTGGTAATTCCTTTTACATCAATGACAGTGCAAGTGTATGTAAACCTATTAGCAACAGTGCTGGTACTTCATCAGGTTGTTGTGGAGGGAAAGTTCTGTAAACCTTAAAGTATTAAAAAAAAAATTCAAACATTTATTATTATTTAATGAGCACCTATTGTGTGCTTAGTACTGTAATTGAGAACATGAGGGATAGGAAAGAAATAAAATATATTAACCTTGTCTTCAAGGGGATTGCACTCCAGTTAGGTAAAGTGTCCACAAAAAGGGGATTCCTCAGTTGTCTAAAAATCCACCCAGACTGTTTTTTTTTGAAAAATACAAAATGCCAAGGGGTGTTGCATCAACCAAACAACAGGCAATAATTAAAATAGAATTAGGATGTTGTTTTTGAATGTTCTAGTAGAAAAACTCATTAGAAGTAGGGAACTAGAGTTTTATTATATGTCTTCCTATGTGCCAGTCTACTAATGATGCTTGGAGCTCTCAGTAAATGTCTATTATAATTAAAGATGAGTGTTTTAAGATTGTTGTGTTGCCATCCCAAAAAGGCTGTGATTCAAGTAAAAGTAACCAGGTTCATGCCTTGTACCTTTAAGAATCTTGTCCTACACTTTGAGAGAATGAGCACTGATCTCAAACTTAGAATAATTAATGAGAATCATTTCTTCTCCTTTCCAAGAGCTCATTAAAGACCTGAGATCACTAATACCAACTAAGGAGAAAACCAATTGAAATATTGATTATGACACACCTAGCAGTAAAATACTCTCTAAAAAGTTGTTAGAAATATTAAGTTCCTCTCCTCCTCAAATGACCTTGAAATATTTGAAGCAATAAGGACTAGGTGAGATCTACCAAATCTCATTATAGTCACCCAAATTTTTTTATAATGGGTCCATTACTAGAAATAATATTTCCAGCCTACAGAGACTCTCTATATCTCTGAAACTGGTTTAACATTTAACAAGTGAAGAGAAGTACTTGGATATAGTAGGCAAGAGAAGAAGAGGACATACCTAAAATCTGTCCTTTGCCTGGTCCAAACTCCTTGATAATTAGGTACATTTCTTACTTTATTTTAGAAAATGATTTGGGAGGGTTTTTTTGTTAGAGTTTAAGGGTGTTTTGGCAGTTTGGGATGCATGAAGTGAAGAGGGATTAGGGGAGTTAAAGGGTAATTTGGCAAACAACAGCATTAAAAAAAATAACACCTAAGAGCTTAGGTACTGCTCAGTGCCCTCTTCTCACAGTTTTAACTTTCACAGTGAATTAATTAGCTGGGGAATGGCTTAGCAGCATACACTTAGGTTTGTGTTTTTTCCTCACTACAGAGAGTGTTTGGGGGTGGCTAATAAAAGCAGCATTTGTTGCAAGCTGGTCATGTATTGAGAGCTAGGAGCTGCAGATGGAATGAATGAATGACTGTGGGGTGGGGGGGAAGCATTTATTAAGCACTTACTATGCACAAAGCCCTGTGCTAAGTGCTGGATATACAAATGGAAAGACACAGTCTCTGCTCTCAAGAAGCCCACATTCTAATAGGGGATAATAACACCTATAAGAGGTTTCAGCTGCAAGTCAAATGGAAAGGCCCCATGGCCCTTAAGGTGCAATGGCAAAGCAGATGGATAGTAATACATCTTTATAAAAACTTTTTTTAAAATTTGATTTTATTTTACTTGCAGTTCCAAATTCTCTCCCACCTCCTCTCTCTTTCCCCTCCCACTGAGAAGGCAAAAATAAAAATAAAAAACATCGCAAATGTGTTTAGACATGAAAAACAAATTTTCACATTAGCCATGTTCCAAGAAAGAAGAAGAAAGAAAGAGGGAAATATGCTTCAGTCCGAACTCTGAGTCCATCAATTCTTTTCTGGAGGTAGATAGCATGTTTCATTATGAGTCCTCTGGAATTGTGGTGAGTCATAATACATCTTCTTTATGGTCATTTCTATGAATAAAATCAGTATGAACTGCCCCATTACTGTACTGGCCTCTGCCAGACATAAAAAGAGCCAGGAAAAGAACTTCAGCACATGGGATAGCTCCCCTGCAGAAGATTTATGGCAAGATATGGACAAGAATAGCACAGAGTAGGATTTCATGGATGGAACAGGATTTGTACAAATAGCAATTACCACAACCAGTGAATCCCTCAGATGGATCTGTGATCTCATCTACATAGATTTTCCTTCCAATGATGCAGTTTACAAACCCTGTGGCACCCATCTATGTCCTTTCCTGAGTTTACCAAAGGGAGTCTGCCCAGTATGCTAAGGACCTTTGTTGATTTCTTTTGAAATTATGACTGTAGCATTGAAGCCCACAAGTAGTCCAGTGATTATCCTTCTACCTCTTTTCACCTAACAACCAGTCCATTTTCTTCTTTAACATATATTTCAGAGGGTTTGGGGCTGGAAGGGGCCTCTGAAACCATCTGGTCCAACCCCCTCATTTTATAGATAAGGAAATAGAGGTCCAGGGATGTTAAGTTATCTAACCAAGGTCACACAGGTATAAGCCTCATAGACTCTACTTCTTTGTGGTTCTTTATATATTACATGTTATAACTTACCCCTAACCACTACATGACCAATACTATGCTTAAGTATTGAATTAAAATTTCAGACCAGATTTTAAAATTGTAGCAAATTTTTGCTAAAATGAATCCATTACCAGAAACCTCCTTTCTACTATGCATGAATTGGAGATGACATAGCTGGCACTAAACCCTTCTAGAATAACCACATGTATAGATATAAATATAAACATATAACTATATATATATACATACACATATATCATATATACACATACATACACACATATATTATCTATACATGTATGTATACATATGTGTATACACACACACACACACACACACACACACACATATATATATATATATATATATTTATAATATGAAAAGTGGTACTTTGGGACCCGGTAGAAGAAAAGGGAGTGATTGTCCCAAGCCAAATATCACATTTTTCTTTGTATTTCATGTTTTCTTTTGAAGACTTGAGGGGGATATTTCTGGTAGCCATGCTGTAGGATGCTTAAGGTAGAAGGGAGAGGTAACATCAGAGTTTGACTGATCTTTGAATAGAATTTCTTCTACAAATCTTAGAGTTAGCAGTAATACATCCATACTCTGGCATCCTGCAACTTGTCTCAACCCATCTTGCTGAGGCTATGTGGCTCAGTGGAGGGAATACTGGAACTTAGAATTAGGAAGCCTGGATTCAAGTCCCTGACCTACAACTGCTAGATGTATGACTTTGGGCAAGTTACTTCATTTCTGACTTTACCTGCCTGAGGGGGTTTCTGCAAGGAATGGAACATTACAGCATACTTCAAATATGAGCTATTAATAATGTCTTTGCAACTTTATCTTCTTTCTCTAAACACAAGCCTTCCATTTCAGTTAAACTCTTTTACTCACAATACACATTATACTTTCCCACCTCCATGCCTTTGGTCATAGTGTCCTGCCTTCATAGATAGCTAATCCTTTCCTCTTTGGATCCAACCCTTAACCATTCTTCCTTCTATCATCCTTATTCAGACCTTCATCTACCTCATGGCAACAGCCTCCTAATTGGTCTTCTTGATTCCATTCTCCCTTCTATCTCTCTTGCATAACAATATCAGATCAAAATTCCTAAATCACTAATTTCATCCCATAATTTCCCTCTTTAAAACCCGCTATGACTTTCCTAGTAATAAAGTCCAAACTTCTCATCATTTCATTCAAAGCCATTCAAGGCCCTCCCTCTCTAACCTCATGCATCCCTGCTCTCCAATATGAAAGTTATAGCCAAACCAGTTCCTTACTTTTCCTGAAATACACCATGATTATTCCAGATTTTGCTCATGTTGGCACCAGTATCTGGAATGATTTTCCCTTTCCCTTCTGCCTATTTAAATCCTACTGATCCAGTGACATTAGCCTCCTTGCTGTTCCTCACACATAACATCTCCATCTCCCAACACCTACTCCCAATGTTTTCATTGACTGTCCTCTATGCCTGGAATATTCTCTCTTATCTTCTTCTCATAGCTTCCCTGTCTTCCTTCAAATTTCAACTGCACAAAGTCCCACCTTTCGGAAGAAGCCTTTCCAAATCCTACTTGATCTTTGTGTCTTCCTTTCTAAAAGCATCCTCCTCCCAATTGATTTTGTGTATAACTTGTTTGTAGATAGTTGTTTGCATGTTGTCTACTCCTTTAGACTGTGAGTTCTTGAGAGAAAAGACTGTTTTTATTTCTTTCTCAGTAATCTTAGGATGGTGCCTGGCAAATAGTAGGCACTTAATAAATGCCATTTGACTGACTGACTATCCTCAGGCTTCAACCAAAGTCTTCCCTCCTCCATGAAGCCATCCCTGAGAACTCTAGCTCACATTGATCTATTTTTTCTCTGGTTGATATAAAGTGATTGGGATTTTAAATTGGAAGGGACCGTTTTAGACTTAAAGAAGCAGAGGCCCAGGGAAGTTAAGTGATTTGCCCAAAATAACCTCAATAGTGTCAGAACTGAGATTTGAACTTAGTTCTTCTTACTCCAGATCCAGTATTCTTTTAATGATACCACACTGACTATTGTGATGCTTTTCTTCTACAGTATTTGCTTATATAACTTACTTTTGAATTTAATCACTTTCTGTGGTAAGTGGAAGTCTTCCCAGTTAGACTGGAAGTTTTTGGTGAACAGCACAGGCTATTAGCTTGTTTTGTGCCTTCCTCAGCACCCTGAATATATAGTAATTGTTAACATTTTGGAATCAGTGAATGAAAGGGGAACACACAGGCGGCCTAAGCTTGATGGGACCCTTGGGCCAGATTGTAGTAGGAGAGGATATGAAAGCTAATTGTTGCTGGATGACAAAACAATGGATGTGTAGGGATAGCTAACTTGTTCCTCACTCTGGCTTCCTATCTCTCTTTTACTGCCTGCAGAGCAGTCCTTAACTAGGCGCTGTTATTAATAGAGAATGAGTAGCCAGTAGACAAAGGTTAGAGAGAGCTTTTGTTCTACTGGATACATCACTGCAAACAATTCAAGATAACTCAGATCAGAGCGTGGTGAGAACTATAGAAGTCCTTAGAACGTAGAAAAAATGTCCATACCCTTTGACCCATGATCCCAGTGCTAGAAATATATGGCAGAAAGGTCAAAGAAAAAAAGGCCCCCTGTAAACCAAAATATTTCTGGTAGTACTTTTTGAAGTAGCAAAGAACAAGAAAATAAGTAGATTTCCAGTAACCGGGGGATGGCTAAAGATATTGTGGTATATGAATATCACAAAATATTACTATGCCATAAGAAACAATGAATGTGAAGAACACAGTGGTGAGTGATGCAGAGTGAAGTAAGCAGAACCAGGAAAACAATATATACAATGACAAAATAATGTAAATGACAAAAAATGAAAATGAATTATGTAATTATAATTAATTTTTTAGAAAGTATTTATTAAGCACCTATTATGCCAGTCACTGTGCTAAGCACTTTACAAATTCTGTCTCATTTGATGCTCATGACAACTTGGGGAGGTAGGTGCTATTATGATCCCCATTTTACAGATGAGGAAACTGAGGCAGAGAGAGGTTAGGGGATTTCCACAAAGTCATATAACTAGTAAGTTTTTGAGGCTAGATTTGAACTTAGGTTTTCCTGATATCAAACCCAGCTCTCTATACAATGAACCGCCTAGCTGCTTCTAATAACAATCAAGCCTGACCCCAAATAAAAGGAGAAAATGTACCTTTTTCTTTTTTTTTTGCAGAAGTGAAGGACTATGGGTATATAACAAACTCAGTTGATGACTTGATAAGGTTTGATTCTCTGGAACAGGAAGTGGGCAAGATGTAATGAGAAATATAAGTGATGAAAAACAAAAGAATATTTTTAAAAAGTAGCATAGTCTGTGTTCTAAAGGTGCTCACAATCTAAAAGAAGGGGTAATGGCATGTAGCTTTAGGTATGACATAAGGTAAAATCTGATAGGGGCAAAGGAGAGGCATTAATAAAAAATTTTAAATATAAATTTCATATTTAGATATTATTTATTTATATCCAATTTAATTTGTATTTAAATATAATTTATTTATGTTTAATTTTAATTTAATTTATATTTGAATATAACTGACATTTAACAATATTAGAGGAGAAAAGTACATAGAACATGTAATGTCAATGTAGACTGTCAGATCTGGAAGGCAGCTTAAAGACCTTTTAATCAGTTTTACAAATGAGAACACCTAGGGCCAGAAAGGATGAGTAACATGTAACTTTCTATTTTAATTGAGAACTTAACAAACATGAACATTTACAAACACACAAAAAATTTTTTTTAAAAAGGATTATATGTGAAACTATGAAGCTCAATTATGTATAGTTTTCATAGAACCAGGTAATCATAAAGCTGGGACTAGAGCTCCAGGCTTCTCACTTAGAATCTAGTTTTTTTCCCATTAAATCATAACATCTTTATTGTGGACCACTGCAGAGATAAAGAAATAATTTTGTTATGAAAAAACCTTCATTGTAACAGTATGTGCTATAATAGGATGTTACCTATTTGGGCATCCTTTGCTTACCAGAAATTCACTTCAGTCATAAGCATTTATTAATCACCTAGTATGTGCCAGGCACTGCACTAAATGCTGGAGACCCAAATAGATATCTGTACTTTATCTCTGGAGTTAAAGAGCCTAGGTTTGTATCCCAGCTCTACTACTTACTGTCTATGTAACCTTAGGTAGGTCACTTAACTTATCTGGGCCTCAGTTTCCTCATATCTAATGGAGGAGTTTGATGAGATTATCTCTAAGGACTCTTTCAGCTTCAAATCCTGGGATCCTGTTTTTATATCATCTAACGACTAGGAAAGAAGAGTGAGCGCAGGGATGTTCAGTCACATTTTGAGCTGAAACAATCAAGATTTATTAATTTTGGAGGCAGATGGTTTCGGAAAAACATCGGAACACTTAAATGAACTGATAGAAAGTGACATGAACAGTACCAGGAGAACATCGTAACAACAATACTGTAAGGATGATCAACTATGAGTGAATTAGCTCTTCTCAACAATACAATAATCCAAGATGATTCCAAATGATTTATGATGAAAAATGCTATCCCTCTCCAGAAAAAGAACTGATATTGTCTAAGTGCAGATTGAAGCATTCTTTTTTCACTTTCTTTTTCTTGCTTTTTTTTCTTTTGCAAAATGGTTAATATGAAAATGTCATTCAAGCTTTCACACGCATAATTGATATCACATTTCTTGCTTTCTCAATGGATGGGAAAGGGAGGAAGAGAGTTTAGATCCCCAATTTTTTTAAAGTGAATGTTAAAGAAATATTTTAAAAAATGAAAAAAATTCTATTTAAAAATTCAATCTTTGCTTAAACAAAAGTGCTCATTTAGTTTTTAGTGCAAAACAAACTTTTGGGCATAACTCCTCAATTAGATTTCCTGTGCCTGGCATCTGCTAATGACAGAATATCCTGAAAAAATTTAGTTGAGTACTTTTAGCATGGTCTCCAGTGATAGGAGCACTGATTCTGGGGCTCAAAGATTGCAGGTTCCAATGCAGGTTCTGTCATTTATTCTGAGTGTCCCTGGGTAAATCACTTAACCTGCCCGTCATCAGATAATAAACATTTAAGAGCCTACTAAATGCACCAGGCACGATGTGAAGTGCTGCAGATACAAAAAGAGGCAAAAGACAGTTGCTGCCCCTGGGAGCTTACAATCTAATGTGGGGGACAATAAGCAATTTCCTTTCCTAAAATGAAGAGGTTGAACTATAGGGTCTTTGAGTTCCTTTCTAGCTCCAGCTTCATGATCCTAGGGGATAGAGTGCTGGACTTGGAATCAGGAAGGACCTTAGTTCCAATCTGGCCTCAGATCCTGACTAGCTGTTTGACTCTGGGCCAGTTAGATAAGTTCTCTTAGTTTCTTCATCTGCAAAATGGGGATAATAATAGCAGCTACCTCATGGTTTTCTTGTGAGGATCAAATGAGATTTTATATATATATGTATATATATATATGTATGTATGTATGTATACAACATTCTGCCAATCTTAAAACACTATATCAATGCTGCTATTGTTGTTGTTATTAATGTTACATAAAGACACTTCTTGGCAAGCAACCCTTTCTGAGCTTCTTCTTCAGACCTCTTCAGCACTACAGGTACAGAGGATTTTGAAAGGCCAAGAAAAGCAGGGGCAGAGTGAGGGGAGTCCATGACATAAGAATAATCTCAGGCCCCAAAGTTCTGAGCACACAAATTCAGCTCACCCTGTGATAAATGAATATTTCTCTCTTGTATCTAATAACTAGTTATTGTGTTAGGACCAAAGTTTTTCCTCTTTTCTACTTCTTTATCCAGAAACCTACCAGTGTGGGAAATTTCTCCTAGAGATTTACCCAGGCCAAGATCTAATCAGACAGTAAAAGAAATAATGAGCGTGGGTTAATGGGTATATTCCTGCTCATTGTATTTGCTCAAACAGGCGCTGGGAAAATGTTGATTCTCCCTATTATCAAGACAGGTGATACAGAAATTGATGTCCCTTTGACCAAGATTTGAGTGACATAAGTCACAAACCCCAAGGTAGCCCACTTCCCATTTGATTAACCAATCAGAGTTGAGTAGGCACCCCTTGGGAACACCTCTTAGAAGGGCATATAAACTGTGACCTCACCACCATTAGGGGTTTTTGTTCTAAGAGAGATGGCCAAATGACTGTCTTTCATTAATAACCTGCTGGCCCTATTAATAAAATTATTAAATTACCAAGAAACTATGTCTCTAGAGTCTTTTTAAACATCACAACCCTTAGCAGCATGATGATTCCATGCTTGCTTCTCACATAGTTGAACTCTCCATGTCTTACTCCACCTCTAATTCCTTGGTAACATTTCCTGAATTTTCCTTGTCAGATACCATTCACTCAAGCCCCCTGATTTTTCCCCTGACAAATTTCCTTGGTATTAACTTGACCTCTGGTCAGAGCCCTACCTCATCACAAACTGTCAGTGCCCTATGAGCAGCCCCAGGGCCCTGCCCTTGCTGGGCTGATTCAAGAACTGATTGAAAAAAGCTTTTCCTACTACCTTCAGGGTGTGAGGCTTTGTAAAAGTTGATAGAAAGAAGCATTACACTATCAAAACCAATTTTTTCCATATTCCAAATGTGTGCATTATAGAAAGCCACTGATTTTTAGAGACAGTTTCTCTAGTCCCTGATGCCTCACTAACCTATGTCACATGGTAGCTATGAGTAGTGCACATTTTTCAAGGGAAAAATTATAAAGGTTCATCAAATTCTTATTTGCATAGGTGCATCCAAAGTTATCACACCAGCTGAGTCATGGCCCAAGAGACAAAATAACTAGGTAGCAGAACCAAATTGATGAGGAAGAAGGCAGGATTTCTGGCCAGATTGGAAAAGTGAAAATGAATTATCCATCATACATTTCTCAATAAACTTTGTTCCAGGCATTGTTCTAAGTCCTAGAGATACAAAAAGAGGCAAAAGACAGCCCCTGCCTTCAAGGAGCTTTCACTCTAATGGGGGAAGCAACGTGCAAACAAATACATACAAAGCAAGCTACATACAAGATAAATAGGAAATCATTACCAGACAGAAGGCACTAGAATTAATTGGGGTTGGGTAAGGCTTTCAGTGTAAGATGCAATTTTAGTTGGGACCTAAAAGAAGCCAGGGAGATCAGTGGTCAGAGCAGAAGAGGGAGAGTGTTCCAGGCATGAGGGACAGACAGATAAAATGCCCAGAGTGTAGGGATGGAGTGTCTTGTCTATGGAACAGCCAGATCAGTGTCACTGGATCAAAGAGCACATGTTGGAGAGTAAGGTGTAAGAAAACTGGAAAGGTAGAAAGGGTCTAGGCTATGAAGGGCTTTGAATGCCAAATAGCATTTTGTATTTGTTATGGAGGCAATAGCGAGCCACTGGAGTTTATTGAGTAGGGGTTGATGGGGTTGGACCTGCACTTTAGGGAAAATCACTTTACTGGCTAAATAGAGAGCTGACAGAGTAGGGAAAGACTTGAGACAAGTTGACTCACTGGTAGATTGTTGCAGTATGATGCAGTATAGCACCGAATCCTTAACTCTTCTTGCTCTAAGCCAGGCTAAGCTCTGCTCACACATGGCATCTGCACTCATGTTGGTAGGTTGTAGTGGTTTACCAGATGGAGTTGGTAACCTTGCTACAATTCATTATCAGGATCCGAGAGGTAATCCTGGTGTGGGGCATCTATATACAACTCACAACTGCAGCATCTGAGCCCTTACATGTGTACTTCCCACTTAAATAAATGACCCAGGAGGACATCATCAAACTTGGAACACTTACTAACAGAAGGCAAAGTAATAGTAATCATAACATAAACCTGGGTCCTAGTATCCTGCAAATGTACAAAGTTTCCATGGAAAAGGATGGACACAAACTACTAGCAATGAGGCACATGAGTAGGAAAACCCATATGCCTGGGCCAGCTCTGGACTGCAGGCTTTGATACCTTTGCTCTCTTTAGGGAACAGTCTATACCATCTGTCACTTGCTGGATGACACTACTCTTCTGGACTTCTCCACACTTTTGCTAGATGAAACTGCTTTCCTGCTACCATTGGGCCACTGATGATGAATTAAGCTCTTTTCGCAAATAGCAGTTGTAAGCTTGGGACCCACAGAGCTTCCCAGGTCTCCTCCTTTGGCAAGGCTCTGAGGCAGAATTACGCCCTTTCAGTGGAAGCCAGTTCCCTTAATTCTGGGATCTGCAAAGCCATTCAGGTCTCCTTGCTGGCTTGGAGAGCTTTTTCTCTGTCAAGTCACAGGGCAGTGAAGGGCAATATAGGCAGGCCTCCAAGAAGTTTCCCCTCTGTCAAGCTGTAGATAGTGCTGGAAAGCAAGATGGCTTTTTACCTGTTGACTTTCAAATAGCAGAGGATTCTGCTTTCTCTGCTCCTCTCCCAGCATCATTGCTTTCTTCCAATCAGACAAGCTCCTCACATAAACTGCAGAGCCCATATTTTATAGAGGAGATTCATGATCCAAACATAGGTTAGACAAGTCCACCTCAGAGGACTCTTCCAACTCTGATATTCCATGACTCTGTGAGGTAAATGAATACAAAGGATGGATCCAAAAGCACTAAACAAGTCATACATTTCCTAAAAAGGAGGGAGGGGATTTTCTTATGTGACCATACTCATTATATGTTATCATTTCAAGGTATCTAATAATTGCCCCCCTTTTTATGTAAGGCTATGTAGTTAGGTGGAAAGAGAATTGAATGTGGAGTCACAGGACCAGAATTTGAATCCTAGTTTTGTCATTCACTACCTATATGACCTAGGTCAAGTCAATTAACCTCTTTGGCCCTCAGTTTCCTCTTTTGTAAAATGATGACATTGGACTCAATGAACTCTAAGATCTAAATCCTGTGACCTCATTACTTGTAGGGCATGTTGTATGAGAGATTCTTGCTAACATAAGGGTTAGACTGGATAAAATCTGAGTTCTTTCCAACTCTGACATTCCATACCTCAGTGAGCAGGTCTGGGTTTCGTTTGGTTCTTGCAATCTATTTGCCTCTGAAGGCTCTTCTTTACAGAAGGAGTACTGGTTTAAAAGGAACCAGACTGTGTTTTCTGGGATGTGGTTCAATTGAGCTAACAGAAGACTTCCTGTAGTGGTGGGAGGGCAGGAGAGATGGGCAAGAGACAGAGATTTTTTGGTTATATGGAAAGGGTAGTGCAAAATCATCGTATGAACAAGCAGCAATTGGTGACCATGGATACAGACAATCCTTGGGACTGAAAGGGCCAGGCTGTAGCAATGTTTGAAGTCAAAGCCAAGGTTAGTAGCCAGGATTGCCAGTTGTGGAGCAGAATGGGTCCAAGGCAGTAGCAATATCTGAAGAGGAGCTTGGGTCAAAACCAAGACAGGAGTCAAGTCCAAGATGGCTAGTGGGAAGCAGAGTCTGCAGTCCAGGAATCAGATGCTCATTCCTGGGTAAGCGACAGGATATTGAGCTAGATGAGAAAATTCCAATTTGTCAAACTTCCCAGTCTCTGGGCATGTGCAAGTTCTTAAGCTCAGCTGCGCTTGGGTCCTGTCCTCCAACTTCTCCTGAATTCCCTTCAGTTGGACAGTTCTTATTGCTACAGCCCTCATTAATTTCCATAGCAACTGTAGAATCTATGATGCTCTGAACATCAACTATGCTATTGACACTATCACCAGATTAGTTAAGAATTCTGTTAATGGGAATGTTAATAAAGCTGGCACACTTTCAGTTTAGAGAATAGAGACTGTGCAGGCAGGCATAATGAATGCTAGTACAAAAATAACCCGCTACGTCACAGAATCATCAAAAAATGCCTAGTATCGAAAACTGAAGTCAAATAATGGAAAGGATATGTTTGAACATGCTTTTAGACAAAATCATATTTCTTTGAACATTTGTATAGGATATTCACTATGCATGAAAAGATTGTGCAATGTATTTGCATCATAACTAAAAATAGATGTCTACCAAGTTAAGTGACATTGCTTGTGAGTTTTGAATATGGTAACTATAAATATGGCAGGTATGGTAAAAGCAGTTTTATATTTTTCACATACAAATTGCTGTGCCCATTTTAAAGAGGGGAATGTAAAGAAGCTGTTTTTTGATGTGAAAACTCTTCATGGTTGTCATGGAGATATGAAGGATTAGAAAAAGTGTGGAAAAATTCCAGGGGAGAATGTCCCTCGTTAATGAACTTCCTGTGCCTTTTAGTGTTGTTGTTGTTGTTGTATTTTCATTATCTTCACTGGATTAGTGCTTTGTTTGTATTTTTTAATTAAAAAATTTCCCTCCACCATTTCCCTCCTCAAAAAATTTTCAATGGTTTCCTTTTGTCTATTGAATAAATTCCAATCTCCTTAGCCTTTCAATTGAGGCCCTTCACTGTTGAACTTCTGTCTATACTCCTACTCTGACACCATCCCTCCCCTAGCCCCATCTTGAGTTTTACCCTATAGTTCAACCATATGAGACTTCTTATTGTGACTTAAACAAACTCTGTTCTTTTGTATTGCTATGCCTTTGCTATGTCAATCATTTCTTACTTCTGTAATGTACTACTTCCCCAAGTCTACCTAACCCAACCCATCCTTTGAGGAAAACTTAAAATTTGCCTTCTTCATGTTGAATTTCTGGACCCTCTGTTTTTTCCTCTCCACCCTTCCCCCAAAGCTTGAAATATCTCTCCTTTTGTTGTCATAACATTTATGTTTATATCACCTTTGTGTCCTTACCGCATTCCATTTTGTATCATATTTGTTTGTGGAAGTGTCTTCTCTCCCCATCCATATGCTAAGTTCCTTAAGGTCAGACAAGGGCTATGTCTTAAATCATCTTAATATTCCCCTCAGCAGCTAGTACATTTCCTTACACCTAATAAAAGTCTAACCAAGCAATACAGACATTTCAAAAAATGAATAAGTGGTGAATACAACATCCATGATAAATGTTAGTAAGAAACCAGCATCATGGCAATTTCCATTATGGTGATAGTGGTGGACAAATCTTGGGTAGGTGTTCACTTATCTCAGAATTGGTATATAATAATAGCTAGCATTTATAGAGCACTTTCAGGTTTGCAAAGTGCTTTACAAATATTATCTCATTTTTATATTATTTGTTAGTTGACATTATGATATCCTTTCAGAATTTGAAATCACATTTCAAATACATTTTGTTTAGATTTGAATTATTCAGCATGGCACAGTGGAAGGTTGGATTTTAAGTCAGAGTATCGGGGTTTACAGGCCAGTTAAGTGGTGCAGTGGATGGAATGCCAACCCTAGAGTCAGGAAGACTCATCTTCTGGATGCAAATCTGGCCTTAGACACTTACCAACTGTGACCCTGAGCAAGTCATTTCACCCTGTTTGCCTCAGTTTCCTTATCTGTAAAATAGTCTGGAGAAAGAAATGGCAAAGCACTCCAGCATCTTTGCCAAGAAAACCCCAAATTGGGTCATGAAGAGTCAGACATGACTAAAACAACTGAACAACAACAACAATAATATCTGGATTTAAATCCTGGCTCCTACTACTCTAGAAAGTCAGGGCACTCATATGTCTCTCCTGCTATAATCTAGTATGTTTTCATAGAATCACAAAACCATTGATGTAGAACTAGAAGTGATCTTAGAGGCTGTCAACTCCAACCCCATTATTTCATAGACGAGGAAGCTTCGACCTACACAGCCTGTAAATGTCTGAGGTAGAATTTGAACTCAGGTCTCCTGACTCCAGGTCTAAAGCTCTATCTATCTATTATACTCCACACTACTTCCTTCCTTCCAGGTCAGATCCTCAAAGCAATAGGAACCATTCAATAAAATATTGGCAGATGATTTGGTTAAAGTTAGGTAGTGTGGTAGAGTTGAAAGGTTGTTGGATTTGGATCCAGAGGCCCTGAGTTTGAATCCTGACTCTGCTACATCTTTCTGCTGTGATTGTGGGCAAGTACTTGGATTTCTCTAGGATTCAGCTTCCTTATTGGTAAAAATGAAGTGGTTGGAATTAATAATCCTGAAAATGCCTTTCAACTCTGGGTATATGCACTTGTAAACTTGAGACCCCTAATTTAGGGAGTCCCTACTGAAAGACTTTTCACAACAGAAGATTTTTAATTTGGACCAATTTTTTCAGAAGACAATAAAATAAATAAACTATACTCTATCAGCATTAATAAGGGATGTCAATGAACCATGTAAATCCACCCCCTACAGTTGCAGAATGAGTTTGTATATGTACATGTATATATATGTGTGTGTGTGTGTGTGTGTGTGTGTGCGTGTGTGTTTGTATTCATATTTCTATAAATCTTAACATTGATTCGGGTATAAGGAGAAGTGATTGGAATATCACCTTTTATTAAAAAAGAGAGAGAGATAGGAATCTATTCCCTATTCTGTCTCCCTACTGTATAAAGATGTGAGACTGAGGGTTGAAATATAAGGTTTTTTTGGGGGGGGAGACAATATTTCTGATTCCTCTCAAATTGATAAGTTTATCTTATCTGTTCCATTCACTGCAAGCATCACAAGTGCCTTTCTTGAATGGCAGACACTATTTTCCAAGTAATTTTGTTAACTCCAGAATCTTTGAGAGGGCTTACATATTTTATTCTATTGTTATACTAGCAATAGGATGAGGGCTGTACTGATAGCCATGAAATATTAAGAATCTGAGGAAGGCCTCCAGTGTAGGAGGGAGATCCTAGGTGAAGAATTGATGGAGCGAACTGGAGAGTCTTCTCAATTCTACCTCCACAACATTTCTCAGAGCTGTGACTTCTCTCCATGTGCCTGGCCATTGTTCTGATTTGTGTCCTCGTCACCTCTTGCCTGGACCACTGTCATTGGTTCCTAATTGGTCTCTTTGCCTCAAGTTTTTCTCATCTCCTATTCATCTTCCATACAGTTGGCAATGATTTTCCTAAAGCACAGATGTAACCACGGCATGCCTGTGCTCACAAATCTCTACTGTGGCCCTCTTTCCTCTAGGTTAAAATACAAATGCTTCTCTTTGTCATTTAAATCTCTTAACAGTCTGGTTCCAATCTTCTTTTTGAGATTTATGCATATAACTCCCTTTTACACAGTTTACATTTCAGACAAAATGATCAATTTGCTATTCCTCATACATGATATTCAGTTTTCTCTCTCCATGCCTTTGCATAGATTATGCCCCATTCCTGGAATACATTTCTTCTTAGCCTCTCCAAATGCATCCTTAGAATCCATAGCTTCCTTAAAAGCATAGCTTAGGCATCAGATCATATTCTAATCACTTCAGCTTCTGTAACCTCCATGGTCCCCAAAATGAACTGTATTTACTTTCTATATTTTTCAGTTTTACTTATGTGTGTATTTTTGTGTTTTATTTGTATTTTATTTTGTGTAATTTTTATTGTGTATTTATTTTGTTTTATTAAATTATTGAATCATTACAATTTTTGTACATCAAGAATGAACAAGCTATAGTAGTATGTCTCAAATGTAAGTTTAGTTTATTTTATTTCATTATTATTTTTAAAGATTAGATCTCCCTATATCAACCTGGTTTACTCATGGGCCTAATCTTACTTCTGATTGGCATGGAAGCTTTGACCTACTTACTCTGTTTCCAACCTGGACCAGTTCACCCTTCCTTAGGCAACTGGCAGCCTCCTACTCCTAGGGTTCATCATATTGTTGCTGAATTTCATATGGACACCTTATCAATTTCACCCACTGCAACTCAAACCTCCAAACTCAAGAGACCCACCAGCTTCAGTTTCCCCATTAGCAAGAATTACAGGCATGTGCCACGGCTCCTAGCTCAAATGTAAGATTGACATGGATTTCTGTCTTCTGGGGCACAGCTTATTTTTAGTACCTTCTTTATTTGTACCTTCTTCTTGTTGACTTTTTATCTCGGATATGTTCCTGCTCTGATCCATTTATTTGAGTAGAAGCTTAGAAACAAGAAGCTTATTGATCTGCTTTCTCAAGGTTTTGAGCTGGAAGGAGCTGAAAATATACTTCTTTATTGAAAAGTAGACATTCAAAGGTATGCAACATACTTTATCAGCATTATTGCATTTGCATAGCCTTTGTCAGCATGTCTGAATTTCTGCTAATTTTATTACTTTTTTTGGGTGAGGCAATTGGGGTTAAGTGACTTGCCCAGAGTCACATGGTTAGTGAATGTTAGGTGTCTGACGCTGGATTTGAACTCAAGTCCTCCTGACTCCAGGGCCAGTGCTCTATCCACTGCGCCACCTAGCTGCCCCTAAAATTAATGTTTTGTGGCAGAATCATCTGCCTGACCTTAGCAGTGAGGTGTGCTCTACTGAGTGGAAAGTGACTAAGAGTCCTCTCTGAGGCTACACCTTCTATAAATGTAGACGTGCTATAAGATGGTATTTGAATTTAAACAGCTAACCCACATTTTTCTCCTTTTTGCCCCTTAGCAAAATGGTAAAGCCATTTGCCTTCTACTGTATAGAAGACTATCTACTTTGTGAGTTTTTCTGAGGGGAGTTGGTGAAACAGTGTGTTCTTTTATGTGCTTGATAACTAAAGAACAGAAGGCAGTGACCAGCATACAAGAACCTACCATAAAGGGATACATTGGAAGAATAGGTGCTGAGCATGTCAAACTATCATTTAGTTGTTAAAAAAAAAATCTGGAATATCAAGGTAAAGGGGAATCTCAGAGGCCACCCAGTCCACCCCATACCTGAATGTGGACTTTGTCTCCAACATCTCTGCCTCCTTGTAAAGGTCTTGAATAATGAGGAAATTACTACTTCCCAAAGTAGCCCATTTTACTTTGGAGCAACTCTAAATTTGCACTTATAGTTTAAAACTGACTATCTGTAACTTCCACCCAGTGCTCCCATTCCAGCTTCCAGGAGTCAAATAGAACAAATCTAATCCTTCTTTCCATAATATAGCCCTTCAAATACTTGCAGACAGCAATCAATCCATCCTAGGTCTTTTCTCCAGGTGAAACATCCACAGTTGGTTCATTATATTTTCATATGGCACAGTCTTCAATCTTCTCACCATGCTGCTTACACTTCTTTGGATGGACCCCTGTGCAATGCAAGCTGTCCCTGTACCCTGACCATGGTCACACATAGAGCATGTACCAGCAAACAATGGGGGAATCTTCCCATTTGCCCTTCTTCTTCTCCCTAAGGATATAGAATACAGATATAGAAAAAGGAAAGGTGTTATGCTGTCCCTGGCACCACCACCTGAGGATAAGGGCCAATGGAAATGCTCCCCCAGTGCTCTCAGTCCATGTTCTTTCCATGGTTCTGATATGATATCTATGGATGGATGGAGCAACCATGGTCCACTCATATGGTTTTCATGTTAGAAAAGGACATAAACTTTGCAATACCAGGAGACAGACATGTTGGAAAATGTAACAAATGTAAAAAAAAAAAACTCATATTCTGCAGAAGGGAAAGAGAAGTCACAGTATTTATAAATGCTGATTGATGGTTCAGGTATTATAAAGCATGGGAGATCATAATGGATAAATAGCCACATCTTGCTAAAAGATATGCATCAGATGACCTAAGCTTTGAGATACTACTGAAAAAAAAAACAAAGATATTCTTCAATAAACAGTAATAGTTAAATATCTTCAAGTAACCAGAAGTATAAGAAATACTGAACATTCTAAGGATGTCTTCTGCATTCAACTGCAAAACTACTTGAAGATTCTAAAGGAATTTCTTCAGTAATCACTGTCTGAATCAGATAGTATCTCATATTTTAGTCAGACATTCCTTAAAAAATGGATCAGATAAAATCAACTGTTTTTGAAAATATGCATATATTTCTGCTTACAAGTACACAAAAAAGTAAAACGAAAGACACCATTAAGAAACAGGAAGAATGGTGTCATCAGCCATTTCACATGAACACAATTCTCTTGGATCCAAAATGCAAAGGCAAAAGAAATAAGTAATAGCTCTGGTGCTGCATTAGACCAGGTCATAGAGCTAAGAAGACTTGGCACTTGGTACTGGAACAGTTCTTTTGTTTATGCAGAACAAACACAAAGAAACTTTAGGAGTCTGGCCCAGAAAGGCAGTCTGGGAAGCAACTAGTCATGTGCCTTCTGGAAATGATCACACAAAATCAAGAAATAAACTATGATGTGACAGTACAAAGAAATTTGTCTCAATCTAAGCAAATCTCCGGTTTTCAGACATCCATGCTAAGAATAAAAATAAAGCATCATTAGAAGCAGAAATTGCTGATAGTGACAGTCGATGAAGTGAAACTGCTCAAAAAAGTTCTATTGGCAAAAGTTGCATCCAACAATGGAGTTTTAGGGTTTTCCCCTCCTTTTTATCTGTTCTTTTCCTACAAATGAACCCTTTTACGTATGTTTGATACTGGGGAGAGGGTAAAGGAGGACACAGCCCAGAAAATATAATAGCTTTGTTTTTTATTATCATATTGGAATTTTCTATTCAAGATTTTGCCTGCGTCTCATAGACTGGCACCAGCTGGTAGATGCTCAGTGCCTTAAAATTCAATGACTTGTAACAAAAATTAAAAGCATTTAAAAGTAACTTCAGTTTCTGTTTTTGTTGTTATTGTCTGAGTGTTCTGACTGGCTGGTCATATATATGAAAAGCTAAACTTTTTGCCAAGAAAGCTAAAAAATGCAAAGGAAAAATGGAACTTTAGAACATTGCTACGTGAAACATGCAGCTTCAATTCAATTCAGCAAACTTATGTTAAGCATCTACTACATTCTAGTCCTGCTTTAAACAATTAAGACAGTAACTTCTCTTACCTTCATCCAACAACAACAACAAAACAGTTAAGATCTAAAGGTTTGGTGTATTGAACCATCAGCTGTCCAGGAAATTCTATCAAGATCAGCACATTGACCAATGGTTTTGGATTAATGGATTAACATAACTTCTCTTTAGTAGTTGTCTTGTGTTCTTTGCCTTTTTGTGTATACAAATTTTCTCTTCTCAGGTTGATTAGGTCACTTGTGAGTAAGTAAATGAATGGTGAATGATAAGGCATTAAGTGCTTACTCTGTGCTAAGAGCTGGGGACACCAAGACAAGTCCTTCACCTCAAGGAGATTGTGTTCTAATGGGACCAGACAACAATAAAAAGGAGCTTAAAGGAAAGCGGTCAGGCTAAGAGCTAGAGCTGGCAGCTGGGAAGTGATATGGCGGCTAGTGCCAGCAAGATAAGATAAAGAATTATCTGGAGTCTGAGCCCAGGATAGTTTCTGAGGCAAAGTCCAAGTCTCCAATGGGACAGGAATGAGGAGGATGATGACAATGGGCAGAGTGTAATTGGCCTGATTTGAAAAGGTGGCTGAGAAATATTCATGGATAGTTCCCCATAGCAACCAACAAAGGCAGGCACAAGAAATATTTCTTGATTTGGCCCTTGGCAATGTGACTTAGTAGGAAGAGGACTGGATTTGGAATCAAAAGATCAGAGTTTGAGTATCAACTCTCTTCACTAGCCATGTGACTGTAGGCAATTACCCTACTTCTCTGAGAGTTAGTATCTAGAAAATGAAGGTTGTACAAGACCTACCTCATAGAGTTACTGTGAAGAAAGTGCCATGTAAATCTTAAAAATCACAGGTTTGATTATGTTATTTTATTCCCTTGCTTAAAAAGCTCCAGTGGTTCTATTTCTTCATCAATAAAATTAGGATAATAACAGTACCTCCTTCTTATTGTTGTGAAGATAAAAATGAGACAATATTTGTAACGTACTTTGCAAGTCTTAAAGCATCTTATAAATGCTATTATATTTATATTATTATTATTAACTTACAATTGTTATTAACTTTTATTATTATCATTCACTTACTCTATATTTTCCTTTCCTCTCCTTTTTTATCATATCCCATCCTTTCTTATCCTCTGATCTTATCCTTTTTTATTCTATCCTATCTTATCCTTCTATCTTATCAGTCCACCCCCTCTAGTGATGTGGAGACCACCTAACAATCCTCCTGAACTGTGTAAAAAATAAACATCAGCTGGAAAGCAGGACAATAGTTCACCAAATTTGAAGCTAACTTTAATGCATAGTTGCCAGTGGTTCAGGGCAGCTGACAACATCGGCACTTTCTCAGCTGACATGCTCTAGGGCTCCTAAGTACTTATCCAGAAGAATATAAACAGACCTGCATCTGCTCTGGGCTGAACCACTACCCACCAGTGAGAACTTTCAGCTGAACCTCACCATCAGGGTGTTGAGTGCTAATGACTGTCACTTTATAGGTTTGGATTTATAAGTCTAGCGCTTAGAAAATTAATCATTTCTTACTTGGCACTATGCTATCAATAGAGGCACACTGACATCAGTTGTTCCTGACCTATGGCAGGATCCAAGCTTATATATAATTGAGAGACAATAGAGATAGCTCACTTTCCAAGTCAGTTGTGATTTTTAAAATGTAAAATATAAATATTAATTCAATTTTTGAAAGTAACCTATGCTACTATAATTATTAGATGTTATTATCACCATTTGTATGTTATTGAAAATCAATTTCATTATTTGTAATTGCATTGTAAATATATATTATAGATATAATTATATTCAATTAAGAGTAACGTTTAAGGAAATATTACATAAATGCCTTAGTTCTCATCCCACTAACAGTCAGCTCAGTAATCTCTACCTAATGTAACTCTGGTTTTTTTCTCAGGACTAAATGACGATGATGATAGTGATATTTATATAGCACTCTAAAGTTTGCAAAACACTTCATCTCATTTGACTTTCACAGCAAACTTTTTGAGTTAGGTAGTATACTATCATCCTCATTTTACCGACATGGAAACTGAGCCAGTAACCTCCAGTAACTTCAGAGAGGTTAAGTGTCTTGACCATAGTCATAGAGCTATGAAGTACAAGAAGAGGGATTTGAATTCAGGAATTTCTGAATTTACCTTGAACTTTAGGGACAAAAGCCAGTTTGGGCAGATACACAAGTTCCTACCTCAACTTTTGCATTTCAGAGCTTCAAGTTAGCTTGGTATCAAAAGCTGTTATATGCAGGTTCCTCCCACCCCCCCCCCCCACCAAGATTTGCAGGAGAAGTTTGATTATACCCTATAAGAGAAAAGGTATTAAGGTGCATTCTTAGCTCTTCTAATTAGCTTTTTTGCTAACTACACAGTCACCCTCTTTTTGCCTGAAGGAGAAATAAAATCTCTCTTCTACATAGCAGAAGAAGAAGAAGAAGAAGAAGAAGAAGAAGAAGAAGAAGAAGAAGAAGAAGAAGAAGAAGAAGAAGAAGAAGAAGAAGACAAGATTATTTCATATTGTACACAACTGTATCATGAATCCCAGTGACGGATTTTTTTTCCTAACTAGAAGCTTACTTTACTGACCTCCTCAAAGCTCCCTGCTCCCATCAGAAAGCAGGAAATTATCATCTGTTTCTTCACTAACCTCTGCAGACTTGGAGCTCACTCTCAGATCTACTTCTTTCTCAAAGGGTCATGTCATTTTCCCAAAACACTTTAAAACAAGTTTACACAGAGTGCTCCAAAGGACTTAGCGCAGTGTTAAGCTTTCATAGAATATGACAAGATTTACTATTGTTTTTTAAATGGAAATGTGTATACCCTGGCAAGATGTGTCCCTTAAAAAGACAAATGAATAAGAATGAATAGACAAAAAATCCTGATGAAGGGTTAGAGGGAGGGACTGAAAAAGTATTATGATCCTTTGAGATTAATTTAATCTTAATGTAAATAGACCCCAAAGCATAGTGGATAGAGTTCATCTAGAAGCCAACTAGGTGGCTCTATCCAACAGTGGATAGAGCATGGAGCTCGTAGTCAAGAAGACCTGAGTTCAAATCATGCATCAGACACTAACTGTGTGACCCTGGCTGAGTTAATTAACCTCTCAGCTCTCTTGGGCAACTCTCTATAAGATTATAAGTTGCAGAGTCTTCTCAGACTTGAATTGGTAGAGGCAGTGTCCTCATCCGGGAATTCCCCATATCAATGAAATCACAGGTCCAGTTGCTGTCCCTAAATGTGAATAGTAAGCTTAGTTACTTGTACAGGCAGAGTGTGATAGTGGATAAGGACTTTGCCTGGGAGCCAGAAAGACCTGGGTTAAAATTCTGTCTCTGTCATTTTTACTTGTTTTTTTTCCCTCCAATTACATGTTAAAACAATTTTTGAACATTTTTTTAACTTTTGAGTTCCAAATTCTGTCCCTCCCTTTCTCTTTCCCTCTCCTCCTCCTTGCCTGAGACGGTAAGCAGTCAGATATAGTTACACATGGGCAGATATGTAAAATCTTTCCATATTAGTCATTTTGTACAAGAAGGTCTGTATTCAAACAATATCAGTTCTTTCTTTGGAGGTTGATAGTATGCTTCATCATTCATCCTTTAGGATTGTCTTGGATTATTGTATTGCTGAGAATAGCTAAGTCATTCACAGTTCTTCATCAAACAACATTGCTGTTACTGTGTACAACATTCTCGTGGTTCTGCTCAGTTCCCTTTACATCAGTTCAAGTAAGTCTTTCCAGGTTTTTCTGAAATTCTGCTTATCATTTCTTATAGGACAATACTATTCCATCACAAGCATATACCATAGCTTCTTTAGCCATTCCCCAACTGATGGACATCCCTTTGATTTCCAATTCTTAGCTACCACAAAAGAGCTGTTATAAATATTTTTGTGCAAATAGGTTCTTTCCTTCCTTTTTTATGTCTTTGGGATACAGACCTAACAGTGGTATTGCTAGATCAAAGAGTATGCACAGTTTTATAGCCCCTTGTGTGTAATTCCAAAATTGCTCTCCAGAATGGTTGGATCAGTTCACACCTCCACCAACAATGCATTAGTGTCCCAGTTTTCCCACATATCCTCCAACATCCATCTGCCTCTGTCCTTTAATATTTCAGTGTTCCCTGTCAAATCTCTAAGACTGTTGATTGTAGAGCAGGTGCTCATATGTGTTGATAGAAGCAGCTCTTTATCAAGAACTTCCCACACCAATGAAACCACAGATCTGGCCCCCCAAAAATAAAAATAAAAAGTCATTGTGTTGTTTTTCAGGGGCCTGGTTCCTTTCTAGGTGCTAGAGCTTTGTGGAATCCTGGTAACTCTTAGTATCATCCCATCTGTACCAACTGCTTCTTTCATCCTGCTGTGCCCCAGCTTGTAGCTTGACACTAGTTCCTTCCAGCTCCCTGGCTTGTCACCCAAGCTCCCTCCCTGGCCCTGGCCCTCTCTCTGCCTTCTGTGGCTTCAAACCAACCATGCAGTCTACAATGACCCTAACACCTCCCTCCTTCCTCCACAGCTGGCATTAACTCCTGCTGTGTAGAAGTAGGATGTGATAATATATAGGGTTTTTTTCCCTCCTCCACACAGATAAGCATGCCCATATTGGTGATGGAGCTGTTGTCTAGCCTGACAACATGATTCTGTGAAATATCTGTCTGAACCCAACTAGTCTGTTTGAGTGAGGGAAGGTTTCCAGCTGAAATTGTTTATGAGTGGCTAGCCACAGTGGTTTGTCCACCAGGTCTGGGTGCTTGCCTATGATAAGTAAACAACATATGCTAATCTTTCTCAGGCTGTGGTTGATGATTGGTCACATGTACTAATAAATAAACTGTTGGGATTTTTTTTTCCCTAAAGGAAGAACTGAGAAGGTATTAAAAAGGTATAGTTTTCAAAAGCCAGTCTCAAAAAAAAGGTATGATTAGCAGCACTTTTAGAACAGTTCTGAAGGTCCCTTGAAATTGTGATAGTCTGTATTTTAAGTCTTGTCTTAAAAAAAAAATTAGTTCATAGGGAACCAATCCCTCTGACTTTAAAGTCAGAGAGAAGGGTCCAGAGGTGTAAAGCTGGTATAAGTAAGGGCAGACAGCCAAGCACACATGAGTTTTAGGGGTATTGGCCAGCCTGTTGAGAAAGGGATGAAGCATGGACTTAGGATTTTATAGGAAACTCCTGAATGAACAAACTCCCTCTGGGGATAGGAATAAAGACTGTACTCATGGTTTCCTTGACACAAGAAACTCCTGGATGAAGAAATTCCTTCTACTGTCCATGTAAAAATTGAGACTAAGCCCTTGTTTCAATGTTCTGGTTTTTTTTGTTTTTTTGTTTTTGTAAACACTGAAGCTAGGAAACAGAAAAATGTGCTTGGAACTCATTAACACTATTGGATTAGGCCTGTTTTCCTTGTGTAGACATGACTTTGGATTGCTTTGCTTTGCCAGGCCTTAAATTGGGCAGTATCTCAAATCTGGTACCTTTTAGGGGGAAGGGAATGTTAAGAAGAGGGTACAGAGAAATGTGGCCATCTGGGATGCAAGCAAGAGGCATATGGCCATTTTAAAACTATTGAATCTCGTTATTTTCTTATTCTTATTTGAAGAAGATAGATAGGCTTGAACTTCTCTTTCTCTTCTGGAAAGTATGGCTCTATTCTATCAAAAGGTCACTTCAGTAAATTCATTAGGTAGGTCATATGTGTGTGTGTGTGTGTGTGTGTGTGTGTGTGTGTTCTAGAGAATCCCCAGGGACCATCTAAGAAATAGGGTTCTGATCTAATCCAACAGGCGTTTCTCAGGTACCTACTAAATATAAGATACTATATTTTGCCTATATCGCATAGGCAAGGTGCTGGTATACAGAGGCAAAATAAAAAAAAAATAGTCCTGGCCCTTGAGGAACTTATATTTTACTGAGGAGATTAAAAAAGAAGGCAACTATATGTGGGATAATTTGAGAAGAAACAAGGGTATCAAGAATTAGGAGAGCAGGCACTCAGGAAGTTTTTTGTAGGAAGTGGCATATGAGCTAAGCTTGGAAGAAAGCCAGAGATCCAAAGAAATGAACAGGTCAGGAAGATTGTTCATTCTAAACAAGGAAGGATAGCCTGGGAAAAGTCCCGGTGGTGGGAGATGGATGGCCAAATGTGGGGCAGGTAGGCATCTTTGTCTGGAACAGAGTGAATCAAGAGAAATAATATGAAATAAGCCTGGGAAGATAGATTGGAGTCAGACTGTGAAGGACTTGCAGTAGCATGCTGAGGTATTTGTATTTTATCCTAGAGGTATTAGGAAAATGAAGGTCCTTGGAGTTAGGAGGGATATGATCAGACTTGTGCTTTTAGAAGATTGTTTTGGAACACGTGTGAAAGATGTGTTGGAAACTGGAAGTCGGGAGTCCAATTAGGAAAGCTGTTGTTACAGTCCAGACAAGGGTCAATGGCAGCCTGAATTAGGATGGCAGCTGTGTTAGTAGAGAGGGACAGATGTGAGATGTTACGGAAACAGAACTGACAAGAGGAGAATTTGCAGCTGATTGGATGGGGGAAGGAAGGTATTAAGGGAGAGGGAAAAATGGAGGAATACTCTGTGGTTATGAACCTGGGTGACTAGACATATGGTAATGTCCTCAAAAGAAATAGGCAAATTTAGCAAAGGGTACATTTAGGAGAGAAGATAACGAGTTCTGTTTTAGACATTGCAAGTTTGAGAGCCCTACCGGACATCTAGTTGGAGATGTCTAAGAGAGAAAAGAGGAGAAAAAAGGAAAAGAGAGGAGAGAGGAGGAAAAGAGAAGAGAGGAAAAAAGAGAAAAGAGGAGAGGAGAGGGCCCAAGATAGAGTCTTGGGGGACAACCATGGATGGGAGGCAGAATATAAGTGAAGGTCCAGCAAAAATAGACTAAGAATGAGCAATAATATACATAGGAGGAGAAGCAGGAGAGAAATACATCATGAAAACCCAGAATGGAAAGGCTATCCAAAAGAAGGGGGTAGCCAACCATGTAAAAGTTTTTAGAAAAATCAGAAAGATGAGAATTGATAAAGGACCTGAATTCAGCAAGTGAGGGTTCATTGATAACCAGAGTCCTTTTTCAGATGAGTGGTATAGACAGAATCCAGATTGTAAGAAGATGAAGTGTAAGTGGGAGGACAGGAAGTGGAGAATACAAATATAAATTGTTTGGGTTTTTTTTTTAAGAGCATGACTCTGAAAAGGAGGAGAGATATAGACCAATAACTTAAAGTATGGTGGAGTTAAATGAAAACTGAGTACCACTTTTTGCCAAACACTGACCTTGACAGTAAGAGTTTGCCACAAGATGAGAACATAATCAAGTCATTCCCCTTATGACATGGTTAATGTATTCATGCTTGGATTTTTCCCATGCCCAAACTCTCCATGATCTGAGCATATGAGAAATGAAAAGTTAAAACCCTAAATGACTGACTTTGTTTACATTTTTTATTTGCTCGTCCTTTTATTCCCAATTCCTTGACGTGGTGTGATATAAAGTAGGCATAAAATGTGTTATAATTATTATTGATGACTCTGAAACTTCAACCCCAAATATCAGAGTTGGCCTTCTTAATTTTAATTTTGAAAAAACAACCCTCCAAAAAAGTGTTATCTTTCTCATTGTTATATGCTATTCTTGTTATCCTATCCTATCCTATCCTCCCCTTCCCTATCATTTCACCCCGTCCCATCCTATACCATCCCATCCCATCTGTGATCCTATCCAGGTAGGTGGTACAATAGATAGAATGTTAAAGTTGGAGTCAGGAAGCCCTGAGTTCATATCCAGCATCTGACCCCTCCTAGTTGTTGTACCCTGGGCAAGTTACTTAAGCTCTCTGTGACTCAGTTTGCTCCTCTGTAAGGATCAAATGAGATAATAATTAGCATACTGCCCAGTATATAGTAGGTGCTATATAAGTATTAGTTATTTTTGTTGTTGTTCAGTCATGTTCAACTCTTCACAATCCCATGGACCATTGTATGTTGATACTGTCCATTAGGTTCTCTTGGCAAAGATACTGTAGAGGTTTGCCATTTCCTTCTCCATTGGATTGAGGAAAATAGAGGTTAAGTGACTTGCCCAGGTCACACAGCTTGTAAGTGTCTGAGGCTGGATTTGACTTCCTGACTCCAGTCCTCTCCGCTGAGACACCTAGCTCCCTCATGTTATTATATAAAAAAGCACTTTGCAAAACCTAAAGTGAAATCTAAATGTTAGCTGTTTATTATTAGTGGAGATACTAACTGAGTGAAAACACTCAAATTAGAACCCTGGGCATATACTCCTGAGATTGTTACTGGTTTACTAAAAGTGGCTACTTCAAAAAAAAAAATTCAAACTGACCAGGTAATCAAACTGATTATTATCTGTGAATAAATGTAGATTATAGGTCATATGAAAGCAGGTTCTTATCTAAATTTTGCATTAGCACCTAGCACACAGTAAAGTGTTCTGCATAGAGTAGTAGGTTTCTGATAAATGCCTATCTGATTGTATGTGGAAAGACAAGCTTTAAATCCACCTAAGATACTTTTCCTACAATACAATGAGTTCCATACTTACTTTTCCATTCTCTGTCCTCTTTAAAAGCACCAAGCCCAGTGGAAGTGATGCAGTAATGTCTACACCCTAAGGACAATGAGGCCTCCCCATCTGGCTTGCAGCTAAAAACTCTCGTCTGCATCATCTCTCCCTGTTGTCTCTCCTTTAGAGCAAGAACTGTCTTGCTTTTCTATTTATATCTCCATCACTTAGCATAGTGCTTTGCATAGCAAATACCTAATAATGCTTTTTCACCCATTCATTCATTCATTCATTCATTCATTCATCTGGGTCTACAATGGTAGTGTCAGTCACGGGGTAGGCTACCATGAGGTGAAAGCTAAACTAAATCTCAAAGCCCCACCAATCTATCCACAGCCAGTCTATCTCTGCCTACACACAATTGCTCTGATGAGTACTGGAACAATAATCTTTCTTAAAAATGGTCCGGCCTTCTGACTCAGACCAGAAATAACCTGCAAGATTGGAAGAAATGGAGGTTTATGATTTCTGATTCATGTCAGTGAGGCCCTTCACAGACAGGGCAAGCTGAAGGCAGTTGAGTTCCAACTGAATTGGTTGATCCATGTAGCCACAAACTGAGACACCATCTGTTCCCAGAAGGCAGGGTTCATTCCTGTCTACCTCACTCTGTATAGTTCTTCACACAGGTTCCTATATAAATAGACCTTTAAAAAAAATACTGAAGATGACAATGGCAAATAAGCCAATTTTTAGTGGTCATTGCAGTTTACCTTAGTATTATGTGTGTGTGTGTGTGTGTGTGTGTGTGTGTGTGTGTGTGTGTGTACTTAACATATTTGGGGCAGCCACAATAGATAGAGTTCCGTGACTGGAATCAGAAAGACTCATTTTCCTCAGTTCAAATCCAGTCTCAGACACTTACTAGCTGTATGACCCTGGGCAAATCACTTCCCCACTTCCCCCTGTTTGCCTCAGTTTCCTCATCTGTAAGATGAGCTAGAGAAGGAAAAGGTGAACCACTCTAGTATCTTTGCCAAGAAAACCCCAAATGGGGTCACGAAGAGTCGGACAGGACTGAAAGGACAACATGCTTATATGTCTGTGTATACATGTATTAACCTTAAAAGTCATTGACAAAAAAGTTAATTTTTTAAAAAGAGAGTAAGAAGTAAAATGTTTTCCGTTTGATAACTGAAAAGGCTGCAAAGGCTCTAGCGAGGCAGTATGAGGTCTGAAACCGTCAAACACGTTGATGTCTCATTGGAGGCTGACAGAGGAAGTTTATTGCTTTCCATTCTAACTTCTGTAAGACTCAGTTCAACAGTCATTTATCAAGCATCTACTGTGTTCTGGGCACTGTGCTAGGCACTGGGGTAGAAAGTTCCCTACAATAACTTAGAATAGCAGTTATATAGCATTGAAAGTTCTGCATAAGCACTTCATCTATGCTATCTCATTGGATCCTCACAACAACCCTGAGAGGTAGGTGCTATTATTACCTCCATTTCACCTATAAGGAAATGGAGGCCAAGAGGAATGAAATGGCCTGCCTAGGGTCACAGAGTTAAGTAAGTGCCTGAGGCAGGATTTGAACTCAGGTCTTCCTGATTCCAAGTCCAGCACTCTATCCACAAGGCCACATATCTTATAATCCAGTGGGGGAGGAGAGTACATGCACATAAATATGTATTGTAATCAATTAGTAGCACCTACCTCTCAGGGTTGTTGTGAGGATCCAATGTCAAGATACAGAGATGAAAGAAGGGGCATTGTGTGTGTGTGTGTACATATACATATATATATATATATATATATATATATATACATATATATAAAATAAATACCAGACAATGGGGTGGGGGGAGTCACTAGAAGCTGAGGTGATCAGAAATAGTATCTTGGAAAAAGTGGCTTTTGAACTGAGCTTTAAAGGTAACTAGCATTTCTAAAATTCTCTGGTCCTATTGTTGTTCTTGTTCAGTCACTTCTGACCTTTCATGACCCCATTTGGGGTTTTCTTGGCAAAGGTATTGGAGTGTTTTGCCATTTCCTTCTTCATCTCATTTTACTAATGAGGAAACTGAGGCAAACAGGGTGAAGTGACTTGCCCAGGGTCACACAGCTAGTAAGTGTCTGAGGCCTGATTTGATGTCAGGTCTTCCTGACTCCAAGTATGGTGCTCTATCCACTGTGCTACCTAGCTGCCCCTCTCCACCTGAACAGCAGTTAATTCCCTCATTTTAAAATTTTCTGCCCTAGAGCTCAGCCCAGTTGATTGGTGGCTGAATCTGTGCAAACTTAACCCTCTATATTAGGCTGGCTTTCACCTCTAGACCATGCTTCAATTTTATAATCCATCCAGCCATCCACCAGATCATCTCACTACCTGCCACTCCCTCTCATTTGCTTCCGCAGAACAAAAAACCCTCCCTGGTCACTATTCCTGTTCCTCTATTAGAACATAAGTTCTTTGAGTGAAGGAAATGTCTCTTTTTAAATATTTGAATCCCTAGAACTTACCACAGTGCCTAGCACATAGTAAGCACTTAAGAAATGCTTTTTCATTCATCTTTTCTTTGCTTCATTCATTCTTTTATTTATTCAAGAGTCAAGGATAAAGAGGCAGGGTATTTCAGACAGACCTGCAGGATAGCCTGAGCAAAAGCACCAGTGAGGAGATGGATGGATGTGTGGGAGGAACAGAAAAGAGGGCCAGATTGGCTGGACCAAGCAGTGTATGAAGGGGAGTAAAGAGGAGCAATTCTGCAAACATTTATGGAGCACTTCCTATTGTTCCAGATACCATCACAGGGGCCAGAGAAACAAAGGTACAAACAAAGCAGAACCTACTCTGAGGACTTTGTATTTTACTGGGCAAAAAGGGATGAGAGAACAAGATGTTCTAAAAACGACTCTGTGTGCGAGAGAGACAGAGAGAGGGAGAGACAGAAGAGAGAGAGAAGAAAGAGGAGAGAAAGAGGAGAGAAGAGAGAAAGAGGAGAGGAAAGGAGGAGAAAGAGAGAATGAAAGAGAAGAAAGAGTGAAAAAGAAGAGATAAAAGAGAGAGAATGAAAGAGAGAGAAAGAGAAGAGGAAAGGGGGAGAAAGAGGAGAGAGAAGAGAAAGAGGAGAGGAGGAAGGGAGACAGAGGAGAGAGAAAGAAAGAAGAGAGAATGAGAGAGAGAAAGAGAAGAGAGGGAATGAAAGAAAGAAATGAGGAGAGAGAGGGACTTTATTAGCACTTTCTATACATTAGGCATTGTGCTATTTGCTCCACAAATCCAAGCAAGACAGCTCTATGCCCTGAAAAAGCTTCCATTGTAATAGAGGAAAGACAATGCGTGAAGGGATGCTAGGAAAGGGGAGTGGAGGGGAAAGTGTTGGCTGGTGGCGTGGGTTAGAGATGGTTGGGGAGTGAGGTGGAGCATTAGATCCTCTTTAAAAAGCTCACCTGTGAGAGCCCAGGTTGGATTCAAGAGCATACTACAAGTTTCTAATGGTTAGTAAGAGGAAAGAAAGCTGAGGCATCAGAGAAGTCTGTAAGTGCTTGAATGCTAGTTGACTTGATTTAAATTGATAGGGACTGAACCTGTCATTTCATTGGCATAGGGACCTCGAAGGTGAGGAAACTACCTCTTCCAATGCATAGCAACATCATCTCTTCCCCTTATATAGAAAGCAGCCTGGAGCACAGAGAAGTTAAATGATTTGACCAGGATCACACAGCCAGCTTGTGTCAAAGGTGAAACTTGAACCCAGGTCTTCCTAGAATCAAAGATTGTCCTCTATCCATTAGGTCATGCTCATAATTACCATAAAAATAACCACCCTTTTTATCACTATTTCTTCAAAGTATCTTGACAGATTTTCATATTACATGAAATCAGTTTTCAAATAATTCTTCAAGATCTGTGAAGGATCTTGTTAAACTTAAAAAGCAAAACCAAGAATAAGAAGTGTGCCATTTTCCAGGAAAAGTACATGTAAATTTCCTAAAAACCAGATCTGGGTTAAGCTATTCTTTCTATCATACTTGGAGTGTTTCTTAAGTGTTCAATTTGCAGTGAAAAGATAATCTATCTGTATCTTCAGCTTTGTTGCAGGTACAATATATAAATTGAGGGGAAGACGCTTTGAGAACAGATATTTATAAAAATGGAAAGCCTTAATGGGTCCTCAGGAGAGTATAGAGCTCACTTGATCTACCCACACACACTTCATATTTACAACAAAGGAAACTGAGTCTCAGAGAGGGGAAGTAACTTATTCATGGTCGTGTAACAAGTTAGTTGCAGGACCAGGATTAAAACCCAGACCTCTAGACTCCTGGTATGGCTTTTTACCACTAGAGTACTCCATGTCCTCTACTCATCTGCTGATTTAATATGGCAAATCATCGTTGTAATTATTATTACCCATTAAGGCCTTATTTACAATGAAAACACAGACCTACTCATTTACGCTCCTCCCCCACCGCAAGCTTTGTGCTGTTATAGTTTACGTGGGCATCCTTTACAGATCTTGATAATTATATCTTATGTGGACATGATTTATTATATAGGGTCTATATAATAGACTCGATATAATATATGTGGTCTATGTTATATAGATCCTACATGTGGGGTCTATATAGTATTGTAGACCTTATATGTAGGTACTATATAGTAGACCTTATTTCATATTATATAGGATTGATATAAATCTATGGATTTCTATGGTCATCTAGTCTATCGCCTTTATTTTACAGTAAACTAGGACCACAGAAACAAACTAACTTGTCCGAAGTCACATGGGCAATAGTCAGCAGAACCTAGATTCAAATCCTCATCCTTTAGGTCCACTGCATTAATTATTCTCAGTCAATATTTACGTTTGTTAAAATTTGTCATTGTTCAGTCATTTCAGTTGTGTCCAACTCTTCGTAACCCCATTTGGGGTTTTCTTGGCAGAGATACTGCAGTGGTTTGCCATTTCCTTCTCTAGCTCATTTTACAGGTGAGGAAACTGAGGCAAACATGGTTAAGTGACTTGCCCACAGTCATACAGCTAGTTAAGTGTCTGAGGCCAGATTTGAACTCAAGAAGATGAGTCTTCCTGACTCCAGGCCTGGCACTTGATTCATTGCCAAAACCATGCCAGTTATTTAACAAGTATCATACCCTCCATTTTCCCTCTGTCCATGATGAGGCAGACAGCAGTCTATAGCCATGCAAATGGCTTGGATGTTCTGATAGTCTGTGTAATCCATCTGTGTCCTATACCAGAATCTAGATCTCTTTTCCTTCCTTTCCCAAGGCCGTAATGACTGGGGAGGAATTAGATTAGATAGTAAAGTCTCACTGATTAAGAGAAATGGTGTGTGAAGGCCAGGCTGATTTTTTGAAAAGTCCAAATTATGTAATATTTTGAAATAATCTACTCTTCAAAACCATTCTTATGCCTCATCATTGACCTTTTTCCTTTACACTGATCCAAAGTTGAGGTGACCTTACCAGCTACAAATGCTAGTTACTTATAAAGTTCCTCCACCTGTGCCTTTACCTGATATCCCTCCTGTCTCTTCTGTGACCTTGCTTTGTCAATCATCCCCTCCCTTTTATACACTTCAATCATTCTCTTTTGCCTGCAAATATTTTCAAGTCTGCCTTATTCCTTCTCTTCACCTTTGCAGTCTCTCGATGACGTGAACATTCTAGCATTCTAGAGTTCTGGATTTGGAACCAGAAACACCTGAGTTCAATCCTGCTTCGAAAACTTATTGGCTGTGTGACCCTGGGCAGTCTGTGCCTCTCAGTCTTTTCCCCTATAAAATGAGGAGATTGGACCTGATTGTCTCTAAAATCTCTTCTAGGGCAGCTGGGTGACATGCTGGACAGAGTGCCAGGGCTGCAGTCAGGAAGACTTATCTTCCTGAGTTCAAATCTGACCTCAGACACTTACTAGCTGTGTGACCCTGGGCAAGTCACTTAACCTGGTTTGTCTTAGGTTCCTCATCTGTAAAATGAGCTGGAGAAGGAAATGGCAAACCACTCCAGTATCTCTGCCAAGAAAACCCTAAATGGGGTCATGGAGAGTCAGACATGACTAAATGACTGAAAAACAACAAAATATCTCTTGGCTCTAAATCTATGATACTATGATCTTCTCCTTTGGTGCTAAACTTCTAGGGAAAAAATACTGTTTTCTCTATTTTCTCACTCCCTAATGCCTTGAAATTTGGCTTTTGCACTCACCACCTCAATGAAGTAGTTTTCTTCTTTCTTTAAAGTTGCTAATGACCTCATCATCACCAAATCCATGGAGTTTTTTCAGTCTTTATCCTATTTTTCTAGTCTGTAACAGCTGATACTATGAATTCTCCATTCTCCTTGACAATCTCTCCTCGGCTGTCATGATGCTCTCCCATTAATCCCGTGGGTCACTTCCACCTTTGACTACTCACTGTCTCTCCTTTGCTGCCTTCCTGTCTTCAGACTGCTCTTTCAATGTCAGTTTCCTGCCAAGCTTTGTTCTCAGTTCTCTTCTCTCTCCAATCTCTCCTTTTGTGAGCTCATCTGGTACCACTGTTTCAATGAACGATTCTGTGCAGGTGACTCCTAACTCTAGATCTCCTCCTTCAACCTTTATCCAGAGTCCCAGACCCTTATTTCTAGCATTTAAATTTTATTTAAATTTTCAGCTCCAAATTTTCTCCCTTCTACCACCCATTCCCCAGACTACAGAGAAGATAAGTAATAAGATACATGTTATACAAATGGCTATGTGAAAAAATGGTTTGTATTAGCCATGTTCCGAGGGGCCAAGAAAAATAAAAGAAAGTAAAAATATGCTTCAAAACCTGCATCCCCTATTTCCATCTATTGGATATCTCCATCTAGATGCTCCTCCAGCACTTTAAGCTAGACCTATCTAAGATAGACTTCATGATCTTTTCTCCCAAATCCACCCATTTTCCTCATTTCCCTGTTTCTGGGATAGCCCTATCATCATCTCAGTATAAGTCACCCGGCCCTCAAACCTAAGAGACATATTTGACTCTTGCCACTCCCTCTCCCTCCCTAAATTAGATGAATTCCTAATTCTTATTGATTCTACCACAATATTTTTTTAACAAAAACCTTCAGAAGTGGCTCTCCTTGGGGCAGCTAGGTGATGCAGTGGTTAGAGCACCGGCCCTGAAGTCAGGAGGACCTGAGTTCAAATCCGGCCTCAGACCAAACACTTGACACTTACTAGCTGTGTGACCCTGGGCAAGTCACTTAACCCCAATTGCCTAAAAACAAAGAAGTGGCTCTCCTTTACCTAAACTTATCATTTGAACATTCAAGGCTTCTACAACCTATCTTTCCAGGTTTATTATATATTCTTCCCTTTCATGTACTGTACTTTCAAGTCAAACTAAAGTATCTGCCATTTTCAATTCTCATCCTGTTTTTTCTTGTTTCTATACCATTGGTATTTTTTTATGTTGTCTTCCATACCTAGAACAAACTCTCCCATAGTTGCTTATTGAAATTCCTCCCTTCCATTAAAGCTCATCTCAGGGGTGGCATCCTGCATGAAGCTCCCTGAGCTTTGAGAGACACAGTATGGTAGAATATAGAGTATTGAAACTAGAATCAGGGCAGATCAGTATACTAATCCTTCCTTTGACACTTACTAGTTCTGTGACATTGGGCAAATCTCATACTCTATTTGAGTCAGTTTTTTCTTCTGTAAAATGGAGCTAATAGCACCTATAGTATTTATCACAGAGCATTGCTGTAAGGGTGTGCTGGAGCCAGCTTTTATGGACCCCAAAGAGTCAATTGTTAAATTTTCAGTGTGAGTAATTACATCTCAGAAATCAGCAAATGCTACAAATCAGGGTTTGATTTATTGTTTTCTTAATTGTCTAGACCTAAGAAAGTGATGGACAAAATATTAATGATGCAGATTAAACTTGAAAGTGTACTTTTGGGGATTTTTGGGGAGGAACTGATTGTTCAACATTTATCAGCACACCTCTGACATGAACTGATATGTGTATGTAGATGCATGTTCCAAAAGTCTTAGAGCAGTTTTAAGCTATTAAAGCTTTAAACTGCACTAAAACTGAAGGGATGCTATGAGTGTGAGTGAATGTGCTCACAGCACTAAATAAATGTAAGCTATCATTATTATTATTATTATTATCCCTTCAACAGAAAGTGATTTGTCCCTCAAGTTTTTAGAGTACTTTGCCGAACTTAACATATTTTACTTTTTATTTTGAGATTTGTCACAAAATCTACAAATCATCTTTCCATTAGATTATAAGATCATTGAGAACAGGGTCCATGTCTTATTTAATTTTTGTATTCACAATGCTTATCATGGGGCGCTTAACAAATGTTTGTTGAAGTAAGTGGAATTGTACATAATGAAAAAATTAGAATTCATAATAGGTGTACATCATGACACAATGAAACATAAGATTTAATTGCTGGAACCAAATTTTGAAGGCATAACAGAATTGAATGGCCAAACATTCCTGCTATAGCAATAATGGCTTACATTAATAGTAATGGACGATAGCTACAGAATTAATCAGAACACTCCAGTAGTGGAAATGATTTGGTTGTTAACACGGCCAGAGTAACTAGAGCATGGCACCATTGATCCAGTTATCTCAACCCTCTTAGTGTCTATTAGCTAATTTATGAGCTTGGAATTCTGTTTCAGATACCTTTACAGCATTTGAATGAGCTGAAATGATTTTTGTATGGCAGCCAAACATATCCAAAAATAATATATGAAGGTCACTGACCAGGCAACCTAAGCTTTCTGGAACATGACTGAGAACCTTGAAAGCAGTAAAAAAAAAAAATTTAAAAATAAAAAGCTTCTGAGCCACCAGAAAAGCTGTCACAGTGACCACAGATGTGCTAAAACTCATGAATTTTACTCATAGAATAATTCCTTAGATTCTAATTCAGAGTCTAGTTATTCTTATTTTACATCTTGTTCTAATAAGTATGGTTATTCAGCTTCCCAGCTCCAGCCTATTAGCCATAAATTGGAAGAGAATCAGGAAGAAGGAAATGAAATAGGCTGACAGGAAATGATAGTTAATAGTGAGGGAGGAAAGAAGAAAAACTATATAAACTGATACTCTTAATAATCCAATGCCACTATGGGTATTCCTTCCAATGATACAGATAACAACCAATTTAAGCAGAGGAAAATTCTTGAAAAGTCCAGCAATCTGAAAGCATTCAGTGTGGGGATGAATATTCCTATTCACCTCCACAGACCATGGTGCTAACCTTAATCATTGCACAGAACAACAATTGATGCTAATAACAATCAATAAACATTTTTATTAAGAATGAGTTATCAAGGGCAGCTAGGTGGCGCAGTGGATAGAGCACCGGCCCTGAAGTCAGGAGGACCTGAGTTCAAATCCAACTTCAGACCAAACACTTGACACTTACTAGCTGTGTGACCCTGGGCAAGTCACTTAACCCCAATTGCCTAACCAAAAAAAAAAAAACGATCCTGGGCAAGTCAACCCCCATTGCTCAACAAAGAAAGAAAAAAAAGAATGAGTTATCAAGAAAAGGTTAAGTGAGGTTATCTTTATGCTATTTACTAAGGCAACGCTATAAGACATTTTCAAAGATATTTCAACAAAAAGTATGCAAGAAATTATTTTTTTTAACAGTTTGAGGTCTAAAGGAAAGTAAATTTCAGTTACTGGGGAAAATCCACTAGTGTAGAACATCTACTTCCCAAGCAATTTTCAGATAGAAGACATGTTGCTCTAAATGTTTCAGTATCCCTAACTGGAAACTCAATTTAGCAATTAGCACACAAAATAAAACTAAATCTTCCATTTCAAAAAATGGAACAGGAAATGTAACAGGAATTCTGTTACAAAGGAAAGAATGTTGGATCTCAAGTCAGATGGCCTAGGTTCAAATCCTGACTCCAACACTTTACTATTTTTGTCACCTTAACGGGAATCACTTAATCTTTCTGGGCCTTGGTTTCCTCAGCTGCAAAGTGAGGGAGGTAGCCTAGATGGCCTCTGAAGTCTAGGTCTTCCAGGTCTAAATCTGTGATCATATTGATTATTGCTGGATTCTTGTTTATTTTGGGCAGTGAAGGTATACAGTGGATAGAGCAATGGGCCTGGAGTCAGGAAGATCGGCCTCAGTTCAAATCTAGCCTCAGATACCTACTAGATGTGTGTGACCTTGAGTAAGCCTCAAAATTCTCATCTGTGAAATGGGGATAATAATAGCACCTTTCTCCCAGAGTTGTTCTGAGGACCAAATGAGATACTAATTGTAAAATACTTAGCACAGCGCCTGGCACATAGTAAGTACTAGATAAATGTTAGTTATCGTCATCATCATCATCAATTATTATTACTTACATACAAAAAAGGGAAGAAAGTGGCTTTTTCATCTTGAAGAACAGGTCTCACTTCTCTGTGCTCCTCTCTTGCATCCACTGGCATCTGCTTTTCCCCACTCCTGAGTCATGTAGTACCCAGATTGCCCATAGTAGCAGTTTTCTACCATAGTTTGCCATCCTTGGGATCCCTTCCTCTCCATATAATGTATATAGCATTTTATAGTTAATGGTGCTTTTTTACTTGTTTGAGCCTTACTACAACCTTGGGAATCAAAGACAGTATGATTACCCTCATTTTACAGATAAGGAAACTGAGGCTTAAACCAGTTTTAAGTGATTTGTCCAAGATGACTCAACTATTAAGTGAGAGAGTCAAGTCTTTTAATATCAAATTCAATGATGAAAAATTGCATCTTCCTAACATCCTCAGCATTCCTATTCTTTCCCAGCTAAATCCAACACCCCCTTTGCACTAAATGTTCCATTTAATGTAGCAAACATTTATTAGATGCCTATTATGTACACATGACTCTGTGTCAGATCATGTAGATACAAGGGCAAAAATAAACAGTGCCTGCCTTCAGGGTGCTTACATTCTACTTGGGAAGTTATACTGTATACACAAGTAAAAAAAAAAAAACCTAATTTCTTTTTTTTAATTATATATTTTTTCAATCAACAAAAATCTGCCTTCTCTCCTTCCTCCCACCCTGACCCCCCCACTTGAGAATGAAAGAAAAACAAAACTGCTGTTACAAACATGTATAGGCAAGCAAAACAAATTTTTGCATTGGCACAAAGTAATTTCAAGAGGGATTGAGTGCTAGCAGTTGGGGGATCAGGAAAGCCTTGATGGAAGCAGGTGGTACCTAAGCTGCAATTTGAAGGAAGCTAGGGATTCTTTGAGGTAGAGGTGAGGAAAGAGTTCATTCCAATATGGTAGGGAAGGAGCAAGGGGCTTATACAAAGGCAAGCAGGGGAGAAATGGGCTATTGTATGTGAGGAACAGTTAGCAGACCAATTTAACTAGAATATAGAGTGTATAAAGGAAAGTAATATAAAGTATGATTGGAAAGGTAGATAGATAGAAGCTAAAATGTAGGTATGTATTGGGAGATTTTAAATTCTAGGCTGAAGAATTTATTTTTATCCTATAGGAAGGCACTAGGCTCTAGTCAGTACCATCCTATAGAGAGCATTTTTGAGTAAAGGGGTAATGTGGTCAATTTTGTGTTCTAGAAATATCAATTTGGCAACTTCACAGAAAAATAGATTACAGATGGGAGAAACTGGAGAACTGATCTCAGTTAGGTGCTAGGAGGAAAGAGTCTAATTAAACTAATGTGTATTAAGTTTTGAATGACAGCCTGGATTACGGTTACCCTCTTGTGTTTTTGAATTTTATAAAGGACATTTGTTAAACCAAAGTAATGAATCTTTAATGGTGGATTTTAAGCAGTGTGGAATATTTTCTGTCACTTCATCACTTCAATTTTATGGTTTTAATTTCCAAAAATGATCTGTTCATTTCTCAAAAACAAATTTTAAAAAATTCCAAAGATCCAACATTCAAGTTGTTCCTGCAGAGATAAAAATGGTGAAGGACTCTTCAGTTCTGGGCTTCAGTTTGGGAGGATGCAGCCAAATGAATGAAAATGAACAAACAATTAGGCTATGCTGCCATTAGGTAACCATTATAACCAAATGGTCTAAAACAGTAACTTTAAAGCTGTAGGCAAATGTGAGATAAAAATAAAAATACTTTCTGCCTTTCTCATATTAAAGTAACTAAACTTAAGAATACTCAATCAAGCAGATAATTCTTGTATAGAAATATGAGAGAGAGGGGCAGCTAGGTGATGCAATGGATAGCGCACTGGCCCTGAAGTCAGGAAGACCTGAGTTCAAATGCGGCCTCAGACGGAATACTTGACACTTACTAGCTGTGTGACCCTGGGCAAGTCACTTAACCCTAATTGCCTTAAAAAAATATGAGAGAGAGAGAAAGAGAGAGAGCTGGATGTCTAAGGTACAGTTTAGTATCCTTCTCACTAATATTTAACTTATCAACTCATCCAGAGTCTTAACTGAAAGTCAAAAGCTGTTGCTGGAGCTTTGTCTACAATTTCTAGTCCTGTTTTATGTCAAAGACCCTAGATTTAGAGTGGGAAGAGATCTTGGAGGCCATCTTGTCCAATCCTTTCATGGCAGAGATAAGGAAACTGAGGCTCAGTGGAGTTAAGTGACCAACTCAGGGTCACACCTTTAATACAGGCATGATCTGAATTCAGATCTTCCTGGCCCAAGTATAGCCTTGTCTCTATTGTTACATGATGCTTCCTCTGTTTATTTCTCAATAGTTGTTTCTCAGTCATTTAGAAGGCATTTATTCTGAACCTACTTATGAACCTAGGGGTAGCTAGGTGGTGTAGTGGATAGATCACCTGGCTTGGAATCAGGAAGACGAGTCTTCCTGAATTCAAATCTGGCCTCAGATACTTACAAATTGTGTGACCCAGAGCAAGTCACTTCACCCTGTTTGCATCAGTTTCTTCATCTGTAAAATGATCTGGAGAAGGAAATGGCAAACTATTCCAGTATCTTTGCCAAGAAAACTCCAGATGGGATCATGAAGAGTTAGATACAACTGAAATGTTTGAACAACAAACAACCTATGAACCCAACCCTGCAGGAGGCCTTATCATTTAGTTATTTTTCAGTAGTGAATATTCTTTGTAAGCCCATTTGGGGTTTTCTTGGCAAAGATACTGGTTTGCCATTTCCTTCTCCAACTCATTTTACAGATGAGGAAACTGAGGCAAACAGGGTTATATGACTTACCCAGGGTCACACAGCTAGTGTCTGAGGCTAGATTTGAACCCATGAAGATGAGTCTTCTTGATTCCAAACCTCGTGCTCTATCCATTAGCTGTCCCCAGGAGGCCCTGTAGGGAATAGTATGGTCCCTTCCCTCCAGAAGTTCACAATCTAATTATGAAACAAAGTTGGTACACAATGAAACAAAAGTGGTTAATATAAGATAACATATGATGAAGTGCTTTCTTATATGTTTAACAGTGGCGGTTCTATGGAGCATGAGTGGGGATAGACCTGAGCTCTGTCTGCTTCTGGGAACATGTATTATAGGGCATAGGTTCGGAGAGGGTTGGTCATTGCAGTGAAGAGAGAGATCCCTAACAAGGGAAATAGTCCCAAACAATCTCTTGGACGGCATGGGGCTATCGATGACTGAGCCGCACAAATTCCCAAGGTTGTCAGAACCCACTGAAAGGGAAGTCTGGAGTTTGTACTTCCCTATTCCTAATCACATAGAAAGATGCAAGCCACCCTCTTTGATTACTGTAACCTACTAGTTCTCAGTTTCCTTTTCTTTCTAACAGAAGTGAAACCATGCACCATCAGCAGTATCTCCAGAGTTCTGGTGTCATTATTGTATTGTGTTTGGATATCTGTTTGTTTGTTGAACAGCGTGTATAGGCTATTTGACATCTTTTTCCTGAATTTGAGATAAAAGAACTGTAGCTAATGGAACCACAATGCCGATTTGCCCTGGCAACCCCCCTAGCAACTGCCTTCAACTCATAAAACGCCTCAAATGCTGAGTTTGAAGTTACAAAACCCAAGCTCAGAACAAAACACAAAACAGTGAAGAGATTTAGATTTTCTTTAACAGAATTTAAAAAAAAAAAAAAAGGTTTGCAGTAGATTTCATTCCACGATGTGACAAAAGGAAATGAATAATTCCAGGCAGTATGGAGAATGACAGTATGGAGGTGGAGCTTGCTGGCACCCTCACGGTCACACAGCATTGGTCACCACCTGGTCCCTCCCATACGTTGGGGCAGCCCTGTTGGCAAGGATGCTTTCACACACTGCATGGAAACTTCCAGGCTCACCAGCCTGAACCAAACAAATGACTCTGTCTTGGGGATAGCAAAGACCTAAATGCTGAATTGGCCTCCTTGTTGATAGGAATGTAAAACATATGGATTAATTTTAACTCTTTTTTTTTTGGTCGTGTATGAAAAGTTTTCAACTTTTTATTGCTGTCTTTACTCCAAAGCAGATTAGGTCCAAAGAATGAGACAGGTTTGTGAACTTGGATAATAGGCTAAGGCCTATGTTACCACCATTTCCAAAGCACTCTGAAGAAAAAATGATGGCCAGTCCCCGGCATAATAAAACCAGTCATATTCTAATCATTTGTCTCTGAGTTAGTTGTTTAGAATAAGAACAGATTTTCCAGTTGAGACAATGTTATTCATGGTAGCTAGGTTTACATGTGAGAAGAAGTAATGAGGGGCACTGTTTTAGAAAGGGAGCTTAGACGTCATAGAATCCTAGATCGTGCTATGCTTTAGAGAGTGTTGGGCACTCTCATTTCGCAGATCAGGAAACCGAATCACGGAAAGGTTAACTGCCTTGCCTGGAGCCATCCTGCCAGTAAGTGATCAAGCTAAAATTAGAATTGAAGTCTTCTTGACTCCATGTCCAGCTCCAAAACAGAATCATCTGATAAAACCCTTACCTCGAGCATGAATTTGAATTTTAAGTCAATTGACTTAGGTTCAAATTCAGGCTGTATATAATTCTCTGAAAATAGTACTGAATTTGGAGGCAGGAAGACCTAGGTTCAAATCCCACCTTCTATATTCACTAACTATGACCCTGGGCAAATCACTTAATCTCTCAGTGTCTTGGATAAATCTCTGAGACCATAATTTACATATGAATTCCTGATATGTGTTGATGGAGTGAATTTCCCCACTAGGACATCCCTACATGAACGAAATCACAGGTCTGGAAAATACCTATGGTACTTTTCTCATAGGGTAATTGTGAGGCTCAAACAAAATAATGTAAATTAGGGGCAGCTAGGTGGCGCAGTGGATAGAGCACTGCCTCTGGATTCAGGAGGACCTGAGTTCAAATGTGACCTCAGACACATAAGACTTACTAACTGTATGACCCTGGGCAAGTCACTTAACCCCATTGGCCAGCCAAAAAAAAGCTAAAATAATGTAAGTATACCATTTTGTAAACCTTAATGTCAGTTTTTATTAGGCAAATCAATTAACTTCATTGGGTCTCAATTCCCTCACCTTAAAAATGAAGGAAATGGATTAGTTGATCATTCTAGACTTTAACAAGTAGTCACGTAACCTTTGCTTGGAAATCTCTAGTGACAGGAAACTCACTACTTCCTTTGACATTTTTGAAAAGTTCTAAATGATAGGATGTTTTCCCTAGTATTGGAGATAATAAGATATAAACTTAATCCAAAATCTGCTTCTCTATGATTCCCATCCATTGTTCCTAGCTCCTAGTGCCTTTCAAATCCACAAAGGCAGTCATCATGCCTGCCCATGACTTTTCTTCTCCAGCTTGAATATCCATATTCCCTTCAACTAATTCAGCAGCATGTTTTGAGGGATAATGCAACCAGAAGATCTGTTGACCCAGTAGATTACTCAAACGAAGCAATTCCCTTGTCCTCATGAGTCTCTTTTGCAATGACAGCAAAGCTAAATAACTTGGATTCCAGATCTTTAGGTGGTAAAATTAAAAGGAACCTCGACACTGTCTGGTCCAAATTTTTAAATCATATTTTCCCAATTAACAAGCATTAATTTTCTCTCCCTCTGGAAAAAAAAATAAAAACAAAGCCTTTATAACAAATATGCATAGTCAGGCAAAACAAATTCCCACATTGGCCAGGTCCAAAAATGTATGAGTCATGACGCATCTTTAATATATCACCCTGGCATTAAAAGTATAAGGGGAAGGGGAAAGGACACAGTCCACATCTCACACTCTCTCCAATCAGAACCATAACAGTTCCCTTGCCCCACTTTTTAAAAATGTTTTTGGACCACACCCTATTATTCCATTAGTATGGGGAAGGCCTGGTGAGGAAATGCTTCCTACCAGAGCAGATAGGCATCTGGGCATTGAGAAATTAAATGATTAGCCCAGGATCATACAGTCGGTTGTGTCAGAGTAGCACTTGAAATCAAATCTTCCCAACTCTGAAGTCAGTCTATACCACCCCTCTGAGAGTTTCATGAACATCCCCTCTACCTGAGGAAGTGAAGACATGATCTCCGGGTCACAGTTCACACATGGAGAGATTAGGGAATTGTCATGGGATTGGGATGCTGTGAGATTGGCAGTTGGGGAGGGTGTGCAGGAATTGTGCTTCACAACATCAACGGGGAATTTCCTCCACAGTTCTCATCACTGTGCTAAAGAGGGGCAACACTCAATTGCGCTGGCATTTCCATGAAGATATTTAGGGTGTTAGGGAAGAATGAAGGCTAATGGTATATAAATGACTGAGTCAATGCAGAAATCATCAGAGTTATAGTGCTCACAAACTCATAAATTTAGAGCTAGAAGAAACTGTTGAGGACAGCTCTTCATTTTACAAAAGGGGAAACTGAGGCCCAGAGAGGTGAAGTGAGTTATCCAAAGTTATTCTGACAGTAAATGGCAAGGTCCTCTGACTGCAATTCTTATGTCCTTTCTGCTATACCATCTGCTTCTCAACATCTAGTAAGAATCAGTGAATGTAAAGAGGGAAGTGTGCGTACGTGTGTGTGATTGTGTGTATGTGAGATTGTGTGTAATTTTGTCTGTGTGATTGTATGTATGTGAGATTGTGTGGGATTATGTGTGTATGTAAATCATATGTGGTTTTGTGTTGTGTATGTGATTGTGTATATGTGAGGCTATGTGATTTTGTGTATATGTGTGTGATTGTGTGTGGTTGTATGATTTTCTGTGTATGTGTGTGAGATTGTGTGTGATTGTGTGTATGTAAGATGTATGTGATTTTGTGGGTGTGTGATTTTGTGTGTGGTTGTGTATATGTGTGTGGTTGTATGTTTGTGAGACTGTGGTCATATGATATTTTGTATGTTTGATTGTGTGTATGTGAGATTGTGTGTGGTTGTGTGTGATTTTCTATATGCATGTGATTGTGTATATATATGAAATTGTGTGATTATGATTTTGAATGTATATAATTTTGTATATGTGAGATTGTGTGTGATTTTGTGCATGTGTGTGATTATATATGTGAGGTTGTGTGTATAATATTGTGTGTATATGAGATTGTATGTGATTTTGTGTATGTGTGTATATGAGATTGTGTGTGGTTGCACAATAGCGTGTATATGAGATTCGGTGTGAGTGTACGTGTGAGTGTGTAGGGGAGGAAGGGTGTTGGTGTTGGTGTCATTTTCTCTTTCATGATGCTCTGTCTCTCCCACTCCATGTCTACTCATGGGAAAGTAAGAGATGATCAAGCTGTGAAATGAGATGCGGTCTAACATTTCCTATCTGAGTTGAACCAACTAAAGTCACTCTCAATTTACTGCCCCTTGTCCTCTCCAGTCCTGCCTGAACTATAGTCTGGAGTGCACAAAAAGCATTTCACTGCATCTGTCTTACTCCAATACCTTATGGTGTCAGGGGTGACCCTGGGTCCTCCAAGGTTATGCCAACAGAGCACAAATGCTTTCAGATCCTACAAAGCTGGAAAGACTTCCAGAAGGAGCCTAGTTCTTTGAGGGCCCGAATAAGAAGCTCATTCCCAAGATGCTGATCACCAGTAATGATGGTTTGGCCACAGTTATTCAAAACCATCCATTAAGGCATTTCTCTTGGAGCAGGGAGTCTCTGCTCCAGTGACATTTGTTTTGAAGGACTTAGGAGAAACAATTGAAAGCACACACACAAAACAACACATATGTAACTTTTTTAGGGCCCAGATTTGTGATTTCATTAGCACAGGGCAGAGGAGTTGGGCAGAGGTGTCAAACTCATGGCTGACATAATTACAAAAACTCCCAAATGCCTCCTGAGCCAGATTAAAACGCAACAGGAAAATGTTTAACAAAATAAATAAAAATACAACACAGATAATCTTAATTCGTGATTTTCTAAGTTAATAGGGATCCATTTCTATTTGAGTTGGGCACCAATGATGCTGGGAATTAAAAGGGAGGACATGCCTCTACTAAGGCACATTGGTAACTCATCCTGCAATCTGCAATCTTAAAGATTCGCCTGGAACAATAAGAAGTTAAGTGATTTAGTCAGGATGTCATAGCTAGTGTGTGTCAGAAGGACTTGAACCCAAGTCTTCCCAACTCTAGAGGGCAGTTAGATGACTTAGTGGATAGAGCGCTGGGCCTAGAGTCAGGAAGACCCGAGTTTAAATCCAGCCTCAGACACTTGCTAGCTGTGTGACCCTGGGCAAATCACTTAACCCTATTTGCCTCAGTTTCTTCACCTGTAAAATGACCTGGAGAAGGAAATGGCAAACCACCCCAATATCTTTGCTAAGAAAACCCCAAATGGGGACATGAAGAATTGGACCTGACTGAACAACAACTTTTTCCTTAACTCTTGATTGACTCTCTACCCATTACATCCCATTGCCTTTCCCTATAATGTAAATGTAAGTACTATAGGACCAAATGAGGGAACTCCCTCCACCATACAGATTACCACCTTCTCTGAAGTCTTAGATGTGGTTCCCATCTGCCTCTCTAAATATATTATAAATATGTAATCTTATTAATTGCTTTCCATGGTTTTGGGATTTCTGCAGCTATTGTACATTACAATATGCCCTAAAGAAGAGGATAAGGATCCCCTACACAAAGTGGCTCCAAAGTCTTACAGCTGCATTTTCTTTTGTATCCCCTCATTTTGCATCCCCTTTTGTATCTCCTCATCCACACAACTTTTTCCTGCGCTTATAGGCTTTAAGGACAGTGACTAGGCCTGTTATTTCATTAGTATAGGGAACTCCCAGGTGAGGGAGTTACCCCCACTAATGCATAGCATTTTAGTTAATGTATAACATTATCTCTGTAATTTGCAGTTTTAGAGAGTTGCCTAGATCACTGAGGAGTAAAGTGATTTAGCTAGGGCCACACGGCCACTGTATGTCAGGGGCGGCACTTGAACCTGGGTCATCTTCCTTTTGAGTCTGGTTCTCTATCTCCTCTAGTCTACAGCTTGCCTTTTAAAATTCTGATTTTAGGGGCAGCTAGGTGGCACAGTGGATAGAGCACCGGCCCTGGATTCAGAAAGACCTGAGTTCAAAATCCAGCCTCAAACATTTGACCCTTACTAGCTGTGTGACCCTGGGCAAGTCATTTAACCCTGATTGGCTTGCAAAAAAAAAATTCTGACTTTGTGTTTTCCCTTGACAGCAAAGTGTTAAAAAGGGTGGCAGATAGTCTAAGAAATGACCGTTGTCCTTTGAATGTAGAGATAGTTTACTCAGTGAAAACAACTTGTATTCGTGCAGGTGGCCTGGCCTAGTGAATAGTCTTGCAATGAGCATCAGAAGATGTTGCCTTCAACACTTACTAGATGTGAAACCTTGAGCAACTCATGTGAGTTCTATGAGCCTGTTTGCTTAACTATTAAGTAGTGATGATAATGATTGTTCTACCTACCTCAAAGAATTGTTTTGAGAAAAATCGGTTGTATTCCATAAAGCACTCTAGATATGTAACCTATTTTTATGATTGCAGCATAATCTTTCCTACCTGGAGGAACCATGTGTTGGTTGTGAATGGGTTCTGCTGATTCCAGCTGTTTAGTTGTGCAGAATTGTTGCAGCCATCAGGAGCAAAGTAATAAATGACTTAGTCCTTTAAAGCTGAGCCGAACAGATCTTTCCTTTAACACAGCAGCCTTTGAATTGTGTCAGGAGAGATTGCTCTTACGGGGATTGATTTCACATACTAGAAGCCTCCGTCCACAAAATGAGTTCTTTGGGGACATACGTGATATAATGAACCATTTGTCCACAGCCTCTCCAGCAGGTTGCTGAAGTGATGGGTTTCTATGAGATGGTATCCTGTGCTGTGGGATGACTAACTCAAAGTCTAACATAAACATTCAGGGATATGTTGATGCAGTAGAAAGCCCACTGGCCTGGGAGTCATGAGACTTGGGTTTATCCCATGAGGCATCAAGGCATAGTGATCTGATTTCTGTACTTGGAATCAGGAAAACAAGTTTAAATCCTGCCTTTGACACCAAATAGCTGCATGACTACTGGCAAGTCATTTAATCTTTCCGTACTTGAGTTTCCTCATCTGTAAAATGGGAATCAGTAACATCAGTCAGCAAGCATTTATTAATATGTCAGGTACTGTGCTAAGTGCTAGAGATATAAATTTAAAAGAGAGACAATCTCTGTCCTGAAGGTTCTTAAATTTTGGTGGGGAGATAAATGGTTTGGTTTTTGGTGGGAATTTTTTGGTTACATTTGAGTTCCAAGCTGTTTTCCTCCCTCCCTCCCAACCCTGCACTAGAGAAGGTCAATTGTTGACTTAGGTATGTGAAACTATACAATACATAGTTCCATATATCAATTCTTTCTCTGGAGGTAGATAGCATCTTCCTTCAAAGTTGATTTGAATCTTCATGTGACTCAGAATTGCTTAGTCATTCACATTTACTCTTTGAACAATGCTGCTGTTACTGTCTACAATGTTCTCTTGGTTCTGCTGATTTCACTTCTCATTATTTCATGCAATTTTTTCCCACATTTTCCTAAAAATCAACCTGCTTATCTTTTCTTACAGCACAGTAGTATTCCATCACAATCATATACTTAACCACAACTTAGTCAGCCATTCCCCTATTGTTGGGCATCTCCTTAATTTACAATTCTTTGCCACTGCAAAGAAAATTGCTATAAATATTTTAGAACATATAGATTCTTTTTCTTTTCCCCAGTCATCTTGGGAAACAGACCTAGTAGCAATATTGCTGGTATACACCGTTTTATAACTATTTGGGCATAATTCCAAATTGCTCTCCAAAATGGCTGGATCAGTTTACAGTTCCACCAACAGTGTATTAGTGTCCCAATTTTTCCACATCCTCTGTATTTGTCATTTTTCCTTCTATCATTTTAAATAATCTGATAGGTGTGAGATGGTATCTCAAAACTGTTTTAATTTGCATTTCTTTAATCAATAATGATTTAGAGCATTTTTTCATATGACTATATATAGCTTTGATTTCTTCCTCCAAGAACTGCCTCTTTATGTCCTTCAACCATTTATCAATTGGAGAATGACTCATATTCATATAAATTTGACAAAGTTCTCTATATATTTGAGATATGAGGCCTTTATCCAAGAAACTGTCTATAAGATTTTCCTCCCAGTTTTCTGCATTCCTTCTAATCTTGGCTACATTGGTTTTATTTGTCCAAAAGCTTTCTAATTTAATGTAATCAAAATTATCCATTTTATAGCTCGCAGTACTCTCTATCTCTCATTTATTCATAAATTCTCCTCCTATCCATGAATCTGATAGGTAATGTGTTCCATGGTCTTCTAATTTGCTTATGATATCTTTGTGTCTGGGTCACGTATCCATTTTGATCTTATCTTGGTAAATGGTATAAGATATATTGGTCTACACCTAGTTTCTGCCAAAGTGCTTCCCAGTTTTCCCAACAATTTTTACCAAATAGTGAATTCTTATCTCAAAAGTTTAAATCTTTATATTTATCAAACATAAGGTTGCTGTAATCATTTACTACTGTGTATTGTATATCTGGCAACTAGGTGGTACAGTGGATAGAGCACTGGGCTTGGAATCAGAAAAACTCACCCTCATGAGTTCAAATTCCACTTCAGACATTTAGCTGTGTAACCCTGGGCAAGTCATTTAACCCTGTTTGTCTCCATTTTCTCATCTATAAAATGAGCTGGAGAAGGAAATGGCAAACTACTCCAGTATTTTTGCTGAGAAAACCCCAGATGCAGTTACGAAAAGTAAGGTACTACTAAAAAACAACTGATCAACAATTTTGCATATCTACTCCATTCCACTGATCCCCCATTCTATTTCTTAGCCAGTACTAGATAATTTTAATAATTACCATCTTATAATACAGTTTAAGAGCTGGACTGCTAGACCTCCTTCCTGTACATTTCCTTCATCAATTCCTTTGATATTCTTGACCTTTTGTTCTTCCAAGTGAATTTTGTTATTATTTTTTCTAGTTCAATAAAATAATTTTTTCATAATTTAATTGGGATGGCACGGAATATATAGATTAGGTAAAATTGTCATTTTTATTATATTGGCTCAGCTCACCCATAAGCAATTAATATTTCTCCAATTATTTATATCTGACTTGGTTTATATAAAAAGTATTTTATAATTATGTTCATGTAGTTCCTGGGTTTGTCTTGGCAGGTATGCCCAGGTATTTTATATTGTCTGTGGTTATTTTAAATGCACTATCTCTTACTATCTATTCTTGCAGGGCTTTGTTGGTAATATATAGACACACAGACGATTTATGTGGGTTTATTTTTATATCCTGCTACTTTGCTAAAATTATTGTTTTAACTGGCTTTTTAGTTGAAGCTCTTGGATCTTCTAAGTATACCATCATATCATCTGCAAAAAGAAATAGTTTTATTACCTCATTGCCCATTGTGATTCCTTCAGTTTCTTTTTCTTCTCTTATTGCCATTGCTAAGCATTTCTAGTACAATATTGAATAATATTGGTGACAATGGGCATTCTGGTTTCACTCTGGATCTTATTGGGAAGGCTTCTAGCTTATCCCTGTAACAGATAATCCTTGCTGATGGTTTTAGGCTTATACTTCTTATCATTTTAAGGAAAAATCCATTTATACCTGTGCTTTCAAGTGTTTTTTCATAGGAATGAGTATAGTATTTTGTCAAAAGCTTTTTCTGCATCTATTGATAAAATCGCATGGTTTTTGTTACTGTTGTTATTAATATAATCAATTATGATAATAGTTTTCCTTATATTGAACCAGTCCTGCATTCCTGGTATAAATCCCACTTGGTCACAATGTATAAGCTTTGTGATATATTGTTGTAGTCTCCTAGCTAGTATTTTATTTAGGATTTTTGCATCAATATTCACTAGTGAAAATGATCTATAATTTTTTTCTCTGTTTTTGTACTTCCTGGTTAAGGCATCAGCATCATATGTGTTTTATAAAAGGAGTTTAGTAATATTCTCTCATTGCCTATTATTCCTATTAGAACTAATTGATCTTTAAATGTTTGATAGAATTCACTTATAAATCCATCTGCTACTAATGCTTTTTTCTTGGGAAGCTCATTTATGGCCTGTTCAATTTATTTTTCTAAAATAGGTTTTTCAGGTATTCTATTTTCTCTTCTGTTAATCTGGGCAGTTTGTGTTTTTGTAAGTATTCTTCCATTTCACTTAAATTGTTAAATTTGTTTGCATAAAATTGGGCAAAATAACTCCTAATAATTGCTTTAATTTCATCTTCATCATTGATGTATTCACCCTTTTCATTTTTGATACTAGTGATTTGGTTTTCTTCTTTTTAAATCATATTGACAAATGGTTTATCTATTTTATTGATTTTTTTTCAAAAAGTCAACTCCTAGTTTTATTTATTAATTCAATAGTTTTCTTACATTCAGTTTTATTACTCACTTTTAATTTTCAGGATTTCCTATCCTGTGTTTAATTGGGGATTTTTAATTTGCTCTTTTTCTAGTTTTTTTTTTAATTGCATAACCCAATTCATTGATCTGCTCTTTCTCTATTTTACTGATGTAAGCATTTAGAGATATAAATTTTCCTCTGGTTACTGGGAGTAATGCAATCAGATTTATGCTTTAGGGATATCAATTTGGCAGTTGTGTGAAGGGTGTATTGGACAGGGAATTGACTGGATGCAGAGAAACCAGTTTGGAGGCTAGAGATACAGAAAAGAAAGATGTGAGAGGCACTGGAATAGAAATTATAGTTGAAATCATAGTTCATCATCATAAATGCGGTTATATCAATGAAAGCTATACTAAAGAAGATGCATTGCCTTTTGTTTTGTCTCTGCATTCCATGGCCCACTGGGCCTTTCCATCTGACTTGCAGCTATATGTGCTGTCTCCACCTATTAGAATGGGAGCTCCCTGAGAGCCAGAAATGCCTTGGTCTTCTTTTCCTATCCACTGGTACTTAGTATAGAGCTTTGCACATTTAATAAATTCATTCACTCATTCACTCATTCATTCATTCATGGGATCTGATTAGATCACTAGGAGAGTCATTGATTGAAAATAGGAGGGAGTATGGGACAGACCCTTGTGCCATATTGACATATAAGGGGCAGAACATGAACAATGATCTTGAGGAGACCAAGAGGGATCTGTCAAACAGGTGGTAAGAGAATCATGACAGAGCGGTGGGTGTCACAAGATCCTGAGGAGGAAGCAGTGGTCAACAGTGTCTGCCATTGCAAAGGTTTTGAAAAATGAGGGTTGAGAGAAGGCCATTGGATTTAGTAATATCATTGAAAATTCATTGATGACCTTGGAAAGAGCAGTTTCAGTCATGTGGTAGGTATTGGACCTTTCTATTTGCCCAGCAGCTGGACTTTATTTGTAGTTTTCCAAAACGAGCTCCTTGAGAAGAGGAGCTGTTTCCATTCTCTATTTGTCTCTCCAGTCAGCATTTAGCACTCAATAAACATTGGTAATGATGATTCATAAATGATTTTTCATTCATTCAATTAGGTGGCACAACAGATAGAGTCAGAAAGACCTGAGTTCCAATCCAGCCACAGACACTTATAAGTTATGTGACCTTGGGCCAAAAGAAATCATTTAACCTCTCTTTGCCTTAATTTCCTCAACTGTAAAATGTTCTTCTTCCATATAATCATCATTCAATGATTCAAATCATGTCACTGTGTTAGGGGCTGGAACAACAAGCCAAAAATGAAAATAATTCTTGCCCTTGAGAAGTATATATTCTATTGGAGTGGTTGGATGAAGAGGGGATACAATATATACATAGAAAAATACAAAGTAATTTTAGGAAGACAATCAGAAGAAATCTGTGGCCCTGCAACCTCCAAGGTGTTAGCCCTCCACAAGTGCTCCTTGACCATGTATGTTCCCTACAAATGTGTCCTTTCTACATGTGTTTTCTTGCCATATATTTTCCTCCATTTGTGCTTTCCATGTATAATCCCTATGCCTGTTTATTACCCCCACCACCCCCACTCCCCAATGTCTTTGCTTTGAACTAATTGTGTCTTCTGGCTAACTAGTACAAATGATCCCACTGTTTGGAGCTTGGATGTGAGGCCACAAAGTTGAATCTCAGGTAGTTTTCTAGGGGTCCCTTGTGTGAGAGGAGAATTGTCTCAGTGCTACATAAGGAAAGTACCTTGTAAACTGTAATTCTCTATGTAATTGTCAGGTATTATGATTATTATTACACAAGGTCATACAGTAAGTTGGAGGCAGAAATGGAACTAGAACCAACGACTCCCAGTGCCCTTTACTGTTCCCTATCGTCCAATCAGGCTTCAAATGAGAATGAAAGGAAACAAGGTCAAGTGAATATGAGTCAATAAAGAGGGAAAATCAATAAGGTGGAAACAATATATGAGTGAATGAGAAGAAAAACTTACTCTGAATTAGGAAATTATACTCACGAGCACTCTACAAATGTCCTTGGACACCCAAAGATAGCTCCCTCTCCCCTCATCCAGCTGGACCCTCTTCTGGTTGTAACCACCTTTATGAACTCTATAGCTCTCCTTAGCCAGGATTCATTATCATTCCAAGTTCTAAGATCAAACCCACTGTCCGTGTCTATGATAAATATATGGGAGAGACAGAGATGCATATTAACATTTAAAAAATTGCTTGCTTTGACATTCTTGGGATAGAAGTACTTCCATCCCAGGTAAAATCCATAAATGTACAAAACCCCAAGAACTAATTTTCTACTCTATTATCCCTGTCAAATCTCACAAAGCTCCCTAGAAACTTTGAGAGATGCTGAAGATGTTGGGTCTGAATATTTACAAACTTTGCTGTCCAGTGGAAAAAGCATTGAATTCTAAGTCAGAAGAACAGAATTTAAAGCTTGGCCCTGGTGTCTGGCAGCAATGGGATTCTGGGCTCATCATAACCTCTCTGACCCTCAGTCTCCTTCTCTGTAAAATGAAGATAATGATACCTATACAACCTAGCTCACAGAATTATTTCAAGGGTCAAATGAATTCATGTGTGTGGTAGGGGGGGTTGCATTATCAAGTTTTATGTAATGTTATATAGAGTTATATAAAAATGAATTGGGTTTTTTCCTAAGCTAACCAAAATCTCTTTTGGAATTTAATAAAATAATAGTAGATGGGTCTAAGCGTCCCAAAGGTATTTATTATGACCCAGGTATACACATATCTGTACACAGAGACACTAGCTAAGATTTTACATCAGCATCTCATATGCTAGGAAGAAATGAAAGCTAGGAGTTAGATAAAAACATTAGGCCCCATACTCGGTTTGCTGGACCACTGTCTCATAAAGTTATAAGTTGTTACTGGCAGAAAACTAAGAGATCACCTAATCTAGCCCTTCATTTTATAGATGAGGGCACTATAACTCAGGACTGAAGTATGATATCCAACGTAACAGCATAGCTATAAAAATAATAACTGACATTTGTATAGTGCCTTAAGTTTTGCAAAACTGTGTATATGTCATGTCATTTAAACCTCATTGCAGACAATTAGGCTTCTCCTTACCAGGAGCAGAGCTTCCAGAGTGGGGTATCTTGCCATCCATCTGCCACTGCTACTGCCTGTCATTACAAGAATCAGAGACCTTGCCCCCATCCTCACCCCAAAGGAGTTAGCTTTGGAGTTGGCCCTGGAGCAGAGTTGCCCTAGCTGTGGATCTGAGGGAGAGGAAATCAACCATGCCTCAGTCCTGTGTAATTGACCAAATCCCAGACTGGATCCCTGTTTGGCCATGCAGCATTCAGCCACTTCCCAGGACTGGGTCAGCATGCCATCTGTTCTGATACCCACCTCACCACTACCCTTTTCCAACCCCTTTTTAGGGGTGGAAGTCACCCCATGAGGGAATAATGGTAGGAATTATTATTATACCCCAGTGGGAATAATGATTAAATCAATATCTCCATTACTACAGGGAAGGGGAGGATAGGATGCCCTAGGCATCTGACTACAGTGCCTGTGATTCAGTCATAGGATGCATAGGCAGAGTTCTCTTCCCATTCCTATATACCCATCCATCTATGTAAGCTAATGTCTATTTCCCACTCTGCCCTCCTCTTCCATTGTGCCCTCTGAAGCCCCTGTCCTATTGTTAACCTATTGCCCTTCAAATTCAAACTCTTCCTCTCACATCATTCTATCTGCTTAAAATTAGGAAACCAGGTTCCCTCCCAGAAGACACTTCATTAGTAGCCATCCTGTTCAGTACTGCATGTGTTTTCTCACATTCCCACACATTGGATCAGGAGAAGGAGGAGTAAGCAAGGCAGGCTTTTTGCTTCTCACTGCCATTCCCAGGCCTTCCATGTGCCTCCCTCACTCAAAAATTTCTCCTTCTTTAAATTCACCGTATCTAGTCACAAATAGCTAATCAAGATGCTGATGGTCCTCAGGTCATTGTCCCTCCTTCAAAGAGTTCAGCATAGCACTCAGCATGCAGACTTCCTCTCTACTCAAATCCCAGTTTTTTCTCTTAGGATCGTTCACTTACACATTCATGTCCCTTCAAATACTCTTATTTTTCAGGGCCTGACCCTCCTCAAATCTCTGCACTTGCCCCTGAATTCTGCTTCAGTTCCACATAGGTGCAGTTATATGCTTGAGATCACAATCACCCCAAAATGTTCCTTCTCCACAATCCAAAACTCTGACATTCCTCTGTCCATAACCGTTGCCCATCCTGCATCCCTCCCTATACCTTATTCTTCCAAACCTATTCTCCCACCTCACTGCCTCCTCTTATCCTTCCACCCCCTCCTTGCTTTCCCCGGGCCATCATTCTTGCTCTGGGTCTCACTTGCTTCTCTTTAACTTTCCACCCTTTGGTTAAAGAGTTTGAAACTCTATACTATCTTCTACCTTTGAATCCCTTGCCCTCTTGTCCTGTCGCCTCACATCCCTATCTAAGCCAAAACTGTCGGATTATTTCTACCATCTATCTTCATAATCTTGCTAACTGGGTCCACTACAAACATATTATTCAATTTTTAAAATTTAATTTCCAATTTTTTTCTCAATTATATGTAAACAAAAATTTTTAACATCCATTTTTATAAGATTGAGTGCCATATTGTTTCCTTTCCTCCTTCCCGTCCCCCCACCTTGAGAAAACAAGCAATTTGATATAGATTTATATGTTTAGTCATGCAAAAGATTTCAATATTAACCATGTTGCAAAAGAAAATGCAAAGCAAAAACAAACCCAAAAATAATTAAGAAAGCTAAAAAAAAAATGCTTCAATCTTCATCCAGATTCCATCAGTTCTTTCTCTGGAGATGGATAGCATTTTTCATCCCAAGTCCTTCAGAATAATATTTTACAATATATAACATATATTATATATCTAACATCTATATGTATAATATGTAATATATTATGTATAATATCTAATGTATAGATATTATAGATATATCATATCTATATCTCTTTCTTCTCCTCTGTGTTTCCTTCCCTTCCTGTCTGTCCTCTCACATTCCTCCTCTACCTTCCCAGGGGCTCCTACGTCTCCAGTCAAAGGGCAGCAAATAACACAGATGCAAAAACAGATGCAGATACAGGTAGAAGCAACAGTATGGAGTTTATTTGGTCCCCTCACCTGGAGGCCAAGCAGGGAGTCAAGCTGGGCTTTCAAGCTTCATTTGGTTCACAGCCAAAAATGTAAAGCAGTCTATGGGCTTCCAGCTTTGTTCTTCAAGGATAAATAGGCCCTTGTCTCCTGGATCCCCTTCCATCACCACATGTCCCTTCCTTCTGATACCATTACAGTCTCCAGTTGCTGGGTTGCTCTATCTCTTGTCCTCTTGGAGTTTGATAGTTGGGCTCTGGCCCTCCCCATCTCTATTCATCTTTACCCAATTAGGCTCTGAATTATACTTGAAACTAAATGGCTCTAAAAAAATAAGCATTACCCACATGTACAAAAATATTCATAGCAGCTCTTTTCATGGTGGCAAAGAATTGGAAATTGAGAGGATGCCCATTAATTGGGGAATGGCTGAGCACATTGTTGTATATGAATGTAATGTAATACTATTGTGCTAAAAGAAATGATGAGCAGGCTGACTTCAGAAAAATCTGGAAAGACTTGTATGGTCTGATGCTGAGTGAAGTGAGCAGAACCAGGAGAACATTGTACACAATAACAGCCACGATATGTGATGACTAACATTGTTAAATTTAACCCTCCCAGCAATACAAGGATCTAAGACATCTCCAAAGGTCTCGTGATGGAAAATGCTATCCACATCCAAAGAAAGAACTATGGAATTTGAATGCAGATCGAAGTATACTATTTGCTATTTTTTTTCTCTTCTGTTGAGTTTTGTTTCCTCTTTCTGTTGGTCCCTTCTATTGGTTCTAATTCTTACTTACAACATCACTAATGTGAAAATGTGTTTAACAGGAATGTATATGTGTAGCCTATATCAGATTGAGTGCTGTCTTGGGGAGGGTGGTGGGGAGGAAGGGGGAGAAAAATTTTAAACTCAAAAGCATATGGAAGTGATTGTTGATGAATAAAAATAAATTAATAAAAAATGAGTATTACTGTGTTTTTACATCACTTTATTCTTGAATATATCCCTCCCTCCCTCCCCAGTGAGCTATGCCTTGTAACAAAATTAAAAAGGAAAGAAGAAAAGCAGTTCACAAAACTAACCAACGTATCAGCCAAATGGAAGAGAGTATATGTGAGGCAGAAATTTCCTGTCTAATACAAGCTATGCCCACATTCAACACTAATCCATATGTGACCCACTGGAACTTCCCAAGGAGGAAGTTAGAACTTTTCTCTGCTTCTTGCTGATGATTTGAAGAGATCCCAGGATTCTGTACTCATCAACTTTATGCAAAAAAGGAAAGTATTTGAAAGTAAATGCTGATGACTTTCCTGTGAAAGTAGAAAATGACAATTTCTGGTGGAAGGAACATGGACTTTGGAGTCAGAGGACCCAGATTCAAATTCCAACACAGACCCTTACTACCTGTATATGATCATGTGCAAGTCACTTTACTTCCCTGGGCCTCAGTTTCTGAATTTGAAAAACAAGGGAGTTAGATAGATCATCTCGGAGGTTCCTTCCAAATCTAAATTTATCATCCAGTGATTGTAGAGGTGCTTTAAAGTTTATAAATAACTTTCCTTAGCAATTGAGAACTTTGCTAGGAAAGTAACTAAAATGTCTACCCTTGCTATCCATCTCCAGAGAAAGAACTGATGGGGTATGAAAGAAGATTGAAGCATACTTTAACTTTACTTTATTTTTCTTATTTGTTTGGTTTTTTTGTCTGTGTTTTCTTTCACAACATGACTGCCATGAAAATAGGTTTTTCTTTTTTTTAATTAATTTATTTATTTATTTTTAGTTTTTAACATTCACTTTTATAAGATTTTGAGTTCTAAATTTTTCCCCCTTCCTCCCTTGCCCCCTCCCCAAGATGCATGCAATCTGATATAGGCTATACATGTACAATCATATTAAACATAGGGAATATGTTTTTCATATGTATAACCTATGTCAAATTGCTTGCCTTCTCAATGAGGAGGGAGAGGAGAGAAGGAAGAGGAGGATTTGGAACTCCAAAAATTTTAAAAACAAATGTTAAAAATTGTTTTTTACATGTAGTTGGGGGAAAATAAAATGTTAAATTTTTTAAAAAGAATATAAAAAATAAAATGCCCATCCTCTTTAACCCTAAAATCCCACTGCTAGGATACCCCAAGGAAGCCAGTGATTTAAAAAAAAAAAGGTCCCACATACAACAAAATATTTATAAAAAAATTTTTTTTAGTACCATACAACTAGAAGCTTTGTAGATGGTCATTGATTAGGGAATGTTTATACAAACTGGGGTACATTAACATAATGCCATATTAATTAGCACTTTATTAAAAACAATGACTATTAGAAACACAGATAAGCATGGAAAGACTTGTATAATCTGATTCAAAGTGAGCTGAAACAGTATCCATAACCACTGCAACAATATAAATGCAAATAAGAATGAAAAATAATTGAAATCCAGGAAATCTAGAAATGTTTCTAACAGGAGATGGTACATGAACTGAGCCTTGAGGGAAATTAGGAATGCTAGGGGGTGAAAATGATGAGGGGTGTTTATTTCAGATAACTAGATCTACATGGAGGGACAGAGAGGTAAAGGGAGGGGAGAGAGAGAGAGAGAGAGAGACAGAGAGAAGAGAGAAAGAGATAGATAAGTAGATAGATAGATAGATAGATAGATAGATAGATAGATAGATAGATAGATAGATAGATGATAAAGAATGTATTAAGTACTACGTGCTAGACATTGCCCTAAGTGCTATAGAAGCAAACAAGATAGTCTCTACACTGAAGGAGCTTCCATTCTAATGTGGGAAGAAAACCAGTTAAATGAATTGGAAAAGGGGAAGAAAGGTACTGTCACTGAGGTAGTGTGGCAGATGAGAAGAAGGAGGAAAATTCCAGAGAGTCCAGGCATAAGTGAGGAGAAGCATGGCCACAAACCTTTCTCAAATGACAATCCTAGAGAGGGAATCACCGATGGGAAGAGGAGGGCCCAAGGTGGGGGAGGGGGGTGTTTCTCAGGGTGGCAATATGTCAAGCCAGGATAAGGAAGATTTGAGAGAGAATCCTAGGATGCAGCCTGTATAAAATGGTAGCCTGTATAAAGGCCCAGAGTGATAAGTTAATTTGTCTCTCCTACCCTCTGCAAGGCATTGCTATTTCCTCTTCCTATTCCTGGTTCCCCCTTTTCCTGTGTCTTGTCTTCTCTCTTTACTACAGTTGCTGGATTCCAGTTTCTGTCAGTTCGCTTAGATGGGAGGGAGGCCAAGATTGAGGTCAAACACATTCTTATGATCAAACTTGAGACAAATACCAGGAGTGAGGTCAAGAAGTTTAAATATGTATTTTATTTTATGCATTTAAAAACATTATTCTGAGAAGTGGTCTATAGGGTTCACCAGACTGCCACAGGGATCCATGACACCAAAAAGTTAACAAATCCTGCAATAGGCAGGCTGTCATGTTGCTACTGCTGTCCCTGCTGCTCAGAATAGAGAGTCACACCTAAATGTGACCTCCTCAGGAAGGGGAAGTATGTGGGTAAAGGGCCACAATGTGCACAATCCAGGAAGATAGAGACTGTTGGTACAAACCCAATTCTGCTGGCTGTGTCATTGGACCATTGCTGGTAGATTGGTCAGAAGGTCTATCTAAGGGTGACATCTGTTTCTAGCTATTTAGAACATCTCCTAAAAGCATGTCTGAACTGTGTGACTGGGCTAGTCAAAGTTCCTTCATCTCTACAATGAAGAGATTGGGCCAAATGATTCTGGATGTCTCTTGTTCATTTTAAACCCATGAGTCCATGATCTCCAGAAGGCTTGGTTCTCAGAATCCAAATAGCTGTGACTTGGACACATTTGCAAACCCTCCGCCTCCCGCAACAACCACCAACAACACAGACACGTCAGAGGAAAATAGAGATGACTGGAAATGTCTCTATCATGTAGACACAGCTTGAGTGAATTTCAATTCAGTAGGAATCTCAAGTTAAAAAAAAAGAAATCCATGAGTAACAACTGACAACCTGTAATATTTTTACAGCAATATTGAAGAGAGCATCAACCCTGAAGAAAGCTATACCATGTCATATTTTAGTTTTGTGACACTGAATTTTTTTAATGCCATACCTGCCCATTTACTGAGGAACACTGACATAATTTGTCATTCTTGACAACTAATTAAGAAGCACAATTTGTGTCTACAAATCTTCCCAAAACATTTTGTAAATTGTATAATTGATTTTAACAGTGCAACCAAGAGATTTATACAGATCATTCCATCATTTCTGGATAACACAATCTGGGGTTATCTAAGAATATAGTATAATAAATAGCTAGGAGATGTAAGAAAGACAATTTTTTTTTGCATTTTCAGGAAAGACTTTTTGAGACAGATCATCTGTTCAACACCCCAGGGGGCAGGATGTTAAAAACAACTCAATATGACTGGAGTAAATAACATCCTTAGGGCAGAGCTGGAAATAAAACTACATTCATTTCAGTTAAGATGAACTGACTTATTCATTTAGTAATTCACCACTTTTTAAGGCCTACTAGGTACAAAACACCCTGTGAGACACTGGGGAGAAAAATAAAGATGAGACATGGTCCCAGCCTTCATGGAACTGAGAAGATAACTATTTGGGGACCATCTCCAGTTGCTATGATTTATGTCTTGCCACTTGACCAAAAGACTCTGGAGGAGAAAGTGAGGCTGGTGACTTTGGACAGCTCTTCCTCACTTAAATCTCATTCACTTGCATACAAGTCCTGACACCACCTTCCTGATGTTATGGTCCTCTTCAAGAACAAAGAACAAACAATCTTTGAGTAGTATGAGCTGCCCCACTGGGGACTCAACTGGACAATTCCATTTGGGCAATTGCAGGTCCTTCCTTCCTTCTTTCCTCCTCCTCTTCTTCCTCCCCCTCCTTCTCTTCCTCTCTTCTCTCCTCTCTTCTCCTTTCCTCTTCTCTCCTCTCTTTTTTCTCTTCTCTCCTCTCTTCCTCTTCTTCTCTCCAATAAGCTATAACACCGTGACCTGCAGGTGCTCTGCCCAAAGGAATGTAAATTTTGATCACTAAAACCTTGGAAGAATAAGGACCATGCCTTAAACCTATATCACTCTAGCTCTCATTGATTGGCCAACAATAGGTCCCAGCCCAAGCCTCACCTGGTCATTGTTTGGGAGTGAATATAAATAGCAACTGTTTCTGTTTGGGCCAGAAACCCTGAGGGTCTTCCCCTCCCCGATTGATTTTTATTTTATTTTTGACTAAGTAAAAGAGGCCATTCTTTGCCTCATTTCTTACCTAGCCTTAATCACCGAATGGGCATTGCCTCAGTCAAACTGAAACCTGGGAAAGACCTTCACTTAAAAAGGCCAAGGTCTCCCACTGCATCCTGGGCCATCTCCAGTTATCCTGATCCTATCTGGACTCAGATGGCTCTGAAGGAGAAAGTGAGGCTGTGACTTTGCACAGCCCTCCCTCATTTAAATCCAATTCACTTGTAAGTCATGGTATCACCTTCCTGATGTCATGATCCTCTTCAAGAATGGACCAACAACAGTATAACTATCTAAATCTTTATACATATGTATAGATGGAGAATAAGGATTTTCCCCCCTTTCTCTATAACACAATACTTTGTTTCTTCAGTTATTTTAGCTTAATCTACTTCCAGGCAACCCTATTCCCACCTGTTCTCTTCCTCTCACCCTAACCTGCCTCCACCCCTCCCACTTATTACCCCTTTCCTTAATCTTGGGGTTTAGCTTTACCTATTAGTTCCTTTTCCTTTCTTCATGTTATCTAGTATTTTAATTCTTCTTCTCTTTTTTCCTTCTCAATTAATTAGCCATGCAAAATCCTCTTTCCTTCCCTAATCTTCAAACTTGGTGTGCTAGTTTTTAAAATTTCATTTTCTGTGCCTTTTTCCTAAAAAAAAAAGAATTTCTTTCCCTCATTCTCTTCATTATTCATCTTCTTTTTCTTTTAGAATTTCCCTTAAAATTTAATTCTTATTCTATGAATTATGACCCTTATGCCTCTTTAGTCTTTCTTTAGTCTCTGTATCCCTCACTGAATTGAAGCTTCTAAGGTAACTATTTGGGGTTCCCTCTTTTAAACAGTTTCTTTATTATTGCCTTTTGTGGCTCCCTTTTTCTGTTGTGCTTCACTCTTAGAAATGATCGTTCCTGCCCATGATAGAGAGGATATTAGTCCCATGGCATAAATTTTCCCTTGTCTCTGACTGTGCAGGTCATTTTTACAGCATTTATATTACATATTATATCACACATAAATGTTATATACTTTGCCTTCCTCATCTTCATTTTGTCCCCATTTACCCTGAAATCTCTTCCCTGGGTTTATGCCTTCCCACTCTTCATGATATCAGTTGCCCCCAGGAGTTCTAATCTCCTTTTCCTGAGGCAGGTTAAGTGGTTTCTCTAAGCACAGAAGTCCTGAAGATTATACCCATTGTAATGTCCCCATATCCCATTATAGAACATCTCTCTTCCCCCATGGGAGCATGTATCCTCTTTGTATCTCCAGTGCTTAGCACAGTGTCCAGCACACAGTAAGTGCTTAACAAACACTGGTTGGCTGATATACAATGTCAGACAACAACTAGAATGCAAAACGTACTATAATAAAGGCATAGAGGAGGTACATATGGTTTGGTAGGGTCAGAGGAAGTAAAGACTATTTCTACCCGGTGGACATAAGGGAATAAGGGATATTTTCATGGAAGAGATGGCATTTGAACTGGATCTTGAATGTTGGAGAGGATTTCAAAAGGCAAAGAGGGAGACAGGAGTGTGTGTGTTTTCAGGAATTCAAAGGACAATAAATTAAATCATGAAATTAGGAAACACAGTTTTGTTCAAGGGATGAAAAATTGCCTAAGTTTAGTATATATGGAAGAAATACATGAGACAAGGTTGCAAAGGGAGGAAGGGCCTTGAACATCAGACTAAGGAGTTTAGATCAGATCTGTACATAAGGAATATAGATCTGGCAGAAGTGTGAGGGAATGATTAGAAAGAAGAGAGATAAGAAGCAGTATTGGTGCAGCGGAAAAAACACTTGATTTGAAATCTCATCAGCCCCTCACAATGACCCTGTGAAGCAGAAGTTATTATGATGTCCATTTTATCAATGAGGAAACAAGTTCATAAAAATTAAGAGACTCACCCAGGGTCACACAGTTAACAACTTCTTGGGCAGAATTTGATCCCACATCGTCCTAGACTCCATGTCTAGCATTTTATCCACTGTGCTACATTGACTCTTAACTTATTAAATGCCCTTCTTAAAATGTGGCACTTAGAACTAAATCCAGTAGTCCTGATGGGCTCTACAACAGGACTATTCTCTCTCTAGTCCTGCACACATTTTTGGCAACGATGGCATACTGTTTACTCATATTGTATTTGTGGTCCACCAGAACTCCAAACATGCTATTTTTTCATCTGTGTTTCCATCATCCTGAGCTTGTGGCATTGATTTTTTTTAAACTAAGTGAAAAACTTACCATTTATCCATATTCATGTTCATTTTAGTTAGATTTTGCTCCATGTTCTAGCCTGTCAAGATCTTTTTTGGATCCTGACCATCATCCAAAGTGTTAGCTATCCCTCCTAGCTTTGTATTATCTGCAGATTTAATAAGGAAACCATCTATGTCTTTATCCAATTCATTAATTAAAATGTAAAACAGCACGAGTCCAAGCAGAGCTCCCTGGGGTACTCAGCCAGAGAACTCACACGTATATACAGAGAGACCAGAATATTTGACAAGGAGGGATTAAATGTGTAAAGGAGGACTTAAGAGAAGAGAGAAAGAAAATTTAAAAGTAGAGGAGGAAAGACACGGGCCAAATAAGAAAGGAAAAAGCAGTGTCCCTGCTTTGACTGTTGCTATGATAAAAAATTTCATTGCCCTAGTACCAATGTGGGAGTGAGCCTCTCTGACCTGGCCTACTTTGATTTTAGAAAGCCCTTCAGTTGAGTTATTGTTGTTCAGTCATGTTCAACCCTTCATGACCCCATTTGGGGTTTTTATGGCCAAAATAATGGAGGGATTTACCATTTCCTTCTCCAGCTCATTTGACAGATGAGGAAACTGAGGCAAACAGTGAAGAAGCCCAGGGTCACACAGCTAGTAAGTGTCTGAGGCCAGATTTGAACTCAGGAAAATGAGTCTTTCTGATTCCAAGCCTATCCTTCATGCCACCTAGCTGCCCTTTCAGTTGAGTAGAACCTGCCAATGCTTGTGTTACAATAGCATAGCCTTTGAAAATTTAGGGTCATCTCCTTGCTCTATTGACTTATTCAACTTGGTTTGAAGTGAAATGAGCTCTCTCCATATACCTCTGAACACCCTTTTGTCAGATAAGTAGCTCAGGTCTGTGATTCCTCAATTGTTTTTCTATTTCCCTGATCTATTTTGATAACAGAGAATTAAGGTCTCCTACAATCAATTCATTTCTATCTTTTTTCTTTGTATAGTGCTCATAGCGTTTCTTTTATGTATTTAATTGCTATGTTGTTTGGGACTTGTCAATTTGATGTTGTTATGCTTTAACAGTTTATTGTGCCTTTTAGCATTATTTAATGTTCTTGTTTATTTATCTCAATGTCTTTCGGTTTAAGCTTTGCTTTATCTGATGCCATAATTGAAACTTCTGTCTTTTTTTTTATTAGCCCTTGTGTGATCAATCTTAGGGTCTCAATAAATATTTACTAAGTGGGTACAGTGACAGAGCAAGGTACTTTTTCAGTCATTTTCAGTTGTATCTGACTCTTTGTTACCCTATTTGGGATTTTCTTGGCAAAGATGATAAAGTGGTTTGTCATTTCCTTCTCCAGAACATTTTACAGATAAGGAAACTGAGGCAAACAGGGTTAAGTAACTTGCCCATGGTCACCCAGCTAGTAAGTGTCTGAGGCCAAATTTGAATTCAGGAAAATAAGTCTTCCTGACTCCAGGCTCTACATTCTATCAACTAAACCACCTAGCTACTCAGAGCAAAGTGCTGGTAAAAATACACATGTAATTAAAACTTTGTTCCCTGACCTCATGAAATCTACAGTCAAACATGGAAATAAGTCTCATACATAGATTAATTATAGTCTTGTAGGATAAGGGCAAAATTAGAAAAGTATAAATAAGTGTTAACATTAGGTCTAAGAGGAGGTCAGTCTAGATTTCATGGAAAAGGTTGAATCTGAGTTGGGTATTAAAGGCAAGGTAGAAATTCTGCAGGCAAAGATCAAGGAGGGAGAATGTTTAAAGTAGAGAACACAGTATGTGCAAAGGGAGGTGGAAAGAGGGAGCAAGGTAGGGAGGGGTAGGTAAAGGTTAAGTCCAATTAGCAAGAGCAATGAGATGGTGGAAGACAGTAAATTAAGGCAATATATTAGTTTTAACTTATCAGCGTTTTAGACTCTAAATGTCTTTGTAGTAGGCTATATATGATTTTCGTTTGATTTTTTATCTAATTCATTGCATTCTCCCTCCCCTTATTACAAGGAATTTGGCTGGTTGACAATTAGCGTTATAATTGTTAGATGTCTCATCTCCCCTGTCACTCTTTATTATCATTTTTTCTCCTTGATAAGGTTTATTTTTATTCCTTTTGCTGAGGGGTTTGAGGTATTGTTGGGCTTTGTTTGTCCTTTTTGAATGGAAGGGAATGTAACCTTTCTTCTATTTATTATATGACTATGCTTTTGATTGCCCTGATGGCTCCCTGTTGCTGACTCTCCATTCCTGGTTTTAGTCTACCTAAACAAACTACATTTTTCTACTCTCTTCTTGATAACTACATAAATTTGAATGAATTCAGATCCTTCTCTCCATGTACTGGGAATTGAAGCAGTGGCTGGAGATTTAGCCACTTCTCCACCCCCATTTTATCTATGATTATAGACTCTTTTTTTGGGGAGGAGGATGGCCATGATTTCATCAATGAAGGAAGATCCTTGGTGAGAAAACGCCCTCTACTTGCAGATTGGCAACTGTTCTGCACCTTCATGCTCTTAGAAAGTTGTCTGTGACAGATACTGAGAGGTTAACTGAATGGTTCAGAGTGAATATACATCACTGTATGTCCCTTGTGGGACATGAGCCAACGTTGTCGTGACTCCCAGACCAGCTCTCCAGAAACCAAACCTTGCTGCCTCTCTTTTTCTTTGTGACTATATCTTAATAGCATGAATCATCCTTTTTATAATCTCTTCCTTTTTCCTGATTCCTTTTTATTTTTGACCTTTATATTTTACATTATTACCCTAAACAGTCTATTGGATCATGCTTTAGTAAATTAGCAACTTCTCTTTCAGTAATCTATCTTCAACATTTTTATCAGTGACTTAAATGAAAATATAGATGGCACACATTTTAAATTTGGAACAGATATATAACATGTTAGTCAATGGAAGGGGAGCCCTAAGGGATATTGATAGGCTGCAAAGAAGAGCCAAATTTAATAATCCACTTTTTAATTCAATTTTATTTTATTTTAAGATCTGAGTAGAGAGTTGGGGACAGAGTCAGGAAGACTGCAGTCCACATGTGACTTCAGATGTTATCTATATGACTCTGGGCAAATCACGTAACCTCTCAGTCTCAGTTTCCTCACCTGTAAAATGAAGATAGCGATAGCACCTACTTCACGGGATTGTTGTGAGATATTCAAATGCAATATTAATAATGATGATGATGATGATGATGATAGCTAACATTTATATGATGTTTTATGGGTTGCAAAGAGCTTTATATATGTTAACTCATTTGATCACATGTAGAAAATTATTACCTGAAAATGCTATGTGAATAAATGCTATTATAAGAACTGAACACACATATAAAGATTTTTTCCCCTTAACCTCTTATTCCTTCAAAGAGCACAGTGTTGCTCCAGTTCTTAATTGGAGTTAACTTTTCTGGTGTGGGTTTTTGATGACGAATGCCTGAAGGGGGTATTAATTGCTCTAGCTTGTTCTTTTGCCTCATAAAAGAATGATCCGGTCTGTGGGATAACTGACTTTGGATCCAAAGCCCTTTATTTCAGTTTTATGTAAATTTTGGACCATGTTCTCCATTTAGCCATTATTTCTGATATGTTGATGAGATCTTACACCAACAGAACCTTTCTTTGATATAGCAGTTTTCCTTCCCTTTTTTGCTGCTTGATAGAACTTTATCTTTAAAGTTGAGGAACTTGACAGTTAAGAACCTTGGGCATTTTTTGCTCTGGGGAGTTTTACTAGAGGGTACTCGTTCAGTGAATTCTCCTCATTTGGCTGGCTCCTTTTCTGTTCCAAATCATGTTTCTCCAATCATTCTCTGAATTCTATCCAGAGGTGGCTTTCCTCTAGAATGTCCATTATTTCCAGGTTAAATCATCTTGTTCTCTTTCCTAAGTTATTCAGGCTGACTTACTTTTCTGCTTTCTATTTGTTTCAACCCCAAGTAACCTCAAATTGTTATTTCAGTCTCTCTTCCTTGTTGTCAACTGTACTTCATACTCAGCAGTTTATACTTCTCTTAAATACCTCCAGTGATGCTTTTAGGTCTTCAACACATATGTCAGATTATCAATTTCTTCCTCTATCTCCTTTTTTTTTTAAGAGCATGTTTATTTTAAAGAAAATATTAACCATTCTATCTTCTTGCTTGAAATTTCTCAAGTTCTTCTGCACTTTCCCCCATGGTCTTATTGCTTGATTATTCTCTATTATTCCAGAACTTTTTTATTGTGCCAGGATTATTTTTATTCAGATTGTTCATTGTTTTTCAGCTTCATTTCAATTTCCCTTGTCATTATTAGTGTTACTTTGCTGTTGTACCTATTGTACTTTCCAAGTTATCTATACTTATAGTTGATGGGTTGGTATTCAATATGTGGTCTTGCTCACTCTTCTATCATCCCAAAAGTCAATGAAAATCCTTTCACACACACACACACACACACACACACACACACACACACACACATACACACACACGTAGTTTCCTGTGATATTTTTGGCCATTTGTTCTACCTCTTAATCTGATGCTTCATTGTAGAATGGAAGTAACCTTGAGCTTTCAACGTCCATGCCAGTAAATCACAAGTTTTTTCATCATCATCTTTCCAAGATGTCTTTTCTTGTATTTACAGGGTCAATATTCATGCTCACTCTTCCATTGTCCCAAAAGTTAATCCAAATCCATTTATTTAACCTTGGTATTGCTGTTTGCAGTGGAAACCTTTATAAATCCAAGAGGATGGACCAAAGCCAGTAATTTATCAAACTTAACTGATAAAATGATTAAGGAAAGTATGTTGTGTAATGGAAAGAACACCTGATTTGGTAGTCAGAAGACATTAATTCCAGTCAGTTATCTGCTATTTATTTTCAAGATGCAATAAACCTTTATGGGCCTCATTTTTCTTAGCTGCTTAAAAAAAGGGTTGCAGTAAATCAAGGGTTCTTAATCTGATATTCATGTGCTTGGTTTTTAAATATTTTTAATAGTTGAATTTCAACATAGTCATTTCCTTTGTAACCCTATGTATTTTATGTTATGCATTTAAAACCATTATTCTGAGAAGGGGTCACTAGACTTCCAGAGGGATCCATGACACACACACACAAAAAGAACCCTTATATTAGATGATCTTTAAAGTACCCTCTTGTTCTAATATTTTGTGATTCTATTATTCCATGACATAGTTTCAAATATGAGCAAAAATAGATAACATTGAGAGATAGGGTGGTAAGACTGAAAAAGTATTAGATTTGGCGTCAGAGATGTGGCTTCATATCCCAGCTCCGACATATATATTGTGACATTGGGCAAATCGCTTTTTCTCTCTGAGTCTCACTACCTAAAGGGAATCTACTTACATTGGGACTTTATGCAGGATATTCTCTGGGACATTAGTAAGCATCTTTCTGAGTAATCAGTCACTGAATGGAGTTAAGTCTGTGAATGCAATTATTAAATGTTGTATGATCTTAAAATATGCCCAAGATTCCTTGTTGGTGGTAGCCTTTCAGGCTCGTCTACTGGGTCAAGTGCTTTTTGTACTCAACCAACAATAATCACAGTTGGATCTTGTAATCACTCTACCTTCAGTCAATTGCCTGACCATGAAGATGTGATCTTCCATAGAAAATCCTTTGTTAAAATCTGTTCCCTTTTCATATATCAAGATTTTATCCTTAATACATGAGCAGAACATTCTCATATCAATGTTATAAAGCTGAATAAGTAGGTATATGTGTCAATAAATATTGACATACTCTTGATTGCTTTTTTGGGTTAGCAAAACCACCCATGACTCTTCCCATTCTTTGAATATCTTTCTTTCTTTGAGCTATATCAGAAAATGATCCTTCAATTCTTTCAGAATTATGTCAACTTCAACACACATTTTCTCAGTGTGGATTTTGCTTGTGCTGATTGTACACACTGAACAATAAAGTGGACAAATTCTTTTGTTTGCTTCTCCAAGAAGAACCTTCCATTTGGTTGCACATTCCTCTTGCTGTGATAAACGTTTCATCACTTCGTCATTGTATCCTCAGCAGTTAGCATAGGGCCTGGCACAAAATAAGAGCTAATAAATGTTTGCTGATTGATCAATCATTTTCTGGCTTTGTTTATTACAAGAAAATGAGATGCTAATGTGATATATATATAATATTTTATTTTTCCCAATTACATGTTCAAACAATTTTTAAACCATTTGTAAAAGTTTTGAGTTTCAAATTCTAACTCTCCCTCCTTCCCTCTCCCTCCTCCCTGAGACAGTAAGCAATTTGATATAGTTTATACATGTGTAGTTATGTAAAACATTTCCATATTAGTCATTTTGTATGAGACTCAAGGAAAGAAAGAAAGAAAAAAAGGAAAGGAAGGAAGGAATGAAAGAAGGAAGGAAGGAAAAAAGTGAAAAATAGCATGCTTTAGTCTATATTCAGATAGTATCAGTTCTTTCTCTGGAGACAGATAGTATGTTTCATTATTAGTCCTTTGGGATCATTGTATTGCTAAGGATAGCTAAGTCATTCACAATTCTTCATTGTACAATATTGCTGTTACTGAGCACAATATTCCGCTGGTTCTGTTCACTTCACTTTGCATCATTTCATGTAAGTATTTCTGGGTTTTTCTGAAATCATCCTTTTTGTCATTCCTTATAACACAATAATATTCCATCACAATCATAAACCTATCTGGTTCATTCTGACAAATAATGTTTCAATTCACTTTTGTACTTTTAGAGTACAGCCAGATCTCAATTAGTGCAAATAACGAATCCCCTGAAGTCATCTCATATATTGGAATTTACACTATTTGAAGTTTAATTATATAAATATTAAATAAATTTAAATTAATTAATTAGATAATAGTTAATAAATTAAATTAATTAAAATTAAATAAATATAAAGATTCCAACCCAATGTAAATGTACAGTACAAACTTGAACAATGTGGCCACTTCAAGGCATTTGCCAGTCTCACTAACTGCGACCTAAGTATACCAACAGTTTAATCTTTGAGGTGTTTTGGGTGATTCTTAGCACCTCATTCTCTTTTTCCTGCCACTCTGTCATTGGTACTGCAGAAGCGAAAGGGAGCTCTCCAGGGTTAGTGGCCAGAGAAACACTTTTTCTTTGTTTCCACTACTACTGTAGCCAGAGAATTCATTTCTTAGTGGTCAACCTATGTATAATGGCTTTTTGATTTTTGGACAGCAGACTCCAATTTACTATAGGAGCCATCCTTAATACTTTATAGAATTAGCAGAATGAGAACAAAATTCATGTGAAGCAATATGACTTCAGTACATTAGAAGTCTTTGATTTCTTGTATGTATGAATATAGGCTGCTAGGGAGCATATTAGATTGAGTGCCCAGGTTTGGATCAGGAAGACTCATCTTCCTAAGTTCAAATCTGACCTCAGACACTTACTAGCTGTGTGATCCTAGGCAAGTCACTTAACCCGGTTTGCCTCAGCTTCTTTGTCTGTAAAATGAACTGGGGAAGGAAATGGCAAAGCACTTTGGTATCCTTGCCAAGAAAATGGGGTCATAAAAAGTTGAACATGACTGAAAAATGACTGAACAGCAACAACAAATGTGTGTGTGTGTGTGTATACCTTCCATCATTGCAGATCACAACCTGTTTACAACACAGTCAGGAATCTTTAAGATTTCAAAAGTCAAAAAGTTTCATCATCCTTTGGCCACTGCGGTGACGAGCCCCTTATGGCAGCCTGGTTTTTGGATCACAGGCAGACAATTCATATTTAAAGCCTTTCCAGGCCAATATGAGTTGAAAGAACTTGTTATATACTGGCAAGGGCACTGAGAACTTAATGTTACCCTCAGACTACAATGAGGAATCAGACTAAGAGGTAGGAGAACAAATGGTCAAAAATATCATAGGAACCTACTTGATTATTTATATAAAAAGAAGGAAGGAGATTTATACAATCAGATCCCGTTATTCTAGAAATCAATGATTATTAAAACTATCAGATATAGAAAAAAATTGAAAAATAGTCCAGTAAAATATATTTCCTAGTCATTATTCATAACCAAATGTGTACAGTGGACTAGTATTTGTGAAACCCAAGGTCATAAAAAATCTGGGGAAAGAATTCATTATTCAAGAAAAATCATTAGAATAATTGGATAGCAGTTTGCCTGCAAATGGGAGTAGATGTCACCTCACTCCATGCAACACAATAAACATCAAGGAGAACAATTATCTAACCACAAAAGACACATCATTTAAAAAAAAAACTGATAATGAAGTATTGTATCTTTCATTTGACTACTGTGGAAAGGGGAAATTTTCTGAACCATCCACAACTTAGAAGGTATTATAAGAGACATAATAGAGGAATTTGATTACATAAAAATAAAAGGTTTCGTACAACAAAAACCAATATATCTGAAGTAGAAAGAAAAGACAGACTAGGGGGACAATCTTTGCAAAAATAATTTCTGACTTAAGTGTGGTATCCCAAATCATAAAGAAATGACTCAAATTAGTTAAGTGTGAGAGCTATCTTCTAGTCCATAAGTAATTAAAGTACATGAACAGGGAGCTCTCAAAAGAAGAACCACAACTAAGAATGATAAAATTAAAAAATTAAAATCATTAAATTATAGAAATGCAAATTAAGTCAACTTCAAAAAGATATTTTATATGTATCAAATTTGGCAAAGATCAGAAAAATCAACACTAGTGTAACTACCAAAGCACAAGTATTCTAACAAATACGTTCACAGATCTAGAGCTTAAAGGCATGTCCGAGGTCACCTAGTACAATTTCATCATTTTACAGATGAAGAAACTGAGACCCGGAGATGGGAAATGATTTGTCCAAGATCACACAGATATAAAGTGGCAGAGATAGGATTTGAACTCAAATCCTGACACCAAATCTAACAAGCATTCTGTCTGTTGTACCACATTGTCTTTCTATAAATTGGTTCGATCTTTTTAGAAAGGAATTTAGAATTAGGCACATTAAAAAAGTTCATATCCTTTGAGCTAGTTACCTGCTCCTAGAATCATACCTTAAGGTTGTTTTTAACAATCATTAAAAACAATCTGCACAAAGATACTCCTAGAAGCACATATAGTAACAAAATACTAGATACAAGTAGTATGTACATTGATGGGAGAAGGGCTAAATAAATGACCATATGTAAATGTACATTATATAACTTTCTTCAGCCTCAGTTTCCTCAATGGTAAAACGAGAAGGAGGGGTGGGATAGATAGGTACTGAGCACCCTTCCAGCTCTAGATCTTATTACATACGATGAGCCTATGTACATAAAAACAAGAGTAACAATAACAAAGCCACATTACATATACAGATAAGAAGTTCAGAAGGGGATGATCAGACAAGATATTGTGTTGCCTGTCATACTTCCTATCTTAAATTTAACAATTTGAATTTAACAATCTTGGGGGGGATTGTCCCTGGATTTGTTTTTTATTTTGTTTTCATTTTTACCTTATTTGTCTAATTCAATATTTATGCATGTTGATGGAAGCTGAAATAAATTTTACTTTGGAAAACAAAGCAAAAGAAAAAAATAGACTTAAAACACTAGTTTATATTTAAAATAATTCTTATTCTAGAATCCTTTTAATTTTTAACTTGTTTAGTTGTCTGATTCTTTGTGTCTTCTTAGCGAAGATACACTGGAATAATTCACCATTTCCTTCTCCAGGTCATTTTACAGATGAGGAAACTGAAGCAAACAGGGTTGAATAACTTGTCCAAGGTCACATTGAACTCAGGAAGACAAGACTTTCTGACTGCATGCTTGGTACTCTAACCACTGCATCACCTAGCTGCTCTTATTTTTTTTTTATTAATTTTTATGTCATCTGGTTCTGTTCCCTATCATGTAGCGTTTATAAAAGGGTTGCATAGTATTTTTTTTAAATTTCTATTTAGGTTTGGTTTTCAAAATGTTGTGGTCATCTCCTGATATGCTTCAGTATAAAAACTCCCTTGTAGCAAAGGCAATGGTCCTGTACATAGAATGCCAGACCTGAAGTCAGGAAGACTTGAGTTCAAATCCTACCTCTAACTGGGAAGACAACTTATATAGAGAGTTTTCAGTTACAAGTCACATGTCCTGGCTTCTTTTAGTGAGAAATTTGAGGCTACCCATTGCAACCTCCTTCCCTCCTTTTCCCTACTCCATATCTCAAAACTCTTTCCCCAACCTCTCCTCCCTTACTTCTGTCTCTGAGGAAGTGGTGGCCCTTCTTCTGGCCAATGTTAACTTGGCACTTCTTGCCATTTTTCTCCTGATTCCTCCAGCAACTTGCCCCCTCAATCGTTCATTCCCAGTCTTTCTCACCTCTTTGCATCAAAATTTCCTTATCTATAAAATGAAGAGTTGGATGCCCTAATCCTTAAAATCACTTCTCGTTCTAAAACTGAGCTATGTTCCAAGTAAGCTTCATGAGTACAGAGGTCATTTATTATCAAAACCTTGTGCCCAACACAGGGTTGTGCATAAAGTAGGTACCTAATTAATATACCTTCAACTGAAAATCAACTAGCAGATGGTAGGAGATACTTAGTTTTTAGTTGCTCTAGAGCTATTTTGATTATTAGAGTCATTTGTTTATAGATTTATTCAGTACATTCTTATGACTAACACAGTTGTTATGAGGATCAAACAAGATGAGGGATGCAAAGTAAGCCTTTAAAAAGTGTTATATAAATGTCAGTCATTATTATCAGCATAAATACTATTGAAGTATAAGGGGGGGTTTAAAATAAACGAGGGAAAAATTCAAGTGGCATTTCTTATTTTTTCTGCCAAAATAACGGTGAATCAAACACTTCCCTGTGCCTGACAATAAAAATATAGCAGAACTTGATTCTCTGCCTAGAAAAAAGACAAGATTACGTTTTGTCTGGAGGTATAATGCTGATTATTTAAAAATTGTGATCGTCATTTGGCCTCTATCAGAAAAGAGTTTGCCAAGACCATAGTGTGTCACTGGTAGAGCTGTTTTGTAGAACAAAAGCCTGAAGCTGTCTTGACATTTAAAGAGAAAACATTCAGATTCTGAAAATAAACCAATCAGTTTATTCAAGTGAATTATTCTCACATTGAAATGCCAAAAGAATTCTTTTTGAAACGTATTTATTAGTTGAAAATTCACTTGTGAAGGCTTTAAATGCAATTGCCTTTCAAACTGTAGCCAGCAAGAAGCCATTGTCCCTATCATACGAATCAAGACAAAGTAACTGGCTATTGTCTGTCCCTGCTGTAAGTGTGTCAGTCACCTCCAAGAACAGAAAAATTAGAGTGAGAAAGAAAAATGTTCACACTGATTATCTTTATGTAATCTTTTATCATACAAAATTTATATAACATGTCACTATAATGATTTCATAGAGGTAATAATTCATATATAATATGTTATAGATCTGTAATTTTCTTTGGGGTTTATACCTGTGATTTTGTCAGTGTGGAAACTCTGGAATGGGAATTCCTTAGGGTGATGCTCATCACCAACTTTTCTCTAATTTGTGGTCTTGGAGAGGTGCCTGGGAGCCCTGAGAAGTTAATAGTCATGCTCATACTAGGATGTGTCAGAAGCAGGACTTGAACCTAGTTCATCTTCTCCAAAGCTAATTTATCTACTATTCTAAGTGATTATACACATACATGTGTGTATGTATGTATGTGTGCTTGTGTGTACATGTGTGTATGTATAATGTATGTATATGTGTATATATGTGTATGTATATACACATAGACGCATATATGTATGTATATATAAATTGTTGTTTGTTATTGTTGTTGTTGAGTCATTCAGTCCTGTCTGAGTCTTCATGACCCCATGGACTATCATAGCACATCAATACTGTCCAGGAGGTTTTCTTGGCAAGGATACTGGAGGGCTTTACTCTTTCCTTCTCCAGTGGATTAAGGCAATCAGAGATGAAGTGACTTACCCCGGGTCACATAGCTAGCAAGTGTCTGAGGCTGGGTTTCTGTTTAGTTCTTCCTGACTCCAGGCCCAGTGCTCTACCCACTAAGTCATCTAGCTGCCAAATACTTGTGTGAGTGTGTGTCTGTGTGTATACACATGTGTGTATATATGTACACACATATATGCACACACATATATACATACACGCATATATAAGAAGTATGCATGTATTATATGTGTATATGTATGTAATACTATATATGTTATAGATATATATTTTTTATATGTGTATATATACACATAAATGGATAGATCATAAATCTAGAACAATATATCTACTTAGCACTGGACCTTTGTCCATATTTATCTCAGATTTAGAGTATTGACAATCTATGTGCATATATATATGTAAAACAAAATAATTTCTTAATGTGTCTATATTTTACTTCAACTCAATTCAGTAAGCATTTATTGACTGCTTGTTGTGTCGGAAATTATTCAGGAAGGTAAAGAGAATACAAGGACAAAAATAAAAATCCCTTACCATCAAGAAGTTCTTATTCTAAGTGCTTCAGTATATAAAAGGATAAGTAAATACAAGGTAATTCCTAATATACAAATGATGTTTAAACTATTTTTTGAAGATATATATCATGCACCTAGAAAAGTAGGGTAGCATAGTGGATATAGTGGAAGTATTGGCGTCAAGAAGACTTGAGCTGAAGTCTCACTTTGGCATCTACTAACTGTGTGATTATGGACAAATCATGCAGCCTCTCAATGCCCCAAGTACTTCTCTAAGACTGTAAGTTAGAAAGGAGATGCTGATCTGCATTGATCAAGTGAATTTCCATACCAAGGACTTAGACACATAACATTGTGAGCTTCTTAAGGGCAGGAACTATCTTTTGCCTCTCTCTCTATTCTCCATGCTTAGCACTATACTTGGCACATAGTAAGTACTTAATAAATGCTTTATTGACTGACCAGCTGACTCCTCCCAAACTAATGAAATCACAGTTCTAGGCCAGGAATAAATAGACTTTATCTATATCCATATCTTATGGATGTAGACACACATTTTATATGTATGTGTATATGTGTGTGTTTGCGTGTGTGTATGAAATTAGTATTCATCCACAATGTATAATTTTGCAGCAATTCTAACAGTCTGTGGGATAGTTGTAAGCCGGGGGGAGGGAGTGGAGATAAAAGGGGATTGGAAGAGAGAGAAGACTGTAATACTGTAACCAAGGAAGTTTGTCTTGCAATAGACTGCCTACAGAGAGATGATCATATTGCCAAATAAAGATTTATCCATATGGGTAGTTGACATAGGATGACAAGGCCATAGTAGGGCCTCTGGTCTGTCTCTGGGTCTCAGGGCTGTCCAAGGGGCACAAACTGCTTTGCCTTGCTTAGCTTTCCAAATTGTGCAGGTTTAGGGGCAATGCTTAGCTTTTGGGGAGGGGGAAAAGGGGATGATTAGCATCAATATTAATGTGACTGACTCTTATTAATATTGTACTATCTCAAGGCAATTTACTGGAATTATCCTGAGCCACAGATTAGAAAACAAGCTGAAAGCAATTCATGGAATTTTATTAAAGATAATTCAATAAAATTCAATCCAATCAATTGGACTCAGAGACAGGGTTAAAGATTTAACTTCTTCTGTTACATTTAGCTGTATGGTAACAAGGATGAAGACTTTTTTTCTCTTAAGGGCCACGACCTACAAAGAAGAAAGAACAGGTGGAGTTCATTCCCCTTGGCCCCCAGTGGAATCTTACAGAAAGCAGTCAATAAGGGAAAAGTGATGGGCTTGACCTTATGAGAGACCCGAATTTGAATCCTGCCTCTGCCTCTTACTTGCTTTGTAACCACAAATGAATTATTTAGCCTTAGTCCATATTTTCTTATCTGCAAAATGGTTATGATC
>NW_020954585.1:42125905-42145738 GCF_900497805.2 Vombatus ursinus
CAAAATCACTGACAATCAATTATCCAGCTTCTCATGAATACTTGAGTGATAAGGAACTCATTACCTGAAAAGGCAGTCTCCAAAAAGCTTGAAAAAAATCGGGGAGGTTAAATTTATCTATTTTAAAAATTAAGAATAGAAAACATAAAACTTTATTCCATGATATAATATTCTTAATATTTATATATGTGCTTCATTTATATATGTGCTTCACCTACACTCCGTTAAAGAAGGGGTAGAGGAAAGAAAGACAGAGAAGGAAGAAAACAAGCATTAATTAAACACCTGCTATGTGCCTGAGCACTGTCCTAAACACTTTGTAAATATTATCTCATTTGATGGTCACAGTAACCCTAGGAGGCAAGATGCTATTATTATCCTCATTTTATAGTTGGGGAAACTGAGGCAGACAAAAGGTAAGTGACTTGCTTTAAATGTCAAACAGGAGAGAGTTTTAGTTGATCCTAAAGGTAAAGGGGAGCACTAGAGTTAATTGGATGAGAAGGGCAGTGACATGGTCAGATCTGCCCTTTAGGAAATCATTTTGGCAACTACAAGCTAGGGGCAGTTGGGTGGCACAGTGGAGCGCCAGCCCTGCAATCAGGAGGACCTGAGTTGAAATCTGGCCTCAGCCACTTACTGACTGTGTACCCTGGGCAAGTCATTTAACTCAGTTTCTTTGCCAAGAAAAATCCAGCAGCAAGAGATAGAGAAATTCCATTTAAAATAACTGTAGACAAGGTAAAATATTTGGGAAACTACCTGCCATTACAAACTCAGGAACCGTATGAGCACAATTACAAAACAGTTATCACACAAAGAAAGTCAGATCTAAACTAACCCTGCTTGCCTCAGTTTCCTCCTCTGTAAAAGAGCTGGAAAAGGAAATGATAAACAACTCCAGAATCTTTGCCAAGACAATCCCAAATAGGGTCACGAAGAGTCGGACATGACTAATCAACTAAATGACAACAGTAACATTGGCAGCTGCAATCCACTGATGCGTTGGAGTAGGGAGAGATTTGAGACAGAGAAAAATTGGAAGGCTGATGCAATAGTCCAGTATGAATGGCAGCCTATGCAAAAGCACAAGATATGGGAGAAGGAATGTCATGTAAAAGGTGCAGCAATTTGGCCAATTCGAATACATTATAGAACGCATAGATGGCATTAATGTGAAATATCCCCAGAAAAACAGGCGTCTTTTTTATTCTAGAAGCAATCACAAGCCATAGGAACTTCTTGAGCAGTGGAGTAATATGGTCAGAGCCATGCATTAGGAACATCAAGGTAGCCTTTTGGAGGATGGAAGTGAGAAACTGGAGACAAGGAAAAAAATTAGGAGGCTTTTATAAGTCAAATGATGGGGACCTAGCTTGGGGGGTGATATTGACATGAGTAGAGAGAAGGGGGTGGATTAAAGAAATAGAATATCTATTGTGTATATCAGAAAGCTCAACCAATCCTCTTCCTTGCCTTCCCTTCACAAGCACATGCATTTTCCTCTACTGAAGCTAGGGTTTGCAAAATCCAGATTTAAACAAATTGGATATAATGTATCACAGTGTAAGAAGCAGCTCAGACTCTATCCCATAGCACCAATCAGATCAGTTAAATACTGACCTCTTGGACACCCTACCTTTGAGCCAGATCAGGCTGTCAGAAAACTCTGTCCATCCCATCTTCTCCAGCAAATTGTTCCCTCTATCATTTCCATTCTCTCTCTTCTCATTAATCTCTTTCTTTCTACTGTCTGCTTCCATACTGCCTACCAACATGGTTGTCTCTCCCATCCCCCAAAACCCCTTCTTTGAGCCCTCCATCCCCACTAGCTATCATCCTATATCTGTCCTCCCTTTTGTGGTTAAACTCCTTGAAAAGGCTGTCTATGATAGATGTTTCACTTTCTTTCCTCTCACTCCAGTCTATGTTTCAACTTCATTAATCAATTGAAATTACTCTTTCCAAAATTACCAATAATCTTTTAATTGCTAAATCTAGTGATCTTTTCTAATCCTCAATCCTACCTCTCTGCAGCCTTTGACACTGTTAATCACTCTCTTCCCCTTGATATTCTTTTCTCTCTAGGTTACAGTGATACTACTCTCTTCTGGTTTTCCTCTTACCTATCTGACCTTTCCTTCTCAGTCTCCTTTGCTAGTCTTCATCTAGGTCACATCTAATACTGGCAGGCATTCCCTCGGGCACTGTCCTGGGCTCTTTTCTCTTCTCCCTCTATATTGTTTCACTGAGTGATCTTGGATTCAATTATCATCTCTATGCTGATGATTCACAAGTCTACTTATCCGGCTCTAACCTCTGGACTCACATCTTCGACTGTCTATTGGACATCTCAAACTGTATGTCCCATAGATATCTTAAACTCAACATATCCAAAACTTAATTATCTTTCCCCAAAATCCTTTTCTCTTGCTAAGTTTCCCATTACTGTCAGGGACACGCAATCTTCCCAGTCACCCAGTCTCAAAACCTTGGTGTCACCCTTGATTCCTCATTCTCTCTCACACTCCTCTCCTATACCCCATCCCCCCCACTGCCATATACAATCTGCTGCCAAGTCCTGTCAATTTTACCTTCATAATACCTTTAGTATGCCCCCTTCTCTCCTCTTATATTGACATTACATGGTACAGGTTCTCATCACCTCATGCCTGGACTACTACAATAGCCTTCTGGTTGGTCTTTCTCCCTCGAGGCTTTCCCCAGTCCAGTCTATTGATCTTCTGAATATACAAGCCTGACTATATTACCCCTCTATTAAATAAATTTCAGTAGTTGTCTGTTACTCCAAGGATCAAATATAAAATACTCTACCTTTCATCACTTAACCCTCTCCTTCCTTTCTGGTCTTTCTTCATCTCACTCCCTCTCATGTGCACTACAATCCAGTGACAATGACTTTCTTGCTATTCTTTGAAAAGAATATTCCATCACTGGACTATGAATTTTCACCGGCTGTCCCTCTATTACTGGAATACTCTCTCTCCTCCTGAATTCCCTGTGTTTCTTCAAGGCACAGCTAAAATCTCAACTTCTACAAGAAGCCTCCCTGATCCACCCAAACACTAATGTCTTCCCTCTACTGATTATCTCCAATTGATATCATATATATCTTTTTTGAATGTATTTATTTTCATGTTGTCTTCCCAATAGACCATAAGCTCCATGAGAGCAGAAACTATCTTTTGCCTGTCTTTGTATCCTCATAATTTAGCACAGTTTCTGATACATAGTAGGTATTTAATAAATGCATATTGACTGACTGACCCCCAAATCACATACAACACTATGTCCACATGAATATGTACTTGGAGTGATAAGTCTCTGTGAAGAGAAATGAAGATTTAGACAATGATAGTACAAAGGATTATTAACTGAAGAAAAATTAGCCATTTGAATTGGAGACAACTGGTGTGTCACTTAAATGTCATCAAATATATCCAATCTTTTATTGTGATTTTATCTTTTTGTGTATATTGCTTGTCTCCCCAAAGAGATTTGTGGGTAGGAACTTGCCCATTCCTCTTTGTATTCCTAGCAGTTAACATAGTAACAGTAATTTTAATACTTAACAAATATTGAAAGATGGAGGAGGAGGAAGAGTGACCCTCCACTGACCCATGCCTCTTGGAGGCATGGAGGTGACTCCAGATACCAAAGGTCATGTTAACAGAGTCTAAGTCATGATAGTCTTACCAAACTGGAAAGGCTTCGAGCATGTGTTGTATATCTGAAATGTAGCTAAGTACACAAAGGTTTATTGCCAGAGGGTTACCCACCAGGGATGTTTGTTTAGTTACTCTAATTTATTAATATTGTCTATAAAGTCTTTCTAAGTCCTTGACATGTTGAAAAATATGAGAATTGTCATCCTCCTCTTTGTTATTTTCCTTGTCCTTTCCAAAAATGCTCTTTTTAAAATGCAGATAATTCCCGGGAGGGGCAAAATATTAATTCTCTATTATCTTGATATGAGTGAGTTTGTCATATACCCTTTTAAGGGTATATGAGAGGAACAGAATGTTCTAGGGAGCATTGAGGTTATGGGACAGAGGGAATACTTAAACTGAGTAAAGTAGCCAGTGGCTAAAAGAGAATCTAAGGAAATCAAAGACAAAATTTAACTAATTGACATTTTACATCAGTACTGCGTACCTCCACCAAAACTGAAGGTTTGGTAAGTGGCTCTATTTTCATAAGCAAAATCCAGTCAAATGGGAAAAAAAATGTTGTGTTTAAATGTATTCTTGGTAGTGGCCAGGAGAATTACTTTTAATACTAATTTCTATCTCTCTTTTTCTCTCTTTCTCTGGCCTTCTCCAGTGTGATAATGCAAAAGGGCTAAAAGCATTCTATGATGCAATAAAATACGGGCCTAATCACCTCATGGTATTTGGAGGAGTCTGCCCCTCAGTCACATCCATCATTGCTGAATCTCTCAAAGGATGGAATCTGGTACAGGTAAGAAAGGTATAAATACAGCACCTGTTACTGGTTGAATGAAAATTCTTTTTAAAAAATTCAAGTAAGTGATAAATACATCTTTAAAAGTAAGCTTGGTTGGTTTGATTTTTTTTAACTCAGTGGCATATTCTGATTCAAATATGAATGACTCAGATTTTCTCCCACAACTAATACACACTTTTGTGTTAAGTTATAGGCTTAGAGAGGAGCACAAGCTCTTTTGGACCCCTGTGGTACCGATGTTACTGTTGTTTGCAAGTTCGGTTCATAAAATGTGATTGTTTGTTATCTGCTGGCTGGCAAGCAGGGAACAGACAGCATTAAGGTTATAACCTTTTGTCACATCATTGGCAAAGCTTTGAAAATTCAGATGCCGTAGCCTTAGAAGTCAAGCAGGACCAAGAGGACCAGGTGGTAAAATTTGTGGAAACAAATGATCTTCTAAAGCAGGGAGAAGGAAGAAAGAAAAAAAAAAGAGGAGTGCAGAGAGCTATAGAAAAAAAAATGGCAGAGCTGAAGAAAAGCTGTAACTAGTAGTTCTGGAATCTGGAGCAAGCACGTGGTGAGGGTGGGAAGGGAGAGGGCCTGGGCAAAGGAGGACCTTACCTAGGATGTGGGAAAGCTCCAGGCTCTCATCTTTCACGTAGAAGCCTTCATCTTCATTGCGGTCACAGGAGGCTTTCATGCAAACCACTCACTTTTGGGGTGAAGTTGCAAGAGGGAAGGTACAGCCCATTCACCACCTAAGTGGGCCTCTGTGCCCCACAGTGCAGCCAATGATCCCTAAACCCAAGATGAAATGGCAGGGACAGGGAGAAGGAAGTAGCAGAAAGAGCATCAGTGCTCTCCTTTGACCTCAGAGTAGAGCAAAAACATGAAACGGATACACCAGCAGGCCACTGGATCTCCCAGAAGTCATGTTATAGTTATAGACTAGCTGTGGCTTGGCCCAAAGGAGATCTACCCGAGAAGGAAGATCAGGTCTCTATAGCTTGGCACCCTAGAGCAAAGCCCCGAGTTGCCTTGTTCTAGTTATAGCTCTGATCTAAAAGCACATTAATGTGATAGCACACTAATATCAGGATTCCAGTGTGCATGCATAAATCTAGAGTCAAGAAAAAGTGGCATCCTTTGAAAGATCTCATGCTACAAATCAGCAAGGGAAGGTAGAGGAAAAAACACCTGGAGGAGAGGGAGAAGAGGGATCTGTGCAAGGGAGTGTCATAAATGGTGGTTTGACTGAAGGAAAGAGCAGAAGGCCAAAGACAGGGCCTTGTCTAATACCACAAAGAGGGGAAAGAGGGAGAAGAATTAAAGAAAGGGAAAGAAGTATCAGTCAGAAACAAAGAAGGAAAACCAGGAGAGTCCATGGGGTTCATGGATAGATTTCAGGGGAAGGGCTCCATGAACTTGGATGGTAAAAAATTACATCTTTGTTTTCACTAACTTCTAACGGGGATTTAAGATGTCTTTTAATTATTTAAAAAATATTATTCTGAGAAGGCGTTCATGACATGGTCTCTGGTGTAGACCATGCATTTGAGAAGTGGTTCATTTCTCATATCACTGAATTATAGATTCTCCAAAGTGTAAGGTATCTCATGTATCTGTCTCTCCTTGGCAACATCCCTGACAGAAAGTCATCCGTCTTCCATTTGAAGATCTCTAGTGATGGGAAATCCATTCTCTCCTGAGTCAGCCTTTTCCATCTTGGACAACTGCACTTTTTTTTAGGAGTCCGTCCCTTTCATTGTACCTAAGTCTGCTTCTTGTACTTTCCACTCTTGTTCCTAATCCCGTTCCCATGGGAACCTCCAAAACAAATTTGATTCTTTTTCTCTCTGATAGCCCTTGAGGTATTTAGCTTTTATGACCCCCTCCCTAATTCTTCTCTTCTTTAGGACAAACACACCCAATTCGTTCAATGGATACTTAGTCTCTAGTATCCATAGCTATAGGATTCTCATTTAAATGCAAGAAAACCTGAGTTTAAGTCTAGCTTCAGATACTTCCTAGCTGTATGACCCTGGGAAAGTCACTTTACTTCCTTCTGCCTCCATTTCCACAATTGTAAAATAAGGATAATAATAGCACCTATCTCCCAGGGTTGTTGTGAGGATCAAATGACGTAACTTTTGTAAAATGCTTAGCACAATGCTTGGCACATAGTAGGCACTTAATGAATGCCTGTTCCCTCCCCGTCCCCTCTACTCTCCCTTGGTTTCTGATAACTCTTCTGCAGAGGACTCCAAGTTGTCAGAGTCCAAAATGTGCCCAGAAATGAGTAATTTAACTGTAGGCTGACCTGGGAAGAGTAGAGTATACCACATTTTCCCTAATATAGCCTGGGTTTGCATTTTTGGTTACTATAAAATAGTATTCCCTCATACTAAGATTGCAGCCCAATCCAAATCCCCAGTCTTTCCCACACTAATTACTTTCTACTCATGACTCAACTGTTCCATACTTAGAGGTTTAGAGACTCAACTGCAGCTGATTATCAAAGTCATTTGGTACTGGCTTTTATAATTAGTGACTTGGAGCATTTTTCATTCGGTTGGCAGTTGTATACATTTCTTCTTTTGAGAACTGACTGTTCATATCCTTTGACCACTACCTATCAAATAGCTCTAGTTCTTATATATTTTAATCAATATTCTCTATATCCCAGGTATCAGAACTTTATCAGAGAAGTTGAATACAAAGATGTTTTCCCAGTAAAACTATTCCCTTTTCATTTGAACTTAATTTATTTTTTGTGTACAACCATTTCAATTTTATGTTTATTTTATTACCCATTTTATCTCCTATGATCCTCTCCATCACTTATAAGGAATCTTACAGAGAAAGAATTCTTTCCATAAAAAAATGAAAGGCATCTTGTTCTCTCCTCTTGCAATTCATTTATGACGTGATCCTTTCTGTCTACATTGTGTATCCATTTGGAGCTTATTGTGGTATATTGTGTGAAATATTGGTTTAAATTTAATTTCTGCAAGACTGTTTTCCAATTTTTCCATAAGTTTTCAGCTCCATGTAGCTAGGTGGTGCAGTGGATAGAGTGCTGGGCCTGGAGTCAAGAAAACTCATCTTCTTGAGTTTAAATATGGGCTCAGACACTTATTAGCTGTGTGACCCTGGGCAAGTCACTTAAATCTAGGTTTGCCCAGTTTCTTCATCTGTAAAATGAGCTGGAGAAAGAAATGGCAAACCACTTCAGTGTCTCTGCCAAGAAAACTGCAAATAGGATCACAAAGAGACACAACTGAAAAGGCCGAACAACAAACAAAACAAAAATGCTACTATTTTTATTTACTTCTAAATCACAGAATCGCTGAGTTAGAGCTCGAAGGGGTGTTAGAGGCAATCTAGCCCAATGCTCTAATTTTATAATTGAAGAAACTGAGGCCCAGAGATGTGATGTGAATTTCCCAAGGTCACACAGGTGATAAGTAACAGAGATGAGATTTGAACTCAGATATTCTAACTCCAAATCCAGAATTCTTTCTACTGTCCTACACTGCTTCTTTTATATTTTATCTGTTTCACAGATTAACTTTTCTATTTTAAACCAGAACCAAATACTTTTCATGCTTACTGCTAGTAGTATAGTTTGAAATAGGTATCCTTCTTTCTCACTATTTTTTCCATTATTTTCCTTGGGATAATTAACCTTTTGTTCAAATAGATGAATTTTTATTATTTTTTCCTAGTTCTATAAAACAATACTTTGGTTGTGTGGTATGACACTGAATTTGTAAATTAATTTAGGTAGTATTGCCATTGTTATTATATTGGAATGGCCCAATCATAAGCAATTAATATTTCTCCAGATATTCAAGTCAGTCTGTGAATCTGTGGGCAACTAGGTGGCACCGGGGATAGAGTGCCAGGCCTAGAGTCAGGAAGATTCATCTTCCAGAGTTCAAAATCTGGCCCAAGACACTAGCTGTGACTCCAGGCAAGTCACTTAACTCTGAGTTTGCCTCGGTTTCCTCATCTGTAAAAGGAGCTGGAGAAAGAAATGGCAACTCACTCCAGTATCTTTGCCAATAAAACCCCAAATGGAGTTATGGAGAGTCAGACACTACTGAAAATGATTGAACAACAACATTTCTATAAAAAAAAAGTTTTGTAAGTATATTTGTATAACTCCTGTGTTAAGTCTTAATAGGTACATTCCCAGAGATATCTAAGACATTTTATTTATTTTGAAAGGAACAATTTTTCTCTCTTTCTTTTTAAAGATTTTTTCTATCTCTTTCTTTACTGATAATGTACAGAAAAGCTGGTTTTCATAGCTTTATTTTACATTCTGCTATTTTGCTTAATTTATTAAAGATTTCAATTTTTAGTTGAATTTTTAGGATTTTCTAAGTAAACCATCATAACTTCTGCAAAGAGCATAATTTCGTTTTTTCTTTGCCTTGGTTTTCTTCTCCTGTACTATTACTACAGCTTGATTTTCTAGAATTATGTCAAATAGTGATTTCAATGGATGCCCTCGCTCTCTCTTTGTCCTTCTTGGAAAAGCTTCTAGCATTTCTCCATCATAGACAATGCTGGCTCTTGGTTGAGAGATGATATTTACCATATTGATGAATGATCTATTTGTTCCTATGCTTTTTAATGTTTTTAACAGAAAAAAATGTGTTTTAAAAGCTTTTGCTGCATCATTAATATAATCATGTCATTATTATTATTTTTGTTATTAATAAGATCTATTATGTTTATAGTTTTTTCTAATATTGAACCAATTCCCTATTCCTCCTATAAATAAAAACTGATAATAACATGTAATATTTTTAATATGTTGCTGTGACTTCTTTACTTCAGATAAATATTTTATTTAATATTTTGCATTAATATTTATTAAAGATATTGGTCTATAGTTTTCTTTCCCTGTTTAGTCTCTATTTTATGTATCAAGACCATACTTGTTTCTTAGAATTTGGCTAGATACATTCTTTTTTTATTTTTATAAATAATTTATATAATATTGAAATTAATTGTCCTTTGGATATTTCATCAAGTTCATTTAAAAAATCTGTCTGGTATTGGGGTTTATTTTTGGTTTTACTTTTAAGAATTCATTTATTGCTTATTCAATTTTTTTTCCCCTGAGATTGGGTTATTTACATTCTTTGTTTCCTGTTCAGTTAATCTAGATATTTTGTAGTTTTGCAAATATCCCAACATTTGATTTAAGTAATCAACTTTGGGCAGCTTGGCTCGCACAGTGGATAGAGTGCTAGGCCTGGAGTTAGGAAGTTGTTGTTTAGTTGTTTTGGTCATGTCTGATTCTTTGTGACCTCTCTTTGGGGTTTTCTTGGCAAAAATACTAGAAGAGTTTGCCATTTCCTTCTCCAGCTCATTTTACAGATGAGGAAACTGAGGCAAATAGGGTTAAGTGATTTACCCAGGGTCACAAAACTAGTAAGTATCTGAGGCCAGATTTTAACTCAGGAAGATGAATCTTCCCGGCACCAGGCCTGACACTCTATGCAGCACCTAGCTGACCAAGAAGTTATAAAGATCAGAGTTCAAATCCAGCCTCAGACACTTACTAGCTGGCTTATCATGGACAAGTCAGTTAACCTCTATTTGCCTCAGTTTCCTCAACTGTAAAATTAGAACAATAATAGCCTCTACCTGTCAGGGTTGTTGTGAGAATCAAATTAAATAATAATTGTAAAGAACTTAGCACGGTGCCTAGCACATAGTAAGTGCTATATAGATGTTAGCTATCATTATTATTATTATTATTATTATCATTACTATATAATTGGGGAAAAGTTTGTAATGATTTCCTTTATCTACTCTTTATTTGTTGTGAATTTTCCTTTAAAAATTTATGTGGACAATTTGGTTTTTCTACCTTTTTTGATGAGATTAAATAATGATCTATTTTAATTTTGTTTTAAAGCTGACTATTTATCAATTCATTGGGGATTTTTTTAATTCTTTCAAACTTCCTCTTCGATTCTCAGAATTTTCATTTTTGTATTGTTTTTATTTACTTTTTCTCATTTTTAATTGCATGCACAATTCATTGATATGTTATTTTGTTGTTGTTGTTGAAAGTGTTTAAAGATATAAAATCTCTCCTAAAGACTCCTTCAGCTGTAGCCCAAAAGTTTTAGTATGTTGTTTCATTGTTGTCATTTCCTTGATAAAATCATCTATTATTTTCATGATTTATTCTTTGACTTGCCAATTCTTAAATTATTTAAGTTTAAGTTTTAATTCTTTCTTTAAATGCCCTTGATCTATTAAAAATGTTATCGCACTGTTACTGAGAAAGGATGTGTTTAATATTTCTGCTTTTCTTGTGTGGAAACTCCCTTTCACCAACGTAGATCAACCATCTGTCACTTAAAGAATTGTCTGTGTATTTAAAAATTGCCTGAGGCATTGAAAGATTGAGTGAGTCGTCTTTGGTCTTACAGCACCTGAGAGAATGCTTGGAATACAGTAAGAACTTAATGCCTACTAAATTTCCAACATTTAAGGGTCACAGGGTAGAGTGTGTTCAACCGGAGCTGGAATACCATCAAGATAGGCAGACCTGAACTAAAGTATTTGTATTACAGCTTCCAGAAACTGTGACTCAAATAGGTCAATGATGCCTTCCCAAAGCTCCTAAGAACAGTCTGTATACAGCTAAAAGTACTGCCCTGCTTGCTCACCTTCTTCAGGAGAACAGGAGGCATTGTCATGACAGTAAAGTCCTAGCCATGCCTTGTTACCCTACTAACTCCGGCTCTTAAAATAGCTAAAGCAAGTTCACTTTTAGGCCCCCTTTAATTATTTGTGTGGCACTAAGAGAGGCACTGGAGATACAAAGACAAAACCAAAACAGTTTCTGCCCTCAAGGAGCATACACTTTTTCTTTAGCCTCCTATTATTTCCTAGTTCTGCAATGTTCCTTATAAGTGAGGTCTCGAAATTGCCTGAAGCTTCCACAGCCTGTGCCCCTAAGTTGGTTTTATATATATATAGTCAGGGGTCAGTCAGTCAACCAGCATTTATTAAGCACCTACTATGCACCAGCACTTTCTTCTCTAGGATAGAGATTGACCTACATTTTGTATATTCATAGCTATTACATGGAACACAAGGAAAGCACAAAATTAACTGAAATTTCCTCTTGCCTTCTCTACTTTCTGGAAGGGAAATTCTCAGACCTCTTGTCATTGTCAGACTTTGTGGGTTCTTGTCAGGGACTACTGTGGTACACTGCATGTTAGCCATACTGGCAGCTTAATTAGTTAGACCCTAGGGGATCCTGAGCAAGGCTTAATTTATTTCTAGCAGGCTTCCTGCCTTTCCTCTTGATAAGAGGCTAGCTTGTTCAGCTCACTTTGATCCCTAATTAACAGATTTCTACCCAAAAAAAAAGACCGAACCCCCCCCCCCCAGAAACTTCTCTCAACTCATCCAGGTCCCTAAACTATTCACAATAAAAGAGAGATTTGATATTTGCAATTCTGAACATATATTCTCAAGAGTAAATAAAATTGCCTTCCTAGACCTATTAGACCCAGGTGTCAAGAAGAAAAGAGAAGAGGATTCTGCCCAAGTCTCACTTAACACCTATGCAAGTAACTGTTCTCCCATTTTGCTCAACCTCTTACATTCCAACCATATGACTGAGACTACTATTTCCAAGGTCAACAATGATCTCTTTGTAGGGAAATCCAATGACCTTTTGTCAATCCTCATCCTTCTTTACCTCTCTCCAGCATTTGACACTAATGACCACAGTCTCTTTCTAGATTCTCTCTTTTCCTTCTTTTAATTACCTCTAGAATGGAATACAGACTCTTCTGTTTGGCATTTGAAACCTTTTGGCCCCAGCAAACATTTCTAGACTTCTTTTCTATAACCTCCCCACCCTCTATGCACTGCTATCTAGCCAAATTGGCTTGGTTGCTATTCCTAACACATTACACTCCAGCCTTTGTACTGTCTGTCCTTCATACCACTGTATGCCCTCCTCATCTCCACTTCTTAGAATCCATTACTTTCTCTAAGATTCAGCTCAGGCATTGTTTTCTGCATAAAATGTTTCCTGATCCTTTAATCTAGATTTTAGTACCTTCTCAATCCCAAAATGCTTTATACCTATTTTTGGTATATTTCATATATCCTTAGATGTGCATATGTTGTCTCTCCATGTCAACTGTAAGTTCCTTGAAGACAAGGACTATTTTCTGTCTTTGTATCCCCAGAATTTAGCATAGTAGGCACTTAATAAATGTTGGTGATTGATTGAGTCTATGGGTTTTGTGACATTTCATTCTCATGGTTCTCTTCTCACATATCTGACTTGGTTCAGTCTTCTTTGCAGAATCATCCTTCATGTTTTGCCTCCAGGGTGTGGGTTCTGTCCAGGACTTTCTTCACTTCCCTTCTCCATTTTATTTCATGATGATCTTATCAATTCCCAAAGAATCCATTGCCATCTCTATGCTGAAGACTCCCAAATCTCCATGTTCCATTCTTTTGTCTCCTAAATTCCAGTACCACATTCCAACTGCCTGCTTCATAGATCGACCTGGTTGTCCCATAGGCATCTCACAATCAACATGTCTCAAATGGAACTCATTTTCTTTCTCTCCCTTAAATCTATTCCTTATCCTAACTTATCTACTTCTGATAAGGATATTTTTCTAGTTACCCAGGTTTGCAAACCAGAAATCTTCATTCTTACTTAGCTCCCCCATCTACAGAAGTGACAAGTCTTGTGGATTCTACCTCCAAAACACTTTTTATCTCCCTACATTCCTAGCACAATCATCATAATTAAAGCCCTCATCACCTCATATCTGTATTACTACTTTTATGTCCCAATTAGTCTTCTACGTATCCCAACTCTCTCCTCTAAAATTCATCTTCCACACAGTGTCAAACTGTTATTCCTAAAACTGACAATGTCACAATGATCAGAAAGCTTCAGTAGCTCACTATTACCTCTAGCATAGGGGTTCTCAAACTCTTTTATTTTTTTTGGTAACATGGACCCATTTGGTGGTCTGGCAAAACCTCTGGACCTCTTCTTAAAATAATATGTTGTTGCCTACATTCACCATGGAAAAAAATGCTAAATTGCTGTTAGAGATCAATAAAAATAAAGATGTAATTTTTTTTTTCCTATCTAAGTTTATGGATTCCCTGAAATCTATCCATGGACCGTGGTTCCATGATCCTTGTTTAGGAACCTCTGATCTAGGATAACATATAAATTCCTCTGTTTGGCATTTAAAGCTCTTCAGTCTAAATCCAATCTATTTTTCTAGGCTGTCTATCTGTTACTCTTTTTTGGCACTCCTTATTCCAGAAAGACTATCCCATTGACTTGTGTACATTTCATTTCTGTGCCTTTATTATAGGCCTTAGCCATACCTGGAATGTTCTCCCTCCTCTCCCTCATCCCTTGGGAACCCCTATCTCACCTCAAGTCTTGGCCTATATGCCACATCCACCATGAAGCTTTTCCTGATTCCCCCAGTTATCCATGTTCCCCTGCAATTACTGTGTATATAATTTTATATATACTTATCTGTTTATATCCCCCTAATAGAATGTAAGCTCCTTGAGGGAAGAGACTGTTTCATTTTTGTCTTTGAATCTGCAGTCCCTAACAGAGTGCCTAGCATGCAGTAGGAACTTAATAACCACTGAATTGAATTTCTGATTTCTGGGAGTCACAGGATAAGAGTGGGTTCAACTAGAGCTTGAGTGCCATTAGGCATTTAGGTCCCCAGGACTATGACTTAACTAGGTCATAGGTGCTGCCTTCCCAAAGCTCCTAGGAATAGTCTGTGTGAAGCTAAAAGTATGGCCCCTTCTTAGTCATCTTCTCCAGGAGAACAGGAAAAATTCTGGTGATGGCAAAACCCTGAACTGGCCTTGTCACCTTAAGCCCTGAACTGGCCTTGTCACCTTACTAACCTAAGCACCCTAAATTAGTTAAGTAAGTTTAATCTTTGGTCTCCTTTAATTATTTCAAAGGTAATTAGAAAAAAAAACAAAAACAAAATACCCTAGCAATTGAGGGGAAAGGCTAGAGACTGAAGACTGAATTTCATGTATTTCATAATATTACTTAAATTCAGACCTTTATTCCCATTAGACTCCTTGAGAGCAAGGACTACTTGTTTTTTGCCTTTCTTTGTATCCCCAGTATCAGCACAGTGCTGGTACATAGTAGGTGCTAAATAAATGTTGGTTGACTGACTGACCTTGACTGTGTACGAACAAAACCAAGCTAGGGGCAGAGGGTGTTGAATCCTCAGGCAATTTCAAGACCTCACAAATAGGGAACACTGAAGGATCTAGATGCAGGAGATAGTAGGAGAACAAAGAAAGAAGAAGTCTATGCTCCTTGAAAAAGGAATGGTTTTGGTTTTATGATTGAAAAGCAGAATATCTATTTTCAAAAGGTGTAGTAACATCAATTACAGAGGCAGTAGGACTTAATAAAAATTATTAAGTCCAGTCAAAGGACCCAGAACAATCAAATTTACCCAACTTTCAGTACTTTCTAGCACTCTGATGGCCTTTGCTAGCCTATTTAAGATGGTGTGGCACAATCAGATAATAGCCCCGCTCACTAGAGGACCACAGTGGTGGGTGACATGTGCGAATGTTTTACTTCATGCTCCAAACACTACAGTAACACCTGTGCCCAGAGCCAAATCTCCTGACCTTATTCAACAGAACACAATCTAATTTAGCTCATCACTATAGAGAAGTCCTGGTGTAGAAACTTCCCTTGGTGAAACAAATCAGCACTCTCACTGTATATAGAGCATATATATAGACTTATATAAAGACATATTTTAAGGATACAGAGCTTAAATGACTGACCCATGGCCATGGAGCCAATTAAGTGTCAGAAGCGGAACTTGAACCCTGGTCTTTCTGACTCAGTCCACAACAGCAGGCTGCCCCTCTCCATAACAGCATCAAAAACATACATAACCACATAACAGCACCAAAATTATTTTCACAGGAAAAGAAAAAACTCCTTTAGATTAAATTCAATCTAGTTCAATTCAATCAGGCAACTGTTTATTGAGCAATGTATAGAGCCCTCACTTGGGCAATGGGAGGAAAACCAACTTTAGATATGATGTAGTATCTGCCCTCATGGAACTTGTGGTCTCATTGGATTTTGGTACACATACAGAGAGAGCCATCATGCATATGTCAGTGTATTGGAATTACATGAAGCAAACTGTTATATGAAGTCTAAGGGAGAAAAGGTCTTTACTAATGGTGGAGGGATGGAGGGAGGATAGAATTAGGCATGGCTTCATAGAGGAAGATCCTCCATGATAATGAGGAGAGGATGTCCCAGGCATAGGGAACAGGCTAACCCAAGGTGAAAAGTCAAAAAAGCACAGGGCTTATTTGGAGGACAGAAAATAGTCCAGTCTGGCTTTGTTGGGTATATAATTCTTTTCTTTTATACTATGATGACCTATGAATTCCTCAGTGAGAATATTCTTTCTGTTGATGCAGATTGCATCTCCTTTATAACTTTATGTCCAATGTATCCTTTATCTCTGTTTTCCTATAAATTTTGGGAAACTGCTCACCAGAGACAATCCTCATCCCATTTTTACCTTGGAAATCATAAAATCATAGAATTAAAGCTGGAATGGATATTAAAGGTCATTAAGTCTAACCCTCTTCCCTCATTTTTATAAATGAGGAAACTGAGGCAGAAAGAAGTCAATTGACTTGCTCAGGGTCACATAGTTACTAGGTGTCAAAGGATGGATTTGAACTCAGGTCTTCCTGACTCTTAAGTCTAGTACTTTTTTTCACAGTACCTCCTAACTGCATCAGAAAGACTGAGAAAAAGGAGGACTTCAAGAGATGAGCAATAAAATCAATGGCATTCAGACTCTCCAGCCTTGCCCAGAATTTAATAAGTTGAGCTGGAAAGAACTGATTCCACAAGGGCAACAGATGAAAGAAAGGCTGTTGTTCCCTCCTACAAGCATCTCAAAGCAGAAGACTCATGCTGAAGTTCCTGGTTATACCCACCCACCTCTTCAGGGACTGAGGGAAGTTCCAACAAACAGTCTGCTCTTCACCCAACTTCTCTTCCCTGTGCCTATCCAGAAATAGTAATAAAAAAATAGTCAAACATTTCCCTAATGTTTAGAGTTTTTTTCCTAACTGGGGGCTCTGAGCTACTTTAATTTTGCTGCCAATTTCCCATCAAAAAAACTTCACAAAGCAGCAGAGAAGGAAACCACATGGATTTCTCTGTATTGTCTCATTGTGTTATATCAGCCTAAAAAAGGAGCTAATTATTACAACAGGGTAGGGCTAATTAATTGTCCAGAGACAAATGGGATAGAGAGGAGAGGGTAGTTACAAATATCAGATAGCTAACTGTATTCTCCACAGGGAACCCACCATCACCAGAGTAATAAGACCACAGGATAATAGATTGAGACCTGCAAGTGACATCAGAGGTCAACTAATCTAGCTTCATCCTTTTAAAGATAAAGAAACTGAAGCCAGAGAAATCAAATACCTTGAAAGCCTTAGGTCACATAGGTACTATTTGGCAGTCAGGATTCAAACTGAGATCCTTCGACTTTGTGGTCTTTCCACTGGACCATGGTTATCCATTCGTTATATATTATTCTTGACTTGCAAGTGGTCTACCCTCCTTAGAGACAACATGATTGAGAAGAAAAGGTGCTAGACTTGGATTTAGACCTGGGTTTGAGCCTTGGCTTTGCCATTTATTACATTTAGTATTTACTTCACACTGACTTTGCCACTTCATGACATTGGATAAGTCATTTGCCCTCTAGACCCCAGTTCTTTCATCTGTAAAGTAAGCTTGTTAGACTAATTGACCTCTAAGATCCTTCCAGCTCTAAATCTATAATCTTATGTGTTTTACTCTGCTTACATATAAATCATCCTTGGTAAAATGCTGCTGCCTACTTACACCCACCATGGGCCTTTCCATTTCCTTTCAAATTGTTTGTAATTGTAATTCTTCCGAGATCATAGTGTTCCATGATTCATAGCCATAAAGCATCACCAGGAAATCCTTCTACACACTGAAAATATTTAATGCAGTGACTCCTTCCTCCAAAGACTCTGAGTAAGTTGTCAGGAGATTAGTGGGGTGTTTCAACCTAATTTACATTTAAAAAAGCACTGTATTTATAAAGGATTACCTGTTGCTCCTTTCCAGCCATTAAACAATCAAGTAACAAAGTAAGGGGACCTGACTGGGGAGGATGGAGAGATAATTTGTCAGAACCTGTTGGCTTGTCCAATATGGTCAAATTCTGTGGAATCAAAACACTAGGAGCATCTCCATGATCATATCACTAATTTAGGATTGTTTTTCCACATACTAAAATATTTTGAGGCTTAAGGTTCAAAGCCATATCTGTGGCAAGGCCCCTAGCCCATGGGCCTGCTGCAACATGGACTGACAACAGGCATCATTCCAGGTTATAAGTAACAGGACTTAATTTTATGTTTCTTCTATTCCAGGGTTCTGATCTATTTCCCATATAAGCCCAGTTGCATCTTTGCCATTTTATGCCTTTCGATATGTGATCCTAAATCTCAAATGGGAGATAGTCCTTACCTTAAAGATGCTGGTTTTCTTCCAAGAGCATATAACATGGTGACAGATTTTAAAAATGCACAGTAATTTGTGGAGCAGGGTTCCTACCAACTGGGGAAATCAGTAAAAGAAGTAGTAGCATTTGAGCTGAACCTGGAAGGAAAAAAGAGCAGAGCAGACAAAAACAGACAGAGGACAGTCTCTCAATAAACATTTATTAAGCACCTACTAAGATAAGACCACGAAGACTGGGGATGTACGTGTTCAGTATCTTACCATGTCTGAAGGGCTGTCCTGTGAAAAAGGATTATATTTGCTTGTCTCCAAAGGGGAAAACTGGGAAAAATGGGTTTAAAGTAGTGAAGAGGCAGATTTCAGCTCAGTGAAAAGAAGTATTTCCTATAATCAGAGCTGCCCAAAAAAAGGGAATGGTCTGACTCTTAGATGAACTAGGACCCTCTCACTGAAGGTGAGAGACTGAATAGAACAATAATAGAGACTGAACGAAACTTTCACACATGTTGTACAGTGGATTCCTCCCAGAATCTCCTTTATGAAGAAGGGCCCAGACCTTTGGACTTTGCCACCATGTTTTAGCTGCCCTCTCCCAGGGTCCCTGTGGCCCTCTACCCCCATTGGTAAGTTCTTCTCTGAATTTCATTTTAAGGAAGGGCCCAGACCAGCCATCCCTTAATCTCCAGACTTTACCACTATCCCCCACCCCATCTTCCATCCCCTATGCCCATCTACCCCTATCGCAGCTTTTCGGATACTTTTTATATATTATCTTCCCCCATTAGAATGTAAGCTACTTGAGTACAAGGACTGTCTTTATTTTTGCCTGTATTTGTATCCCCAGTGCATAGTACGGTGCCTAGAACATAGTAGGCACTCAATAAATCTTGTTGATTTGACTTGACCTGGATTCCTGCTTTAGGGAGTGGTTGGACTAGATGACCTCTGACATTTGTACCCCAGCTCTAAAATTCTGTGATTCAGACTTGTTGTTGTAGCTGGATCTTGTCATTGTTTCTTAACCCAAGTTTCCAAACCATGGGGCCTGCACAACAACCATCATTCTCAATTTCTCCATCCTCCTCCCACCAGAACCTTTGACTCTGCCCCTGTACCGACTCTGGGCTGGTAGGTGAATTTTTCATCTTATCTTCCCCAGAACTAGGCCTCTGAATCATTTCCCAGATGTTTCCAAACCATGTTCCTCCCTTTTCCCCCTTCTACCTCCCACCTTCATTTAGTGTCCTCTCCCCCACCCCATTAGATTGTAAGCTTCTTTAAGGAAAGGATTGTCTTGCAATCCTTTTTTTTTTTGTATTTGTATTCCCAGCAAGTAGCACTTACTACATGCCTGGTACATAGTAAGTGATTAATAAATGCTTTATCATTCATTTCATTTGCCATGCATGAACCATGGGAGAATGGGACTAGATGGCTTTCCAAGTCATTTTTAGATCTGAATCTATCATCATGTGACTTTCTATTTCACAGAATCACAGAATTTTAGGGTAGGAAAGACTTCAGCAGTCATCTATTCTAATTCATATCAAAAGGAAGTCTCCACTAAAAGATCATTCTAGTTCTCTCTGCAGCTTTTGATCTGCCTGATCACTCTTTCCTACTAGAAACTTTCTCCTCTCTAGATTTTTGTGACATTGCTATCTCTTAGTTCTATCTAGTTTATCTCAGGTTCCTTAACTACAAATGCA
>NW_020954585.1:42145748-42178701 GCF_900497805.2 Vombatus ursinus
TCTGTCTCTCTCTTTCCATCACTTTTAATAGGATAAGCTATCATCTCAACCATATCTACCCTAAGTCTCTCTCCTACACTCTAGTCCCACATCATCGACTGTTTTTTCAACATATTTAACTTGATGCCACATTCAAGCTCAACCTATCCAAAAAGTACTTACTATCTTTCCCCCTTCCTTAACCAGTCTTCCAGACTTTCCTGTTTTTGTCAAGGGTACCATCATTCTTATAATAAGTCCCATCTCGGCTTTGCTTTTTACTTTCTGAACTTTGCCACCATACCTTAGCTTCCATCTCACTTTGGAATTTCCTTCAGTGCTTGGGACCTCCTCACCCTGAAACATCCATTAATTCCTGCAACATTCTTACCTTGGATACATCCCTCTGCCATGCTGGTCCCCTTTTCCCATTGCTAAGTTCTTCCTGATACTTCCATTTTGGGGAAAACTCATTCCTCTCCTGGTTTTGCTTCTCACTTTCTGGCTCTTGAATACCATGCCCCCACACTTGTACCTCCCAATATCCCAACCCCCACACCACACACACACACACACACACACACACACACACACACACTTTAAGCTCTGTTTTGTCTCTTGGCTCCCATTATTATAAAGTAAGTTCCTTGAGGACATGGGCTTTCTTTCTTTTTTTGCTTTAATTGTCTTTCCAGTATTTAGCACATTGTCTGGCAAGTAGCAAGCACTTAATAAATGCTTGTTGTCTTATCTAATCTTGGCTCACAAGTTCCAAATCATTAACTCTTCCATCTTCCTCACCCCCACATCTACGGAGCTGCCAAGTCTGGTCTACTCTACCTTCCACCATAACTCTATCTACAATAACTACAATAACAATAACCTTCTCTCTGTCCATATGGCCACTACCCCTATTCAGGCCTTCCTTACTTCATACTTGAATTATTATAATGTCCTCCCAATTGGTCTCCCTTCCTCGAGTCTGACCCATCCTCTACACAGCTGTCAAAATAATGTCCCTAAACCACAGGATCATATGATCATAAATTTAGAGATGGAAGAGAGCTTTGACACCCCTTGTTTACAGATAAGGAAACTAAGTTTGAGAGACCTTAAGTACCTGGTTATGACTTAACCCCAGATCTGACCAGGTCACTCCTTTACTAAGTAAACTCCAGGGGCTTTGTATTACCTCTAGGATCAAATACAAACTCCTCTGTTTAACATTTGAAGCCCTTCACAATTTGGCTGTGACCTACCTTTTCAGACTTATTATCCCCTTAATGCACTCTAGCCTTCTTGCTGTTTCCTGTAAATGACATTCTATCTATTGCCTCTGAGCCCCATGTCTTTGTGCAGACTGTCCACCATGCTTAGGATGCATTTCCTCCTCATCTCTGCCTCTTTGGAGCTTTAATGTCATTCAAATCTCAGATCCAATGGCACCTCCCACAAGAGGTTTTCTTGATCACACAGCTACTAGGACTCCCTTAAATTATATTTTTTTCTGTATATATTTTATAGACCCTTATCTATGTACATGTTCTCTCCTCTGATAGAATACAAGTTCACTGGGGTCAAGAACAATTTCGTTTTTAACTGTGTTCTAATGGCTTGCACATAGTAGGTGCTTAAACTAAAACTATAGCATATGGCACTAAACTATTTAGCACACTAAACTTAATACACAGCACACAAGATGATAGATTGATTGAACATACCTCCAAAGTGGTTATTAAGCCCCTGCTTGAAGACTCTGAATGAGAAGAAACTCACTACTTGCCAATTTAGTCCATTCCAATTATGGAGAACTCTAATTTGGAGGAAGTTTTTCCTGACTTGAAAACTAAATTTGCCTCTTTGCAACTTTCAACTGTCATTCCTGGTTCTCGCCTCTGGGGCTATATAGAACAAATATAATTTCTCTTCCACATGACAGCCTTTCAAATACTTGCAGATAGCTATTATTTCCCCCCCCCCCCCGAGTCTTCTCTTCTCTGGCTGAATACCCCCAGTTCCTTCAACCTATTTTTATTTTTTTAATGTATTGCTATTAGATTTCATCTCATCAAATTCAGGTCATTGTTTTAGCCTGTCAAGATCTTTTTGGATCCTGACTCTGCCATTTAACATGTTAGATATACCTCCCAGCTTCCCGTCACTTCCAAATTTGATAAGCATTCCTTCTGTGCCTCCATACAAATCACTATTAAAACACTCAACAGCACAAGGCTAAGGATAGAGCCCAGGGAGGAACTAAACATCTTGTATGCCTCAGGCTCCCATCCGGATGCTACTCATACAATCCATTCCTCAGCCATCATGTGTCTTTATGAACATGGTGGCTCAGTGGATAGATTGCTGGGCTTGGAATCAGGAAGACTCATCTTCCTGAGTTCAAATCTGGCCTCAGATACTTACTAGTTGTGTGACCCTGGGCAAATCACTTTGCCCTGTTTGCCTCAGTACTGTAAAATGAGCAGGAGAAGTGAATGGCAAACCACTCCAGTGTCTTTGCCAAGAAAAACTCAAAATGGGGTCACAGAGAGTCAGACATGAATGAAAATGACTGAACAATAGTCCGTGTGTATAAATGAATCAATTTTGGCATATAGGATCAACATTGGTATATAGGAGCTGTCCAATTGGGGCAGGAGGGAGGGAGCAGAAGCCTCATTCTCAAGTAAAAAAATCGCAACAAAATGAGTTCCTAACCATCTTACGTAGATTGGGAGTGTTTCTGGTTGCCACCTCCAAAGATCAAAAGGGAGCTCTATTTAAATACAAGAACTCAAACATCCCTTTTAGCTCCAAAATTCTATGTTTCTAAGAAAGACTGCTCCCTTTGTTGTTGGCCTTTCTTCACTACCTACTTCCTGACCATACTTCTCTCTTTAGGTATACATGTATGATACAACACATAAGGTGGGTTCACACTGAGGCAGTGAGGGACCATGGGCACAATGCAATATTACTTTGACCTCCTTCCAGAAGTCTCAGAGATGTGTTCCTTCCCCAATGTCCCTCACAGACCTTGCCCAAAAAATGTGCATTATCACCAATCAATCCGGACTTCATTGGAACAGGTGTTGGGGGACTGAGATTCTTAGAGAGCTACTGCTCTTTGACCCATCATCTGAACTAGACAAAACTTCATTTTTGTGGCATCCCAACTTTGTTTCAACCTGAATAGTGTCAGTAACTCAAAGGAGAGACTAACAATACATTGGAGATTTGCAGATGACACAGAGAGTTCTTGTGATGTGTTCACTTATTTTATTATAGACTTGTTAATTTTTCCCATTATGTTTTATTTAATATAGGGACTTAACTATAAAATAAAACATAAAATAAAATGGAACAGGAAGGTGGCAAAGAGGACAGAATACTGGGCCTGCAGTCAGGAAGAACGGAGTTCAAATCTAGCCTCAGAGACTTACTGTGTGAACCTGGGCAAGTCACTTAACCTTGTTTGCCTCAGTTTCCTCATCTGTAAAATGAGCTGGAGAAGAAAATGACAAACCACTCCAATACCTTTGCCAAGGTATGGGGGCTCATACAGAGTCAAACAGGACCAAAATGACTGAACAACAACAAACAACAAAATAAAATAAAATTTATAAGAGGGGGAAATGAGGCAGAATGGGACAGTAGAGAGAGTTCAAGATTTGGAATCAGAGATCTTGAGGCAAAATCCTGGCTCTACCATGTACTACCCAAGTGACCAAAGAGAAATCACTTCCCTTCCTTACACTCCAGTTTCTTCAACTGTAACATAAGGGGCCTGGACTAGATAACTTTTGAAGTCTCCTCCTTCCTTAAACCTATGAGCCCAAGAACACAACTTAATGGCATGATGAAATTTTATACAACCTACTTTTCTAGCCTTATTATTCATCTCTCCCGTTCATGCACTTTGACCTTCTTGCTTTTCCTTGCATGTAACATAGCATCTTGTGCCACCAGCACAAACTGTTCCCTATTCATGAGATGCATTCTCTCCTCACTTCTGCTTCTTTGTTCCCTAATGTCCTTCAAAACTCAGTTCAAACAGATTAATAATAAGAACGAGGAAAGGGGGCAATAGACAATTGGGGTGGTTGGGAGTGGGGTAGGTAATGGATTTGATTTTAACCATGCCAAGGCAAAGCAATGGGATATTCATCTGTAGATAGCTAGCAGACAGTTTAGAGTTTCAGGAATGAAATTCTGCAAAACTGAGAGACATCTGGGCTAGAGAAGTAGATTTGGAAATCACCTTCGTGGAGTGAATGAAATCTCAAGGGAAGAGAGACTAGAATGAGAAGAGATTTATCTTCCTGAGCCAGCATCCTCTGCAAGGTTTGCTACTTTGACAAAGCTGATTTCATAGCCAAGTGTAGTTTTTTAAAGGATTAACTATTCCCCATTTAACACTGTCAGCTTGGAAACTTGTTGGGAATTTGGCTGAACGCATTCAGTGACTTGAAGTCCTTTCTTCCTAAATCCTTAATGCTGCATTTTTGAACCATTTCATCTTTTTTGTTCTGACCTTGAGGGAGATGAAAAGCGGCTGTTTAACATCCCTTTTAAATAACTTTTCATATTTTCAAATAGTTACCATTGACCCTTTTAAGGAATAAGAATTAGACCTTTGATTTCTTTGGTACAGGGAACTCCTATCAATGCAGGTTGGCACCTTTCCTGGAGTTTAGTAGTCTTAGAATGTTGTGTAGAACATTGAGAGGTTAGGTGCTTTGCCTGTAATCTCACAGTCAGTATGAGTCAAAGATGAAATTTGAACCCAGGTCTTCTTAGCTTCAAGGTAAGCTCTCTAAGCACCATGCCATGCCCTCTCTCCATCTATACTTCTTCAGGCTAAGTAATCCCAATTCTATCACTCTTTCCCAAAATCATTGTGGTCTACTTCCAAGCATTATGTCTTTTATTTCTGAGTTGCACTATTTATGGCTTTCCATGTGAAAAATCACCTCCCCACAAATTTCACCATCTGTCCGTTGGACAGACAGAATGCAATAACCAAAGTCTGGAACATTATCCCCAGTACTAACTATAACAACAAAGCCAATGGAGTTACTTTATTGTCTACAGAACAATCTGCTATAAAAATTCCATTCATCCCCACTCAAAATATATGCTTTTATGCAAACTATTGTGAGGTTTTTTTTTTTTTATTTTAGTTCTTTCCAATACTTATCCCACACAGAGTGATTATCTCAGTTCTTAGGCTACATATGTTCCATAGGTAGCTGATGTTGCATAGGAGTCCTTCAGTTTAGGTCCTAAATTTTAGGCAAACAGGTTGGGTTAGCTGCTCCAAACCTGTGCACTGATGAACATCAGAAAATTGGAAGATGGAAGTACTAAGTACCCTTCCCAACCATACAGGTCTTAAGCCCTGTAGTTTGAGGCAACATAGTGTAATGGAAAGGGTATAGGATTTGGAGTCAGAGAACCTTGGTTTGATTCTTGGTGCTACAACTTAACAAAAAGTTGGGGCACAATCAGGATCCAGAAAGATCCTTTTTTAAAGGCAATTGGGGTTAAGTGACTTGCCTAGGGTCACGCAGCTAGTAAATGTCAAGTGTTTGGTCTGAAACTGGATTCGAACTCAGGTCCTCCTGACTCCAGGGCTGGTGCTCTATCCACCACGCCACCTAGCTGCCCCCCCAGAAAGATCTTGATAGGCTAGAACTTTGGGCTAAAGCTAATAAGGTGAAATTTCAAAGGAATAAGTGGGAAGTCTTACACTGGGGTTCAAAAAATCAATTTCAAAAACATGACAATAGAGAGATATAGTTAAATAATAGTTTATCAGAAAAAGATGGGGGAGGGGGCAGGTTGAGTGTACTTCAAGCTTAATATGCATCAACAGAATGACAGCCAAAACTGTTTTCTTGAGTTGCATTAAGAGAGGCAAAGTAACCTGGAATATGGAGATGACAGTTCTACTTTACCTTTGCCAAGTTAGACCACATCTGGAGTATTGTATTTGATTCTGGGAACCAGAGTCTGGAAAAAATATTGCTAAGTTGGAGAACTCCCAGAGAACAGTGATACCAGGATGGGGAAGGGCCAGAAAGGTGAAGTCCACGTTATATGAGGATCAGTGGGAAGAACTGGGGATATTTAGCTTTGAAAAGAAATGACTCAAAGGTAATCTGATGGCTCTCTTCGAGTATTTGAAGTTCTATATGGCCTCAAAGAACAGAACCAGGAACGATAAGTGGAAGTAGCAAAGAAGCGGTTTAGACTAGAAGTTAAGAAACACTTAACAATACATCACTGGAAAGAGCTGCCTTGAAAAGTAGCCAATAAACATTTATTAAGCACTGTTATGTGCCAGGCAATATGCTAAGTGCTGAGGATATAAAAAGAGGTAAAAGATAGTCCCTGCCCTCAAGTTGCTTACAATTTAATGGAGAGACAACAAGCAAATAGATATGTACAAACAAATTATATATAGGATAAAAAGGAAATAATTAAGAGAGAGAAGGCACTAGAATTAAGAGGGGGTGGGAAAGGCTTCCTGTAGAAAGTAGGATTTGAGCTGGGACTTAAAAGAAGCCATGGAATACAATAGACAGGGATGAGGAAGGAGAGCATTCCAGGCATGGGAGACAACTATAGAAAATGCCCAGATCCAAGAGATGGAGTATCTTATTGGTGGAACAATATAGAGGCCAGTGTCACTGGATGGACATGGCGGGGAGTAAGGAGTAATAAGATCATAAAGGTAAGAGGGGACTAAGTAATGAGGGGCTTTGGATGCTAACAGAAGAATTTTATTTAATCCTGAAGCTGATAGGAAGTCAATAGAGTTTATTAAATCAGGGGTGACATGGCTGGACATACATTTTAGAAAAATCACTTTCATGATTAAGTGAAAGATGGATAGGAGTGGAGAGAGATTTGAAGCAAGAAGAAACACCATCAGGCTATTGCAGTCATCCAGGCATGAGGTCATGAGGGCCTGCAATAGAGTAGTAGCAGTTTCAGAGGATAGAAGGGGGAATATTTAAGAGCTGTTGTAAAGGTGAAATCAATAGGTCTTGGCAACAGATTGGATGTCAAAGGCGAAAGAGGGAGGAGTCGAGAATGACACTTAGGTTGTAAACCTGAGGGGTTGGGAGAATGGTGTTGTCATCTACAGTAATAGGGAAGGTCAAAGAGGGGAAGGATTTAGGGGGGAAATAAGTTACATTTTGGACAGGTTGAGCTTAAAATGTCTACTGGACATCCAGTTCAAGATGCCTGAAAGGCAGTTGGAGATGAAAGACTGGAGGTCAGCAGAGAGGTTGGATAGGTGGATAGGTAGGTATAGGATAGGTAGATATGAGAATTCTCATCATCGATGGTAATTAAATCCATGGGAGCTGATGAGATCACCAAGTGAAGTAGTACATAGGGAGAAAAGTACAGAACTCTGTGCAACACCTATAGTTAGATGTCATGATCCAGGCTAGGGAACAACAAAGGAGACTGAGAAGGAGTGGTCTTATAGATAGGAAGAGAACCAGAAGTAGATGGTGTCCCCAAAACCTAGAGAGAAGAGAATCTCAAAGAGCAGAGGATATTTTCAATGTCAAAGGCTGCAGAGAGGTCAAAGAGAATGAGAACAGAGAAAAAGCCATTGGAATTGGCGACTAAGAGGTCATTAACAACTTTAAAGAGAGCAGTTTCAGTGAAATGATAAAATCAGGAACTGGATTGTAAGGAATTAAGAAGAGAGTGAGAGGAGAGAAAGTAAAGGCTCTTATCCTAGGCTGCCTTTTGAAGAAGGTTTGCCACAAAAGACAGGCAAGATATAAGATGACAGTTAGTGAGGATGGAGAGCCAAGTGTGAGTTTTTTGAGGATGGGGGAGACATAGACATGTTTGTAGGCAGTAGGGAATGAGCCAGTAGAGAGGGAGAAATTGAAAATAAGTTAAAGAGTGGGGATGACAGAGGGTGCAACCTGTTGAAAGAGATGGGATGGAATGAGATGGCTAAAACAAGCAGAGGGGTTAGCCTTGGTAAGGAGCAATGTTACATCATTATGTGAGATGGGGTGAAGAAAGAGTTAGTGGCAGGAGGCATCATAGTGATAGTAGATGAGGAAGAAGGGAGATGAGGGAGCTGATAGTGAGTAGCTTCAATTTTTTTTTAAATAGAAGGCAAAGTCCTCAGCTGAGAGAATGGATGGAAGTGAAGTCGTGGGGTGAGGTGTTTCAGGAAGGATGAAAAGGTTTGGAAGAGCTACTATGAAAAGTGAAAGAGTTGATAAGGGAGGTATAGTAAGATTGCCTAGCATCGGTGAGGGCCTGGTTTGTATAACTTAAATTTGTAATAGACCCAATCAGAATGATTGTATGATTTTCTTCACCTTTGTTCAGCAGCATATGTGTCAAAGGAAAGATAACAAATAATGGAAATGATCCAAGAATGAGGCCTGGCAGGGCACAATTGGTAAAATGATAAGGGGTCTAAGGACTCAAGGGAAGAGGAGAGTGTAGAGTTAATTAGTTGACCAAAGAGTCAAGATGGGGAAAAGAAGAAAGAATTGTTAGTGTGAGGAGATGGCCTGGGAGAGATTTGAAGGGTCAAGGGAATAGGGAGTCATGGAGTGGACAATGAAGAGGATTTATAAGAATAAGCAGTAGTCTTCATAAAGAGTAAGGGAAGGGAAAAGTAGAGATGGAAAGCCAATAGATTATGAGTGGATAAGGGGATTTCTGAATTCTTGAACATGACGGTGGCACATTTGCGGGTGATGGCAAGATCAAGGATATTTGTGTATTTATATATCTTTGTGTGTGGCTGAGGTGGAGTGGAGGAGTCAGTCAAGGGATGTTAGTTAGGTTGAGAAACTGAGAGGTTATGATGCTTGAGGGAGAAGTCAATATGTATGTCAAAGTCTCCTAGTATGAGGACAGGCATTGGGGAGGAGAAAAATATGAGCCATATACCAAACTCAGTGAGGAAGGAAGGGGAATGACCTGGAGATTTGTAGACAACAGCTAGCAAGATTTTGATTGGGTGGTAGAGATGAATTACATGAACTTCCAAGGAGGAGAGTTTACTGAATGATGAAGGCAGGATGACTGTCTCATAAGTTAGGGAGCCAGTTTTCAGTAAAAACTAGATTGAAGTAGTAGGAAAGGAAAAGATTTAGGATGAAGGGAAGTTTGTTGCCTATGAAACATGCATTCCAAAGAGCACAATGGAAGGGTGGGTGGTACATGATTGGAACTTTGGGGTATAAGAGTTGAGAAGGGATGGGAATAAGTAATGAGATGCCAGGTGTTGGGAATGGGATTTGAATGATGACTCACAAAGGTTCAGAATCACTGGGATGTGAAGGGTATGACCAGGCATGAGAATATTCATCGTTGAGAAGGCACTACTCCTCTTCCCAAAGGAGGCTAGGGATTTTCAAGCAGCGGATGTCTTCAAGCAAAGACCCACTAACCACATGTGGGGTATGAAGTCAGATATGGCTTTGGAGGTCTCTTGCAAGTGTGAATCTGTATGATTGTATATAAATATCTGGTCTGAGAAATCCTGGATTCAAGGGTACTAGCTGACCACTTCTAGTACCTAGCAAAGACAAAGAACATCAAATCAAGGAACAATTTGAATGATTTGGAATTGATGAAAGGTTTTTACTAATGCTATCACACCAAGTTCTAGGGAGCATTCTAGGGGAATGGCTAGAGGCCAACTCTCCAGCTGTATGGCCTCTTTTCAGATAGAAAAGGAGCATGATGCATGTACCATAGCCATAAAAAGATGCTGTCTTGGACTGGTTACTTTTGTGAGACAAACTGTCAGTCACTGAATCTCAAACTTCCTAGTGTTTTCCTTGATCCATGAAGACATCTCTCTCCACACCCCAGCTCATCCCCACTTACCCAGGGTTCAGAACTTTTATTCATAGTCTCTTTCTTTCTTTCTTTCTTCTTTCCTTCCTTTCTTTCTCCCCTCCCCCTTTTTTTCTCTAGTTCTTTGGACCTGTTAACTCTGTGGACTTTTGGCTTTGACTTGCCTCACAGGTTACTTGAAGCTCCTCTTTTTTCCAGGCTTTAGAAAAACAAAAAACCAAACTACTTCTGTATTTGTGAATCATCCCATCATATACCATTCCCATCCCACCCCCAAACCAGCCCTCCAGAATAGGAACTGACATTTTATGCTAAGTACTCTGAGCCCTGATCCTATCCCTGCCTGATCATCTTAGATGGTGATTGTAAGCAAATATGGCTGGAAGAGCCAATGTACAATTAGCAGTCACTCCTTCTCTCTGCATATCTTTGATGTGTCGTTGCAAATTGCTGTCTGTGACTTTGCTTTGTAGCCTCTCATTCGGACCAAAGCTTTTACTAAAGGAGAGTCAACATAGCCTTAATTGCTTCATGCCAGGCTGGGCTGCTGGCTGTTGTTCCCCAGCTGTCCACAGCTGTGACACATTACTTCAAGTTGTGCTTCAATAAACCCTCAAAGTGCTCCTCCTTTCCCCTTCCCTGGGAGTTGCCCCACTCCAATGCTCCATCTTGCAGCTGCTGCTTTATCTGGATCTTCATTGGAAATTTGGGATGGCCCTGAAAATGGAGCCTCTTCTATTCTGCCTTCCCAGAATATTCTGTTTTTCAGACTAGAGGAAAAAGCATTAGCCATTGGTATTTAATTTTGTCCTGACTGTGCTTAAGACTATATCTTGACTGAATCAAGTATGCATTGAGTCATTTGTGTAAAACTATCTCTTGACTGAGTCAAGTGTACACTCTAATTTTATCCCTAATTGTGTTTATTACTATCTTCTAAATGATACCAACTTTGGTCTCTAGATATGCCTTGGTTTGCTTTAATTTGGTGTATAATTTATTGCCTTTAACACATTACAAATCTTTGAGGGAGAACTTTTCTATAGATTTGGCTGAAGCCAGGCTCCACACGTAGCTGTGTCTGTTGGCCAGAACAGAGGTGAGCTTCTGATTGAGTGATAAATCCCTCCAGTGAAGAAAATGATCTATTAACTGAAAATTTAGGTGCGGTTTGAACAAAGCATGATTCTCACATGACCCTGGAGTCCCTTTGATCTGTCTCACAGGGAATTCCTCTTTCCCCAAACTTCCTTTTTTTCCTAAAGGATTTGAACCCCAAGATCAATATGGTTATTTCAAATAACCAGTTATGAAAATTAAGGCTTGCAAACCACACTCTATTTCTAAACCACACAAGAGGCACATGAATCTAATAGCAAAAACGTTTAAGACATGAAAATTATAAATAATAAAAAATTAGAGTCAAGTTGTTTTCTGCCATGTATGGAGATGGAAACAATCTCCCATACCTCCCCGTATGAAATAAAAAGCTTTTAAGGTGATAGAGAAATTGTCATTCAGTATCTAAGTAGACAGGGCAAGGAAATGGTCAAGTAATGTCCAATGTCCATTTGGCCCACTCTCAGTGGCTAGCACAGAGATTGGCTAATCTCCCAGCAAGAAGGCTGATGTCTCCTAAAGTACCTCATCTTGGCTTTTGGGTCATCAGGATCCCACCTGGACTCTTTCCTGTTCTTGCCTTTAGCATCCCCAACTTTCCTATTTTTCTCTTTCTCTGATCACATATCCTTGGTTTCTCCAAATGATCAGCCCAGTCTCCTCTTCTCTAACCTTTTCAGCTCCTTTTTTCTCTTTTTTTCTTTTTTAAGTTCATGCTTCTGACACAAGCTCTTGTCACAGAACAGTTCTCTCTGCGTATCCTGATATTCTTGACATTCTCCATTGAATAGGAGCTCCCTGTCTCCTGTCTATAGATAATGAAAATAGAACTGGAGAGCTTCCATTAAACGGAATCTTCTCCTAATACATGAAGAAAGGAGGATCAAAGAATTACCTATTCCCCTCTATCTATGTGTTCTAGTGCAGGTGATTCTACCAAGACTTTCCCAATGCTTTTCAAGTCATTCCTCCTTTCAATTCAATTTAATTCAATAAACAGTAAGTGATTACTGTGTACAAGGAACACAGTAAAGCTCTGGGAATACAAAGATGAAAAATAACAGTTCCTGTCTTCAAAGATCTTACAATCTAATAAGAAGGATACAACACATAGAGAAATAAGCATGATACAAGGTAGAATGTAATAAAGGCAAATGAGAGATCCAAACAAAATGAAAAGGCAAAGTTCCCTTTCAGCTAAGGAGAGAAATGAGGGCTTCATTGAGGAGGTGACATCTTAAACTTGTCTTAAAGAGAGGAATTTCAATCAGAGGTGTCAATGAAAATGTATGTTCCAGGATTTGGAGGATAACAGGAGGAGACAGAATAAGACCATGGAATACCTGGTAGTCCATTTTTGGTTAGAACATTGTTGCACATGGGCTCACCTTCCCAACCCAAATTCTCACTGGCATGTTGGCTCTCCAGAGGGGACACTGGCTACATCTTTCCTCAGGCTCTAGAAGTAACCTTAACCTGAGAGGTTAAGGGAGTTGACTAATACTGTCACTTGCAAACTACCATCCAGTATATTTCTCCCCAATATCCCTCTACAGATATTTACCTAATATCATTTAACCAATTAACATCAATAAACTCTTACAAAGTTGTTTATTGAGAAGGTATAGCAAGAACCAAAGTCATTTGACTTTTGCTATTAAAAGAAGTAGAACGTTAATGTTTTCAAAAGGTATTAAGGGAGTTAAATAAGACAAAGGATCTAGGAGTTAATTGGTAATGTTCTGAGAGTTTTAAGAGGGGCAAAGGGGAAAGGTAAAGGAAATATAATAGTGTAGACAGGAGGAAAAAAGAGGGTAGAACAAATGATTTTTCATGTTTGGGGTGTGTGCAAAGACGAATGTATAAACAATAAGGAGGGGATTGTAGAAGCAGGCATTAGATGGACCCGACTCTTACCTGAACCAAACAAAGGAGGGTTGAAAACACACACACACACACACACACACACACACACACGAGTTCTGTGTAGAAATACATCAAACTCAAGAGAGAAACAGGCAGGTATAGAAAGGTGAAGATAATACTTTGGCAGAAGTGGTTGTAAGCCAATAAACTTTAGTTTTGGAGAGTAGATCCTGAAAAGGAGATTGAAAGAAAAATAAAGATCTGGAAACTAAAGGGGTGGCCATCAGTTGTAAAATGGCTGAACAAACTGTGTATATGAAGATTATGAACTAATACTTTGCTTTAAGAAATAACCAAATGATTTCAAAGACTCCTGGGAAGATTTTCATGAACTTGAAACAGACTGAAATGAGAAGAACTAGGAGGTCAATTTATATAAAAACAACATTCTAAACAAAAACAACTTTGAAAAAAACATTTTTTAATCTGATCAAAGCTATGATCAACCACATCTGCAGAGGACCAAGATGGAACATGTCAGTTCCTGACAGAGAAGTAATAGACTCAAAATGCAGAGACATACATTTTTATACATCATTGTATGGATGATGATGATGATGATGATGAAGATGATGATGATTTGCTTGACCTTGTTTAAATGTCATTAGGCTTTTTTTTTTGCTTTTATTTGGAGAGGATTGGAGGAGGAGTTAGAGTGAGGTTAGCAATGGTGATCCTAAATCAAAAGAAGAAAAGTTAAAAAGAGAGCCATTTAATTTTTTTAATGCACAGAAGGGAAGAGAAGTAAATTCAGAAGGAAACACACACAAGTAGAACAGCTGAGAAAGAAAAGGAAGGAGGGAGAAAAGGAAGAAAAGGAAGAAAAGAGGGAAAGGAGGGGAGGAGATGGGAGAGTAGGGAGAAAGGAAGGAGGGAAGAAGGAAGGAAAGAAGAGAGAGGAAGGAAGAGAAAGAAAAAAGAGAGAAAGAAATGAGTTCTATTTCTTATAAACCTTTCCCAAAAGATCACTTATTTATTTTCAACCATTTATTATCTTTCCCTTCCCCTGCTCCCCCATTGAATTTTTCAAAAGAAAAGAAAAACAAAACCTTCATTATGAATATACATAGTCCAGCAAAAGAGATTCCCATACTGACTATGTCCAAAACTATAAGTCTCATTCTGCATTTTAAGTCTACATCCTATCTGGCAGGAGATGGTTGACTTGTTTTATCTTCAGTCTTTTGGACTCATGGTTTACTTTGCATTGATCTGAGTTCTAAAGCAGATCAAAGTCGTTTTTCTCTATAATGTTGTCACTGTATAAATTGTGATGTACTAGGATAGCTAAGGAGATCAAAAGAGCAGACTGATGGCTTGGGTCCTCTCTATTTGGCGAGGACTCTTAGATTTATATATCCAGCCCTACTGAATCTTATTTCCTATTTCCAACCCTGTGTCCCTAATTGCCTATCAGGCCTGTAGAGGATGCTCTCTCTACAAGCGCTTCAAACTCAACATGTCCCAAACAAAATCCATGATCTTTCCCCCAGTTCCCCACCCCCACCCCCTTCTAAACTTAATTTTTTTTTTTTTTTGTCAAAGGCATCACCATCCTTACAATCACCTGGGTTCACAACTTTGGTTTCATTCTCCAGTCTTCCCTTTTCCTTACTCCATATATCCAATCATGTGTCAAATCTCATCACTTCTCCTTCTACAACATTTATCATATAAATTCCCATTTCTCTACTCATATAGCCACCACCCTAGTTCAGACCTTCATCACCCCTTGCTTGGACTATTGTTATAGTAGTCTCCTGACTGATCTCCTTGGCAACTAGGTGTTGCAGTAGATAGAGTGGCTGGACTAGAGTCAGGAAGACCCATCTTTGTGAGTTAAAATCTGGCCTCCAACACTTACTAGCTGTGTGATCCTGAGTAAGTCATTTAAACTGTTTGCCTTAGTTTCCTCATCTGTAAAATGAGCTGGAGGAAGAAATGGAAAACCACTACAGTATCTTTTGCCAAGCAAACCCCCAATGGGGTCACAGACAGTTGGACATGACTGAAAAAATTATTCAACAACAACATAACTGATTTCCTTGCCTTGAGTTTTATCCACACAGTTGCCAAAGTGATTTTCCTGAAGTGCAGATCTGAACATGATACCCCTGTACTCAATAAACTCCAGTGGCTCCCTATTTCCTCTAAGATTAGATATAAACTCTTTTGGGGGTATTTAGAGCTCTTCTTAAGCTGACCCTTTACCAACTCTCAACCTTATTACATGTTACTCTCTTCCATATACTCTACAGTTTAGCCACACTGGCCTTCCCAGATCTTCATGCCTTTGTATTGACTGCCCCCTATGCAAGAAATGGTCTCCCTCCTTACTCCACCTCTTCTAGTCTATCCTTCTTAATTCTAGGTCCTCCCCTCTGTTGATTGTTTCCTACCCTGCCCAAGCACCACTTAATGGTTATTTTCTTGGGCCCTCCTTGCACAGAGTGAGTGTAAATTGAAACTCTCTTTTGGTGAGCAACCCTGAGGGTCTCCCCTCCCAGTTTGATTTCTTTTTCTTTTTTCCTTTTTTTTGGTTTTCATATTAAAGGGGCCATCCCTTGACTCACTCCTTACAGAGGTCTATTCATTGAATGGGCATTGCCTCACTCAAAATGAGAACTTGAGAAGACCCTGGCTTTACTGCATCCAGGGCCATGTCCAGCCATCCTAACCTATATCTCGCCACTGGACCTAGAGGGCTCTGGAGGAGAGAGTGAGGCTGGTAATTTTGCACAGCTCTCCCTCACTTAAATCAATGTCAATTGTAAGTCATGTCATCATCTCCTTGATGTCATGGTCCTCTTTGAGAACAAAAGACAAACACAACAATTTATCCTATATACAATTTGTTTACACACATACACACAGAATTGTTTGCATATTTCTCTTCCTCATTAGACTGTGAACTCCTCAAGGGCAGGAATTATCTTTTTTCTTTCTTTGTATTCCAGTACTTACCACAGTACCTGGCACATACTAGGCACTTAATAAAATGTTTATTGACTGACTACTGCCTTTACTCTCCAGGGAAATAGCTACTACTGTAGATGTGCCTAAGGATCCTGGTAACCTACAGAGTACAGCTAGAGTGAATAATGAATCAGTCAACCAGTGTTTATTAATTGCTCACACTGTGCCAGGCACTATGCTAAACACTGGGAATACAAAGTCATCAACAAGTATTTATTAAATACTTTCTATGTGCCAGGTACAGTGCTAAGTGCTGGGGATATGAAAATAAGCAAAAAGAAAGTCCCAGACCTCAAGAGACTTCCTTCTAGTTTGGAGGATGAGTTTCTGGAGGAACTGACCAGTGAGAAAAGGGAGAAAAAAGCAAAAACAGTCTCTGCCCTCAAGGAGCTTACATTTTAATGGGAGAGACAACATGCAAACAACTATGTACGCACAAAATATATACCTGGGAAATGGGAGGTAATCTCAGGGGAAAGGCACTGGGTGGGGGAAAAGTGGAGGGAGAGGAGACCTGGAAAAGAACCTGCAGAAGATGGGATTTCGACTGATTGTTCTTTTTTTTCAATCATGTAAAATATTTTCATATTAGTCATTTTATACAAGAAAAGTCAAATACAAAGAATGAAAGAAAAAGAGTGAAAAATAGCATGCTTCAGTCTGTATTCAAATAATATCAGTTCTTTCTCTGGAGGCAGATAGTATACTTCGCCATTAGTCCTTTGGGGGTGTCCTGGATCATTGTGTTGCTGAGAATAGCTAAACATTCACAATTCATCATATAATATTGCTGTTACTGTGTACAACATTCTCCTGATTCTATTCATTTCACTGTGCATCAGTTCATGTAAGTCTTATCAGATTTTTCTGAAATCATCCTGATCGTCATTTCCTATAGCACAATAATATTCCATCACGATCACATACTTGGCTTGCTCAGCCATTCCCCAATTGGTGGGCATCTCTTTGATGTCCAATTCTTAGCCACCACAAAAAGAGCTTCTGTGAATGTTTTAGTACAAATAGGTCTTTGCCCCTCTTTTTTTTCTATGTCATTAGGATATAGAATGGTTGATTCTTGAAGGAAGCCTTGGAGGAATGACCTAGAAGTGTAGGGGAGCAAGACCATACTAGCTCATTATACTAATCCATTCAAGGCTGGGCTATGCTTTCACTTTCCTAAGATTGTTGTTGTGTTCAAGTCATTTCAGTCCTATCTGACTCGTCATGACCCTATTTGGGGTTTTCTTGGCAAAGATACTAGAGTGTTTTGCCATTTCCTTCTCCAAATTATTTTACAGATGAGGAAACTGAGGTAAACAGGGTTAAGTGACTTGCCCAGCGTCACACAGTTAGTAAGTGTCTGAAGCTGAATTTGAACTCAGAAGATGAGTTTTCTTTTTTCTTTTTTTTTTTTAGGCAATTGGGGTTAAGTGACTTGCCCAGGGTCACACAGCTAGTAAGTGTCAAGTGTTTGGTCCGAGGCCAGATTTGAACTCAGGTCCTCCTGACTTCAGGGCCAGTGCTCTATCCACTGCACCGCCTAGCTGCCCTTTCCATAGATACAGCCTCCCTAAAGACAACTACCCCTGTAGACAACTACCCCTGTGCAGACTATGACTAGAAACAACATATTCTTCTCCACCCTAACCTCTCCCCCTCTCCTTCTCCCAGTTCCTTGCTCTTTTCTATTTTAGATTAGAACCAGATTGGGGAAAATCTCTTCCGCCATAGTCTGCATAAAATCTTCAGGCCACTCGATAATTTGTTTCCAATAAAGAAAAGGTTCCTTTAGCAACTAAATCTGTAGTTCACTCAATTAACTCTCTGGTGCCTTACCCCCATACTCAATTAGCATTGAATTACTTCTTTACTAAACCTCCTAATTTTACTGGTTTATTCAGGTCTACCCACTCTGGCTGACCTCACAGAGGTACTAAACTTTTTTTTTCCTGAACATTTTAAATGCATACGAATATAACAGAACAATTTTTAAAACATGTTACACTATTATTTTCTCCTACCATGCTTTGACTGTTCCTTGACTTCTTACACACTATGCTCTAGACCCAGATAGAAGTGGGGGCCGCTAGACCACACATAAGGATCTCTGTGAGCTACATATTGACGTAGTTTTAAAATAATGTCTATTATTTTGTATTTTTTATTTATTTTGTTAAATATTTCCCACAACATTTTATTCTAGTTCTGCTGGCATTCAGGAGCGTTACAGGCCTCATAAGGCTGAGAGGTCTCATATGGCTGGGAGGCCTTATATTGTATATCTCTGCTCCAGACTACTGAGAGACAACATGATGGGGAACAACACACTCAAGTTTCAGAGTCTGGGATCTGAGTTGGAATCCTGCTTGTCAAACCCTTACCTAGGAGACCTTGAATGCCATTTTGTCTCCTTGGGTCTCACTTTCTGCATGAGTAAAATGAGTCTGACTCAGTAATGTCTAAGATTACTTTCAATTCTAAATCTACAAGCCTCCTTCCTTTCCTTAACAGTGGCACTGAGTGTTCTAGTAGAATATAAACTCCCTGAGGGCAAGATTATTTCATTTTTCTTTTTCATCCTAGCAACTGATAAGGTGCCTTGGCCTTAGGAGATCCTTAATAACAGTTGAATTATTAGTTATTTCCCCCAGTTTTTAGTCTCCACTCCTTCCCCAAAGAGAGTTGGGTTCAAGTTCTGACTGACATATACTGGTTGTGTGACCATGGGCCGATCACTTAACTTTTCAGTTCTTTGGGCAACTCTCTAAGAATATAAATTATAGAATGCCTGTCTACATTTAGTGGAGGGAATTTCCTCACCCAGGAGTTTCCAATATCAATGAATTCATGGTCTGGTCCCTAACTCTATCTAATATTTTTTATAAACTATTTATATATGCATTGTCTCCATCACTGAATTGTAAATTCCTTGAGGGGAAGTACTGGTCTTTGTCTCTGTATGTCCACCATGTAGCAAAAAGCAAGATACTTAATAAATATTTGTTGAACTAAATTAAATAGAATTTACTGAGTTGTCTATCCATGCCATTGCCTTCCTGATCCCACCTCCTCTGGTAAGATGAACCTGTTCCACTTTAATTCTAATTATACACTTGATTAGGCCATGATTGCATTCTGACTACACAGAATCCCAGAAGGTAGAGAGTCAAAAGGGATCTGAGCGACCTTTTAGTCCAATTCATACTGGACAGGAATCCCCCATCATAACATAGCAGACAACTTCATCTGGCCTCTACCGGAAGACTGGCAAACCCAAGATTTCTTGAGGTGGCCCATTCTACTTTTGCGTATCTTTAATCATTAAACATTTGTTAAGCACCTATGATGTGCCAGGCACTATTGTAAGCAATGTAGATACAAAAAGAGACATGACAGTCCCTGCCCTCAAAGAGCTTACAATCAAATGAACTGCTAGGAAGTTTATCCTCACATCAAGTCAGAATTTGCTTCCAAAATTTAATCCTCACTGCTCCCCCTCCCCCACGGCCACATAGGACACCCTTTCAAATAACTAGAAAACAGTTGTCAAGTTCTACCCCCCACACCCTGTCACTCCTCCCTCCTCCCTGCTCTTCTCCAGGATAAACAAAGGCTTGACCATTCAGTTTTTGCCTAACAATGTTCTCATTGTAACCTTATGCTCTGACCACTTTGTCTATTATTTGCTTACATTTGGATTTGGATTATGCCTATTTTTTTTTTTTTTACTATTTGCATGATTTACTATTTTTACTTTTTTTACTCATTGCACGATTGTGCCCCTAAACTCAAACTAACCTTTCTCTGATGGTGCTCTTTCCTGGGTCTGATTGTACCTCGGCTTTTCTCCAGCTGCACTCCTGGAAAGATCCTCAATTGCACTGACTGGGCAGTAAGAGTACCCTAGGCTGTGCCCTAAGGGTGCTCTGACTATCCTCCTGATGTTATTGGCATGGCTGAGCTCTGCATTTGTTGTATCTCTGACTGCCCTGTCTGTAGGCTGTCAGCATGCTGACTGTATTACTGAAGGATACCCTGAAAGGCTCTCAGCTGTGCTTTTAGAAGACTTTGGCAAATAAACTCAGATCTAAATAACTGAAGTAATATTTATTGTTCATAGGTAGGTAAAGACAATATAGTTTTTAAAATGACAATTTTACCTAACTAGTCTGTTTATTCAATACCATCTCAATTAAATTACTAAAAAAAAATTTTACTGAGTTAGAAAAAATAATAACAATGTTCATTTGGAAGAACAAAAGGTCAGGAACTTCAAAGAAACCAAGGAGAAAAGATGTAAGAAAGTAGATTAAGCAGTGTCAGACCTTAAACTATATTATAAGGCTAGAGCATTGTTGAAGTGTAAAAAAGGATAATTTCAATTATTTTAAATGAAAATTTTCTTGCATAAATAAAACCTATGTAGCCAAGAACAGAAGAAATGCAGAAAACTGGGGAAAACTTTCGTAGACAATGTCTCAGTATGTGATTGGATTGGAATATTGCTGTGGTGTAGGAAATGATGAGCTGGTTGAGATATATATATATATATGTATATGTATGTATATATATCCATGCTTAATTGTAGCCTTCTTTTGGTGGGAAGGGAGGGAGGGGGAGATAAAAAGTGCACAGCAGAGAACAAAAGAAAACCAATAAGGTAGCAAAGAAAAGCAGGGTAGCTTTGAAAGCAATGTGTAGTATTTATTATATAGGGTTTTTTGAAATGGAAATTTATTGTTTTATATTGAATCCTTTCTTATGGTATGTTGTGTACATGGCATTTTTTTTTTCTTTTCTCATTTTGTATTTACGTTTAAAACAAAAGAATTTACAAAAAAAAAATACTTTGGCTATGCCCTTGATTGGGTCTTTCAGCATGTCCTAATACAGCAACCTGGAACTGAGCCTTGGCCCCTGTCCCTGACTCTTGGGTAGCTATAGTCCTGGCCATCCTGTGACATTGCTTCTGACTGTGTTTATGGGGCTTAGGTACAGAAAGGGACCTACGTAGAGAACAATTGCCTGTCTAGGAATGGGGTTGGATAGAAGAAGGGGGAAATGGTAGAAAGAGAAAGAAGAGGACCCAAGCAGCAGGTCTAGAAGAGGAGTCATATGACAGTAAGTAGAGGAAAGGATGAAGAGGAAGGTGGTGTGCCATAATAGAAGAACATAGGCCTTATTTGACATGAGTTGGAGTCAAACAACCTGGATTTGAATCACTCTGCCATGGACTAGCAGTGTAACCTTAAAACTAGGGTCCTTGAATTTATTTATTTTTAACAGTATTTTATTTTTTCCAATTACATGTAAAGACAATTTTTAACATTCATTTTTTTAAAAAATCTTGAGTTTCAAATTTTTCTCCCTCCTTCCCTCCCCTCTCCCTTCCTAAAATGGTAAGCAATTTGATATAGGTTATATGTGTGCAATCATGTAAAACAAATTTCCATATTGGTCATGTTGTGAAAGAAAGAACAGACCAAAAGGAAAAAACCAACCAAAAAAATAAAGTAAACAAGTATGCTCTTGAATTTGTTTTAGATGTCAAAATTATTTCAATATAACTAATTTTCTTTCATAATCACATTTTTTTATTTTATGTATTTAAAAATGTTATTCTAAAAAGGAGTTGAGGAGTGGCTGGGTAGCTCAGTGGATAGAGCACTGGCCCTAGAGTCAGGAGGACCTGAGTTCAAATCCAGTCTCAGACACTCACTAACTGTGTGACCCTGGGTAAGTCACTTAACCCTGATTGCCTTTAAAAAAAAAAAAAGGAGTTGGTAAGTTTCTTCAGGCTGCCCTGCTCTTGTCTGTGACAAGAGAAGGTTAAGAACTTGTAGCTTGGAATCCTGCTTTAAAGTTGGAGAACCCGGATTTAAATTCAGCTTCTGCGTAACTAGCTGCATAAACTCGAAGTAATCACTTCATATCTATAAAATGAGGGGTTTGGACCAGATGACCCCTAAGTCTCCTTCAAGATACAATAGTCTCTGAGGCTTTATATCTGTGCCAAGCTAATCTAGTTATGGGGGACTGGGAACCTGCCTTGCCACCAGAGCTTCTGCCTCCATATGCCCTTATTAACCCGAACTTGTGATTTCCTTGTTGTGGGACGGTGGTAACAAACTCAATTAGAAACAGGGGGCCACTAAACCAGATATAAGGATCCTTGCAGGCTGCATATTGCCTTAGGAAATCACACATTATCTATTTTTATTTATTTTGTTAAATATTTTCTAGTCTCATTTTAATCTGGTTGGGCAGCACCCTAGAGTATTGGGGAAATGAAGGGAAAGGAAAGGAGGCTTTTTTTTTTTTCACATAGTGCCTATTATGTGCCAGGCACTGTGCTATGTGTTTTACAAATATTATCTCATTCGATCCTCATAACAACCCTGTGAAGCAGTATTGAGGTGTAGAGTTGAGAGAACTGGTTCAGGTGTGAAAGAATTCACTTAGACCTTCTCTGTAACCATTGGGAGCTTTATTGATGCAAAAGCAGTGGGCTGGCCCTGGAAGGAGGATTAGCAACTTAAAGAGGGACAGAGGCTTGTTTTGTAAGGACAGGATGAGGAAGATGGTTGCTTACAAGATAGTTTTAGAAGTTTTTATGGGGGTTAAAGATTAGAGACAGGTCAAGGAAGGATTTTATGACATAGGATGAAAGACACAAAGGGATTTCTTTATGGTTTAAGGATTTAAGGACAGGGCAGGAGGGCACAGGTTAAAAATTAAAGGACAGGGGAAACATAGGGTAAGGGACATAAAAGCTATTCTTTTGGTACAGGTTCAAGATAAGGGGGAAAGGACTTTAGGACGCCTTTCAAGTTACAGAATAAGCTGGGGTTTCACAAAATACTGCAAAAGCAACATTAATATTCTCCTAATCCTTAGGGCACTATTTGTATTCACATTAGTAGGTGCTGTTACTATCCCCATTTTACAGTTGAGGAAACTGAGGCAAAGTGAGGTTAAGTGACTTGCCCAGGATCTCAACTGTTAAGTGTTTGAGGTTGGATTTGAATTCAGATCTTCTTGACTGCAGACATAGCCCTCTTGACACAGCACCACTGAGCTGATATCTCTGCTGTAGGAAACCTTCTGTGAGGGAACTCTACCTATGCAGAGAAGCTAGGATTCTAGGACTTTGCCTGGGGCATTTAGAGGTTGCTCTGGGCTTCACAGTTTGTACGTGTCAGAGAATGTGACCTTTCTGAGTCCAGGATTAGCTCTCCATCCTCTACCTTAGGAGGCTTCTCAACTTCCCTCTAGTGTAGTAAAGACCATTTGTGCTTCTTAAAATAGCTGAATATGTTCTGTGCTTCAGTGGATACTGTGGGAGAGGGGGACCCACAGGAGAAGGGGAAAAAGCCTGAATTTGTAGAGGAAAGAAATGTCTCCCCTCCCTTACATTTGTTGTTATTGTTGTTGTTCAGTCAGTTCAGTGTCTGACTCTTCATGACCCCATTTGGGGTTTTCTGGCAGAGATCCTGGAGCAGTTTACTATTTCCTTCTCCAGCTCATTTTACAGATAAGGAAACTGATGTAAACAGGGTTAAGTGACTCGCCCAGGGTCACGCAGCTAGTAAGTGTCTGAGGCCAGATTTGAAGTCAAGAAGGTTGAGTCTTTCTGATTCCAGGCCCAATGCTCTATCCATTGCAGTACCTGGCTGCCACCCTTACATTCTTTTCCCCTCCTTCAAACCACACACACACACACACACACACACACACACACACACGTGCTTGTGCACACGCACACTAGAGCACAAAACTAAACTGGGATGAGGAGCCTTTGATGCGGGGCTGTCTATGAACAACCTGAATCTCACAGTCCTAACAAGACCATGCCTACCCTCTGTCTAGTGCTCTAGAAATCAACACTGCTACTTCTAATTTCTAGGAAAGTGTCTAGGTCAGTTATGTTCACTCCTTCATCTCTCTGTAAGCTCAGCTCCTGATTGTCCAGACTTTTCCACTCTGCCCTTTTCCTAACTCTTCCCCTCTGCTTCCTCTTATGTGTTGTCTTCCTTCATTAAAATGTAAGCTCCTTGAGGGCAGGGGCTGTCTTTGTTTTTATTTGAATTTTGTATTCCCAGAGTTTAGCACAGTGTCTGGGCATATAGTAATCGCTTAATAAATGCTTGTTGACTTGACTTGACTTAGAGTACAGAACGTTCATTCCAATGAGATGATTGCCAGTCCCACACACTGGTTGTTTCAGCTTCAATCTTCACTTTTTCTCTGACTTAGAGTCTGCTGAGGTGTTGTGACAAGGTGAAATATCATTATGCCATTTGTCACAGAAAGGTGTGAGTTTGGTGGGGAGCTCTCTATAGATCTCTTGTCAGGGATGTGCAACAAGTCTATAGTCTGATAGGCTGACTTAGCTCTAATTCTCTACTTGTATAGCTGACTGGTAGGTTCACATTTAGAGGATTAAAACTATGGTTAGAAGATCAAAGACCAGGAAAGCCAAAGCAACGTACGGGAATAAAGTCAAGGGTTGTCCCAAGCAAATATTTCAACCCCAGGATGGATACAAAAGATAGTGGCAAAAAATAGAACACAAGATCAAAGGTAATCAAGGTATTGTTTGCAGGGATCACACAGAATGCAGAGATCAGTAGGATAGGGAGTCAATGTTAAGGAATCAGTCAAGGCAATAGACACAGTGTATGCAGCCACAAGAGGATCTTGAAAGGGTTCCATTCTTCCTCAGGCAAATAGATTCTTATCTCCTCCTTTTACAGCAGGAACCAATAAGTGGCTTTCCAGGACCTGGCCTTCCCAAAGTTGAAAGGGTAATTCTGTTGAACAGAAACATATGCTTCCAGAGTTAAAGGGACTTCAGAAACTGTCTAGTCTGGTCCACCCCTAAGCAGAAATACTCTATAATAAATAATGAATCTGATCAAGTGGTCACATGTACTCGTATTTACACTATTTTGAAATTATAAATATATGAGATATGGTAACTAACTCTAGCCCTATTGAAATAGTCAATGGTTTGAATAATGTGACCACTTTATATGATTCACTATTTGCATTCATTGGGGCCTCACTCTATCCCTGCATTGGTTTGTCCTTCATTCTCAAGAAGGACCATGATATTAGGAAGGTCATGTCATGATATGCAAGTGAATTGGATTTAAGTAAGGGAGGGCTGTGCAAAGTCACCAGCCTCACTTTCTCTTCTGGAGCCCTCTGGGTCCAGTGGTCAGATATGCATCAGGACAACTGGAAATGGCCCCAAATGAACCAGCTTCTACTTAAAGATCTATGGTAATGAAGAAGTCACTACTTCCCAATGGAGCCCATTCTATTTTCAGATAGCTTTAGTTAAAGAAATAATAGCTAGAATTTTCAACAGTATTTTTTGCTCTGTAGTTTGCTTTATGTGTGTTATCTCTTTTGATTTTTTAATTTAATTTTTATTTTTATGTTCAGTTTCAAATTCTCTCCCTTCCTCACCCGTTGAGAAGGCAAACAATATAACCATTATACATTTGAAGTCATGCAAAGTATGTCATTTAATTTTATTAGTATTTCCTTATATTGAGCTAAAATCTACTTTCCTGTCATCTCCATCCACCCTTCAGACCTTTGCATTTAATAGAGCAGCAGTTTGCTTGATATATAAGATATTGGCCATATTCTCCCTCCTCCCTCACCACGATTAAAGATTTACTTTAACTACATGTGGACTTGGTCAGCCAGTTCCATGAGCAATTATCAAAGAAAGACCCTAAAGGCAAGCTTTGGAACTTTGCTTTATTTCATTCCTCCAGCCGCAGAACCTTATCTGCCCCAGCTTCTCCTTAAATTTTTTTTTCATGAATGAATATATTTTATAATCAGTCAGAGGATGAAACTAACTCTGGATCTTCTGATAATCCAGGACACTCTTTTGTTAGGGTTCCCCATGTCACTGGGCAAGTACAAGTAAGGATAGGGAAACCATTATTACCAAGGAAGGTATTCCCTTCCTTGAAGTTCTTAATATGAAATTGATCTAGACCTCCATGTAGATGAGTTACTACTCATTGATTGACTGAGAATATTTGTAACAAGCAGAGCAGCTGGATACTTTCATAAATGGCAACCATAATTTGCCAAATGTGGGTTCTGTCTAACATGGACAAATGTGGGGTATTATAAATAGATTCAGCAAAATAAGGAAGGCATGGAACATGAGATATATTTTTAGAATATGCAAAATCCAGATTATTGGAGGGATCTGTGGTAGGATAGAATAAGTGTCTTGATATTTGTGATATAGTTTGGCCAATAAGGCAAGAGATGGGGCTCTGTGGAGATCTGAATGTTGTTCCCTACAGATAAAATGAGTGCTTCCTAGCACTGGTAATCTTCTGAGTTTTGTTCCCTTCTTAATATTTGTTCCATTTTAGTCTTGTTCAAGAGCTGAATGATTCTTGTTTAAGCAATGAATGAGATGGAGAGGAAGGCAGTGCAGTTTAGCAGAAAAATCCCTGAAATTAAACTAAGACCTGGGTTTGATCCCCTTGTTTGTACTTACTGGCTATGTGACCTCATCCAAGTCTCTTAGCTTCTCTTAGACTCAGTTTCCTAATCTAAAAACTAGAAATAGTTACATTTGCACTGCTTACCCCATAGTGTTGTCATAAGGATCAAATGAGATAATGGATATGAATTTGCTTTACCGACCTTAAAGTACTCTCTAAATGAAAATTATTACTATTAAAGTTATTTTGATGAAGTCCATCAGGACCTCTGTACCAATGTATTGATTGGATGAATACTAGTTACAAAACAGAGAACAGGATACATTCATAAATGACACCCATAATTTGCAAATATGAACTCTGGGGAGGGGTTATATTTGGGATATTGTAATTGGATTCAGCAAAATAAATAGTGATTTGAGGAAGGAAGAAAGGAAGGAAGGGAGAAAGGGAGGGAGATGAGGGAGAGAGGAAGAAGGGAAGAAAGGATATAAGCATTTATTAAAGCCAAGCACTGTGCTAAGCACTCTAAAAATATTATTTTATTTGATCCTCACAACAATCCTGGGCAGTAGGTGCTATTATTATCCCTATTCTACAGTTGAGGAGACTGAAGTAGACAGTAGTTAAATAACCTTCCCAGGGTCACGTAGCTATCAGTGTCTTCAGCACTGTATCCACTGTGCTACATAGCTACAGTGAAAATCTTCAATATGAAATGCTTTGTAAAACTTAAAGTATTATATAAATGAAAGTTCTTACCATGAAGCTGATCTAGACCTCTGTGTAGATGTATTACTACTCATTGATTGGCTGAGAATGCTTGTAATAAGACATAGAAGCCGCATGCAGATAATGAATGGTACCCACAGTTTGCCAAATGTGTACTCTGGCCAACATGGACAAATATGGGGTATTGTAAATAGATTCAGTAGAATAAATAGTGCTATGAGTAGTAATGAAGAAGGCTTAGCACTGCCAGACCTCAAATCATATTTTAAAGCAAAAAACATCAAAGCTATCTGATAATGTGTTTTTTAATGGGGAAGTAGATCAATGGAACAGCTTAGATAAGTAAGAATCAGAAATAATTGAAAAAGTAGCCTACTGTTTCATAAATGACTAAGAGAAAATCTTCTTATCTGACAAGAACTGATAAGAAAACTGGGGAGTTGCTTGGCAGAAATTAAGTTCACTTGACCATCTTATGCCAAATAGGTTTTATACTACATTGATCAGTGTGAATCTTGTGTCAGATATTTCTTTGGTGAGAAATTTTGAGATTCTAGAATATTCACCCATTCTTACATCTCCCCCTCCTAGAGACTCACATTAGGACTGTACTTGGCATTCAGCCAAAAGCTGGAAGACAACTCAATGAAACTTGCTTGGTTTTTGAGGGAACAGGGAGATAGGAATATTGGTGATCAGTATCTACAGTCAGAGGATTATAGCTTTAAAGTTTTTTAAATTTAAATAGCATTTTATTTTTTTCTAATTACATGTAAAGAAAGTTTTCAACTTTCATTTTTTTATAAGATTTTGACTTCCAAATTTTTCTCCTTCTTTCCCTTCCCAGCCTTCCCAAGGCAGCAAACAATCTGATATAGGTTATACATGTGCAGTCATGTTAAACATATTTCAACATCAGTCATTTGTGAAAGAAGAAACAGAACAAAAGGAAAAAACCATGAAAAAAAAAACAAAGAAAGTGAAAATAGTATGCTTTGATCGGCATTCAGATTTTGTAAGTTCTTTCTTTGGATGTGGATAGCATTTTCCATCATGAATCTTTTGGAATTGTCTTGGATCATTGTATTGCTGAGAAGAGCTAAGTCATTCATAGCTGATCATCATACAATGTTGCTGTTACCATGTACAATATTCTCCTGGTTCTGCTCACTTCACTCAGCATCAGTTCATGTAAATTTTTCCAGGTTTTTCTGAAATCCACCTGCTCATCATTTCTTGTAGCACAATAATATTGCGTTACTTTCGCATATACCTTATATACATCATATATACATTGCATGTATGTGTGTGTGTGTGTGTGTGTGTGTACCATAACTTATTCAATCATTCCCTAATTGTGATGGGCATTCCCTCAATTTTTAACTCTTTGCCACCATAAAAAGAGCTGCTATAAATATTTTTGTACATGTAGGTCCTTTTCCCTTTTTTCTCTTTGGGATACAGACCAAGTGGTATTGCTAAATCAAAGGATATACACAGTTTGGTTGCCCTTTGTGCATAGTTCCAAATTGCTCTCCAGAATGGTTAGATCAGTTCACAGCTCCACCAACAATGCATTAGTATCCTAATTTTCCCACATCTTTTCTAACATTTATCATTTTCCTTTTCTGTCATTACAACTTTAAAGTTAAACAGAATAGATCATCTAGTCCTGGGGTTCTTAACTTTGGGTCCACAGACCCCCAGTGGGTCCATGGATATGTTTCAGGGGATCTATGAACCTGCATTGGAAAAATTATAGCTTTATTTAAATATATTTGATTTCTTTTGTTATCCTATTCATTTTATTTTATGCATTTAAAATATTACTCTTCAAAGGGATACATAGACTTCACCAAACTGCCAAAGTGATCTATGATACAAAAAGGTTAAGAACTTTTGGATCTAGTCCAACTACATCAATCAATCAATAAACATTTATCAAGTATCTACTGTACCAGACACTGTGCTAAGCTCTGGGGATAAAAAAAAAAAAAGAGGCAAAAGACAGTCATTGCCCTCAAAGAGCTTACAATCTAAAGGAGTAGACAATAGGCAAACAAATATATACAAAACAAGGTATGTACAGGGTAAATAGTTGTATGTAAATAATTTACATAGAGAAGGCATTAGAATTTAGAGGGGTAGAGGAAAGTTTCCTGTAGAAGGTGGGATTTTAAATTGGACTTAAAGGAAGCCAAGAAGGTGAGTAATAGAAGTGGAGGAGGGAGAGCATTCCAGGCATGGTGGACAGCCAAAGAAAATGCTCAGAGCCAAGAGATGGAATGTCTTGTTCTTGGAATAGCCAAAGGAGGCCCAGAAAAGTTGCGACTTGTCCAAGGTCATAAAGGTAGCAAATGACAGAGGTAAGATTTGAACCCAGATCCTCTGACTCTAAACCCAATGTTTTTTCATTATAGCATGCCACCTCTCTCCTGTGGATGACATTAACAAGCATTAATATAGGCATTCTTGCCTCATTGTGGTTTTCATTGAGATGACTATGGGATCTTGAAAGCTGTGATAATGAAGCATAAGCTCTAGCTGGTTCTTGTGCTGTTGTTGTGTTTGTCCTTTGTTCTTGAAGAGGACCATGACATCAGGGGGATGATGACATGACTTGCAATTGACTTTGATTTGAATGAGGGAGAGCTGTGCAAGGTCACCAGCCTCACTTTCTCGTTCAGAGCCATCTGGGTCCAGTGGCTAGATATTCATCAGGATGATTGGAGATGGCCCAGGATGCAATGGGAGACCCTGGCCCTTTTAAGCTAAGGTCTTTTCAGGTTCTCACTTTGAGTGAGGTAATGCCTATTCAGTGAAAAGCTGATCCTACTAAGCTGGAAAGGCTTAAAGTTCAGGGCCTGGTGACCAGCTGTGTATCTACCATCATTAGTCTTCTTCTTCTTCTTCTTCTTCTTGCTTGTCCTTTGTTCTTGAAGAGGACCATGCCATCAGGAAGGTGATGCCATGACTTGCAAGTGAATTGGATTTAAATGAGAAAGGGCTGTGTTAAATCACCAGCCTCATTCTCTCCCCTGGAGCTATCTGGGTCCATGGGCAAGATATAAATCATAATGACTAGAGATGGCCCCCTATCTAAGCTAAGTGTAGAAGAGACTCATAACTAGGTGATTACAGTTTTTGACTACAGACTAATAAACACCATCTACTAAGACATGGAGAGGTTACAACTCTCATTGGTGGAGGTAGAGAAAAAACCCACACAGATGAAATAAAAAAGATCCTCAAAGAATATGGGGATGAGAATTACTTTCTCAGTATTCAGTGTATCATTCATGGTGCGTTCTCTATATTGAGAGGCAGCTAGTGGCACAGTGGATAGAATGCTGGCCCTCCAATCAGGAAGAATTAAATTCAAATCCAATTTCAGATATTTAGTAGCTGTGTGATCCTGGGCAAATCACTTAACCTCTGTTTGCCTCAGTTTCCTCAATTATAAAATGGGGACAATAATAGCACCTACCTTTCAGGATTATTGTGAGGATCAAATGAGATAATTGTTTAAAAAAAAAAGGACTTAGCATAGTACCTGGTACACAGCAGATCCTATACAAATGCATATTCCTTCCTTGTCCTTATTGTAGGAAGCTATCAGAAATTATATTTCTTCTTCTGACTTCACAAAACCTCAAGCTGGTAAACAATGCAGTTACAAATTGTTACCTGCTAAAAATCAATGTAGGGGCAGCTAGGTGGTGTAATGGATAGAGTGCCAACCCTGGAGTCACTTACATCACTTAACCCTCTTTGCCTCATTTCCTCATCTGTAAAATAAACTGGAGAAGGAAATGGCAAACCACTCCAGTATCTTTGCCAAGAAAACCCCAAATAGGGTCACAAAGAGTTGCACATGACTGAAATGACTGAACAACCACCAAAAAAAATCAACATATTCTTTCTTTGTAGAAAATCATCTTAAATGCCATTTAAACAGAAAATTTCATGGAAGTTAAGGGCAATGGAAGCCAAGGTGAAGCAGAAAGTATTGACAATGATGCAGTGGTCAACCATGCCAAATGTAGTAGTGAATTCAAGGAAAATACAGACTGGGAAACAGCTGTTAGATTTGGTGATTAAGAAGTCCTTGGAGAGAGGTACCCTGGCACAGGGATAGGGTTTGGAGTCAAGAAGACTTGGGTTCGAGGCCTGAATCTGAGACAAATACTGACTATATGAACCTGGGCAACTCTCTGGGACCATAAATTACAGAGTAGGTAGTAGATGGGGCACTTGGATTGGTGGAGAGAGTTTCCTGGCAAGGGGTTCTCACACCAGTGAAATCACTGGTATGGTTCGGAAACAATCAGAAGAAGAAACAGAATAAGGAGACATTGGAGAGAGTTTCCGCAAAGTGGTGGGGATTGAAGCTGGATGGCAAGGGTTGATTACCAATTTACAGAAGAATTATAGTCAACCAAGGAAAGTCATGAAATTTCATTTCCTTAAGACATATTCTATAATTCAGACTGAGCTTCTTTTTTGGCAAGTTGGAATGAATTCAAAATAAAATGCAAAATAATGGAAGGGTAGGAGAATAGCTGAGTTCACATCACCAGTTTACACCAGCAACAACCTGGAAATAAGATGTCCAGAAGTGAAAGGACCCTCAATTACCCATCTTCCTTGCAACTTGCCAGGACTTCTCAACTTGACTTTTTTATGTCTGTGGGAGGAATGGTACCCATAATAGCTGCCTCCTGTACATGATTAACAGTAGCAAATAGTGGAATACACAGATTCTGCCCCCCATCCACCCAAGAATGGGGTCAGGGCCAAGTATCACTCCATCCTCCTAATCCTCCATATTACCCTGAGGCAAATTCTCGTTAGTGCCAGGGATTTGATGTATCCTACAATATAGCTCTATGGAGGGGCAGCTAGGTGGCACAGTGGATAGAGCACTGGCTCTGAAGTCAGGAGAACCTGAGTTCAAATGTGGCCTCAGACCAAACACTTCACTCTTACTAGCTGTGTGACCCTGGGCAAGTCACTTAACCCCAACTGCCTATAAAAAAAAAAAGAAAAAAATATATATCTCTATGGAAGTCTTGCCTAGAGAATCTATGCACTAATGAGATATTACATGGAAATAATTTATTGCAAAGTAAACAAATCCTTAAAGGATTTAGAGGGGATAGTGTATAATGGGAAAAGTGTTGGGCTGGGCGTTAGATGGACCATATCTGAGTCTTGGCTCTACTACTTCCTAGTTGAATGACTTTAGGCAAGTCACTTAACCTGAGACTCAGTTTCCTTATTTGTAAAATGGGAATAATAACACTTGCACTACTTACCTGACAAGGTTGTTGTTAGGAAAGCATTTGGCAAATTACAAATCACCAAAGAATTGGTGGCTAGTATTAAGGTACTAATCTACTTTTACAGAAAAGAAATACTTAGAAAGATGTGATTTATCTCAAAATAAGTAATATGCTGCTGTATCCCCAAGGTGAAAAAAATAGACTTTATGGCAGGAAAGGAAACCTTTCTCCAGATTTCCTTGAATATCTGGCTAATTACCCCCCCCCCAAAAAAAGCCCTTCTCCTTTCATAGAGGATTGGAGGAGATTACTCAGTTGCTTCCTTCCGCAGTCTTCTATGCCCATGGGTAGCAGGAAACACTCCCAGGAATCACCTGATTGTATCTAGCTTTGAAGATTATGAGATGAATTCACTGCAACATAGTAACAATCCTTCAGGGGCAGCTAGGTGGCGCAGTGGATAGAGCTCCAGCCTTGGAGTCAGGAGGACCTGAGTTCAAATCCGGCCTCAGACCAAACACTTCACACTTATTAGCTGTGTGACCCTGGGCAAGTCACTTAACCCCAATTGCCTAAAAA
>NW_020954585.1:42178711-42220804 GCF_900497805.2 Vombatus ursinus
TAGCTGTGTGACCCTGGGCAAGTCACTTAACCCCAATTGCCTAAAAAAAAAAAACTTTTCAATCACATATAATTGAAATTATCTACTTTATTTTTGTGATCTCCACTAGTTTTCATTTGCCTGAGAATTCTCCCCCTCACCATAGTTGTGAAAGATGCCTCTATCCATTCTCTTCCAACTTTTTTTTTTATATTTAAGTCCAGTGTCTTATAGAACTTACTATAGTATATAAGACACTAATCTAACCCTACATTTTGCCAAACTGCTTTCTGGTTTTGCCACCAATTTCTACCAAACTAAGAGCCCTTCTTCAAGTAGTTTATATTCTTGAGTTTATTCAAAAGTGAGTTACAGAGTTTAGTTGTTTCTGATTCTTCTTTATCTAGTTGATTCCACTGATCTTTTCTATTTTTTAGCCCATATCATGGTTTCGATGAATAGTGCTTAATAGTATAATTTGAGGCCTGAGCCATTCTGGCTTCATTCTTACTTTTTGTCATTATTTGTCTTCAGAGTCTAGATCTCACGTTCCTCCAAATGCTTTCATTATTATTTTGCCTAGCTTTATCAAGTACTTCCTTGGTAGTGTAGTTATTATAGTACTAAATCTATAAATAAATTAAAGTAATATCATTTTCATTATATTTGGTACAGGGCACAACCACAAACAATGACTATACCTTCAATTATTTAATTTATTCTTTATTTCTTTAAAGAGTACTTTATAGTTGTATCTATAAAAATCTTGAGTGAGCCATAACTCTAGGGTCAAATATAAACTCTTCTGCCTGGCACGGAAAGCTCTTTAGAATTGCCCCTTATGACCTTCTAGTCATTTTACATATTATAATCCTCTATATATTCTATAGTCCAGCTATACTAGCATACTTACTATTCCTCATGTATGACATTCTATGTTCCTACCCATGCCTTTACGTGGCTGCTCCTTATGCCTGAAATGTTCTCCTCTTTTACCTCCACCACTTAAAATCTCTGGTTTCCTTCAAAACTACACTCAAGTGCCGCCTTCCAAATGAAGCCTTTCATGATAGCCCTGGGTATAAGTATGTTTCCTCCTAAAGTTAGCTGGTATTTATTTTGTGTACATTCTCTTAATAATTATACAACTTGACCATTGCATTGGGGGTGAGGATATTCCTTTAGGCCTTTTCCCCCCCATTTCTCCACTTTCTTGGGGATTTTTACTTTGGGAATTTTTTCAGGTGTTCTTTACATCAGACTATTGGAGAGATTTGCCATCTGGAATTTATTCAATACCTTAGTGTCACAGCAATCCATTAAAGAGAATAATTTCCAATATGTTTTGGCCAGATCACTTCTGTGATATCATTTTGATTGTTTTAATATTTAATTAATAATAATATTAACATTAATGTCTGTTGACTTTATTGTACCTCTAATACACATGGGAATTAATATGAGTAATTTAGGTGCAACACACCTAGAGCACTAGATGCTTAGAAGTTAATTAATTAAGGGAATATCTGATCTAAATAATAAAGATAATGCAGATATGTCACGAGTTACTATTTAGAATGTAAGGATATGTGAAGTACTAACAAAGAGCTTTGAAGAGAGACATGAAACATTATGTGTTTTCTGTAAATTACCCGACAATTTAGACCATCCTAAAAATTCCTAGGAGGATGGGGGTTTCTGAAAATGAGTGGAATTTAATTGCAATACCTCTCACAGAGGAGGAGAGGGTACTTAATAGAGTTAAAATGATGTTAATTAATGAAGGAGTATCTAGAGATAAATTATTAGAATCAACTTGGAATAAAAAGTTATATGAAACACAAGAAACACTAGACATGTTAATAGAATTCCTGACACTATAGAGTATAATATAACTTCTCAAGGGAACTATAGACCCCATTTAGGATTTTTCTCAGGGAGGAAACCATCTCCCTGTGGGGAACAAACATTGGACATTTGAGTTAGAAATGTAACTGAAGCATCACAACAGTGGAAAGCATCTGAAGCGTAAAAAAATATACTTTATTAGAAAGTCTTAAAGGTCCAGTGTTTGGAATCACACAAGGTATAAAAACCACAATACTCGACATCACTTGGCAAGAATATTTGCAGATATTAAAAAGGCAATTTGGCAATAATGGGACACCTCAACAAGTATATGCAGATTTTATGTAAACATACTATACAGCAAAAAGATGCAGGATCATTTGAGTTTGTAACCAGAGTGGATAGTTAACTTCAAAGATCAAGAGGAAAAGGAACAGTAAACCCTGAACAAGCAGAAGCATTAGAATGGATAAAATGTGTCAAGGTATAATATATCTCCAAGAGTTGAAGGAATATTTCACCGGGCTTGGTTATGAGAAAAAGCTGCCAAATTTTGATGAATTATTTCGAATAGTTAATCAATTTAAATGTGTTAAAAACACAACTAAATGCCAGCTCCAGAACATTAATCCAGGTATGTGCTACAGAATCAAGAATGAGGTCACTTTAGATGGCAGAGATTCAAAAGGAGAAATATATGAACACTTGGCAGGCTAGACCATTCCATTTGGCATAATCAAAAAGCAAGGTACCAAAGACCCAGATCCTTTAGTGTAAGATTGTTACAAACAGTGGAATAATAAATGTTGCTTTTGTTTTAATTGTGGTTTGGATGGATAGGAGTGATGCATGTATTAACAAGAGAAATGAATTTGAGTTGCGTGAGATGAATTCCAGAAGGTCAACTTTGGGAAATGGAAATGGAAGCCAGGGGTATAGGGTGTCCCAGACTCTAAACACAATAAAAATTACTTCATTCTCAACTCATTGGCTATTGGTTGATGTAGGAACACTACTATCAGAAAAGAATAATTATTATTTATTATAACTGTGGATTACCTAGTTATAAGTATGTTATGTGTACTCAAAACAATTATAACTTAATTCTTAGTAAACTGTTACCCATGGAAACAGTGTAAAAAAGTTGAGATTACTTTAGGTCCAAATTTGTTTCCAATGAGTAAAAAAAACAAAATTTTTAACATTTTGTGGGAAAGCATTGTTATTCATAAAATCTAAGATAAATTTAACAATAATCTGGAAATTCTTTACCTTGCAATATCTAAATTGAAGAATAAAACTAGGAAATTATATGCAAAAAATATAACCAAGTGATAGATACATCAGAAGAAGTTGCTACATTAAAACAGAAACCAAAGACTATATTAAAAATTTATGGGTTCCAGAATCATTAAAAATAAAAGAATAGAAAGAAGGGAAGGAAAGACTTATTAAAGTGTTTACTGTGTGCTGAGCACTGTCCTAAACACTAGGGATACAAATAAAAGCAAGAAGAAAGAAAGTCTCTGTCCTCAAAGAGCTTGCATTCTAATGGGAAAAGACAAAACACAAAAGGGAGGTGAAAACAGGATGATAAGGGAGAGAAATGAAGGTACAAGGGGCATGGTTTTGAAATCCAGAGAGTCAAGAATATGCCATGGGAAGATAATGAAGGCAGGCCATTCAGGGTCCCTTCACAAAATAGAGGATCCAGGAGGAACTCACCGTTGGGAGGAGGAGAATGGGCCTTGCAACAGGACAGTCCAGGGTGAGCAGACCAGAAATACATTCCAATGAAAAAGTCAAAAATTGTTTCTAGAACTGGAGACAACTCCAATTTGGATGATGATGTTTCATTTGCGTGGTGATATCCACCAGATTCGGGTAGTTCCACTATATGTATCAAAGTCAAAGGTACAATCAAAGAGGCATAACACCTCTAAGGATGAGGGAGGCTCAAACTCTAAAGCAATCCCATTTTAACCTGATATGCCAGTTATAGCAAGAGAATAGATTACATTGAAATGGGAATATAATAAGCTAGCTGTGAATATAGAAACCAATGATAAGAGTGTAAGGAATATCAAGCTAGATTTATATATAATAAACCAGGTTAATCTAAATAAATAATCATTCATATGTATATATATAAACACATTGTTTTAATGTGTTTGTATGCAATTACCTTTTATATGCAATATATTACCATTCATTAAGATGTATTTTGTGGTTTATCTAATATTATTATATACATATTATTGTTATATTTGCATATATAGGATATTATATATGAATCATGTATTTGATTGTCTATTTGCTAATATAATTGTGTATATACAGTGTGTGTATATTATATATAGTGTATAGTATAATTGTGTATATACAATTCTCAACTTTCACAAGGATAACATTCCTAGAAAATGGCACAAAAGTAAAAAAATGCAAATGTTGATACATCGAACCAATGGGAAATAAAGGGTTAGGTTTCCACAACCACCAAAAGCTATAATCTTTCACTAGAGATTGCTGAAAATATACTTTCTGCATATAATTCTTTATAACAAAACATTAAGTCTGATAATAGGTGTTTTTCCTAACACAATAACAGTGAAATAATTCATAAAATGCAATACACAAAATAAAATTGGTAACATGCAAAACATTTTTCTCTCTAGTAATTTCCTTGAGTTCTGTGACCTTTTGTATTAACATCTCAACAAAAAAATGTTTATTTCAGACATTACTCACTTTTCATACCACATGAAATCTTTAGTACCATAAATACTATATAGCAAATAAAATTCTCAAAACTAAAGCATTTTTTTAACTCCCATCTTATCTTTTATTCTGTCAGATGGTAGTGTGATGGTCTTGTACTGTATACAATACTGCTATAAACTTCTCTACATTGGCTTCCTTCTAAAAATTAAGGGAGAGGTTTCTGGGATTTTAGTCACTGCTGTCAAAAATGCCAAGATTGGTGAGGCATCTGGTACCATCACCTTAGATCCCAAAGGACTTACACTATACTTTGGGGGCATAACTGCAACACCAAATTTGAGTTTTAAAGGCAAACAATGAAAATATGCAAGTGCGTGGGAAGCACTTTACAACAGTAGAGTGACTGAGGCTAGTGAAGCAACTGATAAGATACCAGCCACTTCACAAACATGCGTGCCTTGCACCTCTAATTTTTTTCTGTACTGTGCATAGCCACAAAAATGCACAATTGCCAACATGAAAGTGAAAATGAGGCTACTAAAAGAATCACATGAGTTCTTGAAGTTGTGAGAGTTAAACCCATGATTGTTGAGGATTGACTATATAATGAATATCATGAATGGAAAGGTTTATTTTTGCCTATTTGCTGATTGTATGGAAGAAAAAAATATATTGTGTTGATTTGATATAAAATACGGTAGTTATGTAAATTACTTTTGTTGGTTATATGAAGTTTGTACATCTCTCTTATCTTGACATTTCAATTTGCTGAGAACTACAAGTGTTCACTGAGGAGATGATGTAAGAGTGTCCTTTTCAGATACTGCTTTGTTCATTGTGCTGAAAAGGTTAGAAAAAGTATTTTTACATAAAGGGAAAAGAATTGTCTATACTCTCAAAGGATGTAAAATATCGCTGCTGTTAGAAATTAACATTTTTATTCCCAGAAAGAATAGGAAAAAAATTTTGTTTGAATAAAAACTGCCAATATATTTGTTTGAAAAAAAAAAAGCACAACTTTCAAATGGGATTTCATCACTGTTGGATAGAAAATTAACTGTGATGTAAACATGGACTCAGAGCTTGTGAGTGATGTAAAATTATGCCTTGCTTGCATGTGAACTATTTGGTGGTTTAGAGGAACAAAGAAATAACTTTTATTTATTAAAAATTAGGAAAATATGAATACAAGGAAGGAAAGGTCAAGTTGAATGACCATATTGAAGACTTTATAGCTACAGGGCATTATGGTTGCTCAGCTTACTTGCATATAACTATTTTAATTTTTTAATGAGAAATGGCATAAACATTTGGTGATTGAGGTATAATTTTAAAAGACTATTTAAAAAGATTTGGAGAGTGATTACTTTTTAAGTAAAGGGTGGTCACTAAGAACTGGGAGGTTTTGATTTAAGCTGTTGAAAGATATAGGAACCTAGAACAGGAATCTGATACAGGAAGCTAGTAATAAGACTCTGTGGTGCAAATTGAAGACACAGTAGAAGTGGAATAGTTGTACTGCTGTGATGGAGGCAGTGGAAGCAATCAGCCAACAAAAGGTCTCATTTACGTGATTCCTGATTGATGGGACAGAAAGTTTATTTCATTAGTCAAGAGTTTCAATGATAGCTATTGTTGTTCACTGCCATTTAGAATAGAAACAGATTTTTGTGTCTGTTGCTCCTTTCTACTGCCATTGGTTTCAGAAGGAAAAGCACAAGTGAAGGCAGGTTTTGCAACTATTTGGTATCCTGGTGAGCTAGCTAGGTTCGCCTTGCCTAAAGAGCTATATTGCTATGATTAGATAATTAAATATACAGGAAGGTGAATAGCTGTCTGAAATTATCTGTATACCCCAGAGATAGCTAGTTTGATGAGCTTTGCAGATCTTTCAAAGGGAACTGCTATTCATGTTAAGAGGAACTACTTTCTAAACCCCCTCTTAAGAGTTATTATAAGTTGGAAGAGTTTATAAATACTTAGTTCAAATAAAGAAAAGAAGATTTGCACATTTGGAGGGTAGTGAGGACTCCTTTACCAATAAGCAGTAAGCACAGAAGCCATTTCATGTGGTATGGGTATCCCTGAATATGTCAGTGACACCAAAGTCTGCAGTCCAGAGTAGTAAGTTATCTCAACCACAAGGTTTTTTCCCCCTTTGGGTGTTTTTCTACAAGGATCCTATGTGCCTTCCCTTCCTGACAGACACAAATGCATTGGTGAGAGATTGTGATCAGATTTCTTTGTAGATTGTGATATTTTTATTTTTTATGCACTTGCTTTCATATGAGTGAATACCTATGATATTATTTCTTTTGTTTTTATTATATGATTATATGTAAGATCTAAAAGCTTCACTACTGTGAATGGTTGGAGGTAGAAATAGAAATACATCACAGGGGGTGGGGGGCATATTTTTCTTCTGGGTCTTTCTAAGACCCTGAGAAAATTTGAGTGCAACTTTGTTGTTGTGGTCTATCTCTGAGAAACTAGACCTACTGCTATGTGTGAACAGGTCACACGGGTACTCCAACCCAGAGAATCAGTAAGTGTCTACGTGACCATGTGAATTGTGGGAGTGAGATTGGGGGTGGGAGTGACTTCATCAAGCATGCCACCCTAGACTGCATGTTGTCTCCCAGTTAGAATGTAAGTTCATTGTGGGTAGAGGATGTTTCACATTTCACTGTATCCCAAGTATTTAGCACAGTGTCTATACCTTTTAATGACTTAAATCAAAACCTCCTGGTGTATAGTGATCATTTAATAAATATTTGTTGGATGATTGTTGTTTAATTCATCTTCTTATTTCTCTTCTAATCTATTCTTAATCCTATATAACAATTCATAGGCCGTACTCTTACCTGTTCCTTCTTTATATTTTTTGTCTCTCATGAGGGTAGAGCTCTTGTGATACTAAATTTGCATTCTCTCTTCTATAGCATTTTTGTGTTATTATATGTTTAAATGTTAACTCCTTCATTTTTTGCTGAGACACACTCTGAGAAGGTATCACATAATGGTCTTATGGAGAAAATGGAAAGATATGTTCTATATAACAATACAATTGAATGTTTTCAAAAATGGTTGAATGAACAGACATAGGGTAGTGTCACAGAGATTTGTCCTTGGTCCTGTGCTGTTTAACATTTCTATCAGTGACTTAGATAAAGGTATAGATGGCATCCTCATGAAATTTGCATATGACTTGCAGAGATAGCTAACACACTGGATGACTGTCAGGAACCAAAAAGACCTTGACAGAGTAGAACAGTAGGAGGAATCTAATAACATGAAATTCAATAGGAATAAATGTAATGTCTTAGAATGGTTTAAAAAACCAGCTTCACTAGTATAAGATGGTGGAGTTGTCATTTGATACCAGTTTTTCTGAAAAAAAAAAGATATGAGTTTTTAATGGACTGCAAACTCATTATGAGTCAACAGTGTGAAGTAGCAGTCTCCTCCCCGCCCCCCAAAAAAAGATAATGTGATTTTGAGTTATGTTATTTCTCCAGGAATAAGGAGGTGACAGCTCCTTAATATTCTGCTCTGTTCAGTCCACATATAAAGTACTGTATTTGGTTCTAGGTACCACAGTTTAAGAAGGACATAATAAGTTGGAAAGCACCCAAAAGAGGGTAATCAGTATGATAACATGACTTAGTTCAAGTCATAGGAAGATTGGTCAAAAGACCTGGGAATACTTAGTCTGGAAAGGAGAAGACTAAGCTTTCTTCAAGTATTGAAGGGTTCTATAATATGAAGTGAAAAATAGACTTGTTCATTTGTCCTCACAGGGAAGAACCAGGGAGAAGTTGCAAAGAGACAAATATAGTGCTGGAGTCAGGAAAATGATCCTAATAATTATTGCTGTCCAAAAGTAGACTGGGATGCCATGGTAGGTGGCAGATTCCCCTTCATTGAAGGTCTTCAAAAAGAGGCTGAGCATTTGCTAGATATATTATGGTAAGAATCCCTTTGGATTATGGATTGGACTACATGACCCATGGAGGTATAACTCTCAAACTTTAGGTTTTTGTTTTTGTTTGTGTGTGTGTGTGTGTGTGTGTGTGTGTGTGTGTGATTCTATGACTCTCAGAAATATCAGTTCATGAAGGAAACAGTGTGAAATGGAAGCAGAGTCATGGGCTAGGAGTTGCTCATTGGCCAAAATTATGAGGACTGCTTTATAACCTACCCTTATCATGATCACTAACTACTTCTAAATCCAGATTATCCTGTTTCTTATTCTTGTGGTACCTCCTACCATTTTGAGTGTTGGCTGTCTTTGGGGACTCCTAGAGCTCCTCTCCTGAGATCAGCTGCTGTCTGGACATGTTTGTAACTATCACCAAAAGACATCCAAGGAGCTAAGAGAATGTTTCACACTTTTCCTTATATAAAGGTAGCAGTGCTTCTAACATTGCTATGTATCCATGACTTCTATTCACAGTGAGAAAATAACCTGCGATCTCTGGGGAATTGCTTGACACAGTCCTGGCATCAGGGTTTAACCTGACCTCTGAAGCTACATAGCAGTGATCAAATGCAACATCTCCTATGGCTCTACGGTCAGTTCTACCCGGATGACCCAGTTTCACCAGAGCCAAACTCAACATCATATGACAGAGGAAGTAGGGCTATACTAGTTGAGCCCTCTTGCTAGGACAAGCTGGAAATGAAACATCAAAAGAAGTATTTCATCTACCTACCCTGAGGAATATTTTAAGTCTAATGAAAAAAGGAGAGGGAGAATTTTTTTGTTTGTTTTTTGTTTGTTTTTGTTTTTTGGTTGTTGTTGGTTTTTTTTTCCTAGAGAAAAATAACTTGGATTGCACTTAGCAAATTGTATCATGCTTCAATAATCCCTAATTGTCACAAAGGCCAATATTTAACATCAGTATGTTCTCAGGGATGCTATGTGGCTGTAAATCATGAAATATCACGATCTCAGAAAAATCAAGGTTGCAGGTGACCCACAAGGGCAAATGTGGGCATAAGCAAAATGCAACTAATGTTACCAATGATGTTAGGAAACTGGAGCTGTCCAAAAGTAGAAAGGACTGCCTTGGGAGGTTATATGAAGCAGCTAGGTGGCAAAGTGGATTAGAGCTCTGAACCTGAGTTCAAATCCTGTCTCAGATTCTTAGCTTCTTATGACATTGGGCAAGTCATTTAACCTCTTTCAGTCCAAGTTTCTTCATCTCTAAATTGCAAATAATAACTCCTACCTTACAGAGTTGCTGTAAGGCTCAAATGAAATGACATGTAAAAGCACTTTGCAAACCTATATAATATGCTACCCATGACTTGCATTTAAGAAATGTCGTAAACATTATACAAGAGCAGAATAAAAGGAGGGTTTGTCATGTAGGGAGAGTAAGGGATAACAGATAGTTTGAATGCTGAACTGGTATACAATAAATATTAAAAGAAACAGGGTTAAGCTTTGAGCCCATTGGTTACATTTATAGAAAGATCTAGACAAATCTTGACATTGGGGACTAAGGGTAAAACAACCCTCCTCCCAACAGAGGGGTAAATGAACTCTAAGTAAAGAATCAGGTATCTGTATTTAAGCTTAGCTGAAATGTTGGTTTGTTTTCTTAACTTTTTTTTGCTCTAAGGTGGAATTCTGTGGCTCTAGGACAGGGGTACCTAACCTGGGTCCATGAACTATTTTAAAAATATTTTGATAACTGCATCTCAATGTAATTGGTTTCCATTGTAATCCTATTTATCTTATTTTACACATTTGAAAACATTATTCTGAGAAAGGGTCTATCAACTTCAAGGTGTCCATAAAACTTGCTGTCCCCCATGCCTGGAATATTCTCCTTCCTCTTCTCTGACTACTGACCTCCCTGGCTTCCTTTATGTCCTAACTAAAATCCCTTTTAATTATTTCATATTTATCCTGTATATAGCTTTCTTTGTATATATTTGTTTGCATGTTTTCTCCCCCATTAGACTGTAAGCTCCTTGAGGGCAGGGTAGTCTTTTGCTTCTTTTTGTATCCCTAGCACTTAACGCAGTGCCTGGCACATAGTGCTTAATAAATGTTAATTGATTGAAAGATCATTATAAAGTACCAGAATTTTTTAAAAGCCTCAACTTTTTGTTTGTTTTTAAAAGAAAGACACAAATAAGAATCACACAGGATGTAAAGATGTGAAAGGTTTGCAATATGCATCACTGAAGGTGCTAGCCTCAAATATGAGCTCACAAATCCATCAAATAATTAATTATTTGAATAGCTCTCTGTTTCATTTTCATCTTCAGTTGAATAATAGCACAAGTGTCCATATGGCAGAGTATTTAAGATCATGGATTTCAGGCTTAGAGAGAAATTAGAGGCCATCTAGTCTGACAACCTCATTTAAGAGACAAGGAAAATGAGGGCCAGAGAGGTAACTCCTCTAGTATCATAAAATTAGTAGATACCAGCACCAGTTGAACCTAGGTCCTCTGATATCAAGTCTATTCTTTCCACTACTCCACAGTACAAACAGTGAAGGTAATTTTGGTGGATGAACACTTCTAATGACTCTAGGAATATGTATGTCATGCCAGATCAGACCTACCTACCCATGGGGAACAGTTCCTCTCCCCATTCAGCCATGATGATTTCCACATGGGTAGTGCAAGCCATAATTATCTTCATGAGGTCATTACATCATTGCTTGGCCATAGGATCTGAAGAAATAGAAATGAGTAGGAAGAAGTCCAAGAGGAAGCAAGAGAATGCAGAATCAGGCACTTTAGCACCTACCCTGCTCTGCTACTGCTAGGCAATTCCATTGGTGCTGGATCTGCCCAAAAAACTAGGCAGATCATTTGGGCAGGACAACATCTCACTTTTGCAGTCTAGCCTAGGGACACACTAAGGCATTTTGCCATGCCCATCATGAGGTTTAAATAGCTCTACCCCTGAGAATGGTTGGAAAGCTTGAGAATTCAAAACAATGCTGAGACCCATCTGTAGTAGTATCATCAAATTTGAAACCGTGAAATGGTCATTAACATATTGTTGAATGCAAAGGATGTTTAGCCTGAAAAACAGAAGGATTATGCAGGACATGATTATGGCTTACAAGTATTTAGACACAGAAGCTGCCTAGAACTTAGTCTCCTTGATTCCAGAAGGAACCAAAATGGCAGAAGTGACATAGGTAGATCTGAGCCCAATACAAGAAAACCCCAGCAGGTAGAGAAATCCAGGAGTAGAAAGAGTTGCTTTAGGCAGTAATGAGTTCTCCAGAATTGGAGATCTTCAAGCTGAAGTTTATTTCTAAATAATAGCTCATATTTGTAGGTACTGCCTTCAGAGATGCATATTTCTGAAGCTTAAAGCCATAAAGAGGGGTTTGTGTGTAGGTAAAAAGTCATCTCCGTGTTTTATCCATGTAAATGAGACAATATGGCACAGTGAATAAAAAGTGGGCTTTGAAGTCAAGAAGTCCCAAGTCTTCTGCTCTGTAACATCCTGACTGTGTGTCCTTGGGCCTCTTTCAGCCAGTCAGGTAATTCTCTGATGTGGGACTCTTGCAGACATGCAAGTAGTGAAGGTCTCCTCATTTGGGAGTTCCTTAGCCATTGAAATTACAGGTCAAAAATATTTTTTTTAAAAAATCTCACATAAATATCATGAGTAGAAATATAGAAAGGATCATATGAGGGGATGCAGAATTAAATCAGCAGAGTAGCTAGGTGGCACAGTGGATCCAAGCACCATGGCTGGAGTCAGGAAGAATTGAGTTCAAATCTAGCCTCAGATACCATTTACTTTATGACCTTAGGCAAGTCACTTAACTCTGTTTGCTTCAGCTTCCTTATCTGTAAAATGGGAATAATAATAGCACCTACCTCCCAAAGTTGTTGTGAGAATCAAATAAGATAAAATTTGTAAAGTGCTTAGCACAGTGCCTGGCACATAGTAAGTTCTATATAAATGTTGGTTACTATTATTTTCAAACCTAGGATAGTATCACACTGATTAAAGATATATAAAGAGAAAAAGAAAAGACAGAAGAAGGACAATGACTCCTAAGGCAGCAAAACTTCAGCTAGACCTGAAAGGAGAAAGAGGAAAAAAAGCATTTTCTTTGCTTGTCTTTGTTGATTCCCTTGGTTTTGCCCTGTTAAGAGCAGGATTGGTGTAACTTTTTTTTTTAAATTATGAACTTAACAAACTTCAAAAAACAAGAACATTTCAATGTACAAACAACAGAAAAGAGGATTATTTATGAAACTGCAAAATTTTGTTTAGTTTGTGTTTTTAAAAAATAATGTCCATTACACTTAGCATAGGAGTAACAAAACTGTTCTGCTTGCCTACATCCTTTTTGGAAGGATCTTCTGCTTTCTACTATCTTTTTTTATAATGTTGCATTGATGCTATTTTTTTCTCTGTTTGCATCTATCACTGTCTACCAGCTCGGCCCCCAATCCTACCCCCAACCAAATTTAAGTCTTCCCTTATATCAAATTATTCCACTTGAGTCATGTGGTGGGACATACCTGTAATCCCTGCTACTAAGGAAGCTGAGAATGGTAGATCACTTGAATTCTGCACCAAAGGCAATCAGAGATCCATATTAAGTCTGGCATCATTATGGTGAACCCCTGGGAGCACAGGACCACCAAGTTGCCTAAATAGGGTTGAGATGTTCCAGTTTGGAAATGGAACAGATCAAAGCTTCAGAGGGTAGTGGCCACTGTCCTTCAACCCTAGGCAGGATAGGGAGACCCTCAGGATAGGGAGACTATTGATCTCAAAAAACCAACAACCAAATTAATGTAACTGAGGGAAAAAAAAACACATTGGCTGTATCTGAAAATGCATGTCACTTTCTACGCCTCTCTAGTCCTTCTATTCAATGTCAAAAGGTAGGAGGTATGTTTCTTCATCCATCTTTTGAAGTCATGGCTAGTAACTGAATTGTTTCTGAAATCTTTTGAAATTTACCTTGTTGTGGTCATTGTGTCAATTATTGTTCTTTTTCTGCTGGCTTCACTCTGTATCATTCCATATATGTCTTCCCAGGTTTCTCAAAATCTGTCATATTCCTTATTTCTTGTGAACAATACTATTCCATTGAATTTATATGACATAATTTGGTTAGTCATTGCTCAGTTGATAGACACTCATTTTGTCTAGTTTCGACTATAAGAAAAAGTATTGCTATAAATATTTTTTGTCCATATAGATTATTTCCTTCTGCCTTTAACCTCTTTGGTGTTTATGGCTAGTAATAGTATCACTGGGTCAAAGAGAATGCAGAGTTTAATGATTTGGGGTTTGTAGTTCCATATTATTTTCCTATATGGTTAGTCCAATTCACAGACCAACTATACATTAGTGGACCTTTCTTCTGATAGCCTCTCTAACAATTGTCATTATCTTTTTTTTTGCCATCTTTGTCAATCCCACCTTTGATGGGTATAAGACTGAACCTCTAAATTGCTTTAATTTACAATTATATTATTAGTGATTTGGAGCATTTTTAATATGGCCATCAATGACTTGTACCTGTTCATTTGAAAACTGCCTATGCAGGAGAAAATGTAAATGATATAAAAACAAAAGATATCAATAAGAACATCTTTTAAAAAGGAAATTTCTTGTTCATATCCTTTGAATAGTTATTCATTTGGGAATGGCTCTTGTTTTCTATGTAGTTTTTATAACATTTTGTCCTTTGTTTTGAATGTTTATTTCATAGCTTATTTTTGTTGATGGCTATTAAATTTACAATATTCTAATGGATCTGTGATCTCGCTTGAGTGAAGTAACTTTATCAACTTGAAACTTAAGTTTTTTAATAAAATTTGAAGGAAAAAAACAGAATTGGGTTAATAATCAGGGTAAATTAGAATTAGCAATATGTGAAGCAGATTGAGCCCCTCTCCTACTCCATAACTTCTACTCACTCACTGAGAAGAGTCCCTTTGGAAAGGCTAATAATTTTTACTCATTGCACAATGCTTGGAGGCATATTCACTTGTCTGTGTATATATTGTATTCCTCCCAATATAATGTAAGCTCCTTAGGGGCAGGGGCTCTTATTTTTTTAATTTTCTGTTGCTAGAACCTAGAAAAATGATTATTCATGGTAGGCACTTAATAAATATTTCTTGAATGAATGATGGAATATGATAGGATTTAATTATGTGGTAATGGCCTGTAGCTGTTAATTTTTTCTTCCTTTAAAATATTGGTGAGAGGAAGACATGGCAAAAGGGAGAGTGAGAAAGAGAGGGGGGAAGGAGGGAAGGAGAGAAAAGATGAAGAGGAAAAAAAGGAAGGAGGAGGAAGAAGCAATGGAGAGGGAGAAGGAAGAAGGAAAGGGAGAGGGGGAGGGGGGAAACAAGGTAGAAGGAAGAAGAGAAAGGAGAAGGGAGAGAGGGAGAAGGGAGAAGAGAGATGGAGTGGATTTGTCAGTAATACAAATAGTGCTTCAGTTCTAATATATTATGGGGAATATCAAAGTATCAATAGGTTAGAAGGAACTTGAGAGAGGTCATTTAGTATATTGCCTTCAGCCTGGGTGCTTAAAATACTATTAAAAGGTAACTGAGCAGTCCAAGGGAATATTTCATGCCTTTCCTTGTATAAAGAGAGCAGGCTTTTAATATGGTTATGCATCTATAAAATAATTAAGTGCCTACTAGGAGCCAGGCTCTGTGCTAAGTTCTGGGGATAAAAAGAAAGGCAAAAGACAGTCCTTACCCTTTAGGAGCTCACAATCTAATGGAGGAAACAACAGGCAAATGGCTATGTACAAAGAAGCCACATGCAGAATAAATAGGTAACAACCAACAGACGGAAGGCACTAAAATAATGAGGAATTGGGAAAGGCTTCTTGTAGGATTGGGATTTTAGCTGGGACTTGAAGGAAGGCAAAGAAGTCAGGAGGAGGAGGTGAGGAGGGAGAATATTCCATGCATGGGGGATGGTCTCGTTCATGAGACAGGAAGGAGGTCAGTGTCACTGAATGGAAGAGTACATGGGGGACTGGAGATTTGTATAAAGTATAAGAAAACTGGAAAAATAGGGGAGGGGCAGATTATGATGACAGAAGATTTTATATTTGACCCTGGAGGTGACAGGGAACCACTCTAGTTTGTTGCATAAAGGGGTGAAATAGTCAGACCTGTGCTTTTGGAAGATCACTTTGACAACTGATTGGAGGGTAGACTGGAGTGAGGAGAGACTTATGGTAAGTAGACCAACCAGCAGGCTATTGCAATAATCCAAACACGAGGTGATGGGAGCCTGCTATACAGTGATAGCAGTATCAGAAAGAGACAGAGAGATGGGGGGAGGGGAGAGATGAAGAGAGACAGAGGGGAGGAGGAGGAGGAGGAAGAGAGAAAGAGAGAGAAAAAGGGGGGAGAGGGAGGGGAGAGAGAGAGAGAGAGAGAGAGAGAGAGAGAGAGAGAGAGAAAGGAGGTAAATGTGAGAGATGTTACAAAGATGATAGTGACAAGCCTTAGCAACAGTTTGGTTATAAGGAGTGAGAGAGGGGAGTGGAAGATGACCTCTAGATCTTAAGTCTAGGAGACTTGGATGATAGTGTAGCCTTCAATAGTAATAGAGAAGTTTGGAAGACGAAGGGAATGAGACAAGTTGATTATGAAGGTGTCTACTAGATAGTTGAAGATATAAGACTGGTAGTCAACAGAGAGATTAGAGCTAGATAATCATGAAAATCATTAACACAGACATGATAATTATATCCATGGGAGCTGATAAGATCGTCCAGTGAAACAATATAGAGGGAGAAGACAAAAGGGCCTAGGACAGAGTATGCCTATGGGATACTCAAGATTAGTGGGCTGACATGGATGAAGATACAGCAAAAAAGACTGAGAAATACCTTGCATATTTAAGAGGATTGGTTGACACAGCATCCTGACCTCTGAAGCTGCATAGCAGTGATCAAATCCACCATCTTCTATATCTCGATGGTCAATTATACCTGGATGACCCAGTTTCACTTGAGCCAAACTCACATCACATAATAAGATAGTCCAAAAAGGGCTAGACACATGAGCCTTCTTGGTGGTTCAGGCAGAACATGAAATGAAACATTTCAAAAATAATATATTGCATTTTCCTTTCTTGAAAAATTTTTTAATATTGGGGGGGGAGAAGAATAAAGGATGGTAAGGGAGAGACAGACAGAGAGAAGCAGACAGAGAGAGAATATATTTTTCTGAAGATTATCTCTCAAGAGAAGAGAGGAGGAGAGTGGATTACATATAGGAAATTGTACAGTGCCTTTAATATCCCTAGTTCTGCCTGACATAAGGTCCTTTTAACATCGATATTTTCTCAGGGATGCCCCATGTGAATGGCCAGGAATCATAAAGTACCACTGTCAAAGAAGAATCAAAGTTATGAGTGACCCAAAGGGCAGTATTGGGCATGCGTAGACTAGACTATATTACCCAGGATGAATCACATTTGAGAAGTTACATAAAAGACATTCTCAAGGATGACCATGAGGAGAATGAGAGGCGAGCTAGTCATGCAGAGAGGGTGAGGGATGACAGATGAGAAACCTGAATGTTGGACTGGTAGTGATGAAATATTAAAAGAAACAGAATTAGGCCTCTAGCACATTGGGTGAATTGTTTCTAGTGGATTTACAGGAAAGCACAGACAAATCTCACTCTTCGCTTCAGGGGACTGGAAGTAAAGCCTGCCTCCTCCCCTAAGTGCAGTGATTGATTATAGGTATAAAGTGAGGCACATGTTACCAAGCTTGGCCAACGTGTTGATTGTTTTGTGTAACTATTCTTCTTGTTACAAGAAATATTTAGGGGGATAAGGGAGGGGCCATTGGAATGTGACAGATTATAAAAGAAGCATCTCTCCTGCTCATTTATCTTCCCTCAGATCCCACTGCCAAAGCAATATGGTTCACATTATCCATATGGAAACTAACATGGCTGAATGTGAAGGAACATTTTTCCCCATGTGAAGGCAGGGCTAATGAGACATATAATTCCCAGGCTCACCTGGGCATCAAAAATATTTTAAGATGAGAAATAAAGACATGAGTAAGAATCACACAGGATGACAAATTACGGAAAGGCTGTGATCTCTCTCTGTGAAAGGAGTAGCCGTATTTGTGAAATCCCAGATCCATCAGTAAAAGCATCTTTTTGTTTAGTTTTTTAATCATGACGCGAATGACAGTAAAATCATTACGGCAGGTTCATAGGGTCATGGATTTTGCCCTGGAAGAGATCTTCAAAGTCATAATAAAACTAGAGGTGAAAGGAATCTCATAGGCCATGTCATCCAACCTTCCTGTGTAACAGATAAGGTGAAATGCTTAACCCAGGCTCACACGGTTATTAAGTAGCAGCTAATTTCAGGATTTAAATCCAGTCCCTCTAGTGCCAAAACCAGAATTCTTTCCATTTCTACTTTAAAGTCTCAAGAGCCAAGGTGAGCCTGGAAATTCATATGCCATGTCAGCCATGCCTGAATATTAATTTCCACCTGGATAATGGGAACCATGATGTCTTCATGAGGCTCTCCCATTGTTTCTTGGCAGTGGGATCTGAGGGAAGATAAATGAGTATGAAAGAGTTAAAGAAGGAACAAATGAAGAGCTGGGCACTTCAGCGTCTAACCTAGTCTGGTACAATGAGGCAAATCAATCAGTGGTGAAACTGCCCCCAAATTTGAGCACATCATCTGGTCAGAATGTTAGTTTTGCAGTCAGAGATGGGTGGTGGCCTAAAGGATTTTGCCCTGCTGATCGTGAGATTTGATAGCTGCTTCCATGGCATCCCTGTTTATAGCTGAGAAACTTGGGAATTCAAAACTACATAGAGGCTCATCTAGAACAGTAGCCCCAAATTTGGTCATATGATTATCATTTGAAGGACTAGGGATATTAGGCCCAGAGAAGAAAAGACTTACGGTGAACATGATCACCAAGTATTTGCAAAGCTGTAAGGCAGAAGCAGGATTAGGTTTCTATTGTTTGGCTCCAGAGGGAAGAACGCAGAGCACAGGTACAAGTTGGAAAGAGGTAGAACTTAACCACAGTACAGGGGAAAATTTCCTGTCATTGGCACTAGCCAAGAATGGAATGGGCTGTCCTGAGATGTAATTAGTTCTCTGACTCTGGAAGTCTTGAAGCAGAGGTTGGAAAACCACTGGTTGAGAATGGTCTAAAGGAGATTTCCACACAGGAAGTAGTTGGAACAGATGGTCTCTGGGATTCCTTCTAACTCTAAGATTCTAGGATTGTAACTCACTGTACCAACCCAGCTACTTACATGACTGGAAACCCACCACTAAAACTATCACAAAAATTAGTATTTCTTTCTGTAGGTTATTCTTCTTTCACAAGATAAGAATTCATATGACAAGGGGCAGCTAGGTGGTGCAGTGGATAGAGCACCTGAAGTCAGGAGGACCTGAGTTCAAATCCAGCCACAGACCAAACACCTAACACTTACTAGCTGTGTGACCTGGGCGAGTCATTTAACCCCAGTTGCCTAAAAAAAAAAAAATTCGTATGAGAAAAAAATCACATTCTTGTACTATTCCTATCAATGAATTAGTGTGAAAGAGTAGGTCAAGAGCTCATAGGAAGATCATACTAGCTGGGTGACCCTAGGCAAGTTATGTAAGTCTCAGTTTCCCCTCTCTATTCTTTAAGTCTCCTGGTGGTAGAATAATTGCAGATTAATTGGGAGAGAGGAGATCCTCACTTAGCATTCCCAATACTTATGAAATCACAGCTCCAGATATACATAATACAAATTATATATGTTTTATATGCATATATATACATACAAAATCTGGAATTCTGCCCTCCTTTCCCAAGATTTTCTTCCTTCTTTTCAAGTTTTCTTTATATACTTATAGTCAGGGTGTTTTTTTTCTGGTTCTCCTGATTTCCTTTTGCATAATCTCATGTAAATCTTACAATATATCTATTTGTTATAGTATATAAATACGTATTATAGGTATACACATATATGACATGTATATGTATATACATGTAGATATATTGTGTATATATACATGTGTATATTTGCACACATAAATATAAATATATGTGTTAAATATATATATTATAAAACACTTATTTGTTACATAGTATAAATAAATTGTGTATATATATGGAATGCATGAGTATATGTATATATGTACATATAACATGCACAGATGTGAATATATACATATATTATCTGTTATGTGTATATAATATACATGTGCATAACAGAAATATACTGCATTGTATAATGCATATAGAATATGATGTATATAACTATATTTGATGTATACACATAGAATACATTAACATATTAAATATTACATATGCACATATTGTACATATTCTGTATTATATATGCATAGCATATTGTATGATTATATATTATAAACATCTAAAATATTCTATAAGCATATGTGCATATTATGCACAAGTAATGTATTAGATGCGTGCATGCATACATAATACATATATGCCTATATGTATTGTGTTATATGTTACACAGAACATATTTATACACATATAATATATTTATGTACATATATTACATATAATATATTTATATACATATATTACATACAATATTTTATATACATATACATAATGTATGTGTTTATACACATTTATATGTTTCTGTACACATATATAACAAATCAAAATGTTATATGTGTGCATCTATGTTTATTATGTATAGACTATATATTTATAGAATATATTATATTCAGTGTATATTAATTTACATTACATATACTATTTACACACAAATTATATACACAAGTCCATGTATGTATACATATATACATTATATTTACATATATGAGAAGTCATATACATATACCTATTTATACACATGCATAAGGTATGTTTATATGTGTATAAATACTTATATATGTGCATGCATATGCAACATATATGCCTATGTAAGAATCCCACCATACACTCAACCCTACCACCACCACTGATAAGGAAGGAAAGCAGGGGAAATGGGGAAAGAACTTCAGGAGAGACCTAAAACTCAACATAGATGAAAAGTATTTTTTGCTTGTTTGTAAATTAATGGACTTCTGCCGGAGAATAGGTAGTTTGTGTGTGTGCCATTTTGCCCCACATTTTGTGTGTTTATTTGCTATTTTGCTGTTGATGATGATGATGGAGGAAGCAATGCTCCAGTAGCCCTGTGATTTTCTCTATGTAGCCATTCCCTCCAGTGCTGCTGATTAGCCTCATCATTCTTGACCATACTGGAAAACATTTTTACATGTATTTCCTCTTCATAAGTTTAAGTTTGTAGACTTAACTTATAATAAAAACAAATTAATAACTTAAAGCAGTGTTGTGTTTACAATCGGTAAATTAGAATGAGTGATTTTAAAGGAAAGTGGACTCCGCACTATACTGTAACCTATCCTTTTGTCTCTGAGAACAGATATGTAGTTGTTGATAATTTTAGTTAATAACACAATACTTAGAGGTATATTCACTTATTTGCATATATGTTGTACATCCCCCCATTCCCCCAACCAGAAGATTGTAAACTCCTGGAGCACAGAGATTGTTGTATTTTTTTTTCATCTTTGTGTCCCCAGTAACCAGTACAATAGTTTGAATTTAGTGACTGCTGAATAAATGTTTGTTGAATTAATGCAAGACATAGTTTATGTATTGATGGCCCATACTTACTAGATTCTTTTTTCCTTTCTGCATGTGTGTGTGTGTGTATGAGAGAGAGACAGAGAGACAGAGAGTCAGAGAGACAGAGAGAGACAGAGACAGAGTGACACAAAGACAAATAGACAGAGATAGAGACAGAGAGATAGAGAGACAGAGAGAAGAGAGACAGAGAGAGATCAATGCAGAAACAGAGAGATAAGAGACACAGAGAGAGACAGAGACAGAGAGAAACAGAGAGGCAGACAGAGAGACAGACAGAGACAGAGATACAGACAGAGGCAGAGAGACAGACCCAGAAACAGATAGATAGGAGACACAGACAGAAAGAGGAGAGAGACAGAAAAAGACAGAGGTAGAGACAGAGGCGGAGAGACAGATGTAGAAACAGAGATAGGAGACACAGACAGAAAGAGAGAGACAGAGACAGAGAGACAGAGACAGACAGAGACAGAGAGAGAACAAAGTGGCTGTGTCAGCAACCCAAACACTGCTTTAGTGCTAATATTTTATTAGGAGTATCGTTAGGTTGGGCACTGAAACAGTTCGTCTAGTACATCGCCTGCAATCCAAGTGCTTAAACCATCTGTTAAAGACATGTGGTTGTCTTTCATGCCTTCTTGTGTGTAAGTATAACAGTGCTTCTAACATTGCTATGCACCAGAGACTACTATATACAGCCACACAGTAAGACGCCTCTTCTGGGAATTTGGTGGACATAAAGCTTTGACCTGGCATCAGGGTTCAACCTGACCTCTGAAGCTACATAGCAGTGATCAAATCTACCGTCTCCTATGGCTCTATGGTCAGTTCTACCCAGATGACCCAGTTTCACCACAGCCAACTCAACATCACATGATGAAGCAGTCTGAACAGTGCTCTGCACAGCGAGCCCCCCCCACCCCCAATGGCTCAAGCAAAACATGAAACATGCCAAAAATAATATTTCACCTCACTACCTTAAGGAATATTTCAAGACTAATGAGACAGAGAAAGAGAACTTAATTTTTTTTTCCCTGAAAAGAATCTCTGAGAAGACAGACTGGATGGCATTTATGGTGCAGCCCTTTCAACAATACCTTGTTCTTACTGTCACAATAGCCTATTTCACACCATTATCCTCTCAGTGATCCATATGTGACCGTGATGAAATACTACCATCACTGAAGAATCAGAGTTGGAGGTGACCCAAAGTGCAATTCTGGTTATTAGTGGACTCCAACATGCTACCAGTGCTGATTCACATTTGAGAAGAGAGGAAAAAACTGTTCTCAAAGATGGGTATAATTGGAAAAGGAGATGCGCTTGTCATGTAGGAAGAGTAATTTTAGTGGTTCTACTCTGCTAGTGAGTCTGGTCATACAAGTCACGCCCACTCAGCCCTGCCTTCACAGGAAGAAACCACTCCTCTCTCCAGTCTGCCATCTCAGTCTCCATTTAGTTGGGACAGATCATTGGGTCTTCATGAGGTCCTTATATCATTACTTGGGAATGGAATATGTGGGGAAAGCTATGAATAAGAAAGATCACAAAATCATGGAAAAACAGAATTGAACAGTTTGAAGGGACCTCAGTGGTCATCTCATCCAACCCACATACCAAAGGAATCTCCACTATAACAGACCCAACAAGTGGTCTCCCAGTCTCTCCTTGAAAACCTCCAAGGAGTGGGTCTTTGTCACATCTGGAGGCAGTTCAGGCCATATCTGTACAGCTCTAATTATCAGGGAGGTTTTTCTTCACATCAAGCCTTAAATTGCCCTCTTTGAAACAACTAGTAACTATTAAATAACAATTCTTCCCACTGTTCTGTAGCCAAACAGAACAATACTTATCCCTCATAGGACAGCCCCAAAAGAGCTTGTAGGTTCCCATCACATCCCTCCGAGTCTTCTTTTCTTCAGAATGACATACTCAGTTCTGTCAACTGATCCATCAATAGCATAATTTCAACACCCTTCACCAGGCTTTTTGTCCTCCTCTGGACACTCTCCACCTTAATAATGTCCTTCCAAAACTGTGGCACCCAAAACTAAATACAGCACTCCAGATGAGGTCTGATGAGGGCAATATACATGAGCCCGTCATTTCTCTATTCCAGGGAGCTATGCCTCCCTTAGGGCAGCCCAAATTAACATTAGCTTCTTCAGACGTCATATCAAAATGATCACTCATATTAAGCTTGGGGTCCTCTTGTTCCCCTTCTCATACCAGTCTTTTTCAGAACAATTCTCTATCTAATGTTAAAGGTGACAATGTTAAGAGTCAGACACTTTTAACCCCCATCCTAGTCTGCCACTGCTAGAGATCCCCATCTGTAAAGAAATTACCCTAGAACACATCATCTGAGCAGAACAACATTTGCAGGCATCCTTGAGATCTCCTTGGAGTGAACTTGCGTAGTCATTGTTAGTTTTAATAGCTACTTTAGTGATGCCCAAGAACAGTTGGGAAGCTTAGCAATTCAAAACAATACGGAGGTCAATCAGTAGCAGTAGCCCCAAATTCAAAATCATGCCACATGACTATTAGTTCACAGGATCATAGATTGAGCAATCTTAGAGATGCCATTAACCCAACTCCCTCATTTTATATTTGAAGAACTTCAAGCTCAGAGTGGGTAGATGACTTGCCCAGTGTAACACAGCTAGTGAAGTCAGAAGGTAGACCTAAATCCAGATCTCACTGATTCAAAGTCCAACATTCTTTTCACTATGGCCCTCAGAGGTGTTTAACCTGGAGAAGATATGACTTCTGGGGAGCATCATTATTGTCTTTAAGTATTTGTCAAGCTTGGCTCCAGATGTCAAAGTTAGGAACCACGGTGAAAATTATCTATATCTTGGGTAGTTCAAGAAAAGTCTTCCTCTCCCTTGTTGCTTTCAAAAGGCTGCTTCTGGAGGTGTCCACTGTTCAACGCTGAAGGTCTTCAAGCAGAGGCAGAACAAGTATTTGTTGGGAAAGCTATAAAAGGATGCCTGCTATGTTGGAGGTTAGACTAGATGACCTCTGGATGCTGTATTTCCTTTTTTATTTGTATTCCAAGCCTTTTAGCAGTGTCCCTGGGATTTATAAAGTGCTGAATGAATGCTTGTTGATTAAGTAATTCCTTCTAACTTTGAGATTCGAGGATTCGAATTCACTATACCTACCCAGGTATAGCTTACATAAGGGGAAATACACCAAAATTATCAGTAAAAATTTTTTCCTTCTAAAGTTAAACTCACTAATAAAAAGTCATGTGAGAAAAGGAGGTCACATTCTTGTGACCTCAATTTGGCAGCATAACATGATAAATAGAGCTGGCTTTGTACCCAGAAAGACTAGGGTTCAAGTTAATCTCTCAAAGCCTTGGCTTCCTCATCTATAAAATGCAGATAATTATGCACCTATCTCACAGAGTTGCTATGTGGATCAAATAAGCTAACATGTGTAAAGTGCTTTGCAAACATTAAAATGCTGTAAATGATAGTAATGGTGATGATGATGATGGTGATGACCCTTCATACATGCTACCTGTGTAACCCTAAGCAAAATTGCTCAATCTCCTAAATCTTTAATTTGCAAATCTGCATTGGTAGTGAGAGTTTTGTTGCCCTGAGTTCCTTGTACCCATGATTTACTCTATATTTAGACCCCTTCCAAAAAAAATTAACAATACAAGTCAAAATATGAGAAGACATATATTAGATAAAGCAAAATGAAGTCAGCAGAACCAGATATGTGGGTATATTAACCATGAATATATACAGAGAACAAAAATAAAGAAAAAATTAAAGAAACTAGTGCAACAAGGAGCAGAGTTTTAAATAGACCTAAAAGGGAATGTATAAAAAGATCATTTTCTTTATTTGTTTGTAGATTGTTAATTCATTTGCATCTGTCATGTTAGAGGGTGGGGGGTGTGGGGGGTGCCATTTTGTCTTTTGCTTTCTAAGTTTATTTGATAGTTTCTTTTTCGTTGAGAACCATTGAAATGATAATACTTTAAATTGTTAATATTTTGGTGAATCTGTGACCTCATCTGTGGAAATATTCCCTCCAGTGTTGCAGATTACAACCTATATATGCCTTTCTATAGTGTGAAATGTACATGTCCTCCTATATGTTTTATTATAAACTTGGTTTTGAAAACTTGCAACTCAAATTTATAATATTTTCTTTAAGCAGAGAGATGAAATTTGCTAATTATTAGGGTAAATTAGAATAAGCAACTTGTGAAGAAAATATGACCTTCTGCCATGATGTGATCTGCCCCATTGTCACTAAGAGCAGAAGCTGTTGATCATTTTAGCTGATATCACAATGTTCAAAAGTGTATTCACATATTTGTATGTATGTTGCATTCCCCACCTCACCCCCCCCCCCCAAGCAGGATGTGAGCTCCTTGAGGGCAGGAATTGCTCCAGTATCCCCAGTTTCTAGCACAATGCCTTACACATAAAAGTCCTTTAATAAATTATTGTTAAATGAATTGATGCAAGACAGGTGTGTGAGGGCCTGTGGCTGTTGAATTCTTTCTTCCTATGACAGAAAAAAAAAGAATGTGTGTGAAATAAAGATAAAAAGACTGAGATAGAGAGAAAAGAACAGAGAGAAGAGGGGTGAGAGAAGAAGGAAAGAAGAGCATGAGGAAGGGAGAGAGGAGGGGAGAGAGAGGAAGAGAAGAAGGAAGGGAGAGAAAGAGAGAAAGGAATGGGAGAGAGAAAGGGGAGAGAGTAAGAAGAGACAGAAAGGAAGAGAGACAGAGAGAGAAGGAGAAAGAGAAGAGAGAGATAAAGGGAGAGAGAAAAAGAAGAGTGAGGAAGGGAGAGAAGAGGAAAGAGAGAGAGAAGAGAAAGATAAAGAGATAGAGAAAGGAAGAAAGAGAGAGAAAGGGAGAGAAAGAGAGAGAGGAAGGGGAGAGATCAAGAAAAGACAGAGAAAGAGATGAAAGGACAGAGAAAGAGAGAGCGAGACAGAGAGAAAGAAGAGAGAGATAGAGAGTTAGAGACAGAAACAGAGAGAGAGAAGAGAGAGAACATTCTCTTTTTCAGAAATCTAAATAATACTGCAGCTGTAGGGTCTCATCAGGTTGTAAGGTGCAGAGTGAGGTTATCTAAAACATCACCTTAAATCTGAGTGCTTAAACCATTTCCAAAAGACATCTGACTTGTAAAATTAGAAAACATCTAAATCAACTACTCTGTTTAAAAATAGGGCTACTCAGTTCAAAATAATTTTGATCCAATGACATTGAGGAGTTCAACTTCAATTACATTGAAAATACTTTTAATGCCTTTTTTCTCACTTACGTACAAATGCCAACATTGGCAGCTTCAGATCTGTGCAGAACCAGTATTTTTGTGCTTTACATAACCTTTGCTGACTTCCTGCTGAAACCTTCCATATGTGTTGGCTCCCCCATTAGAGTGTAAGCTCCCTGAGAGCAGAGGCTGTCTTGCTTTTCTAATAAGTCTTACTTTTTCTCCATATTTTCAGCACTTTGCACATAGTAAGTACTTAATAAATGTTTCATTCATTGATTCATTCATAAGCTGTTTCCTTGGCTTGTGTGTTTCCTGTATTATACCAATAGTATATTGCTAGGTAGGTATTGTTGAATTAGGTAGGTAGGTATTATGCCAACAACAGAACTCTACCTTGCCAAGTCCAAATTTGGAATACTTAAATTTCTACTTCTGATCTATTATCACATAGTATGTAGTGCTTTAATAGTGTACTATTATCCCATGGTATGGGATACTTAACCATTCTTTGGGATTGTTAATAGAAATAAAGGTCTTATTGCTCCATTTAAAACAGACATCTAATGATTCATGGTAATATACTATGCCTTTCTTTGTATAAGTACAGCAGTGTTCTAACATTGCTATGCAATGTATAGTTGGAAAACATGCTGCATTTTCTGGGTTTGACACCATATTTTGAGCAGTCATCAGGGTTCAAATTGACATCTGAAGGTATAAAGCAGGGATCTAATCCAATGTCTCCAAAGACTTCAAGGGCAGGGTCTACCCAAAGACTCAGTTTCACTAGCACTAAACTCTACATCACAAGCTAAAATAGAAGCGCCACCAGCAAAATCCTGGACCACAGCTGCCAGCTCATTTGAGTTAAGGCCCTGCCTGAGCACTGGGGCTCTATGCAAAGAGAGGTCTGAAGACAGTGACAGGCTTTAGAAGAATGTGTCAACAGGCCTGTCCAAGTGTGAAAAGAATAGCACATTCTTTATCAGATTTGGGTACGCCTCTTCTGCTCACATTGACTTATGCTTCCAAATTGTTGTTTAGTCACATCTGACTCTTCATGACCCCATTGAGGGTTTTCTGGGCAAAGGTACTAGAGGAGTTTGCTGTTTCCTTCTCCAGGTCCAAATTTGGAATACTTAAATTTCCACTTCTGATCTATTATCACACAGTATATAAATACTTTTGAATAAGACCTTTATTTCTATTAACAATTCCAAAGATGAAGAAACTGAGGCAAACAGGGTTAAGTGACTTGCCCAGGGTCACGCAGCTAGCAAGTGTCTGAGGCTGGGTTTGAACTCAGGTCTTCATGGCTCCAGAACCACCGCCCTATCCAATGTGCCACCTAGCTGCTTCACGTTTCCAAATACCAGTAAATCCCCTAGTATCATGGTATTGCCAACTTAGTTGGACCCCACATGGCAGAATCAGTCTTTGGTATCAGGATTCTTAAGCAGCTGTTGGGTGGGCACCCAAGGATGGGTACTGACCACAGGTAGGGAGGAAGTGCAGAAGAAATCCTATGAAAACCCACAGTACAATGAGTAGTATAGCAAAGACGATGACTACTAATTTGCTTCACTGGACCTACCTCTTCTAAGGTCCTTTCCAGTTCTAAATCTATGAACATGTTTTCCATTTCAGCTGAGATATAGAAATAGCCTGCATAACAGAGCAGCAGCTGCAGCATTTCACGGTTATATGCTGACATTTTTGTAGTGCTTTATGGTCACAAAGCACTTACTTGCCCATTTCATCCTCAGAACAACCCTATGAAGTAGGTAATTCATGTTATTGTAGCCATATTACAAAAGAAAAAAAAAACACCAGAAACCTAGAAAGATTAAATTATTAGTCCAGGATCACCTAGCTATTAAATGTTGTACTTTGCACTCAAATCCAGGTCTTCTGATTGAAAATTCAATTCTTTCAATCATGGCTTTAGACCTGAGTCAGGAAGACCTGGGATCAAATCCTGCCTCAGATACTTACTAGCTCTATGATCCTGGGCAAGTCATTTAAACTTTCCCTCTGCCTCAGTTTTCTCATCTGTAAAATCAGGAAAAAAATAATAACCACCTCCAAAGGTTGAGAAGATCAAATAAGATAATATGGGCAAAGTATGTTGCAAACCTTTATAAATGCTAGCTATTATTATTATTGTTGTTATTAAACAGCTTACTGCATTATAACAAACCCCTCAAAGGCACAAAACCCAGCTCCAGCATGGTTTGCTTCATCAATTACTTTATGTGATTTAAGTGGTTATGGTCTATGGTCAATCTAATTCTTTTTTTTTCCCCTGGAAGAGAAAGGAAAGAAGGAGAAAATGAGGGGACAGATGAGGGGGATTTCTCAGTCATTCAAATAGTGCTTCAACACTAATATTTCATGAGAAGTATTATTTGATTGGAAAGAACTGTCAGAATATAAACCTGCTCTTATGAAGTTCAATGCTCCTCCCCTTCCAGTAACATTTACTTAACAATATGTTTTGCAGTTCACTAAGAACATGAGGTGATTTAATAATAATAGCTAAATATTTTACATATATTTCTCACTTGATCCTCACAACAATTTTGGGAGGGAGGTGCTATTATAACCCTCATTTTACAGATGAGAAAACTAAAGCAGACAGAGGTTGTGTGATTTGCTCAAAGTCACACAGCTAGTAAGTGTCTGAGGCCATATTTGAACTCAGATCTTCCTGACTCTAGGTCCAGGAGTCTACTACACCACCCAGCCTACTCAAGCTGGTGAGAAAGGGATTTAGGTTCCACATCTTATACCATTTATCCCAGGGAATTCCAGATCAATGAGAGAATTAAACATTTTTCAAATTATTAAAAAGATGCAAGAAATGCAAGTCTATAGTTATCTCAGTTAGAGGGAAGATAATTTTTCTTGATTCAACAAATAGCAAGATAAATATGTTTGACTACATGAGAATGTTAGGGGAATAAAACTATACAACCAAATAGTAGAATTAAAAGAAAAAGAATCAATTGAGAAAATATTTATAAAAGATATGACATTGACATGATATCTACATAACATAACATGATATCTATAACATATATGGAAGTATCAAAAAGTTACAGTAGTAATTCCAAGTTCAAAATGGATAAATGTTCAAGGGATATGAAAAGTCTGTTTTCAAAAGAGGAAGCAAATCAATAATCATTTGAAAATGTTCATCCACAGTAATAATCAGAGATCTAAATAAAAACACTTGAAGAACCACCTTATACACTCATCCATTTGTCGAAAAAAATTAAAAGCAATTTTGTCATTCCTCTTATTCTGGGAATTTGAAGCTTGGGTTTTGGAGAAATAGGTATACTCATTCATTGCTGGTAGAATTGCAAAGTTGTTAATTATTTTTTGTAGGGGAATCTAACAGTACATAGTAAAGGTTAGAAAAATAATCATATCCTTTGACCCCAAAATTATATTGTTAGGAACATATTTTGACAGTGCTATTAAAAAAAAAGTAAAAATATACAACTTGAGTCTGTTCTTGCTTTCCTTTAAGATCAAAATCAATACCCACTGCTTTCATGAAGCTTTCCCTACTATAAGTGATCTCTCCTTCTTAGAATTTTTCATCTCACTCTGTTAGATCTTTGATATATTTATCATATTATAACTTAATAGTCACAGAATTTCAGAGTTGAAAGAGACTTCAATGGTGACATAGCACAAAGACTACTCAAAGATTTTCATAACAATAATATATGTAAATGGTATTTAAAAAATCTTTAAACTTAAATTTCTAACAATAGGGGAATGATTAAATAAATTATGGTGCATTAACGTAATGAAACACTATAATGAAATTAAGAATGACAAGTAAGAAAAGTGAAAAGAAATATGGAAATAACTTTATGAAATAATATCAAAAAAAAAGCAAAACTGGAAGAATGAAGTGCATACTAATTGACCACATATGAAGGGTGAATGAGAATATATGGACAATGAATCCTAATCAGGGCTCAGAGAGATTAACTAAATAATTGGTCTGATACTTTCTGTATTGAAATTAATGAATTTAAATGCAAATAGTTACTAAACAAGTATATTTAATAAAACATTCTTTTTAATTTAGAAATATTTTTAAAACAACATTAGAGATATTACTGCATGTACATGCTTACCAGGGCTGGTGGATTAAGAAGTGGCCAACATGGTGTGATGTATAAGGTCCCTTGCCCTACCGCTTATCCCAACTAGGCTAAGAAAATGTGTTCCAGGGTACATAGGACAACCTGGTCTAACATTAGTCACCTGTTTGATTTTGGATGTCATTTTCATTCTGGGGCTTCAGTTTCTTCATTTTTAAAATTAAGGGGTTAGATTAGCTGATCTCTAAGGTTTGTCCCAGGTCTTATTCTATGGTTCTCCTTTCTAAGAGAAGAAAACCTGATTTGAGTACTGGCATATAACACATGGATAGATCCATTAGCAGATTTGTAAATAGGACCATGCTAAGCATAGGAGAAAGATTAAAAATAATGAAGTTAATTTTAAAAACACTCTGAATTGAAAATTGTGTTTAAAACCTATTAAGTTAATGGAAAATCACACTATTTTTAAACTCATTGACAGTACTTCTTCATTAACTACATTGTGTCTGAATCCAGTATTTTTCAACAAAATAAATGTTTTAAATTAATTTTATGATTTATTAATCCCTGAATTAAACTTGCCTTTGACCTTTATCATACCTTACAATCTGAAAATAGGCAAAAATTATACTGGACATTCTAGTATAAGGGGGGATTTGGTTTTGCCCTCAGTTGATGAAACCACAAGTAATAATGAGGTGTCAATGTGTTAACAAGGTATTAACATCCTGTGCTTCCTCTTGAAATGTGAATATTTCTTCTAATGGAGAAGAGAGCAACCTCATTGGATGACCAAAAATTGATCTCACCTTTGGAGGGCTTAAAATAGCTAACACCTGGCTTGAGGTAAGGTAATTAGGGTGAATGAGTATAGACCAGGAATTGCCTATAGAAGAGACCCCAGGAAGGAATGAAGACAGCATGAGGTTTCAAACGGTTAACAATTTGTCAACATTTTAACCCTTCATTATCTACAATTAAGTCCATTGAGCTTGGGGAGGGCACCAAATCTCTCTCTATATTAATAACTCAGAATATAATACACATTATGTTTTATTGAGTCATTTCAGTTGTTTCTAACTCTTTGTGACCCCATTTGGGGTTTTCTTGGCAAAGATGCTGAAATGGTTTGCCGTTTCCTTCTCCCATTCATTTTATAGGTGAGGAGACTGAGGCAAACAGGGCCAGCACTCTATCCACTGTACCACCTAACTGCCCAGATGCCTGATACATAGGAAACAACAAACAATTCACATAAAGTTAGAACCAAACAGTGCTTTAGAGATAATAATGATGATAATAACACATTTCTATAGTATTGTAAGGTTTATGAAATGCTTTCCCCCAAACCCTGTGAATCAGGTCATGTAAATATGCCATTCTTATTTTACAGATGGAAAAATAAATTCCTAGATGAATTGAATCACTTGCCAAAGGTCATATAGTGAGTTAGGAACAGTGCCAGAAATTAGTCCTAGGACTCTTGACCTATCCAGGGACAAAACAGACAAAAAATACATCGATTTTTGCAGAAATATAAGGGGTGCAAGAATTTTTACACATAAATAGCAAACAAAAAGCTTTCAAAAATGTTTTTGTTCACAAAAATGTAGATGTCTAAGAGAGGCAAGGGAGAGCTAAGGAATAAAGAGGACTACTTGGATTGGGGAAAAGGAAGAAGAGAGAGATCTAGGTAAGTTAAGAAGCTATGAGGAAAGAAAAAATAAAAGAGAAGAAAGAAGAATCTATGAGAGGTAGAAAGGAGCTAGGAATAGAAGGAGATAGGAAAATAATGGATAAGAAGAAACTTAGAGATTGGGGGTAAGTGAAGAATGCTGTCTGATACTATCAGCTGTTACCCCTCCATTAGTGATTTTAAAAAAGCAGAAGATTGGCAAGATTTCAGTTAGCTGGCCTTGCCCCAAGTAACTGGAATCTTAAAGCTTTGCCTCTTCAATCTCTCTATTGCAGCTCTGCCTTAAGATATTTTTTTTTAAAAATTTTAATTATCAGAAATCTCTTTTCTCCCCTTCCCACCATTAAAAAAAAAGAAGAAGAAAATAAAACTCTTGTAACAAACATGCATAGTCAAGTAAAACAAATTCTCACATTGGCCATGTCCAAAAAAACATGTCTCATTCTGCCCCCGAAGTCTATCACTTCTCTGTCAAGAGGTGGGTAGCCTGACTAGACTAGATCTGACCTGTGGAATCATGGTTGGTCATTGTGTTGATGAGAGTTCTCAAGTCTTTCAAAGTTCTCTGTTTTCATAGTGTTGTTGTATAAATTATTCTCCTGGCTCTGCTCACTTCAATCTGTATCAACTCATACAAGTCTTCCCAGGTTTCTTTGGAATCATCCCTTTCATAACTTCTTACGGCACAAGAGTTTTCCGTTACATCCTTACACCACAATTTGTTTAGCCATTTTCCAATAGTTGGGCCCCTCCCCCATTAGTGTTCAGTGTTTTCCCACTTTAAAAAAATAAAAAAAGAGCTGCCTTGTGATTTGAAAGGCGTGCTGCATGCTGGGTTTTGCATGCCTTCTCCTGTTCTTCATACCATAATAGTAGCAAAAAGACACATGAAATGTTTGGAACAAGTGCGTTTCCTCTGGTGACTAAAAATGAATTAAAGCTCATTTTTACCATTTCCCCAGACTACAAATACAGGTATATTGGTGATCGACAGAAGCACAGGGCTAGAAGTTAGCCTGACCTGCATTATACTGACATGCATTTTAAGCTCTTGGAGGAGTATAAGATCTGAATATGATCAATGAACTTGAGACAGAACCTAATACAGCACTGTATGTAAATGACTACTTAAAAGATTTTTGAACCAGTCAGCTAGCATGTAATAACTGCCTACTATGGGCCAAGCACTGTAGTTTCCAAAAGCCTTATGGACAAATAGAACTGTGTATTTCTCAAATATTTATTCTTTGTTCGGAATCTATGATTTCATTGCTATAGAAAGCACCCAGTGGGGAAACTCCCTCAATCACTACACATATGCAACTATTCTCCAGCTTAGAGCCTTAGAGTTGCCTGAGGGCATGGAAAAGTTAAGTGACTTGCCCAGGGTCACACAGCCTGTATAGGTGAGAGGTAAGATGAACCCAGAATGATCTGTTCTCTGTGTATTGTGTCATGTTCCTCAAATAGTAATAAAAATATATATATAATGATTCAGCAGCCTTTTAGAGAAAGGATGCACACTTCAAAAACTGTCTTCCCCTCAGAATGTAAATGACAGAAAGATGGTAGGAGTGATGGCAGTAGTAGGAGCAATAGTGGTAGAGAATTTTAAACACACTTTGAGTTGAAAATTACATTTAAAATCAGTTTAAGAAACACTGAATTTTAACTAACATAGTTCCTTAAATTCACTAAAAGCATTTTTATTAACTTAATTGTTTTTAAATCCATTGTTTTCCAACTCAAGAAAAGTGTCTTTTTACCTCACTTTTAAATAGGTATATCATTTACAAAGAGATTTCACAAAAATTAGAGAATTTCTGAGTTGGAAAGGATTTCAGTGGCATCTGGTCCAACCTGTATCTAAGAAGGAATTCCCAGCAGTAGCCATTATCCAAAGTTTGCTTGAAGATCTCTATTGAGGACAACCGTACCACCTCCTTGGTCTCTATTTCTGCACTGTCTCTTTCCCATCTACCTAACAAACATGATCAGGTCTCTCCAATTCTAAAAGAAATATCTTTTACCCTAAAGCCTCCTCCTTCCCCAACTTCCCCATTAAATGTCAAAGGCACCTCCCTCCTCATCACCCAGGCTCAAAATCTAGGTGTCATCTTTAACCCTATTCTCTCTCTTATTCTCCCTAACCAATCTGTTGCCAATGCTTATCTCTTCTATCTTCACAACATCTCTCAAATATGCTGCCTTCTCTCTTTCTACCACTGAGCCCATCCTGTTGCAGGCCCTCATGACTTCATGCCTGAACTACTGTAATAGCCTGCTGGTTGATCTCCTTGACTCAAATCTTTCCCCCACTCCAATTCATCCTCCACTTAGTTACCAAATTAATCTTCTAAAAGTACAGGTTTGACCATGTAACTTCCCCCATCCCATTCAATAACCTCTGGTCACTCCAAAATTTTCTTTTTGGCTTTTAAAGCCCTTCCTAACTTGACCCCACTTTACCTTTACCTTACCTTTATTCCCATTTATATACTCTACAATCTGGTGACTCTGGCCTCCTTGCTACTCCATGTCCACAGTCCAGGTATTTTCTTTGCCTCATGCCTAGAATGTTCTCCCTCCTCATCTCCACCTGCTGGTTTCTCTGGCTTCCTTGAAGTCTCAGATAAAATCCCACCTTCTGCAAGAAGCCTTTTCCAGTTACCCTTAACGTTAGTGCCTTCCCTCTGGGATGACCTTCAATTTATCCTGTATATATATCTGGTTTTTACACAGTTGTTTACATGTTGTCTCCCCCATTAGATTGTGAGTTTCTCAAGGACAGACTATTTTTGCATTCCTTTTTATCCCCATTGCTTAACACAGTACCTAGTACAGAGTAGGTACTTTTAAAATGCTTGTTAACTTGACTTGTCCCAAGAAATTTCTACTTACAGTTTATAATAATCCCAAAATCAAAGATGTAATTCCACAGCAAAGTAAAACAAGATGAATAGTTTAAGTGAGTTTTTTTTATTTACTGAGCAGAACTACAATGATGTTCATGCTGAGGCACCCTTAGAGAAAATATTTTCTTGAAATCAATCACTTCTTCTTTAACTATTCCTCTTTCAGTCTAGCTAAAGGTAAAGAGAACCCCACTTAATTGAATCAAACAAATATAGTTACCCTCTTAGTATAGTCATCATAAATCAAGTCTCATAGTTTCAGCAAATAAAGATCCCTCCATGAAATTGATCATCTTTTATTCATAATACCCACTCCGGGACACTACAAGCTTGGACTTGTACTTAAGGGTTAGGTCCCCAGAGGATGCCTGCTATTCTCAGGTTCTAGGGTTAACCCTGTGGATCTACAGTCCTAACACTTAAAGCTCATGAGCTCCCGCTAGTGTACTTCTCATCAGCAATCATTTGATAGACACAATTAGCTCTTAACATTTACTGTAATTGAAAAGCAAGATCAATAGTTACAAAACATTCCTCCCATCAAACTGGGGTACATCCTCCCACAGATACACGTGGAGTCCATTGGAAGAGTATTCTTAAATTAAGAATGCAATGGTAGCAAGACATGTATGTAGGATACATGTCTGGGAAAGGCAACTCCCAACTCCTGGTCCTGCATGGCCTGGAACCCTTTCTTTCTTCCTAAAGTACTCACATTTAGTTTGCAGGACCTGCTCCTCTCAATTGCAAGGGATCACGACGCTTCCTCTATCAAATGACTGTCTCTCTGAAACATGTTTCTCTGTTCCCTGATGGGTGCAGTGTCTCTTTATCCAGGAGCTCCAGTAATATGACTAAAGGAGATATAGAGGAGGAAAGAAAATCCCCTCCTACCCCATAGTTGCCCTCTGGAATAAGTGTAGGGATCATTTTCACAACTGTCTCCAATTCTCAAATTCTGAAACCCACCCAAGGCCCAACCATTTAGACCTCCCAGAGGTATGGCTAACCTGCTTGGTCAACCAATCACCCTATTACCTTCTTGACCTATTCAGAGAAACATGTGTACCTACAGTCAGTTTAATACCTCATTAATCCCATGAGAATACATTCTAAGTCTTCTGTGACTTCAGTTTGGGTGGGATGGGGAAGGAAGGAGACCACTTTTACATACACAAGGAAATCTGATTAGTCCAGGGGTGGGGAACCTGCAGCCTTGAGGCCACATGTGGCCTTCTAGATCTTTAAGTGCGGCCTTCAGACTGAATCCAAATTTAAAGAACATCTAAAATGTGGACTCAGTCAAAAGGCCACACTTAAGAATCTAGAAGGCCACACGTGGCCTCAAGGCCGCAGGTTCCCCACCCCTGGACTAGGCCTTTGAGTCAAGTGAACCCAAGGACTTCAGACTAGGACACTGTCATGATATCATTTCTTAATATTTTGTAACACAATTTGTGCCTCGGTACATATGCTTCCACACACTCTAGAACAATACCTCTGCTTTTACACTTCCTGCCATGAGGATAATCAGACTACACTATGACCTTCTCCAGAGTTCTACTTAAATAATTCCATATGTGCCTCCATCAAAAATAACCCCTTCATTGCTAACTATGAGTTCCATCCCCAGTTTTCTTGGCCTCTATCATTCAAACAAGAGTACTGGTGGCGAATCTGGGGCAATTTGAAATATCCCAGAGACCTTCATAATACTCTGAAAGGCCACCTAAGAAGCCCTTGGGAGAGTAACTCCATCACCACCAAATCCTGAGGGACCCCCCTGCAGGTAGGGCTGAATTATGGTTCTCTGCTAGAAACCTCATTCTACCCTACTAAGTAATCATATCTCCATCATATCCCTTTCTTCATCATATCCCATATGGTTGTTTTTTTCTAATTTTTTTATTTATGGAATAAAACAAGCATTTCCATAACATAGTACAATAAAAAAGATGATTGCACGTGAAACTGCAAATCTATTTTGTACAACTTGCTATTGTTTTCAAATATACAACAAAATGATAACGTAAATTTCTTTTTTTTCCTTTTTTTCTTCCCTCTCTCCTCTCCTCCCCTGCCCTAGAAATGACTACCATTAGACACAAATAGGTGTGTGTGTGTGTGTGTGTAAAATTATTCTATTCTATACATGCTTTTATTTATCAGTTCTCTCTCTGGATACAGATAATGTCTTTCTTCATTTGTCTTTTATAGTTAATTTGGGTATTTATAATAGTCAAAATAACTTATTTGCTTAAAGTTGCTCTTAAAACAATATTGATGTTACTCTATAACATTGTATATATGTGTGTGTGTACATATATAGGTATATATGTGTATGTATATATATACACATACATATGTGTGTATATGTATATATGTATGTATATAAGTATATATACGTGGTCATTCTAACATCTGACTCTAGCTATTTGTCTCCCATCTCATTTTTAACTTAATTTAATGGACATTAACTATACAACCTCCATTTTGCCTGAGTTTTGTCTGAATTTGCCTTCCTTTTCTGAGTTTTATCTACGAGTCTCAATATTTTCCAGTGCTCATGGGAAGTCAGGAAAAGCTCACAGTCCAAGGCCCTCCCCAATAGTAGAAAGGCCTCCAGAACCTGCTGTATTGAAATGGTGATAATGAGCCAAAGGACAGGATCCCAGAATGGACTTAGATCCTCCATGCGGTCACCGGGTTCTATCAACAGCGTCCTACAAGCTGTCCCTAGCCTCATGATCCAAGGAGACCCTTTAGAAGAGGAGCAGCATAGCAGGACACGTTGATGTGTGCTCAAACCTGTGTGAAAGGAGGCAGGACTGACTGGCCTACGAAGGAAACATACCATAAGCAAATGAACAGTTCAAAATATCTGTCTCACACGGACTCTTGCTATGGTTAGGTTTTTAGAACCTCAGCTCTCTGCATCCTGACTGTTCCATTCCTCATTGGCTTGATTTAGTGATATACACTCACAATAATGGGAGGAGCTAGTGTCCTAATCACAGCAAGAAATATGGCCCTTGGCAGAAAATTCACCTTTGGGGATGTTCTAAGGGATGCAATTGAAACTTGATAGGGCCAAGATGGAAATCAACCTGAAGTTCTTGCTAAAGACACCCCTAAGAGATGTATTCCATTATGACAGAAGGTAGATGCCCAGGTGGGGTAACTGGGGGGGAACTAGATACAAGTCTATGAGACAAAAAGCCTTCATAGCATTGGTAGGGCAGAGACTTCTCTGAGCCCAAGCAGAATACCAAGGAACTCAAGACACAGAGAAGGGAATGAATAAAGTATGGTTAATCCATTTTCCACAAACCGGCCTAGAGAGGCTTTGCTGTGGAACTGGAGATGGACCTTTAGATGTGTTCATTTGGCCGGTAGATGGGGGGAGGAGAGAGATTTGCTGGCTTTTGAGTATTAGCCAACTCTGCCCTCTTTTATGTAGGAGGGATTGTACAGCAATGGGGGCCGCTGGGTGGGACAAAAGCAGGTCAGCTGATGGAAGAGCTAAAGCTTGGATAAGTGCCACTAGAGAGAGTCAGGGAAGCAACTAAAGGATTCTTTTCAAGCTCCAAGATCCGGAAAGAACACCTTACTTCCCCAGAGTGTGAAACAGTAGCCACCACAGCAAGCAGAAATAGTCTAGCCAACTAAAATAAAAACAGATTATTGAAGAAGAAATATCGACTGCTAGCAGGAGAAAGGAAACATCCTACAGCCAGAAAAGGCATTCTGAAGGATGTATGTCTTCAAAGAGAAGCTGCAGCTGATGATTAAATATGTAGAAGCATTTCTTTCTGGAATGAGCCCAATTCTTGTATTTTACGCTTCCTCTCCTTCTCTCTTCCCCACCCCTAACCTCCTGCCTGGAGCACTTTTTCACTCCCCAGAGAGGAGATACTTTGGGAAGGGAAACCAACCTTAGTTTACATAACAGGGCTATATTCTTGGAGCAGCTCTTGGCACTAGTACAGGAGTGGAAAGGGAAGAGCATTAGGGAAATTGAATTGAGCTGTATAACCTTGCTAAGCCATTTTAGAGAATGAATCAACCGAAATTTTGGACTTGGCTTATGGAAAATTCTCTAGTCTTTCTCCTTTAAAAAAATTGCAGAGTTTTATATTTATTTGTTCCCAATGTGGCTTATCAGACCAAGTGAATTTGTTGTTCACTATTTTCTTTTATGTAGAAAGAAATTTTAGATAATGCAGATTCTTTCAAATAAATATCTTTTGTGGAGTAATTGTTAACCTGAGGAGTTGAGTAAATATTAGCAGATGTCATTGGAGCAAATTGGGATATATAGATGAACACAAAGTACAAGGGAATGAGGAGGAAAGATCACTTCCATTTAGGGAATTAGGGAAGGGTTCATGCGAAGGTGGATTCTAAGCTGGGTCTTGAAAAATATCACTAGGTGGGAATTTCAGGTGAAAGAAATAGAACAAACACAGAAGGGCATGAAGGTGGGAAGTGTATGAGACGTTAAGAGGGGTCGAGAGTAGTTCTGTTGGATTTTACAGTAGTATGTATGAAATGATCATATATGAGATAAGGCAGGAAAAAAGAGAATAACTAAGGTGGGGTGGCTAGGCATTTGTACCAGGGTTGGTATTTGTACAGGAAGAGAAAAATTGTCTCAGGGCCAGAGGTTAAGTGCTGCTGATAACAAGTATACTCCTCTTAAGGTAGAAGGTAGAATGATGCTTAGTTTCTGAGCCAGGAGAAAGGGGTACAGTCTGGTGATGGGGCAGGTGGTGATAGTAGAATTGGGAGCTTGGTAGTAACCAAGCATTTCTCCCATGGGGTTCCTTGGTGTCACTGTAGTTTGAAGTGAAACTCTGAGTTCCAAAATACAGAACAAGACAAGGAGCACAACAACCCTTAGATCAGGAAAAGATCATTGATTCCTATGAATGGATTAGAAGCCATTTAAGAGGAAGTGAAATTTTAGGCTTAGTTGGAAACTTTTCGAGCTACTCTCTAAGAAAGGGAAGCATGCCAGCAAGAGTAGAGTCAAATGCATAACTGAGCCATGGGGCCATTTCTGTTGGCTTGTCTGTCCAGAGGACATTTAATGCATTAATAATCTATGAGATGCTTCCATCTCCAATTACATTAAAAAAACATGGGAACCATTTAAACAGAAAGACCTATAAGCCATTAAAGGGGACATTAGGGAGTGGAAGGGCAGAGGATGTATAACTCTATAGGGGTTCTTGGGCTGATAGAGGATGGCTCTGCTATCTTCTTTAAATATTGCTATAAGGATAGGGGGAAGGGATAGAAGAGTAGAACCCAACACTATAATTGGTGCCATCTTTCTACCCCACACATATTGGCCCAGGCCAGTACCTTAAATCCTAGTCTACAGTATCCCTCCCCAGCAAGTGGTCATACCAGTGACCTCAGGAATAAGGATCCTATTACCTTTTGGGACAACCCATTCTATTTTAGAACAGGTATAACTATTAGAAACTATTACAAGCAGGTAGGTGGCACAGTGGATAGAGTATAAGGCCTGGAGTCAAGAAGACTCCTCTTTGTGAGTTCAAATCTGGCCTCAGACACTTACTAGCTGTCTGACCCTGGGCAAGTCACTTAACCTTGCTTGCCTCAGTTTCCTCATCTGTAAAGTGAACTGGAGAAGGAAATGGCAAACCATTCTAGTATCTTTGCCAAGAAAACCCCAAATGGGGTCATGAAGAGTTAGACATGACTGAAAAAAATGACTGAACAATAATAACTATTAGGAAATTCTTCCTTCTATTGCAGCGGCATTTGCTCCCTAAAATATCTACTGATTTGGGTGTAGCTTTGCCTTCTGGGCCAAGCAGGATAAACCTTGATTTTTTAAAAATCCCTCTCTTCTTCCTCTGATCAATTCAAATGATAATCCACCTTGACCATCCCTCTTCAAATGAAGTCCCCCAGATATGTCATTCATTCAATCAACATGCATGTTATAAACCCTCCCTTTGTCTCTCCCATTAGATTGTGAGCTCCTTGAGAGGAGAGACTGTCTTTTGACTTTCTTTGTATCCCTAGAGCTTAGAATAGTGCTTGCCACATAGCAGGCACTTAAATGCTTGTTGGTTAACTTACTAAGGGTTAAGGATATAAAGAAAGGCAAAAGCATTGTCCCTACCTTCAAGAAGCTTGCATTCTAATGGGAGAACAGCACACAAAGAACAATGTACAAAGGAGAGAGAGAGAGAAAGAGAGAGAGAGAGAGAGAAAGAGAGAGAGAGAGAGAGAGAGAGAAATATAATATAAATGAGAAGAGGCACAAGTTGGGAGGGTAAGGGGGTCGGAATGGAGGACAGGGACCAGGAAAGGACTTCTTCAAAAGGTGGGATTTAAACTGAGTCTTACAGAAGGCCAGGGGAGCCTGGAAGTAGAGGGGTAAGAGGGAGAGCATTGCAAGCATGGGGGACAATCAGAGACAGGGCTAATGGAGGAAGTGTCTCATGAGCAAGGAACAGCAAAGAGGCCCTTATGGCTGAATAATAGAGTTTGCAGAGAGCATTAAAGTGTAAGAAGATTGGAGAGGTAAGATGAAGGGTCTAGGTTATGAAAGGTTTTAAGTGCCAAACAGAGCATTTTATATTTGCTTCTGGAGATAATAGGGAGCTACAGGCATTTATTGAAGGCAGGGAGTATGACAAGGAAAGACATATGCTTTAGGAAAATCATCTTGGCAGAGGTTGGGTTACAGAGGATGGGGAGAAAGGCTGGAGGCAGGGAGACTAATCAGAAATCTATTCCAGTAGGATAGATTATTTCAGATGTGATCTGACCAGGGTAGATGGAGCACTGTAGGTAGATATTCCCACT
>NW_020954585.1:42220814-42340776 GCF_900497805.2 Vombatus ursinus
TCAAAAGAACTGCTCTTTGGTCATGTCTTCACCACCTTGCTCTGGTGCAGTTAACTGAAAACCCAAATGCTGGACATTCTATTTTATCTCTATTACATTTCGTCTTACTTGGTCTGGCCCATCATTCTAGCTCGTTGAAATCTTTTTTGGATCCTGACTGTTATCCCACATGTTAGCCATCCCTCTTAGCTTCCAATAATCTCACATTTGGTAAGCATGCCATCCATATCACCGATAAAAGTGCTGCGCAGATTAGTGCTAAGGTCATTTACTCCATAAGGCTACCATTGCTGAAAGCATTTTTTAAACTTCTCTTTTCAGATAGTAGCTGACTGAGAAAATCAGATACTTCACAGTCAAAACTCAGTTTTTACTCACAAGCAGATTCTCCAGCTCTATTCCCCCTCCACGCTTTAAATTTATTCAGAAGCTTTAGCCCTAGTTGACTTCAGCTGCTGGAAAAATTCAAATTCAAAAGACAATCATTTATCACCTTTACTAGTATTCACAATTTTTTGAATAAAAGTTTGAAATAAATTTTTTAAAAGAAAAAATAATCTGCCCCCAAGCTGGGAAAGTAGTTTCAAATACAAATTTCCATTAGCTAAAGCTTCTTGGAACTAGCACTGTTCTCAAGTGTCCTGATCAAGGGACTTGAGGTAGATGTAAACAAAGAAGGGGTAGGAAGAATACAACTGAGCTAGGATCTGAGACAGAATTGATTGCCTTTAGCTGAGGAGGGAGGGTGAGGGAATTCCCAGCAATTAACACAGTGACTAGCATATTCATTGTTAAGTCATTTTAGTTATATCTGACTCTTTTGTGACCCCTTTTTGGGGTTTTCTTGGCAAAGATACTAGAGCGGCCTGCCATTTCCTTCTCCAGCTCATTTTATAGATAAGGAAACTGAAGCTAACAGCGTTAAGGGACTTGCCCAGGGTCACATAACTGGTAAATGTCTGAGACCATATTCGAAATCAGGAAGATGAGTCTGCTTGATGCCAAGCCTAGTGCTCTATCTACTGAGCCACCTAGCCACCCTGTATGGCATATAGTGTTTAATAAATGTTTGTTGGATGACTAACTTAGGGGCACTGGGCACTCACATGGCCACCTGCACTGATCTTTTGCCATCCACTTATGGAGACTAAAACCACATTGACACCTTCCCTGACCTCCCAATCCCCACCACCACCCCCAAGGGCAGAAAATCAAATCCTCCTGGGTAGATCCCGATGCTGAGCTGCCCTTGCAGATGGTGGGGTGCAAAGTGGGAGAAGAAATAATTAAACTATGCCTCCTCCATTTTCCACAACCAACCCTAGAGAGCACAGACACCAGATCTCTAAATCAACCCAGCACAGAGTTTTTCAATACCCAAACTGGAAGGGGTAGGGAAACGGAATCAAATCAACATCTAACCTGGAACCAGAGACAGAAATGCCGTTGCTAAAGGGAGAGGGTATAGTAATCAGCAACAGCACAACCCTTTGTTAAGGGCTTCTCACCACTCAGCTTGCCTCAGCACCCACCCACAGAGGGACAACAGTAGAACAGTATCCTAGCTGGAGCCTAGTGGTAGAGGCAAAAATTTCTTGTGACAGTTTACAGTCCTGGAGTTAATAATAACATCAATAACAATAACAATCATAATATCTGTTATTTATGTGGCTTTATTTTATGATTTGCAAGTATTTTTACATCTATTATTTCATTTGATTCTCACAATAACCCTGTGAGGCATATGCTATTATTATCTCTATTTTACAGCTGAAGAAACTGAGGCTGAGTAAAGTTAAATGACTTGCCCAGGGTCACACAGCTAGAAAGCATATGATATCAGATATTATATGAACTCAGATATGATCTCAGGCTTTTCTCCAGTTCTACCCACTCTTCCACCAAATTCACTCTCTCCATTTTGTTTGTTGTGGCTCCTTTTTTTCCCTGTCATTCATTTTTTTTAGACAATTGGGGTTAAGTGACTTGCTTAGGGTCACACAGCTAGTTAAGTGTCAAGTGTTTGGTCTGAGGGTGGATTTGAACTCAGGTCTTCCTGACTTCAGGGCTGGTGCTTTATCCATTGCGCCACCTAGCTGCCCCAGTTCCCTGTCATTCAAAGTAAACAAATGAAAACTCCTTTCCAGTGTCTTCATCTCTACCCAAAGTCCTTCTCCACTTCTGCCCTTCCATCCTTTCCATTGTGTCCTCTGGGACCCTTATGTCGTCCAGACTAGATCATTTCCTCTTACATGCCTTTCATCTTCTTGTAGTCATAGAATTTTGACTCCTTCCAGAAGATCTACATCCCCAACAATTATCTCTAACAGTAGATACATCTTTTCTCATGCCTTCTACCACCCTGGGCAGGCAGGAGAAGCAGACATGCTCTTGACTCTCACCATCACTCCCAGACTTCCCTGTACCTCTATCACTCAGCATGTCATTGGTCCTCTTTGAGAATGAAAGATAAACAACAACAACAACAACAACAATAACTCCTTGTAGCCGTCTCACCCCATCCAGATTCTGGCGGCAGCTGCCTGCCAGCCTCTAAATCAATCTCTCCCTTTTCTCAAGCAGTTCAGCACCTGGCTCACAATCTTCCTGGCCACTCTCTCCTCTCACACTGGGGAATTCCAGATTCATGCCAATGTGCCCTCAAATACCTTGTCCTCTCAGTTCAACTTTCTCAGCTCACATGATCTATACTTTCCCAGAACCTGAGCCACAAACAAGAATGGAAATACCCTTGAGCTCAATATCTCTCATCATCTTCCATGATCAAAAACTACGAAATTCTTCTCTCAGACCATAATCTCTTCTTGTTCCATCTCTTCCATGGCCTCATTCCTCCTAAACCTATTCTTCATTTTCATTATGACTATCAATCATTCTATCACTGTTCTCCCCTGCCCTGGTTCACTTTTCTCCCTTCTCCATCTCTAAAAGAATTTTTTAAAATATTTGACATTTAAGTTTTCATTTTTATTGGTGTCTTTTGTTTTTATTTCACTTTCCCTTCTAAATGGTTCTCTTTCCTTTCTGCTGCATAATTAAGCGTCCCTAAAATAAATGGATGAGTGAAAAAAATCAGTGAAAAAACATTTATGAATGAATAGGGAGATGGATGAACCAAAAATCATTTTTATTAAATGCTTGTTATGTGCCAAGCACTGTACTAAGTTCTGGAGATACAAATAGAAAATATGAGACAGTCTGTGCTCTTAAGGAGCTCACATTCCAACTGGAGGAAGCAACACATAAAAGACAGTTTAGCCACAAGGCAGATAGTAAAGCCTGGAAGTCCTAAGGGTTCAGCAGCAGGATAGATCATAAGGCCCAGGACTCTTTAGGTTACATAAGTAGGACAGTGATAGGGGACTTCAGGGCATAGAAGCAGGACAGATAATAAAGCGTGATCTTCCTTCATTTCAACAGAAGGAATAGAACTAACTTCTGTACCATCTTTCTAAGGAATCAAGTAACTCAGTTCAAGAGGAAAGGTAAGGGTAGGCTACCTCCAATGATGGCTGGTTTTCCACCACTCATTCCTTTCTAAACCCTCATTCTTGAGTTAACCCCTACTTTCTGTCTTCTGTGTTCCTATTTTTTTGCTGCCACACTGTGTGGATTCAGTAGAAATTGATGTTACTTTATCTCAGATGCCATGACTGCACAAGGATTCTTCCCTTGTTGACTCTGTCACCCTCTTCAATGTCCACCCCAAACCTTCTTCCCCCAAGCCAACTACACTCTCCTTCCTCCTTCCCAACAGAGAACCTCACTTCATTCTCTACTAAGAAAAGTGGTCACTTCTCTTGAGCCTCCTACTTCTACATCTCCAATTCTCTCAACATCATTCCCCCCTTCCTTCTCCTTTGTTACAGTCTCTGACAAAGATGGCATGTCCCTTCACAAACACAAGCCCTTCTCATTTTAGCATTGAGAAAAGTGAGACCCAAGTTGTCTGAACAACCTGTTGAAAGTCACACAGGTTGTAATTGTCAAAAGTAGGTCCTCTATGTCAATGCTCTTTCTACTGTATCTCAATCCCAGGAGAACATCATCTGTGCCCACCCTTTGTGCAGATCCCAGGATGTTGTCCTGCACCTGCTTCTCTTCTTTCTATATGTTTGCTCCCCTGATGGGCTCATCACCCACTATGATCATCAATAATCACCTCTACGCAGATGATTCTTAAATCTAAATATCCAGTCCTTACTTCATTCCTCACATCCAGTCTTATATCACCAATGTCTACAAGACATTTCTACCTAAATTTCCTGTAGAAATCTCAAACCAAAGATGAACAAGATAAAACTCATTATCCTTCCTAAATCCCATATTTCAATCAATGGTACTGCCATTTCCCCATTCACCCAGGTTTACAACAAACCCCAGAAGTCAACCTCATTTTTTCACTCTCCCTCATCTCCCATATAGGGCAGCTAGATGGTGCAATGGGTAGGAAGACTCATCTTCCTGAATTAAGATCTGGCCTCAGGCACTTACTAGCTTTGTGACCCTGAACAAGTCACTTCTCCCTATTTGCCTCAATTTCTTCATCTGTAAAATGAGCTAGAGAAGGAAATGGGAAACCACTTCAGTGTCTTTGCCAAGAAAACCCCTAATAGGGTCACAAAGAGTCAGACATGACTGAAAATAACTGTACAGCAACAACATCCCCCATATCCAGTCAGTTCTTTATTTGGTCAATTCTCTACAATATCCCTCACTTTTATCCCCTTATCTCCATTCACATCACAACCACCCTAATTCAGCTCCTTATTACTCCTTTTTTGGATTATTGCAGTAGCATCCTAATTTGTCTCCCTCTTGCCTCTATGATAAAATACAAATTCCTTTTTTTGGGGGGGGGGCATTTAAAGCCTTTCCCAATCTGGCCCCCTCCTATCTTTTTCCAGACTAATTGCACATCATCTCCCTTCAGATATTCTTTGTTTCAACCAAACTGACCATTCCCTGTACATGATGTTCTATTTCTTGCCTCTGAGTCTTTGCATACGCTGGGCCCCGTGATGGGAATGTGCTCCTTCTTTATCCTTAGCTTCCTTCAAGGTTCAATTCAAGTGCTACTTCCTTCAAGAGTCCAGTCTTGATTTCTGCAGTTGCGGGTGCCCCCACCCCCAACAAATTGCTTTGTATTTATTTTGCATGTGCTTGCATGCATTTTATATTAATTTGGGATCATGGATCTAGACCCAAAAAGACCTTAGAGGTTATTAAGTCTAGTCCCTTCACTGTACAGATGAGGAAACTGGGACCCATAAACACTAAGTGACAGGCCTATGTTCATACAGATATTAAGAAGTAGCAGCCAGGATTTGAATTCAGATCCTATGATGCCAAGTTTTATATTTTCACTTATCTCTGTGCATGTTTTTTCTCTCAGTTGAATGTAACATCCTTGAAGGAAGGAACTGTTTTCTTTGTCTTCATAGGGGCAATTAGATGGTAAAATGGATAGAGTGCTGGGCCTGGACTTGGAAAGATTCATCTTCCTGAGTTCAAAGCTGACCTCAGATACTTACAAGTTGTGTGACTCTGAGCAAGTAATTTAACCCTGGGTTTGCCTCGCTGGAGAAGGAAATGGCAAACCACTCTAATATCTTTGCTAAGAAAACCCCCAAAAGGGGTCACAAAAAGTCAGGCATGACTGAAAACTGGCTAATCAACAATGACAAAATATTCCCAGAGCCTATCCCAGTGCCTGGCACCAAGTAGGGATTTAATAAATAGCAGTTTTATTATTACTTATAGCACAGTAATATTCTATTATATTCATGTACTACAAGTTGTTTAACCTGGAGTCAGGAAGATCTGAGTTGAAATCTGGACTCAGACACTTAGTCTTTGTGTGACCCTGGACAAGTCACTTAACATCTGTCTTTCTCACCTTCCTCAACTGTAAAATGAATAATAGCACCTACCTCTCAGAACTGTTGTGAGGACCAAATGAAATAATAATTATAAAAGCACTTAACACAGTGCCTGGCACATAGTAGGTGCTATATAAATGTTTATTCCCTTCTCCTCCCTTTCCCTATTACCCAATCAATAGGCATCTACTTTATTTCCATTCTTTGCTATTATAAAAAGTGATGCTATAAATATTTTGGTATGTATGGGACCTTTTTTTTTCTGTCTTTGACCTCCTTGGAATATATGCTTAGTAAATGGATCTCTGAGTCAATGGGTATGAGCATTTTAGTCACTTTCTGAACTCTCCAAATTGCTCTCCAAAAATAGTTGGACTAATTCACAACTCCACCTAGAATGTATTGTTATACCCATTTTCTACAACCTTTCCATAATTAATAATTCTCATATTTTGTCATCTTTGCCAATTCTCTGAGTATAAGGTAAAACCTTAGAATTGATTTGATTTGCATTTCTTTTATTAGTAGTGATTTGGAGCAATCTTTTATTGTTAATAGTTTGTCATTCTTCTTTTGAGAATTATTTGTTTATAGTCTCTGACCACTCACCCATTGGGAAATGGCACTTGATCATATTTCTATGTCTGTTCCCTATATATCTTAGATATTAGACCCTGATCAGAGACATTTTATGCAAAGTTATTTTTCCCCAATCAACTGCTTCCCTTTTTATTCCAATTACATTGGTTTTGATCATGCAAAAGTTTTTTCTGTGTCATGCAATCAAAATGATCTTGTTTATCTTTTGTGATTGTCCTATTCTACATTCATGATGCTGATTTTTTATCATAAGAGAATTTTAAATTTAGCCCACCATTTTAGCCTATCAGTATCTCTTTTTTAAATTTTATTATTTACTTTTACATTTTTTGTTCTCAATTTTGAGTCCCAAATTCTCTCCCTCCCTCCCTCCCACCCCCCCACTGAGAAGGCAAACAATATGATATAAATTATACATGTGAAATCATGCAAAAGATATTTCCACATCAGCCATACAGCAAAAAAAAGAAAAAAGAAAATCTTAAGTAAATTTGCACTCAGAATTCATTGGCTCTCTCTGTGGAGGAAGATAGCTTTTTTCATTATAAGTCCTTTGGAATTGTCTTGGATCATTGTATTGATCACAGTAGTTGATTCTTTCACAGTTGATGATTACAGCGTTGCTATTACTGTGCATAATGATTTCCTGGTTCTTCTCACTTTACTTTTCATCAGTTCATAAAGGTCTTGTCATGTTTTTCTGAAACCAGCCTGCTTATCATTTCCCACAGTACAATAGTACTCCAACACAATCATATGCCACAACTTGCTCAGCCATTCCCCAGTTGATGAGCATCCCTCCAATGTCTAATTCTTGGCCAACACATAAAGAGCTACTATAAATATTTTTGTACACATAAGTCCTTTTCCTTTTTCTTTGATTTCTTTGGAACATAGACCTAGTAGTGGTATTGCTGGATCAAAGGGTATGCACAGGTTTATATTTCTTTTGGCATAGTTCCATATTGTTCTCCAATATGGTTGCACCAGTTCACTACTCCACCAACAATTCATCAATGTACTTATTTTCTTTCAGCCTCTCCAGCATTTTTCATTTCTGATAGGTATGAGATAGTAACTCAGAGTTGTTTTAATTTGCCTGTCTCTAATCAATAGTGACTTAGAGCATTTTTTTTTCATCTGACTATAGATCACTCTACTTCTGAAAACTGCCTGTTCATGTCTTTTGATCATTTTTCAGTTGGGGAATGGCTCTTATTTTTGTAAATTTGAATCAGTTCCCTATGTATTTGAGAAATGAAGTATTTATCAGAGAAACTTGCTGTAATTTTTAAAAATATTTCATTTTCTTTTAGCAAAATGTAGTTTACCTAATTATCTCTTTTAATTAGGTCTGTTTTTGCATTTGCTTTATTTGAGATCATGATTGCTGCCCTTGCCTTTTTTACTCCAGCTGAATCATAATAGATCCCAGTCCCACACTTTATTTTAACTCTATGTGTGTCTTTCTGTTTTAAAGTGTGTCTCTTGTACACAACATATTGTAGGCTTCTAAAAAATTTCTAATCCATTCTGCTATCCATTTCCATTTAATGTGTGAGCTCATCCCATTCACATTCACAATTATGATTACTGTGTATTTCTCTCCATCTTATTTTCTTTGGTTTGTCCTCTTCTCTCTCTCTCTTTTCTCCAATCCTTCCTCAAAAGTCTGTTTTGCTTCTGATCCCTGCTTCCCTTAATCTGCCCTCCCTTTTATGATCCTCCCCCTGCCATGTCTCTTATCCCCTTCCCCTCTATTTCCCTATCAAGTAAGACAGATTTCTAAACCCAACTGAGTATGAATATATATTCGTCCCTCTTTGAACTAATTCCAATGAGAGTGAAGTTTAAGCAATGCCCACCACTCCTTTCCATTTTCCCTTCCATTTTAAAAGCTTTTCCATGTGCAACTTTTATGTGAGAAAAATGTCCCCATTCTACCTCTCCCTTCTCCCTTCTCCCAGTACATCCCTCTTTCTCACCTCTACATTTTTGAGATCATCCCAATATAATCAACTCACACCCATGTCCTCTGTTTATGTAGTTGCCTTCTAACGGCCATAATAATGATAACATTTGTAAGAGTTCTATGTGTCATCTTCCCATAAAGGAATGTAAACAGTTTAACTTTACTGAGTCCAATTACTCTTTCATGTTGACCTTTTTGTGCTCCTCTTGAATCTTCTGTTTGAATGTCAAATTTTCTATTCATCTCTGGTCTTTTCAACGGGAATGTTTAGAAGTCCTCTATTTCATTAAATATCCAATTTTCCCCCTGAAGGATTATATTCAGTTTTGCTGAGTAGGTTATTCTTGGTTGTAATCCTACCTCCTTTGCCTTTCAGAATATCATGTTCCACATCCTCCACTTCTTTAACATGGCAGCTGCTAAATCTTATGTGATCCTGATTGTGACTACTTATTTGAATGATTTCTTTCTGGCTGTTTGCAATATTTTCTCCTTGACCTAAAAACTCTGGAATCTGGCTATAATATTCCTAGAAGTTTTCATTTTGGTATGTCTTCAGGAAGAGATTGCTGGATTCTTTCAATTTTTATTTTACTCTCTGGATCTAAGATATCAAAGCAGTTCCCTCGATAATTTCTTGAAATATGATGTGTAGGCTCTTTTTTTTTTACCATGGCATTCAAGTAGCCCAATAATTATTAAATTATCTCTCCTTGAGCTATTTCCCAGGTCAATTATTTTTCCAATGAGATATTTAACATTTTATTCTATTTTTTTCATTCTTTTAACCTTGTTTTATTGTTTCTTAAAGTTTCATGAAGTCATTAGCTTCTGCTTGCCCAATTCTAATTTTTAAGGAATTATTTTCTTCAATGAGCCTATGTACCCCATTTCCCATTTGGCATATTCTAATTTTAAAGGGGTTCTTTTCTTTGATGAATTTCTGTTCCACTTTTATCATTAAGCCAATTCTATTTTTAAAAGTGTTATTTTCCTCAGTATTTTTTTTGTGCCTCGCTTACCAAGCTGTTAATTCTGTTTTCATAGTTTTCTTGCATCACTCTCATTTCTTTTCCCAATCTTTCCTCTACCACTCATCTCTTTCTTTAACTCTTGCTGGTCTTGGGTACACTTAGCTTTTTTTTTTTTTTTTTTTTTTTTTGAGGCTTTGCTTGTATCTGTTTTCACATTGTTGTCTTCTTCTAAGTTTATGTCTTGGTCTTCCCTGCTACTGTGATAGCTTTTTTGTGCCAAGTTCTTTTGTTGTTGTTGTTTGCTCATTTTCTCAGCCTATTTCTTCACTATAAACTTTATGTTAAAGTTGGGCTCTGCTGACCTGAGAATGGAAACACACTGTGCTTCATGCTTTTGTGTGCCTCTGTTTTCAGAGCTAGTTCTGGAGATCTGCAAGCTTTCAGTGCTTCCAAGGTGATGTTATCCGAGGAGAGCTGTGGTCACTGCTCTCCTGGTCTTTGCTGTGGCCTTTACTCCCCTGTAGTTACAAGTACCAGCATTCTTCTTGGCCCTAGAATTGTGGCCAGAGTCTCTACTCCCTTGTGACTGATCACAAATAAATGCTGCTGTCCACCCTGGAACTGCAACCCAGAACTGCTTATGGGCAATATAGTTGTTACTCAGTGCCCACTGCACCCAGTGCCAGCAAAGGGTAACCTGCAATCCCTTTCTGAGCAGCTGACCAACCCCCTTACCATCTCTGGGTTGAGAGCTCCCAAAGCCACTGATGCTGGTGCTGCTCTCACCCTCCTGTCCTCCACCCACCCTGGTATTACAGACCTCTCCTATGGACCTCCTAAGTTGTCTTAGGCTGGAAAAATGCCTCCTTCTCACCTCTTGTTGGTTCTGCCACTACAAAATTTGAAATGTTATTTTAAAGTTTTTAGAAGGGAATGTTGGAAGGTTTCAGCTAAGTCCTGACCTGTACTCCACCATCTTGGCTTCCCTCAATATCTCTTTAGATCTCATTTCATTCATCCAAAATGTCAGCTATACCTCCATGCTTCATGCCATCTGAACAAGAGTCTCCCATGCAGCTTACCTAACAAGCAGTTACCCAACTTTCACCTGAAGACCTCCCATGAGAAGTCAACCTCTACTTCCTGAGGCAGCACATTCCACTTGTGAATAACTGTAATTGGCAGGAATTGTTTTTCTAGCATCAGGCTTAAATTTGTTTCTTTGTAACTTCTCCCCATTATAGTGTCAAATCAATTAAAAAATTAAATTTTTTTTTTATCAAGCACTTAACTCTGTATAAAGAAATGTGATTGTGTAGTTTGTGCTTGGCATTGAATTTGATTTCCAGAGTCATAAGAATTAATATTGTTGTTGTTATTCTTTGTGACCCCATTTGGGGTTTTCTTGGCAAAGATAATGAAGTCGTTTGCCATTTCTTTCTCCAGCTTATTTTATAGATGAGGAAACTGAGGCAAACAGGGTTAAGTGACTTGTCCAAGAACATATAGCTAATAAATGTCTGGAGCCAGATACAAACTCAGGAAGGTAAGTCTTCCAGACTTCTATCTGCTGCACCACCTAGCTGCCCAAGAATTAAAATTACCAATAGCCTAAAGGGTAAGGGACAAACCCATGGTGGGGGTAAGCAAGCTGTAGCAAGTTATTAAGGATGATTTGCATGCAAGATGTAGAGTGAAAATGGAGTGTGTGAGTGGAAAAGTGGTCTTCTGAAGTAGTCTCTTAATTGGTCTCCCTGTCTCCAGTTCCTCCTTTCTCCAATCTATAGCTGCCAAATTGATATTCCTACATCACAATTCTGATCATGTTATTTCTCTGTTCAAGGATCTCCTGTAGCTCTCTATTGCTTCCAATATAAAATACATCCCTCTCTGTTTGACATTTCAGGTTCTTCACATATGGGTTCCCATCCTGTCCTTCTAGAATGATTGCACATTATAATTCTAAATACAATTCTCACACATTCTACATTCTAATCAAACTAGCCTGCTTGCTGTTCGCCATATATGATGTTCTCTCTTCCACTTCTCAACCATTTTTTTAAACTCTGTTCTCCTGTCCTTGGAATCCTCTCTCCTTACTTCCACCTCTTAGAATCCTTTTCTTTATGGTCCCAGTTCTATCCATCTTCTCATCCCTCCCCCCACCCCCCCACACACACAACACAAGCACTTCCTACCCCAGACGGCAAATTATAATGTGCTTACTTTGCATATATTTTGTATTTATTTATCTGTACATATATTATTTCTCCTCAGTAGAGCATAATATCATTGAGGGAAGGGATTATTTTCATTTTTGTCTTCATATCTCTAGTGCCTAAGACAGTACTTGGCACATAGTAGGTACTTAGTTAATACTTTGAATTGAATTGAAGCCCAAGGTTGACTTACTATGGGCATAGATATGTTTGCATTGTGTACAACTCAGACTAATGAATGAATATTCCTTCTTTTAAAGCAGAAGGGTCTTAGCTCTTCCCAGTTAGGTAGTTCAATGGTTCCTGCCTGACCACACTGGCTTAATTTCTTCATGGAAAGCCAGAGTTAAGGAAGACAGGATAATTCCCTCATAAATGCCCCTTACTATCCTGTACCACCACCACCCTCCCCACACTCCCCCAACCCCTAAAATTAATCTAATTAAACCTAATTTTTCCCATTGGGCTAGTCCTGAGAATGTCAACACTCCATTTTCCCTGGGCCCACCTTTTCCGTCTCCTGTTAGCTCCAGTAGGTAGAATTCAATTCCTCCCTCCATCTTCTTAAGCTGCTCCCTGAGATTCAAGGGGGCACTTAAGACAAGCAGAAAGATTTGGAGGTGTTTCTAAAGCAAAGATGAAACAGGGAAGATCACCCCCCCCCAAAAAAAACCCCAGCAATCACTCAGAAGAAACGTCTTTTCACCTCATCAGAGAGGAAACAACAGTGTTTTCAGAGGTGGAAGAAGCAAAGGCAGGAGACCACAAATAAAGTAGGCAAAGAATATTCCATCTCTTCAGGCTGTTTCATAACTTGAGGGATCTATCAAGCTCCTGTGGCACATGGATAGTTCTGAGATCCCTTCAGCTGCCTGAGTCTTCAGTGTATGTTCTTAATAGATCATTTATATGAGTTTCACCATGGTCACTGTCTGCAGAGAAGGATAAACACTGATGAATAGTGCCTGCTGCTGAATTGTCTCCTCGCCATAGTGAATCATTTATGGCCACCACACCAGTTTTAGCCTCATTTCTCAGTCAGTAACTTGATGTGTATAAAAAATAAATGGATCTTTTGAATTCAGAAAATTGATGGACTTGTAGCTGGTGAAAATGAATAACTATGCTAAGTACCTATAATTTTACATGGAGTGTTTTTTGTAATGAGTGATCCTGTATGACTTTCAGCACATACTTGCTTTAGTTTGGGATTACAACAGATGTGCTTGTGTTGATCCTAAATCAAACGAAATAATGTATTATTAAAATGTTATGGGGATTGGGCTAGGTATAACCAGGGAGACTCAGCTTTATGACAAAAGCCAGAGCAGGTGGCTGTTTAGCTATCGTGGGTAAATGTTTACATTGTTGTAATTTGCTTAATGGTCATTATACACTTTGCTGCCTCTGAGAGGAGTAGAATTTTTCTACACCAGATGATGCTTTGTGGATAGAATCTGCTCGCCACTCTTAGAAACCATCTAACCTTTTCAGCTCATTCATTCATTTATTCATTCATTTACTCATCCACTCAACAAAAGTATTGAGTACCTACAAGATAGGTTGGAAATGAAATCTAGATTTCATGGAGGGAAACATGTAGTAGAGAGCACAAAATACTATTGTTGGAATAAGGAAGACCTGAATTCAAAGCCCGCCTCAGTCACTATGTGACCCTGATCAGTTGACTTAACCTCTTTGTGACTTGGTTTCCTCATCTGTAAAATGACTCAGTGGGACTCAGTAGACAAGTTATGGAGTGAGGATGTAGAGTGAACGGAATGAGGTGGGACTCAGGGGCCTTTAAGTACAATGCTGGACACATGACTGACCCTAAAGTCTGTTCCAACACTAAACCTGCCATCCTATGATCCTAGGAAATACAGGAAATTAAAAATGGTCTCCTAAGTAGTGGAACAGTTAGGGGTCAGAGTAGAAATAGCACTGGTCTTAGAATCAGGAGACCTTAGTTTAGGCTACTGGTTATGACATTCTGTGACCCTGAGTAGATCGCCTAATCTCTCTGTGCCTCAGATTGCTGGTTTCTAAAATGAAATAACATCAGGATGAAATCCCTCACGGGATTATTGTGAGAAAAACCTGCAGGTTGTACCTGGAGTACCCTGGCTTGGCTTGAGCCATCTGAAACTTACTAGTTGACCGTCTACCACTGAGATGAGGGGGAGCCAATTGTGGGCTCTTCATCTTAAAGGCCTGGAGAAACGTGAGTCATTATCATCATTGTTTAACCCATTGTGCTCTGGGAACAGAACTTATTACCCAATCCCACCCTCTCCTAAACTCCTCATTTCGGTCACAAGGCTCCTAGCTGTTCAACCTCAGTGTCATCCTCAACTCATCATTCTCCCTGACCCCATTTACCCAATCAGTTGCCAAATCTTATCATTTCTATCTTCACAACATCTCTCATAACTGACCCCTTCCCTGTACTCACACGGCCAGCCCCTCATTGCCTCTTGACTAAATTATTGCAATAGCTTCTTAATTGGTCAGCCTGCTTTAAGTCTCTCTTCACTCCAGTCTCTCCTCCACATGAGCATGTGATTTTCCTTATGCACAGACCTGACCATGGCATTCCTCTACCCAAGAAATACCAGCACCTCTTTGTTGCCTCTAGGATAAAAAACATAAACGCCTCTGTTATGCTTTTAAAGCCCTTCACAACTTGGGCCCTACTTATCTTTCTGAACTCATTGGATATTAGTCCCCTCCTCTACTCTGTGATCAATCCAAACTGGCCTCATCTATGTTCTTCACACACAGCATTTCATTTCCTGTCTCCACACATTTGCATTGGTTGTCTCCCATTGCTTGGAATACATTCACTCCTCACGTCTGTCCCATAGAGTCCCTCTCTTCTTTCAAGACAAAACTCGGACTCTCCTTTTGATATGAAAACTTTCCTGATCCCAACTGCTAGTGCCCTCCCTCCCAAACTACTTTGGATTTGCTCTATATCATTTGTATTCATTCTCATATTTATCCTATATATGCTTTTGTTTACTTATCTTCCCACTAGAATGTAAACTCCTTGAGAGCAGAGAAAATTTTATTCTTTGTATTTTTGCATCTGCAGCACCTACAACAGTTCCTGGAATGTTATAGGTGCTTAATAAATGTTTGTTGATTGATTGCACTTTCTATTTTGTCTCTTAGCTCCTGGGTTCTCTATTTTAAAAATATTTTATTGCTCTTATTTTTTTAGCCACTGTCGCTTCAAAATTATTCCCATACCCCTACATACTTCTCTTGTGAAAAATAAAGACACATAATTAGACAAAATAAATCAATACATTGACCATGTCTGACAGCATGTGCCTTATTCCACACCTGTTCCCCACTGCCTCTCTGATGACAGCCTAAAAGCATGCTTCACCATCAGTCCTCTGAAATCATAGTTGCTCACTGCATTGATTGGAGTTCTGATCTTTTGATGAGATTTTCCTTTATGTTGTTACGGTTGCCAAGTAAATTGCCCTCATTCTGCATCATTTCATACATATCCTTACATGTTCCCAGCACCAAAATGTCTACAAGGGTCATTGTTGTTCATGATCTCTCTTTCATCCCTTTCCTTACACCCATTTTCTGAACAATCTTTAGCATATGGTACAGCTGAAGTTGAGAGATCATTAGATTCACAGCTTCAGTGATAGAAAAGGGGACCAAGAACCACTTCTCTGTTTTATAAGGTAGGGAAAACTAGGGGTAAGAACAAGAGCCAGCATGTCTATACATGCATAGTTTTGCATTTACTTTATCATTTGATCTTCGTGACAACTCTGTGAGTTAAATGCTATTGCTGCCCCCATTTTATATATTGGAAAATTGAGACTTCTCTGAGAAAGATGAAGCACTTTGCCCAGAGTGACTAACACAGTGACAAAGTATCTGAGGCAGGGTTCAAATTCAGATTGTTCTAAACCCAAGTCCAGATCACTATGTTATACTGCCTTTACCTGTCCCCTGCTTCTTCTCAAATGGGGGAGATAGTGGGTAGACATCTGGACAGAGGTCCCAACTGGCAGCAGTTCCACTAGGGAGTAATGCTCTTAACAACTGGACCTTCTAGATCTTTGATTCATAGCTCAAAGAATTTAATGCTATAAGAGATTATCTGAGGCTCAGAGAGAGTGAATGACTTGCTGAAGGTCACAAAACTAGTTGGCAGAGAGAGAATTTGGCAGATATAAAGTCTTTGGACTCTAAATCCAATGCCTTTTTTAGGGCAAACTATAAATTGGCATAGGCCAAATATAATTCACTAGATGGTTATCAATGGCTAGGATGATAGGATGATTGTGAGCAGTGTATGGGCTAGAGAGCAATCTGGTTTGTCTATCAGTCTAAGGGTAGTGGGCTACAGAGGGAGGTATCTTCACCTGAAGAACAGAAAAGACATTCTTCAACAAATGAATCTATTTCTCATGGTCTGAACACATTCTTCCATTAACCCATTAAAGTTAATGGAACCTAAAATTTATGTTAAGCTTTTGTATGTTTAGTAAGCATTCACATTGCATGAGATTCTAGACAATTGTAAACCCTAGATCTTTGCATATAAACTATTTAGCTGAGTATCCTGTATTCAGTACTTAGGGAATTTTTTTAAATAATAAAAGTATGACTTTCCACTTATCTCTGTTGAATTTTGCTGATTTGGACCCAATGTTTTAGCCTGCCAATAAAATTCTGTATTGTAATTCTGCCATTACTTATGTCAGTTATCCCTCTCAAGTTTTATATCCTCTAAAATTTTAATAAACTTGATTTTTCCCTTTTAAAGTCACTAATTTTTTAAAGAATTACTTTAATTAGTATAGGTTCAATGAAAGCCTTGCATCATTTCACTAGAAATCTCGCTCCAGGTTGGTACCAGCCTGCTAACTAAAACTCTTTCAATGTAGTTGTTGAACCAGCTACGAAAGGTCACTAAGAATATTATCATCCATGTCACCATATGTATGCACCAGTGTATCATGGAAGGCTTTGTCAAATACTTGAGTTAAATTAACTAACCTGTGTCAATAACATTTCTCTAATTTACTAATCTAGTAACATTATCAACAAAGGAAATGAGGCTAGTTTTTGCGTAATGTGTTCATAATGAATCCACGTTGGCTTCTAGTAATCATTTTTCTTAGTATCTGCAAATCATTTACTTTATAAACTCTTCGGGAATTTTACCACCTGAATAAGCTTGTTTGAGGACATAATCACAGCCCAGAAGGCCAAAAGGTTAGACACTCACTACCTTGTTCACTAATATTGAATAATTTATTTTTATTATTGAGAATGACTGGTTGTTTTCCTTCTAGTTGAGTAAAGTATACCTCCAGTCTTAAAATCTACTGCATTTTTGCAAGACCAGTAACAGTAGCAAATGTTCATATGTCTTCCTTGCAGTATTCTGTTGCATCACATTTTGGTTGTGAGAGATTTGGATGAAGCGAGAGAAAGGGAAAGCTGCAGAGTCCCCCACTGGGGGAGAACACATTCTTCTGGACTTTCCCCCAGTGACTTGTCCTCTCTCCCATCACCCTCATCTCTCTCATTCTGAACTTGACAATATCTCTTTGTGTGTCAGCTGGAGAAGAAAGAAAATGTTCCTGGGCACTGCCAACTCTGAGAGCAGGAATCATTGCCAAAACTGAATGGTATTCTGAGTACTGCTTGGCAGTGTTCTGCTGTCCCTGGATGACAAGGAGAATGCAAAACTTTGCCTCCGACTCTCTTTCCTGGCTAAAGTGGTGTTGAAGTGATCACCTACTTACCATAAAACAAAGCATTCTTCAGAAAGAGAAATATGAGCTACCTTTCCTTCAAAATCTACTTATTCAAAATTATTCTGAATTCATAGCATGTTTCCCATTGTACTGTATAAGCACTGGGGATACAAAAATCAATAAATCAAAAGAGAATAACTAGATCAAAATTTTAGACTGGGAAGGAACCTTAAAGATTATCTAGAACTAGAACCTGGGTCTCCTCACTCCCAGTCTAGTGCTCTTTCTATAACATTGCCTTATAATTCCAGTTGAGCTCACATATCCCTTGCTCAGCATCTCTTCTCACGTGCTTTTCCGGCTTCATTCTATTTATTCCTGCTTACTCAAGCATCTTATTTCCCTGTTCCTATTCCTGCCATTTTCTTATTGTGTATTGGCAGGAATTTACTATTACGGGCATGTTTCTCATCCAAACTACTTAACTCTTTACTAACAAGGAGTTTGCAGGATGAGGGAAAGAGGAGGGTTATCACTATTTTTCACATGTAAATATGCAACTTCTGAGCCATGCTCAATTACACCATGAGTTTTGAGTGGTGTGCCCAATGAGATGATGGTTTTGTATTGAGCCATTCACATGCTGGGTAGAAGTCTATCTCACCAATCCTTTAACTTCTTTGAATCTCAGTTTTCTCATCTGTAAAATGGAAACCCTAAGGCTTGAATTACCCACTTTACCATTATTGTGAGGGTCAGCCCACATTAAAAAGGGGGAAATGCAAAGTTTATATAAGACACCTGTTCCGCCCTCAACAACCTGACATGTACAGGATAATTGCAATGCAGAGTGACAGAATCTCTGAGTTAGAAGAGACCTCCAAAGCCTGATTCTTCAGTCTAGCCAAACTTATTTTTTGCCATTCTTCACACATGCCACTCTATCTCCTGCTGTCCACTTTCCCACCTACTATGCTTGAAATGCATTCCTTTTCAACTACCACTCCTGGAATCCCTTTTTTATTTCAATGTTCAGTTCAGCGGCCACGTACATGAGGCCTTCCTAATCCTTCCCCCTCCCAATCCAGCTAGTAGAATACACACACACACACACACACACACACACACACACACACACCCCTTATAATTTATTATTTTTAAACTTATATGTGTACGTATTATCTCTCCTGAAAGAACGTAAGCTCTTTGAGGGCAAGGACTATTTCATTTCCATCTTTGTATCCTCAATGCCTGGCAGAGATACAATATTGATGAAATACTTTGTAAAACTTAAAGGACTATATTTAGTAAGTTATGATGATGATGATGATGACTGGTTTAATATATACTGATTGACCTGACCCATACCCAACAAAGATGTCCTTTACAGCTTATCTGACAAGGGGTCAAATGGCTTTTACCTGAAGATCTCCAGGGAGGGGTCACTCCTCTGTTCCCCTTTCAGCTATCTGTAATGGTAAGGAAGTTTTTTTCTGAAGTCAAGTCCAAGTGTGCCTTCTTATAACTCTTTCAATACAGTCTGAGATTGTATTAGCTTCTTTTTTGGCAGCCATATCACACTCATATTGAGCTTGCTATCCCTTTTAAAAGCCCTAGACCTTTTCAGGATGAACTGCCATCTAACTGTAATCCAAAGTATCTATGCGAGGAGAAACAGGAACAACCAGAGACAACTTCATGGAGGAGATGGCTTTTGAGTTGAACTCTAAAGGATAAATTCAGTAGACCAGGATGTGGATAGCAAACATTTCAAGGTTACAGAAGATTATAAGCAAAGACAAAGAGGTGGACAACTACAGGATATATTTGCGAGAACAGAGGAAAGTCCATTTGGACTAGAGCATAGGATATATGCAAGGAAGACAACATGGTATAATGGAAAGCACATTAAATATGGCACAAGAGGACTGGGATTTGAATCCCAGTTCTGTCACTTACTACCTGTATGACACTGGGCATGTTACTTGGCCTCTCTGGGACCTCTGCTTCTTCATCTGTAAAAGGAGGGCATTGGACTAGATGATCTTTGTGGTCCCTTCAAGCTCTGTATCTGTGATCCTGAGTTCTGGGAGATGAGGACCGCCCCTGCCTTGCCTGGATCCAGATGTCACTTCCTATCTGTTTCCAAACCACAGAATGGTTGCTCTATGTGTAACATACTCCCTTTCTAGCTCCTATTTATATGTTGTCTTTCTCTATTAGAGTGTAAGTTCCTTGATTGAAGGGATTGACTTGCTTGCTTTTTTTTTGCATCTCATTGCTTAACAGGGTCTGGCACATAGTAAGCTCTTAATAAATGCTTTATCATTCATTCATTCATTCATTCATTCATGATCCTATGAAATTATGAGATGAATCCCCAAATTGTGGAGGACCTTGAATGCCCATCAAAGTTTATGCTTTAGTTGGAAGACAAAATGGAGCCGCTGAATATTTTGAAATTGAAGAATGATATAACCAGATCAAGGCATGATAAAGTTGTCAAGCTGTAATTTGAAGGATGGCTTGATAGGAGGTCAACCTGAAGGCAGAGCAGCCTATTAGGAAATAATCTCCCTCATGTGGCCACCTAGAGTCCTCCCAGGCCTCAGCCTATAGATATTTCCTTTTTTGCCTCTCTACCACAATCCTCTTCCCACCCTCACCCAATCAGAATTTACCTAACCTTTGCCAGCATTCCTTCTAGGGGACCCTAATGGGCTGGTACTGAAAAAAAAAAAACTCCCTTTTTAAGATAACAATGAAATAGGTTACCTCATTATTACTCCATCGTTGAAAATTACATATTGTCAAGGCATTCTTATGCAACAAAACAATTGTTAATAGTATAGTTGTAGATAGACATCATGGCAGATCAGCAAAAGACCCTCTCCTCAATATTCTTTAAAGCACATGATGAAAAGAAGTCACCTTCTCTTCTTTCACCTCCATGTTTCACCTCCACTTCCACTCCCTTTCTAATTCTCCCTCTCACTGGCCCAACCATTAGCTGGGCCTGGAGCTTTCAGAAGGATTCCAGGGGAGGGTTTGAAGGGGAAAAATTGGAATTGAACACTGTCTAGACTTGTAGAAGTAAGAACTCTACAATCAGTCAATCAATAAACATTTATTAAGCACCTACTATGTGTCTGGCACTATGCTAAGATCTGGGGACACAAAAATCAATCAATCAATAAACACTTATTAAGCATCAACTGGGTGCCAGGCACTGTGCTAAGTGTTGGAGATACAAAAAGAGGCAAAAAACAGTCCCTGCCCTAAAGGAGCTTACAATCTAATGGGGTCCATTTAATACTAAATGAACCAAGTCTTAAGATTCCTCATCTAGCACTTTTCCCATGTCCTCTGCTGTCTCAAATGGGAATGGGAAGAAGACATTTAAAAAAAAATCCTTTCTACCACTAAACTGTTTAAACCTGTCCTACAACTTCAAAGGGAAGCACAATGCTGTTGAAATACACAACTTTTTTTTTTCCTCCCAATAGACTTGCTCTCCACCTATTGGCTAATTAGAGGTGATAAATTGGCATGAGGAAGCATTTTTTACAGTGTTGTAATTAAAAGGCAGTTGGATTCACAGCTGCGTTCACACAGGGATGTCTCTTACCCCTAAAGACATCAGCTGGAAGAAATGTGTAAAGTAACTGAAAAAGTAAAAAATCTTTCTAATATAATTAGTTCATTTCTGGCATTTGTCACTTGCACAGCTGTGAGGGACAAACTGCATATTTTATCAGAAATTAAAGAAGGCTGTAAGGTAAAGTTTAATTTGACGCAATTAAAGCAGCAAGAGATTTTTCTTAAAAGGGAATACATTTTTAAGCCAGACCTATGTCCTTAGACACATGCAGTCAGGGGTGAGGATGAAGCTGATTGCCCTAGAACCAACACATGAGGAGATAAAAAGTGGGAGCCTGCTTTGGGTTAGGAGTCCTTGGCAGTGGGGACTCTGAAGAGATAAGAGGAAAGAATAAAATGTAGATGTTCAGGAAGGAAGGGGAAGAAAAATAAAAACCATATAGAGTATTTTTTCTAAAAATGTAAAAATTAAGAAATATAATTTAATTTTTAAAAATCACTGCAAAACAAAATTTATTCTAATTCTAGAAATTGTAGATATAATATCTATTTCCAGGATCTCAAATGGTCCAAGACAAAGCTGGGGTCATAGCAGATCAGGATAAGGAGAGGATATTTGTACAACCTGAATACTACCCAGCATGCCTCCACATTTGAGTCCTAGGTGTTATTGTCCACTGGAACCTTTGACTCATCACTGTAATATAAATTATTTGACCTTATTTAAAAAAAAAAAGACCTACCTGCCACAGAGAGTAGAATTTAGGGGTATAAAAATATGCATATATGAAAATGGATTCTTTTAAAAATCTTGTTGCACCTCTCTGTGTGTTACACCCTCAGTAGCTGCCTGCCTTACTATTCCTGGCTCTGTAGTAGGCTTAAACAAATCATCATTATCATAGCATTTAGAGTAAGAAGGGACAATAGTATTTCCTTGATCAGAATTTCTTAATCTTTTTGTATCATGGACCCCTTTGGAAGTCTAGTAAAGCCTATGGACCTGTTCCCCAAATAATGCTTTTAAATGTATAAAATAAAATACTTAGGATTACCAAGCAAATCAATTATATTGAAATACAATTACTAAACTATTGTTAACAACAAATTCATCGACCTCAAATTAAGAACCCCTAGTTGAGACCAACTCCGTCATTTTATATGAGAAAACTGAGATCCAGAGAAAGGAAATGATTTCTCCAAGATCACATGGATAGTTAAGTGGCAGATCAAGGCTTCCTATAAGATTGTTACCCATTTATTGATAAGGAAACTGAGTTTTAGAGACTGACTTGACCCCAAGCCACATAACCCTAAGTAGTGGAGCTAAGATTTTGCCCCAAGTCTTTACCATGGAAGAATTTCTCTTTAGATTGTTTCAATTGGTTGTTTCTGTTTCTTTCCATGTTTAATAGTCAGTATCAACATTTTCATTGTGCAGACTGGGCCTTGATTTCTGTAACCCAACTTATCTATGTCACTTCCCCTAGTGATAAACCTTGACAGTGTTACCACTTGGAATTTCCCTCTATTCCTCTTTGTTCACCTTCATGCTGCAAACCCCAGACTGTGTCTATGACTCCTCTCTTTATCCCAGGTGCCCGTGAGACCTCTCTTCTCACTAGCTTAATTAGCCTTGTCAAGTTGGGTAAGTCATAACCTTTCCAAGCATCAATTTCTCCATCCATAAAATGCAGTCATTCATTCCTGCTCAACTTTTTCTCTTTTGTAATCTTTTATTGGTAATGTAGATAAGCACAATACAGAAAATTGCATAATAAATTTATCAAAGGGGTACACAACAATGTGAGGTCCCTCATTTCACTCCCCTTGCTAGAATACCTGTCCCAGGATATGGGACCCACCCTCAAAAACCTAGAGCTCCAGGACTCCCCACTAGCTAGGTGCTATAGATCTGGAGTCAGGAAGACTTAAGTTCAAACCTTCACTGCACACTTACATGCTGTGTGACTCTGGGCAAGTCAACTTAACCTTTCAGCCTCAATTTCCTCATCTGTAAAATGAGGATAATAACAATACTAAGCTCATAGCGTTGTTGTGTGAATAAAAAGAGATAACACATGTAGAATCAGTCACAATAGCTACTACTACTACTTTTTCTTCATTTTCCTCCTCCTCCTCTTCCTTCTTCTCTATCTCTCTCTCTTTCTCTGTCTCTCTCTGTCTCTCTGTCTCTCTCTGTCTCTCTCTCTCTCTCTGTCTCTCTCTCTCTCTCACACACACACACACACACACACACACACACACACATTCAGTAAGGAATGATGTGCTCCTAGAATTCCAGACTGGAGCTCTCACCCATACAAACACTCTAATACTCCTGGTTCCTTTTTTTAGCACTCTTAGTATATTCATGACCATACATCATCCACATATTAGCTAAATATTGATAGGATAATAACTACCACAAATAACATTGTTTCTATAAGGATAAAATGGCATCTGAGTTGCAAGCTGTTTGACCATATTAATGAGCTTATGAAAAATCACCCAGTCCATGAGCTAGAATCTTCTGGTCTAGAGCTAAGTAAGCACTAGATGGCAATGGATAGAACGAACTCTTCTACCTTACTTTTTTAGAAATATGACTATTATAAAGAAAATTAACAGTCCCTTTGGAAATTATAGAATTGTCATCAGCTATCTGAAGATGAACTTTGGACATAGCACTTGAGAAGAAAAATGTAAGCAAAAAAGATTGGCTGGGGCATTGGTGTAGAATAAAGAAACAAAAATAAAAATGACACGAGAGTCTCTTGAGTGCTCAGCCATTTGTCACTTCTCATAATGTTTAGCACTGGATGATTAACATGACATAGTTCATGGTTACTCCATTGGTTGAACAAAGGCTACAATTTCCCACCAAATCTGGCCTGAGAAAGGTTTATCATGAAAGCTATTTTTCAATGTATAACAATTTGTGTATGTTTTTCCCTTTCAGAAAGATTTCATAATAGGAGTATAGTTTATATTTGAGAACAGGTCACACCTGGACCAGTAAACACATAAAAAGGGATAGGTCAATGGCTTGTAGTGCATGGGACTTATTATTTCACTTATATTTATTCTAAAAAAGGAAAATAATTTTGAAAGAAACAATAAAATATTAACAAGGAGTTGAAATGCAAGATAAATTAGTAGATAGTATAAGACTACCTACCTGTCCCCAATTAACTCAGGGCATTGAGCTCAGAGGAATTACATCTCGCCAGATATCTGAAAAAAAAAACTAGTTGATACAACTGGTAATACCCTAGCTAGTTCTCTTTTAAAAATCGTGTAGAATAAGAGACATGCCACAGAACTGGGGATGGGCAAATCTTGTTCCAATTTTTTTTCAGTGAGGCAGTTGGGGATAAGTGACTTTCCCAGAGTCACACAGCTAGTGAGTGTTATGTATCTGAGGCCGGATTTGAACTCAGGTCCATCTGACTCCAGGGCAGGTGCTCTATCCATTGTACCAGCTAGCTGCCCCAGATTTTTTAAAAAAGATACTTTAAAATGTAAGCTAGTGTGCTTGACTGAAATTTCTAGCAAAATTCTATCTAAAACACATTACTAAAGGCTTGTCTATGAATATTTAGAAAAACAAGTTATAGTCACTAATAGCTAGCCCGGCTTTTTATCAATAACAGTGAAAATACTTTTTTGAACAGGGTTACCAGACTAACAGATCAGGGAAATGTTATGGTATTTCTAGTTTTCAGCTAGGCATTTAAAAATCCAATTATAGTATCCATGTGAACAATATGGAAAGATATGAGCTAAGTGATAGCAGAGTTTGGGATTTGGGATTGATTGAATAACTGGACCGAGTGATTGGTGATTGATAGATGAGTGTGGAACCAAAAATAGTCTTCTAGTGCAGAACTTCAGGGCTCTCTCCTTACGCCTGTGCTAGTTAACATTTTTACCAATGACTTGGATGAAAGCATAAATAGTATTCTTATCAAATCTTTTGATGACCCAAAACAAAGTATTGCTGAACTGTAGGACAACAGAATGAGCATTCAAAAATACCTTAAGAGGCCAGAATGGTAGGATGAATCTAATAAAATGAAATTTAATAGTGAAATATGTAAAGATCTACATTTGGGTTCACAATATCAACTGTACAAGTAAAGGATGGGAGAGTCATAGCTGAATACCAGTCTGTGTGGGGGATAAAGATATGTTTCTTGTGAACTAAAATCTCAATACGAGTCAGTAGTATAATATGGTAGCCAAAAAAGTCTAATGTAATTTTAGGCTTAATGGATAGAAACCTAACATCTAAAACAAAAGTGGCATTCTGCCTTGGTCAGACCACATTTAAACTATTATATTCAGCTCTGGGTTTCATATTTTTGGGAAGACATTGACAAACTGAAGTGTGCTCAGAAGAAGGTAACTAGGATAGCAAAAGAACTAAGACCATATCCTAAGAAGATCAGATGAAGCCTTAAAGAAAATACAATAATGGCCTTCCAACATTGGAAGGGCTATCCTGAGGAAGGTGGATTGGAACTGTCTAGCTTGTTACTAAAGACTGGAACTAATAACACTGGGTAGAAGTTGCAAAGAAGCAAATATAAGCTGAATATAAGAGAAAATTTCTTAGCCATTAAGACTATCTAGAAGTGGAATAATGCTGTCTAAGGACATGGTGGGTTCTTGAGGCAGAAGTTTTGTTTCTTAAAATAAATCAATAACTGTCACATCACAATCACTGTCTTCAAATATCTGAGAAAATGTCATGAGAAAGAAGAATTAACCTTCATAGTTCCAGAGGATAAAAATAGGACAATAGGTAGAAGTTATAACAAGGCAGATTTCAGCTTAATATAAAGATATACTCCCTAATAATTACAGCTTTTCCGAAATGGAATGGACTGCCCTGGTAGGTAGTGAGCTCCCTGTGACTAGAAGACTTCAAGTAGAGATTGGATGACTCCTCTTAGAGAAGTGATTCCTTCGTTGGAGTGGGATAAATTGGACTAGATGACCACTAAATTCCCTTGCAACTCAAAGACTCTGTAATTCAGACTTCATAGAAAAATTATGTCTAATAGAACTTCATTGATGTAACACAATTTCCAATATAAGCTCAGAAAAGAATCACAAAGACTTTGAGTCGATCAGTCACCCATTACATAACTCAGTTTCCTCATTTGTTTTTTCTCATTTTCCCAATATAAGTGGTGTGGAGACTCAGTCCATGTTACTAGGCACCAAAGTGTCCATTTTAGGACTAGTAGGTTGCATATCTCTTCTACCCTTGATTTTTAGTGAGGGTGATTTGCTATGTTTGGGGAACTTTATTAATTCCCACAGTTATCCAGTATTAGCAAGCTGTGTCTTTGCAAATGTACAAATTCAGCCATTCCGCCTTGTTATATCAGAACAAAGTATTAGAGCAACCTCAGATTCAACATTTTCTTCAGGTATTCTAAATATGTGTTAGGAATAAAACAGATGTAACAATCCTGCTAGGTTAATGAGGAAAGTATACTGGACTAGGAGTTGGGATTCCAGGCTCTGCCTCTAACCAGTTATGTGAGTTTCCACAAAACCCACATCAGAGGTGTGGCATGTTAGGTTTAGCAAGACATGTATATGTGTATATGATTGGATTAAAATAATGATATTTAGGATAGAAGCAGCATAAGGTTGTAGATAGAGAGCTGGCCTAAGAGTCAAGATGGCCAGAATTCAAGTCCCATCTCCGACATATGCTGGCAATGTGACCCTGGGCTAGTCACTTAACCTCTTAGTCCTTCCAAACAGCTCCCCAGCATTGTATATAAGTTGGCATTGGTAGAGGGAATCTCTCAACTTACATTGATGAAATCACAGGACTAGAACAAACAAAAAATTTGCTATTTACACTTTCCTACTGCCTCACATGGTTGTTGAAAGTACAGTGTTTTGTAAGCTTTATAAGTTTAAAGAACAGTATAAATGTCAACTATTATTTGTATCTTAAAACAGCCACATGAAGTGGGAGAGTACTTTAAGGTTTACAAAGTGCTTTCTTCACACCATCTCATTTGATTCTCAGACTATGCTATGTAATTGGTACAAATATTATTACCCTAATTTACAGATGAGGAAATTGAGGTCCAGAAAAAAATATTGTCACTTGTACAAGATAACCCAGCTAGAAAGTGACAGAGGTAATATTCAAACCTAGGTTGTCTGAATCCAGATCAAGGGGTCTGTCTATCATATCGCATTGCATCCCTAAATTCCTTTGGGTTTGGGTTTTCCCATATATTATGCGCGGCAATTGAACTAGATGAACTTTAAAAGGTTCCTTCTGCCTCCCAATTGTGTAATTCAATCAGTCCCTTTATTTAGATTTCTTTGATAATAAAGCACCCCTCAAATCCCTGTTTTACTTCAAATAAGCAAATTGAAAATCAACTTTTTTAAAAATTTTGACAGCTGGTAAAGTTTACTTTTCTCTTTCTTCTTGTCTTCTCTCTACAATCTTAAATTTGTTAGCAGAGAAAGGATTGTGTTCCCAGTAGCTGCTGGATCTGCTCAGACTAAGGGTTTTTCCATCCCAGTTCCTTCTATTAAGTCTTTGCATGCTACCCTGGGAGAGGTTTGCCAGAAGCTTTTGTTGTCTTTGGATTTCCAGATGAATCAAGCACCAAACATCCATTTGCCTTTCTTAAATAGAGCAATACTTCTCAGCTCATCAGCATCACATTAACCTCTCAGGCACCCATATTGGGACACTGTGTCAAAACAGTTTTCCACTTAGTGTCATAACAGCCCAGCTCAGACCTGAAAGCTGTTCTGAGCTCACAATGTACATGGTACTACTTCTTTGTACACATTCTGGCAATAGCTAAAAACAGTTTTGTCCAAACCAGCCTGAGAAAGTAGGCTACCATTCAGACCAAGTGAAAGAAGCTTGATTCCGAATACTTTTCTTATAGAATTGTTCACATAGCACCAAATCCTGTGTAAAAAAGATTTAATCTGGCCCAGAAAAGAGCAAATCCAGAAGTCCTCCTCACAGATCTGAGCTAGTAGCTTTTAACAAATGTGACCATCCTGATATCTACACAATGGTTGATCTCTATGCAGAAGTAAAATTAAAATAGATAAAAAAACAAATTGGCCACTGAATTTTTAGCATCTATACACAAGCATACTACATTTTGAGATACCCATTACCCTGCTGATTTCCAATTAAATTAACATTGAAATCTCAGAACTTATTTTCGGTATCACCTATATTCCAGCAAATTACTTAATCCTGTTTGGCTCAGTTTCTTCCTCTATAAAATGAGCTGGAGAAGAAAATGGCAAACCACTCCAGTATCTTTGCCAAGAAAACCCAACATGGGGTCACAAACAGTGAGACATGACTGAAAAACGACTAAACAACAACATTTCAGCACTCCATCATATGCTAATAACTTCATCTACACCACTGAGTCTCCCCAAGTTTGCACAATCCCTTAGGTTGAACAACATGCCACGTGTTTTCTGAAAAAGTTGCTACCACAGTTCTATGCACAGAGAGAGTGACGAGTCATGGAGAGAGGCAGTCTAGTGAAAAGAGCATTGGCCCTGAAATCTGGAGAGACCTAGGTGCAAATTCCACCTCGGACAAATTACCAGTTAAGGTGATGAGTGAAGTTCTTAACTTCTCAGAGTCTGTTTCCTGAACTGTAAATTGGGCATAATAATCTCTTATGATCTATCTACCTCAAAGGGTTATCAAGTGAGATGATGTATCAAAGAGCTTTATGTCAATCGCTATTATAAAAGGTGCACAATAAATGTACATTGAATTGGAAAAGTAAAATTTACAGCCATACAAATATCAAAAATGTTGCCAGATATTTCTTGTACTGAAAAAAGTGGGAAAAGATAGGTCAGGACCAAGGAGGATTTGCTTAGAAAAAAAATGGTTTTGGTCCAGTTACTTTGAGGAAGGAAGCATAGTAGCAATTTATTTCGCACTGGAACACTGAATTTGGGGTCAGAAGACCTGAATTTTAGTCTTAGTTCTTATTTTTACTACATGTATGGGCAAGTCACTTCCCCACACAGGGCCTCAGTTTACCCCTCTGTATAATGAGGGGGTTCAACTAGGTATTTTCTTAGGTCTCTTCTTGTCTATTATCTTATAATTGATTAATTCAACTACTTCTTGGCACAGCATTTTTACCTATTTGGGATTGCTTCCTTATCTGTAGGCAGCTAGGTGGTGGATAATGTACCAGGCCTAGAGTCAAGAAGACTCATCTTCGTGAGTTCAAATCTGGCTTTAGACACTTACTAGTTGTGTGACCCTGGGCAAGTCACTTAACTTTGTTTGCCTCAGTTTCCTCATCTGTAAAATGATATGGAGAAGGAAATAGCAAACCACTCTAATATTTCTGCAAAGAAAACCCTAAATGGGGTCACAAAGAGTCAGGAACAATTTCCTTATCTGTACAATGGTAATAATAATATTTATACTACCTAACAGGGTGGTTATGAAGAAAGTGCTTTGCAAACTCTAAGAAGCTTCTGAAATATGAATTATTATTATCTAGAGAAAAAGGAATTGAAGGTAATTGACCCAGATCCACTCCTGGAGTACACAGTAATTCAGGAAAGTAGGTGGCTCCAACAAGTACTACAAAAGACTACGCATCTAGATCTTGGTGGCAATTATCTACCAGCCCCCAGATCATTCTCTCTCCTTTCTCAAAGTTCAGTGCCTAGCTTTTATCTCCCTTTCTACCCCATGGCCTGTCCTTACACTTGGAGATTTTTTTGCATCAGTTCATATGTCTTTCCAGGCTCCTATGTATTCATCACACTCTCCATTCCTAATATTCATTTTATCAATGTGCCACAATTTATTTAGTGATTCCCCAAACAATAGAAGTTCACTTTGTTTCAAGTTCTTTGCTACCATAAAAGGTGTTGTTATGGACATAAAAATAAAATTTTGGTTTATAGGGAGTTTTTCTTTTATCAGGCATTCCTTTTATTCTTTTCTGATTGACTCAATCACTCTTTCCCACATCTGTTCATCCAAATTTTCTCTTTACTCATTAGGCCACATACATGACTCCCTTCACTGATCTTCTCAACAAGACTTGCTTCCAATTTTGCTGAGAAAATAATTATTATCTATCATGAGTTCCTTTTTTATCCCTTATTCTATACCTCAAAACCCATTACTATTATCCTGCAGTCTTGCCTCTTTTGCTCCATTCTCCTTGCCAATGCCAACTGTATTATGTATGACTTTGTCCTCACCTCTTTCAGGAGCTCTAAGCCTTCCAAGCTATTTCAGTCATTTCCCCTCTCTCATCCTGGATTCCTCACACTCTCTCACCTTTCCTATCCAAGCTGTTGTCAAGATCTACCAATTTCACCTTTGCAGCATCTCTCAAATATGCCCCCTTCTCTCCTCTGACATTGCCATCAGTCTAATGCAGGACCTCTTCATCTCACACCATAATTCCTGCAATAACTTACTGGTGTGTCTATCTGTCTTAAGTCTCTTCCCACTCCAATACAAGTTCCATTCAACCACTAAAGTGATTTTCCTAAAGTACAGGTTCAATCATGTCACCACCTCTCTTTTGCTTCCAGGATCAAATACAAATGGCTCTGTTTGGCATTCAAAACCCTTCATAACCTAGCCCCCTCCTACATTTCCAGTCTTCTTATACCTTACTGCCAGATACATACTCTTCAATCCAATGACACTGGCCTCCTGACCATTCCATGAACGAGACACTCACTCCCTCTCTTGGTTCTGAGCATTTTATCTGGCTGTCTCCCAAGCCTGAAATGCTCTCCCTCCTCATCTCTTGCCTATCAGCTTCCCTGGCTTCCCTTAAGTCCTAATTAAAACCCTACCTTCTACAAAAAGCCTTTCCTAACTCCCCAATTCCAGTGCTTTTCCTTTTTTTCATTATTTCCTATTTATCTTGTATGTAGCTTGCTTTGTATATATTTTTGTTTGCATGCTGTCTCCCCCATTAGACTGTAAACTCCTTGAGGACAGCCACTGCCTGTCTCTTTTTGTATCCCCAATGCTTAACACAGTGCCTGACACATAGTATGTGCTTAATAAATGTTTATTAATTAATTGATTTCTTCTTCAGTCTCTCCTTAACCACTAGCCCCTTCCCTGATGCCTACAAGCACATCAAGGTTTCTCCCATCCTTAAAAAACCTCCATTTGACTCTACTGGACACTGAAGCTAGTATACCATAGCTTTCCTCCCTTTCATAGCCAGACTCCTAGAAAAAGCAATTTCTTCCGCTTCTCCTGCTACTTACTTTTCAACTTGTTCTAATTTGATTTATCACATAAATGATACTCCTCTTTCCAAAGTTACAAAGATTTCTTATTTGATAAATCCAATGGCCTTTCCTTAGTCATAATCTTTCTTGAACCATCTATGGCATTTAACACTGTCAACTAACCCCTCTAAATTTATCATATGCCCAACTAATTGACAAAAATGACAAAAGATGGGACTAGTTAATGTTAGAGGGGCTGTATGAAGATTGGCACACTGATGCACTTTTGGTGGAGCTATGAAGTGGTCCAGCCATTCTGGAAAACAGTTTGGAAGCTATGAAAAGTATTAAGATGTCCATACTCTTTGATCCAGACATCCTATCATTAGTCATAAATCCCCAAGAAAGTAAAATACAGAAACATAGGTCCCATATTCACCAAAATATTTATAGCAACACTTCTTGTAGTATCAAAGAGCTGGAAAAAAGTAGAGCCCATTGATTGGAGAATGGCTAAACAAATTGTAGTACATGAAAGTAATGGATTATTTCCGTACCATAATGAATGATGAATACAGAGGAGCATGGAAAACATAAATTGATGCAGGATGAAGTAAGCAAAATCAAGGGCAAAACAGAGTGAGTACAACAATATAAATAGAAAGAACAACAATAAAACTGAATATTGTGTAGGTATAACTAAGCTCGCCCTTGAAAAGATAAAGGATCTCATCTCTCTGCTAAGGTGTGGGACTACAGCTACAGAACATTGAATATCCTGTCAATTTTCTTTGATGTCTTATTTTGCAGAATTGTGTATTCTTTTCCTATCTGTCTCTGTCTCTCTGTCTCTCTCTGTCTCTGTCTCTGTCTCTCTGTCTCTGTCTCTGTCTCTGTCTCTCTCTCTTTCTGTGTGTGTGTCTTATAGTGGTTGGTTCACCAAGTAAGGGAGGAGGAGAGACATATTTGGAAATGAATGTAAATTTAGAAATGATGTAAATGCAAAATATCAAGAATTTTTTTTTATTTTAAATGAGGATAATTCCACTTGTACATCTGAGTTGCTGTGAGGACAGTGCTTTGTAAATCTTAAAGTGCTTTAGAAACATGATTTTGTTGTAAATATGAGTCCTTTTGCCTTTCTCCCTCCTATACTGTTCCCTCCAAAGTTCGATGATTTTCCTTCTGTGGTCTCTTTCCCTCCTTTAAGGTGGCCCTGAAATTCATGGTTTCACGTATGGGAGAAAAGCAAACAAAGGTGACACAAAGTCTACCCTACAGCACCCTAGAGTCGTACCTGACCTCTCAAATGCCCTTCATCCAACTTTGCCAGAAGGATCCTAAGGCTTTATCTTTCCAGAAGCCTCCTAGGGGAAAAAATGTCATTGTTCTGGGATTCTGAAGAGCCAAGTGGTAACAATATACATGGATATGTAGAAATGGTGATTTCATAGTGCTAGTAGCAACCTCACCATGGTCCATATTATACATGTTACATGTACAGTGAGACTCTATAAAAATTAAGAGTTTCTGTTTCAGTTGGATTTTCTTGATTTCTAGTTAGTAGATGCTAGTTGAGTACGTGTGTACTGTGTATGTGGTCCTTGGTTGCAGAGAAGAGGTCTAAAGCGTGGCTGCATAAGGAGCAGATGGAGTGAAATACGGTAGAGACCACAGGGAATGAAGAGGTCTGATAACTGTGAGGCCCTTTGCTCTCTAGTGCCCTTCTTCCAACTCTGCTTATGGGACCCTGAAGAGGTCTTACAACTTTGAGGCCTAGGGTGTTAGAAGGACTGTAGACATAGACATTGATGTTCCCAAAGATGTTGATGGGTGACATAGCGAAGAATAAAACTGAGTCAGGTTCATCATTGACTAGAATTCTTCTGTCATCTGGAAGTCCAAAATCCCCCTTCTCTAATCATAATTGTTTATCCCTCCATATCTCCTATTCCCTCACTGTTACTGAACATGCTCTCCATTCTGATCCTTCTGATTTTTGATTCATCGCTGCTCTGACTTTAGTTTCCACCAAAACTCATTATGGACCCTCATGGTTAGTCATTTCAATGATTTGCTCTACCACTCTAGAATTATTCACACACACAGACACACACACACACACACACACACACACACACCCTGAGTTTCTGCTATACCCATCTTGCCAGTTTCTAACCCTGACTAACCCACACTCTCTGCTCCTTCTGCTCTAGTCAGTTAATAAATATTCATTGTGTCTACTATGTGCCAGGCATGCCGCTAAGTACTAGGGATACAAAGAAAGGCCAAAAAAATTTTCCTGCTCTCAAGTTTAATGAGAAAAACAACATGCTTAACAAACTAATGGGAGTCTAATGGGAGAGACAACATGCAAACAACTACGTAGCAACAAATTATATAGGATAAATTGGAAATAATAAACAGAGAGAAGGTGTTAGAATAAAAGGGGAATCAAGTTTCCTCTAGAAGGCGAGTTTTTTTTTTTTAAGCTAGGACTTAAAGGAACCCAAGGAAGCCAGAAGGCAGAGATCAGGAGGAAAAACATTGCAGGCATGGGGGACAACCAGGGAAAGCGCTCAGTCAGGAGATGGAGTATTATGTGTGAGGAACAGCAAAGAGGCCAGCAGCATCACTGGATTACAGAGCATATGGAGGGAAAGGTACCATGTAAGATAAAGAGGGGAAGGTTATGAGGGGCAAATGCCAAACAAGGGGTTTTATATTTGATCCTAAAGATGATAGGAAATTTATTGGTGAAAGAAGGGTGGGGATGAAAAGGTCAGACCAGCACTTTCAGAAGATCACGATGACAGCTGAGTGGAGGATGAACTAGGGTCGGGAGAGAGAAATACGTGGCAGGGAGCCCAACCAAGAGGCTATTATGATAGTCCAGGCATGAGGTGATGAGGGCTTCACCAGGGTTGTGACAATGTTAGAGGAGAGAAAAGGCTCTAGGTTACAGTGTTGCTAGAGGAAGTGAGAAAATTGTGCTGATCACATCAACTATAAATTCATGCCATCTAAATTTGGAGTCAGAATCAATAAACATTTGTTAAGTACCTACTATGTGCCAGGCACTATGCTAAATACTAGGGATAAAATAAAAGGCATAAGACAATCCCTGCCCTCAAGGAGCTCCCCATATGTTTTTGAGGCCTCTTTTTGTGGGGTGAGGCAATTGGGGTTAAGTGACTTGCCCAGGGTCACACAGATACTAAGTGTCAAGTATCTGAGGCCAGATTTGACCTCAGGTCCTCCTGACTACAGGGCTGATGCTCTATCCACTGCATCACCTAGCTGCCCCTCACCACATACTTTTGATCATATCTCCTTCTAGCCCTTCTAGTAGCTTACTTTGTTAATTATCATCTTTCCTTCTTAGATCTTCTTCCTCTCCACCAGCTTCTTTTCCTCTACATAGTCATATTCAGGACCTTCCCTTTCTTAATAAAAATGAAAACAAAAACTGTTTAACTCCCTTAAAACCCTAATTACTCAAGTTAAAAGCTTATCTCTTTCCTGTCAAATTCCTAGAAAGAGTAGTCTATAACTTTGATAGACTTAGCCCTTCTCAGCAATACAACGATCTAAGACATCTCCAAAAGTCTCATGAAGGAAAATGCTATCCACATCCAAAGAAAGAACTATGGAGTTTGAATGCAGATCGAAGCATACTATTTGCTTTTTTTTTCCTCTTCTGTTTTGTTTTGTTTCTTCTTTCTTGTGGTTCCTCTTATTGGTTCTAATTCTTCTTTACAACATGACTAATGTGAAAAAAATGTTTAATAGGAATACATGTGTAGAGCTTATATCAGATTGCACGCCATCTTGGAAAGTGAGGCGGGGAAGGAGGGGAAGAAAATTTAAAACTCAAAAGCTTATGTAAATGACTGTTGAAAACTAAAAATTAATTAAAAATAAAATAAAATAAAAAAGAAAGAAAGAGTAGTCTACACTCACCAGAGCCATACTAGGTTAACTAGAGAAGGTTAGGGTTACTGGAATTTTTTTTTTCACAGTGTGTTAAAATTTAGCTTATTCTGACAATACTTTAGCAGCATAGAAATAACTAAAATTAGCCAGAATAATTAGCTAAAATTGGGAACACCAGGAAAGAAATCTCACAGTGGCTGGCCCTCAGGTAGAGTCTTTGCCAGCCTAGCCAGACCCCCAAATTTTTGGAAGCTGCCTCCTCAGCAGCAGCCTCCCACATTCTTGAAACACGGTTCTCTCCTGACAGCCTTAAGTATGCTAGTTGAGATCTTCCTTGGCCAACCCCTCCCCATCCTAGTGGTTTTTTGCTTCTTGCCCTGAGCACAAAATTGCTGCTTCCAGTTCTGACACTCAATATTCTTTTTCATCACACTCTAACTCCCAAACTCCCTGTAGTCAGGTTTCCACCACTACCACTGAATTCTGACTGCTCTTTTCCAAGGTGATCAATTACATCCTAGTCACCAAATCAATATCCATTTCTTGGTCTTCATCTTCCTTGATGTGTCTAAAGCATTTAACAATGCTGAGCATCTATTCCTTCTTAAAACTGTTTACTTCTTCCTTTCCAGGGACTTTGCTCCCCTGGTTTTTCCTACTTTTCCAATAACACCTTATTTCCTCCTCTTATGCCTTCCCTTCCTTCTCTACTCTGAATATGTTGCCCAAAGTTTTATCTTTATAGAGTAGGAGAGCTTCATATGTAGCAGTAATTAGGGGGTTGGTTAGGTCCCCTCCATGTATAAAGGGTTGGTGCTGTTGCTGAAGATAGCACAGGAAGTTTTCCCACGTACTAAAGCACCTGCCCCCTACCTTGGCCTCAGTTCCTCTCAGCTCAGTCTAGGGTTTAAAAGTTAAAATCATTTGCATACATTACTTTATAAATTTGTCAAAAATTGGATCACATTTTGCCCTCAGATTATTAAGATTCTTATCACCACCCCAACTTCATGTGACCTAAAAAGAAAACACATTTGTTCCCAATGTAGTTTGAATCCATTGACTATATGAAATCAGAATTTTATAGATATAGTATTAAAATTCCAAGTGACTGAGCATCACTCAGAAATTCTGCCACAACCATTCCCAATAGCAGCCATTGTCTACATGAAGAACTCAATTCACAACTTTAGTTTTGCCAAGAGAACTACCATGCCTAAAGAAATCTCCAGTAAATAAGAACATGCTGTATTTAGCAAGGTCTAGATTCCTCTATTTCTCCACTCTCAGTCTTTAGTAACTGTAATCAGGGGTGTCTGCATGCTTTATTTGGAAAGCATTTCTTATTCTATAGTCAAAGTCACAAAGAGAAAGGGAAAGAATCATCTAATCAGCATCCTATCCTGCCCCCACAGCTTTGGATCCTTTGAACTCATGCTCACTGTCCATGTTGCATATAGAGTTGATTTTCTCATCTAGGCAGCCACCAGCAAAATTTGGACTGCTAGCTTTCACCTACAGATGAGAGAGAGAGAGAGAGATTCCTCTACCTAATAGTGAACATACATTAAGTCTCTTATTGCTGTGTCTCTTGAGCCTAGCTGCCTGGCATGATGCCTGGGCATGCCTTTCTCTGGCATGGTGCCACCAAGCAGTCTAGACCCTTGGGATTTTGATTGCTTCACTGAGTGCAGCAATTTCGCAACAATCTTGTTGCTTTCCAAGTTCTAAGCACTTCTTCCAGCCTCCTTTTTCTGGTCCTCAGAGTATTATATATAGGTGGGAACCAAGGAAATGTGAAGACCAGCATGTAAAAGCAGGTGCTATATTCCTCCTTAGTGAAAGATTTTGTGGTTCCTGCAAAGATACATGGAGTATACTTGAACACCTGCACAGATACATCATAAGCCTCGTGACAAACATAAAATTTTAATACATGTAGGGTAACTATCCTAACACCACAAATAATCATCCTGTGATACTTCTTCCTATATCACATTCACATTTATATTACATGCAATAAATATACCACAATGCAAAGCATCCTTTGATAGAGCTACTTCAGTGACTAAATTGCTAAATAGCGTTCAGAATATATCTCAGGAACATATAATAGTACATATACATGCCCTTAGTGTATAAGCCAATGAACATAAAACAACCCAAAAAAAGTATAGCTAATAAGCATATATATCAACAGTACATGCATACCATTGGTGCCAGAGTGAATAAACAAAAGTAGCAGAAAATGGAAAATAAAATATAAAATAATAGTTGACACATAATGAACCAATACATCCAAATCATACATTGCGTGACCATTAGTGTTGCCACTTGACAACATGTATAACCATGTCTCCTATTTTTCCTGCAAATTCCTAAGTTAGTTTGGTCAGTGGTTGGGTGGTTCCAGACCTTCTGAGACCTGCTAAGTATCCTGCATCTGTACCTACACTGGTTAATGGTCTAGGCTGGTCGTCAGTATATTCAGCTCTACTAGCCCACATTCTCAAAACTGAACGGGTATTAGTATTCTAAATATCTATGGATCAATCAGTCAATAAACATCTATTAAATGTCTGCTATATGGCAGGCATTAAGCTTAGGTCCTGGAGAGGCAAATGCCAAGAGCAGAACAATCCCTACTCATAAGGAGATTATATTCCTATAGGGAAAGCAACAAGCATGCATGTATGCATACATACACATAAGTCTGTGTATGTGTGTGTGTGTGTGTGTGTGTATACATATATATAATGTGTTTATTTTGCTGTTGTTGAGTCTTTTCAGTTGTGTCCAACTCTTTGTGATTTCATTTGGGGTTTTCTTGGCAAAGATACTGGAGTGGTTTGCCATTTCCTTCTCCAGCTCATTTTACAAATGAGGAAACTGAGGCAAACAAGGTGAAGTGACTTGCCCAGGGTCACATAGCTACTAAGTATCTGAAGCTAGATTTGAACTCACAAAGGTAGAGTTCACTCTACCCATTGCACCATTCAGCTGCCCATATGTTTATGTACATATAGAAATATACAAGATACATATGAAGAGAATATATTCAAAGTAACTAAACACAAGGTTGTTTGGGAGGAAGGTCTTTAACAGTTAGGAGGATCAGAAAAGGTTCATCTCTGTACCCTAGCGACAATCCCTACAGCTGATACACTAAGCCAAAAAGAACTTAAGCTCAACTCTCTCCCAGCCAAATCTGGACAGAAGTCTCCCTCAGTCTGTGGCATAGTTGGTAGATCCAAATTTCCTTCATCTTAATCGTCATCTTTTGGGCAATCATCTAGCTCAGTTTCTGTAAAAGTGAACTGTATCTTCTCTTCACTCATACAGCTTAGCAGACTGTCTGTCACTCCAGGGAGTCGCACTAATGCCACAATAGTCGATAGGAAGGTGTCATGAATTGTTATAATAGGGCCCCTATCCCTCTCCGTGATTATTTTATGAGTAAAAAAGTGTCCCAGTCTCTTGACTCCCTGGTATGAGGTCTCTTTCCATCAGTCCACTTTTTTGTATCTTCCCTGGACACCAAAATTTTTCAGCATTTCTCAGGGGTCTCCCTGCTTCTGACATCTAACAGGCATCATACCATCATTTGTTTCTGTCAACATTCTTCTAGGTCAAATTTATGACTAGATGCTTGGTAGTTTCTTTTCTGGGCTCCTTTGTCTATAAACTTGCCCAATGCAGATAATGCTGTCGGCTGAATCAGGATATAAGCAGAAAGATAAGAAATCCAGAATCTCTCAAATCCTTCAAAACTCACAGGATCCTCCAGCCAAAAGTTATGATTGTTTGAGTGAGTGTGTAATTGGAGTGATTGTGATGTGTTTCCACCTAGTTAAGGTACCAAGGCTAAAGTGAGATTGGGTGGTTTTGTTCCCCACCCTCAGAATGAAATAAACAATAAGTTTAAAATATTTTTATTAGTCACACACACAAAAATTTTGCTCACACTAAAAGAACTAATAATAATAGTTTTCAATTACAGTAAGCAACTGAATATGCTTCATTATTTAAAAAAAATTCAAAGAGTAGACAAATAATAATTGTTAATAAATATTCTGTTAATTTGACAGATGTTGCTAGCCATGCAAGTGAATTTTTTAGATTACTTTTTATTGAAAAGTAACACAATACAACCATATGATATAAGTCATAATAGTCAGTGAACATAGTAATTTCTCGGCTGGAGTCACATTTCTTTGTGTGTAGATATACCATATACAGTGTTAAAAAAAAAGCAAAATTGAATTGTCTTTGATTTTAACTCAGAAGAAAGTTCTATGTATAGATTCATTCCTCTTTCTCTATATGGTTCTGCTTAATAGATGGTTTTGTACCTTAATTTCATGTTCATGTTTGGATATTTTGGTTGTGTTTTTATGAAAGTGTGAGGAATAGCAAGAAGGCCAGTTTGGTTGAAACACAGAGTACATGAGGGAAGTGATGCATAACGAAGGTCTAAAGGTAGATTGGCCCCATATGGTGAATGACATTAAATGCCAAACTGAGGAGTGTACATTTGATTCTGGGTTCAATAAGAAGCCACTGAAGTATGACAAGTGTGTGTGTGTGTGTGTGTGTGTGTGTGTGTGTGTGTGTGATGGGGGAAGTGATGTGTTAGAACCTGTGCTTTAGGAAAGTCAGTTTGGTAGATGTGTGGAAGATGGCTTGGAATGGGAAGCAAGTTGGGTCAGGAAGACTAATGAGGAAATGAGGAAAACTGCAATAGTCCAGGTGAGAGTAAATAAGAGTTTGAACTAGGGTGGTAGCCATGTGAGTGGAGGGCAGGGTGTGTGTGTGTGTGTGTGTGTGTGTGTGCGTGTGTGCGTGTGCATGTGTGTGCGTGTGTGTGTATGTGCGTGTGCGTGTGTGTGCGTGTGTGTGTGTGACAGAGAGAGAGAGAAAGAGAGAGAGAGAGAGAGATGTGGAGATAAAAGTAGTAATATTTGTGAATTGCTCAGATATGGAGGTGAGAGAGAGTGATGAATCATATTAATGCCCAGTTCAAGAACAAAAGAGCCCTTACAGAAATGAAAAAGTTTAGAAGAGAAATATTTGAGAGGAAAGACAATGTAATGAGATTTGTGATTCAAATTATATGGGACTCATTCTACCCCACTTGAAATGAAAAGGAGGACAGGGCTCTTGCCATTCATGATCCCAGAGTTCAGAGTCTAGACTCTAAAGGGTGCCTACCACAGTCAGGAGATGATTTGTGGGATATGTCGAGGGTGGAATAATCCCAATGCGGCTGGCATGCATACCCAGATCTTTATTAGGTTATAGCTGCTGTGAGGGGCTGATGCCCAGCACAGAAGTGGAAAAGGTTGGGAGCTTATGCTGTGGTGGGAGAAATCTGAAATAACTGAGAAAGCAAAGGTTCCAGCTTCTGAAAATATTGATTTATTAAGCAATGCATGCCAATTGCATAACAAATTGGGACCAGGACTCCTCAGCTTGACAATAGACCCCTAATACAGTGAAAGACAGATTGTTATGCATTAAAAGAAAACAATTAACAGGACACAAACCAGGACACAAGATTAGGTAATCTGATTTCTAATGAGAGGAAAGATCAGGGACTTTCCAAGTTGGGAGTGGGAGAACAATCAGGTACAATTTCCTGAAATCAGAAAATCCTCCCCAAGTGTCTGTATTCAATTAAAGGAACAAGGAAACAGTAACTGATTGATCAGCATGGGGCTAGTTTTCAGATAAGACATATGAGTTGCTTGAGGTGTATAATTGTGAGAAAACTCTTTGCATCAGTCTTTGGATCTAACTGGGTTTCTGGTCAGCATAACTTAGGTCCTTAGCTAAGAATAAGGTAAAGATGGTCCAGCTTCCCTACCATGCAGGGCTAGGTTCAAACAATGCAATAAAGTTTTCTCACAATTCCCATAATTGAATAAGGTTTTCTCACAAGACAGATATTGGACTATACCCATAATTGAATAGAAAGGGAACTGAGCTAGATCCAGAATTGAGTCACATGATGGAGTCAGTGGGGTTCACTCAATTCCCACAATAGAGGGCTGGGAATGGGGCAGAATGGAAGAAGGGTGGGTAATAATGGGTGAAGTAGAGGTCTAATGGTACTGGAAATAAGCTCTGCAATTGGCTATCTCAGAGAGGAGGGATACAACCCTTCCACATCCTTCTGATGGTTCATCACACAACCTTCTTGGGGTCATCCATATGGTACCTGCTTTGGACATCTCTGCTTGATGGAATGAAGCTTGAGTCTACCAGATTCACTTCCTCACCTTCTGCTTTGTATTTCTTGTCACAGTCCATCAATATATATCTGTTTTCGCTTCTAATCCTCCAAAGACAACTGAGGAAAAAAAGAATGGATGAATGATAATGTCATATCATGTGGTATAACTCCCAAACTTACAGCTACATTTCCACTTGTCTGTGGCCCAGCTCCCTCCCTATTACAGATAGCCTAATTTTCTTCTGTGGGTGCCCTCATAGCTTTGATGTCATATAGCCTTTTGGACAAGATGTTTACATTCACTTTTGGCTTCCCAGATCTATAATAATATGTGCTGACCAAACATATAGTTGGCTAAGACCACTGACTACCTGTTGAATTCTGTCAGGCAGCATACAACTTGGCACTGATTGACATCAGCAAATTATTATCCATCCATATTTAAAAGTTACCTCTAGAAATAGACTTTGAAATCCTCAGCAACAGCCCATTTCAAAGACTAATTCTAGTTTATGTATGGGATAACAAAGCTCACTATCAGCCAGAACTATGTTGGAAAAAGCAACTGGTTCCCGATGACTATCACTCTCTTGGTATAGAATTGCCCCCCCAAACCTTCTAAGCTAGCCTACGGATGAAGTACAAAGGGCTTGCTTGCACCTGTTTTGGCCAACATTTGTATATGTGTGAAACAATTAATCAAGTCTTTAAAAACTTATTCATATTGGTCAGTCTAACAAACTCCAAAGAATTTCCAAGGGCTCAGGCCAAAGTGACATCTCTTGTCCTTCTGTTTCCAGTTCTCTCCAATCTTATATCCATGAATAAAATCATTCAGAAGTTTAGCATGAGCAGCATAATTTGTGTGTGTGTGTGTGTGTGTGTGTGTGTGTGTGTGTGTGTTTTAGAAATTCGCCATCATGTCTTGGAAAAGTCCTTAAGGCTTGGAGGGTCTTTGGACCTTCCCAATTAAGAAGCTCACTCCTTGCTGAAATACATGTGATTCATATCCTTGATGAAGAACTTATTAACTTGTAATTTCAACCTAGGGTCCTCTAGCCCCTTCAAATTTAAATCCTCCTTTACATATTCTCTTCATTCACACAACTCCCACCCTGATTCAGACCTTCTTTGCCTCTTATTCTTTCAGTGCCTTTCCAAAGATAATGAATACCCCACACTTTAATGTTGCTCATGTCTTCAACCACCTTCTCTATAAACAAATTAAAAGTAGTAGGTGTTCCAAGGACATTTTAGGGGACATGATCGAATTAACAAAATCCAAATGGGGGATGAAAGCTGTCTTGACTTTGTCCTTTTCTGCTGGGCTTCAGGAAGACCTGAGTTCAAATCTGGCCTCAGATACTTACTAGCTGTATGACTCCGGGCAAGTCATTTAACCTATTCACCTCCATCTTCTTAACTGTAAAATGGGAATAACAACAACACTTTCCTCACAAAGTTGTTGTGAGGATCAAATGAGAAAATATTTGTAAAGGGCTTAACATAATTCCTGTCACATTGTAGATTCTATATAAATGCTTATTATTCCCTATTCCTTATAATGATATTTTTCTCAAATGTATACCTGGAATAAAATGATCACTGTCCAGCACAAAAAGACAGTCCACATCTTCCATCCTTATAATCATTTCAATCGATGAAGTATTTATTAGGTGACTACTCTGTGCCAGGAACAGTGATAGGAATGCAAGGAAAAATGCAAAACAGTCTCTTGGTCTCAAAGTGTTTACATTCTAATTGGAGAGATAATATGTATGTATAAAGGTATACATAAAACACATAAGGTAGCCCTGAAAGAGAAGGCACTAGCAGCTAGAATTAGAAGGCACAAAAAAGGCCTCATACAGAAAGTGCTGTTTGAGCTCAATATTGAAGGAAGTCAGGGATTCTGAGAAGTAGAGATGAAGAGGGCAAGAAATTCTAGGGGAACATCAAGAATTCAAAAGATGGCAGATGGATTATCATGTGTGGAGGAGAAATGGCAACTAGGCTAGTGTAGCTAAAGAGAAGAATTGGTGGAAAGTGTGACATAAGCCTGGAAAGGTAGGGTGAGACCAGGTTGTAAAGTGCTTTAAATGCCAAACAGAAGAGTTGCTATTTTCTCCTAAAGGCAATAATGGGCAGCTAGGTGGTGCAATGGATAGAGAGCAGTGGATAAAAGGCCAGGCCTGGAGTCAGGAAGACTCATCTTCTTGAGTTCAAATCTGGCCTCAGACACTTACTAGCTGTGTGAACCCTGGGCAAGTCACTTAACCCTGCTTGCTTCAGTTTCCTCATCTGTAAAATGAGCTGGAGAAGGAAATGGTATTTTTGCCAAGAAAACTTCAAATGGGGTCATGAAGAGTCAGACACAACTGAAAAACAACTTAATACAACAGAGGCAATAGGGAGGAACTGAAGTTCACAGAGTATGAGGTAGACATGGTCAGACCTGTGTTTTAGGAAAATCACTTTGGCAACCGAAGATAGACTGGATTTAGGAGATTTGAGTCAGGGAGACCAATTAGGAGGTCATTGCAATGGTTCATGAGAAAAGCAATGAGGGTTTAGGGGTTGTGAGTGTGAAGAGAGAGGGAGCAAATGTGAGAGATGTTGTGGAAGTAAAAATGACAAGAAATAGCAATTAATTGGGTAAGTGGAGTGAGGAATTTGAAGATGAAACCAAGATTTTGAACTTGGGTCAGTCACTATAAAGATGGTGATGTCCTTGATAGTAATAAGGAAGTTTGATAAAGGGATTCGTTTGAGGGGAAAGATAAGAGGTCTGTTTTGGACATGTTGATTTTAGATGCCTGCAGGATCCGGACTGGATATTAAATTTTAATAAAGTGAGCCTCAAATGCAGAGAGGTTGCTGAGTCATGGAATCAGAGGGTCAGGAAGTAGCAATGGGAAATAAAAAGCATACTGACTCCCACTCCAGACTCAGTGAGTCAGAGGTAGAAGAGAAGACATAAACAGTATTAGAAAAGATGGCCAGGGATTCAGTGTCATCAGAGAGGAGCCAGAGAGGTCCCTGTGAATGTGAAAGAAGATGACATTTATAATGAAGGCAAGTTGTTAATTATGGATTGGGAATTCCTGAGGGCACAGCAAAAGGAACAGACAACTATGAAGTAGATAGAGGGGTAGGGTTGAAGTTATGAGAGTGTGGGCTTGGGAGTTACAGAGAATGGTTTACTCTTAGGCAGTTGGGAATTCAGTGTCATTGACATTTGGGGAGTAATCGTGGATGGTACTAACCACTGGGTAATGAGTCCAGGCAAAGTCTCAGTGAATGGGAGGAGCTCCAATGATTAAGGCAAGTGAGTAGAACACTCAAGATTCTGGCGCAGTTCAGGTCAAAGTAAAGATCTATCTTTTAGTCCTCTGCCTGGTTTGGGAGTCCTTTGTTTCAATCCTCAGCCCACATCACAGCAGACTGGTGTTCCTAAGAGTCTAGGTAGAATGGACCCGTAAACAGCTGGTGATGAGGTCAGGCTTAATGTTTCCTGGGTCTAAGGTGACCTCTGTCTCTAGTCCTATTCCTGATTCCCAAAGGCAGTTCAGTGGACAGTAGCTTGAGACAGACTAAATCAGTATTCAACTCAAATGGATACATGCTGTAAGAGACCATTCTGAACCACAGCTATAGAAGAAAGTTCTGCCATTTTGCCTCCTCTCAGCTGTGACCTATGCCCCCCAATCTTTTATTTTTCCAGTGGAACAATTCTGTTCATGCTCCTATTTCTTAGCAGGTTTTATGTAAGTCAGGCTGGTCAATGGTGATATATTGCCTTGTTTCTATATCCTACACATGAAGTTCTTCTGAAACTAGACCAAGTTAGATTTTCTTGAGCAATATCATTCTGGGAAGCTCAGAAATTGCTCTCTAACCAATACTCCTGGTAGCAACTTGTCATGATTCATCTTTTTATGTACTAATATAATTCTAGTTAGGTACACTCTGAGCTCTTGGTGAGATACCATATCTTTACATACTTGCTTCAGTATGACTTTATCCAGTGCCTTGGGTTTTACTGATCCTATTGCTAGCAGCCTCTACAATAGACTATCCATGTTGTTGTTGTTCAGTCACATCTGATTCTATGTGACCCCATGGATAAGTCCATGGAGCTTTCTAAGCAAAGATACTGGAATGCTTTGCCATTTCCTTCTCCACTGTATCTCCATTTTACAGATGAGAAACTGAGGCAAATAGGGGTCAAGTGACTTGCCCAAGGTCACACAGCTAGCAAGTGTTTGAGGCTATATTTGAACTTAGATCTTCCTGACTCCAGACCCAGTGGTCTATCCAGTGCACCATCTAGCTGCCCCGCGCATATCTCAAAGTCAGAGGGCCTTCTCTCTTTCCAGTGAATGACGCTTAGCGTGTAATTATTGTAGTGTCCAGTTACTGCTGATTTGCCCCTTTAATCTTTGCAAACACTTTTGTCATGTGATTTTTGGCTTCTCAACCTTCAGAATTTTCACAAGCACAAAAACAGATCCCTTAGTGCTTACCCCTTTTTTTCCTAACTCAAGTGTGTGGCAATGCTATGTTGATTCAGGTACATGATTACAGACCTCCAGTGGTTCTTTTCCAGGAAAGATATGCATCCTTACCTAAGAAGCTTCTTAATGTAGGCCTGAAATTCCACTGAAGTACAGAAGATAACAATAGCTAATAGCTAACAGTTATATAGCACCCACCATGTGTCAGGAACCGTGCTAAGTGTTTTACAAATATTATCTTGTTTGATCCTCACAACAATCCTGAGAGGTAGGTGACATTATTATGATCATTTTACAAATGAGGAAACTGAAGCAAACAGAGATTAAATGACTTGCCCAGGGCAACACAGCTAGTAAGTGTCTGAGGGAAGATTTGAACTTGGGTCTTCCTGACTCCGGGTCTGCTGCTCTAACCACAGCACCACCTAACTACCCCATGATCCAGACTTTCAGCCACTGAGAAACTTTCTCAGGCAATTACATTTTTCAACTGCCTACGCAAGCCATCCTCTTTAGAAAGAATATTAATGGTCAGTTCTAAGAATTATCTTCTGCTATATTCTGCTAGTTGAGAGATTACCTCTTTCCTATACTTCACAGGAAACATGGGTACAGTGGAAAGAGCACTGGATTTAGGGTCAGAGAACCTTGACTCAAATCCCAGCTCTGCCATTTACAAGCTTTGTTACTGTGGGCAAGTCACAGCTTTCCCAGGCCTTGTGTGCAAAAGGAGGGGATTAACTGGATGAACTCTAAGGTCCTTTCCAATTGTAAGTCATTTATCTTGTGATTTAATGGAATCTGCCCTATTCTACATGTAAATGATTATTTCATGTTTCCCCAAATCTCTTTAAAGATTTTGTAAAGGGATATAGAGGTTGACGAGGCAACTAGGTGGCCCAGTGGATAGACTGCCAGGCCTGGAGTCAGGAAGACTCATCCTTCTGAGTTCAAATCTGGCCTTAGACACCTACTATCTGTGTGACATTTAACTCTATTTGCCTCAGTTTCCTCGCCTGTAAAATGAGCCGAAGAAGGAAGTGGCAAACTGCTCCAGTATCTTTGCCAAGAAAACCCCAAAATGGGGTCATGAAGAGTCAAACATGGTAAAACAACTGAACAACAACAACAAATAGATATTGACTGATGTGCTCACCCCACATATAATGATGGGGATGGACTCTCATGACCTGTCAGTGATCATTTCATATTTCCCCAGATCGCATAATTCCTTTCAAAACTTTTGTAAAGGGGTGTAGGCATTTATTGATGTGCTCACCCCACATATAGTGATGAATGTAGAACCTCATGAAATGAGGGGTTTTATCCTGTGACTAAAGGTAGGAACAGGAAGTAGATAGTTCCCCAACACACCTGATTAGTTAGGAAATTGTCCTACCTGCAGCAAACACCATCTCCTTACCCCTTTACCCTGGCTCAGCTTCTCTAGACGTGATCTAGAGAAACATAAATCCAAAACATAAAAATTAGTATTTAATGTTTAATAAATCTATCAAACTCAACTTGTTTCACCCTCCCCCCATGTCAGATTTAAACTCTGAGGAAATTTCCAAATTTAGTTTGTGTCTCATTTCCTCATTTATTCTTATCTATATCTGAGCATCATGTGACCTAAAAGGAAAACACACACTCACATCATAGTTTAGGTCTATTTAATGCAAGAATTGGAAAGTTCATAAAACATAGCACTGAGACTCCCAAGTGCCACTCACTGCTCAGGCAGACAAAAAGAAACCAGCCATCTGTAAATTTAACAGCAGCTGCCAAGTTCAATGACCAAATGTACACATTTATTTCTCCCAGGAGAACCATTTGAGTTTGGATTCATCCCAAAGGAACCTGTGCTCCTGGAGTCACGGGCAAAGTAAGCTATTCCTCCTTTATTCTTTGCCTTCAATATCACAGTCATTAAGGATATCAACAGGATAGGGATATGGACTGGATATATGAGTCCATTAATACAGGGAACCCCTAGATGAGGCAATTGCCTCTACCAATTCAGATCAGCACCTTCTCTGTAACTTAAAGTTGCAGAAAATTGCCTGAAATTCTAAGAAGTCACACATTTAGTATGTAACTAGATGCAAGGCTTAAAACTAGGTCTCCCTAGCTTGGAGGCCAGCACTGTATCCACCACACTCCAGCTGCTTCTCATGGCAGTCTTAGAAAGGTGAAAAGAAGTGTTCTTAGCTCATTGCTTGATTGTCGACCTCAATTACTCCATCTCTGGCCATTGGTCAAGTGACTATGGATCTCTCCAAGGTGCTGCTAACTCTGTTTGGGAGAACACTGGTCCTCTAACTTTGTCTGGGTCCGGGGATGTCTAGTTTGTCATCCCAGTATTTGAAGCAATCTTGGCTCTGCTCCTCCATTGCCAAAGAAGGGGATAATGTCAATGCTCCTATTCAAGATGACCCCTCTTTCATGATATGCCTTGTGGTTGACAGTGAGGTCTGAGTGTCATCTTGATGTCTTCTATGGCTGTCTTCTTCCCTGAATCTATGGTAGCAAGAACAATAGCAGCAGTCACAACAGCCCCATAATCAGACGGTCCAAACTGTTTCTTAAATAGCCTTGTTCAACCTGACATGTTATCAAATCCACCCACTGTCTTAGTTCTGGTTCAGTTCCTCGCAGATCTCTACCATTTCTCCCAGGGGTATAAAGAGAGAAAAGCAAAGACCCGCTCCACAATAAGAGATGGGTCCTTTTCTTTTATAATATTCTTATTTCTAAATTTAGACTCCACCTCAAGAGTTACGAGTCCCCTTTGTGTTTCTATAGATGCTACAACACATTTCTGAAGCTTTAAATTTCATTTTTTTCCAGTTCTAGTTAAAATTGGCCTCAACGTGCCGTGTGCAAAGCAAACAAATAATATATGGTACCAGTAAAAACCAGCATATACTATATCGTGGCCTTTGTTGCTGTTCAGTCATGTCTAACTCTTTATTACCCCATTTGGAGTTTTCTTGGCAGAGATGCCAGAGTGGTTTGCCATTTCCTTCTCTAGCTCATTTTATAGATACGAGTTAGGTGACTTGCCCAAGATCACATAGCCAGTAAGTGTCTGTGGTTAGCTTTGAACTCAGAATCTTCCTGACTCCAGGCCTGGCACTCTATCTACTGTACCACCTAACTGCCCATATCATGTCTAGGAAGACCTCCAAAATATATACCAGCAATTAGCATAAGAAAAGATAGGCAATATCAAGGGATTCAACACCATATGCAATTAAGCAACAATGTGGTCAAAAACATCTCATATTAATCAGTATTGATCAACAGCAATAAATAATGCTTTAAGCAAGGACACACTGGCATCATAATGCATTGTACCTTTTTAACCTTATGGAAAATACTGGGTTAGTCAGAAAAAGAAATCATAATGGGTTTTAAAAAATCAACTCATAGACTACAATAGCAGAGAATTTTTTAAATCATAAAATATTAAAAGGACATTTTTAATGATGAAATTATCTCTCAAAATGTGAAGGGTGATAATTTTAGTGGTAAAATACACCAAATCTTAACTGAAAAGAAATAATTCCAGGGAAAGAAAAAATATCAAATTTCAAACAAAAATTCAAATGTATAAATTCAAAAAATTATTTTTCAATGAAATAAAAAATTACATTTGAAAAAATCTAGATGCCAAGTATCCATGGGACACTTGAGAAACTTAAGCTCAAGATAGATTCCAAGATTTGAGGTACATAAGCAGCAGATATTATGGAATTGGTTAGGTATCCTTCATGTGTGTATGGTTGGTGCTCTGGTTGCAGAATATTCAGGTAGTTTTCCTTTTTTCAAAAGCACCTAACCCATAATTTGGCCCAGGTTCCTCTCAGTTTAAGATAAAGTGAAAAATCTTTTGAATGTAAGAATTCATAAATTCATCTCAAATTTATTCATGCTCTGCTCCCCCATCACATGAGATTTGCTTTCCAACTTTGTGTGGCCCAAAAGGAAAATACTCACACTGCAATTTAAGGCATTTACTGCAAAAAGAAATCAGAATTTAAAAGATACAGCATTAAAACTCTGAGCTGCTGAGCAGTGGTCAGATAAAACGTCTGTCATTTCCACTGCCGGTGGCAGCAGCTGCTCTCATTAAGAGCTGAGTTCACAACCGCAATTTCACCAAGGAAACTACCTCCCTCAGGCAATGCCAGACCAGTTTGAACTCCTCCCCTTCCCAGCTGCCAATCTTTCAGCACCTTCAATCAGGTGTCTGAGCACTTTTATTAAGAGAACACTGCCTGTGTCCCATAGCCAAAGCCTCCAGGGTAGAGGGAAGTAATAATCTCACCAACATCCACTCTCATTCAAAACCTCATAAAGCAAGCTCCTTGCGCATGATGCATCTTGGGCAGATTCCCACCCTGGTGTCTTTGGGAAAGGAGGAAAAGAGAGAAAAGAAGGGAGAGAACTAGCATTTATCAATTTATATATCAATTTATATTATTTACATGCCAAGTACTTTGCTCGGTGTTTTATAAATAGTATTTCATTTGATCCTCACAACAACCCTCAGAGGTAGGCGCTATTATTACTATGTTATTTTGCAGTTGAGGAAACTGAGGCAGACAGAGCATAAATGACTTACCCAAGGATCATACAGTAAAGCCTGAAGTCATATTTGAACTCAGGTCTTCCTGATTGCAGGCCCAGCATTCAACCCACTGTGCCACCTAGCTCTTTGGAAAAGGTGGAAAGAGAAAGAAGGGGTGAGGGGGAACATTACAGGGGGAAAGAGGGGAGAAAAGGGAGCGGAAAAGAGGAGGGGAGAGAAAGATAAGAAGGAAGAAGGGGGAGAGGAGAGGTGGAAGAGAAGGAAGAAGGAAAGAAGAGAGTAGAGGGGAAAGAGAGGGAAAAGAGAAGGGAAGGGAGAGAAACAGAGAGGAGAGATGGAGAGGGACAAGGAGAGAGAATATACTTGAAATAGACCTTATAGATTATTGAATCTAAAACTCCTCATTTTAAAGATGAGGAAACTGAGACCTCAAAGAGGTTAAGTGACTTGCCTAAAGTCACACAATCAAATCCAGGATTTGATTCCAGAATCAGTGCCTCTGATTCTAACTCCTACCTGCTTTCCATTCTACCATGATGGTGTGTCTCTGTGACCTGCTCATCTACTATCATAGCAGATTAACATCATGTTAATTGTGAGTTCCTACATATAAGGACTGTCTTTTGCCTTTTTTGTATCCCTAGTGCTTAGTGCAGTCCCTAGAACATAGTAGGTGCTTAATAAATGCTTATTGACTGAATGAATGATGCTTGGACAAACTTCCACCAAGCAGTCCACTCTGGTTTTTAACTGCTCCACTCAGTTTGACAATCTCTGAAGTCCCATTTCTTTTACAGTTCTGAGTACTTCCTGCTAACCTTATCCAGTCCCTAAAGTCTGATGTCCATTTATTACCTGTGTAGCTTTGGGCACATCACTTTTTTCTGGGCTTCAGTTTCTTCATCCATAAAATAAGGGGCTGGACTAGATCTCTCATATCATTTCTATCTGTAAATCAATGATCCTATAATCTCCCCAAACCCTGAAGGGGAAAAAAGGAAGATATTTTGCTCCTACTGAGGGTCCTGTGCTTCCTACTGAGGTCATCCTCCCTTGCCAAAAAGGCCCAGAATCCCTGACTGAAACAACTTTGCTCCCCTGGCAGGGCACAGAGGAACTAGGACGTGAGGATTTTTGAGGAATGTATGTTGAAGTTCCCTATTGTAAGAGCAGGAGTTGAGATGGAGAGAAAGACTGTGAGGCCCTTGCCCTGACAACTGCCATTCGCAAGGGCTCTACTCTTACCACCACCTCACCATGAGAATGAAGCCCCTTGTCGAGACAATGAATCAGAGTCAAGGTCATAAGCTTTCTATTTCTCTGCCATCTTTGGCAGCACCTGCTAATCTCTACAGTTTCACTCCAGTGGCTGGCAAACTCCCACTACTTATTTATTGCCCCCTCAGTCTGCATGAATCACCTGCTGCCTAAGAATAAACCAACACCCTCCCCAACTACACCTCCTGTTCTCTCATTACCATCTTTCTCAACCCTACCCCTTCTATATCCCACTCCAGCATGGTCGTCTTCTCAATTGTGTCTCCTGGAATTTCCATTCTGCAATTAACAGACTTCCCTTCATTTGGACATCTCATGCTCCTTCTATCTTCTGACACTCATAGAAACTTGGCTGGTCCCAGATCATTCTACATCCCTCGTCACTCTCCTCAAAATAGGCCTTACCCTCTCACATACCCTCTGATACGCTGGTCTTGGAAAGGAAGTTGGAAGATTCCTCATTCCCCACCACCACTTTTTGTAGACACATAACTATTAGTCATCAATCCCTTTCCCTTTGAGAGTCACTCTGTATCACCCAAATGATATTCTAGTAGCTTTTATCTAACAATCTACTGGTCACTCTCCTTACATGCTTAAGGAATTTAGCACCTTGCTCATAGTCTTCCTCTCTAACCCCATCAACTGGGAAAAAAGGAAGGAACGAAGGAATGAAGGAAGGGAGGAGGAAGGAGGAAGGAAGGAGGAAGGAAGGAAGGAAGGATTTATTAAGTGCCTACTAGATGCCAGGAACTATGCCAAGTGCTTTATGAATATTATCTTATTTCATCCTCACAACAACCCTAGGAAGTAGGGGCTATTATTATTGTCCCAATTTTACAGTTGAGGAAACTGAAGCAAAGAGGGTTTAAGTTACTGACTCAGAATTATTAGAGTCAGGTCTTCCTGACTCTAGACCCAGCACTTTTTCCACTGCACCAGCTAGCCACTGAACACCCTAACTTCCTAGTTTCTCAGTCTCCTCAGTTCTTGTGACCCTCTTCTCCATTCCACCTCATCCACACAAAGATGTGGTCATGTTCTTGATCCTGCTACAACTCACAAGTGTTCCATCTCTTCCATCTCTCCTTATGCCTCACTGGGCCCTCTAGTTCCTAGAGTGCTTAGTACTTTCTCATACCATCTATTCTAGTCTTATTTCACTTTTCTCCTTTCCCAGTATTGACCCTACTGTTAACTAGCTCAACTTTACACTATCTTCTAATCTTATAATTGGTTCTGCTCACTTCACTCTGCATCAGTTCATACAATTTTCCCAGGCTTCTCTGAAATCATCCCATTCATGATTTCTTTTTTTAAATTAATTTATTTTGAATTATCAACAATCACTTCCATAAGCTTTTGAGTTTAAAATTTTTCTCCCCCTCCCTTCCAACCTCCCTCCCCAAGATGGCATGCAATCTGATATAGGCTATACATATACATTCCTATTAAACATATTTTCACATTAGTGATGTTGTAAGTAAGAATTAGAACCAATAGGAGGAACCACCAGAAAGAGGAAACAAAACACAACAGAAGAAAAAAATAGCAAATAGTATGCTTCGACTATTCATTATTTCTTACAGCAAAATAGTATTCTATTACATTCATATACTATAACTTGTTTAGTCCTTCCCCAAAATATGGGCACCCTTCCCCAGTTTCTAGCTTTTTACTAATATGAAAAGAATTTCTATGAATATTTTTGTTCATATGAATCTTTTTCCTCTTCTTTCCATCTCTTTGAGTTATAATAATGGTAGTATAGGAGGCAGCTAGGTGGTTCAGTGGATAGAGACCTGGAAGACCTGAGTTCTAATCCAGCCTTAAACACTTACTGGCTGTGTGACTGGGCAAGTCACTTAACCTCTCCTTGTCTAGGAGGCAGTTAGGTAGCTCAATGGATAGAGTGCTGGACCTAGAGTCAGGAAGACCTGAGTTCAAATCTGACTTCAGACACTTACTAGTTGTGTGACCTTGGTCAAGTCACTTAACCTCTTCCTTAAATCACTGGAGAACGAAATAGTAAATTACTCCAGTATCTGATAAGCATAGTAGATATGGCCTGTACTGTTTCTGATCTGGGCACATTCTACCTTGTTTAGGCAGCCTAGTGGCTCCTCATTTTGATGCCAGACTTAGAAGGGACACCAAATTAACTTTATCCCTTCTTTAGTGCAGAACTTTTGAGCTTAAGTAATCCATCAGCCTCAGGTTCCCTAGTAGCAGGGATTACAGGCATGCACCATCAGGCCTGACCCTCTAATTACTTCTTTAAATGAATTTTCCTAATACACAGCTCTAATTATATGACTCCTTTGCCCTTTTCAATGACTCTTCATTGCCTAACAAATGTATCATAAACTCCTTAACTTTTCATTCAAGGCACTTCATGTTCTAGTCCAGGGGTGGAGAATATGCAGCCTTGAGCCCACATGTGGCCTTCTAGATCCTTAAGTGAGGTCATTTGCCAATTTGGATTCGGTCAAAAGGCTACACTTAAGGATCTAGAAGGCCACATGTGGCCTCAAGGTCACAGATTCTCCACCCCTGCCCTAATCTCCACCTCCTCTGCTTGCCTTATTTTCTGCTATTCCCTTCTATGCACACCATATTCAAATCAAATCGTACCACTCTGTTTTCATAATGTATCCTATACCTACCTCCCTTGTGCTTTTCGTCACTCTGTTCTCGCTCCCCTTGGAATGCCCTCCCCCTCCCTGTGAGCAGTGATCAAGTGACTGTGGAGAAGCCATGGTTACCCCTCCGTGTGGTATGAGGACTATTAGGGCCAAGAATAAACACTATACATGCATGAGCAATGCACATACCAAACTGGAGGTACCTCTGAATGATCACACCTCTCAGTGAAAAATGATACCCAATAAACAAAATACAATTGCTAACAATCTGCTAGTGCTGGTAATTTTAAATGGTTTCTGGCATATGGCCGAGGCAAAACAGAGGACGTTGTTGTGGTGCTTTTTGGTAGCAAAGAATTAGGAACTTGACCAAGCCTTACTACTACCACAAAACCATAGAATTCCAGGGTTAGAAGGGGCCTGAGCACCTATCTAGTCCAATCCATCTCTTAAAAAGCCTTCCTTAGGGGCAGCTAGGTGGTGCAGCAGATAGAGTAGTAGCCCTGGAGTCAGGAGCACCTGAGTTCTAATCCAGCTTCAGACACTTGCTCGCTGTGACCCTGGGCAAATTGCTTAACCGTGATTGCCTAAATGAGTGAATGAATCTAGAAATAAATAAATAAGCCTTCCTTCTATAGCATACCTGATGAGTGACCATCCAGGCCCCTGTCTAAAGATCTTCTAATGGCCTCCCAGACCAAGGCCAAAAGTTACCTTCTTCATGAAGCTTTCTCTGATTCCTCCTCTTCCCACCAGTTGTAAATCTCTATCCTATTTTCTATAGTTCTTTTAGAGAACTTGTCATCTTCTCCTCTATATTATAATGTGTATTCTTATCTTATCCCCCTCCCCTAGACAATGATAAGCTGTTTGAAAGCAAAGATTGTGTCTTATCTAACACTGTATCTCTCCCACCTAAGCAAAATGCTCTACATGCAAAGATAATTGATAAATGTTTATTGTATTTCTACTTTGTTATAACTTTGTATTACTTGCAGTGCCTAACATGATGGCTTAGCAAGTGCTCAAAAAATATTTGTTGCTTTACGTGTCTATGAGACAATGACCTCCACTCATCCAACATTAGCAAGATACCTACTTTGACTTGGTTTTCCAGAGCTTGGAATTTATGCTGAGCCATCCACATCCATTTGTCTAATCTTCCTTGGCCATACCTTGACCATGGGTGACTTAACATTGTAGAGACTGGTGGGACAACCAGGACTGAGAGAGCTACAGAAAAGTAGGTGGGACAGAAGCAGTGTCAGGAAAGTTCTATTCAAGGGTTCAGAAGCAAGATAAATTCCAAGGATTCAAGAGATGCTCAAGTACTAAAGGTCAAGGGAAAACAGAGGGTCAGAAACCAGGCAAGTAGCCAGGATTGTAGAGTGGCTCTGTGTAGTGATCAGCCCTTAAAACTGATGCAACTTCTACCTCATACCTGAAAGTCAGAGTGGGGGAAGGAGGATGGGGATGAAAAGGCCAGGGAGGGTTGGACTAAATCTCCAAGGACTGTTTTAACTCTGTGATTCTACAAAGCACTTTTCATGCTTCCAACTGGAACAAAAGTCATCCCCACAGATGTGGCCAGCACAGGTCTACATTCAAATCAGGAAGGCATTTCAGAGCTGGTAAATAGTCTAATCTAATAGGAATTAAGAACATAGGGTTGGAGCAGATCCTGATACCCTAGTGACCATCAGTACCCCTCTATAAGACATCCATCGATTCAAAGTTAGCCATCTTTCTTTGGAGTGGTTATGAAATAAAGTTATAAGATTGTAAAAAAACAGACAACATAATGTAGAGGAATCTAATCAAAGTGTGCGTTATCTCAAATGGTGTAGAAAATGTCGGTGGAAGTTAATATCTTGCGCCCAACATGAGTTAGACCAGGGGCCATATATTGTCCTCAAAAGCCATTGTGGAAGCAAGGGACCATTTGTTCACTGAACAGTAACCACTGTAATTACCTGCAGTGCAAACATATGAGAAGGCTGTTTAGACAACAGTTAATTGGGATCCCGTAGCGGATGAGACAATAAAAGAAAAGGAACCATAACAGAAAACTAGTATTTTCTAGGTGATACTCAAATCAATATTTTTCCATGAGATCACGTTCATCATAACCTGGGAAAGCTTGGCCATCGTATTTTCCTAACTGATGATGACTGTTAGTGGGCTTGTGGGACACTAGCAATATTGTTTTTAGCTAGAGCAGTGATTATCAAAGTGTGATCTGGGGACCCCCTTGGAGTCCTTGAGACCCTTTCAGGAGATCTCTGAAGTCAAAATCTCTTTTCATAATAATACAAAACCGTTTTCATTTCTTTTTTTAAAAATTTTTTTATTTTTATTTTTCATAGTATTTTATTTTTCCCCAATTACATGTCAAGACAATTTTTAGCATTCATTTTTACAAGATTTTGAGTTCCAAATTTTTCTCCCTCCCCATCCCCCTTCCTAAAATGATAGACAATTTGATATAGGTCATACCTGTGCTATCATGTAAAAATCTATTTCCATATTAGTCACAGTTGTGAAAGAAGAAACAGATCAAAAGGAAAAAGATCACAAAAAAGAATGAAGTAAGCGGAAAAAGTATGCTTCAATCTGCATTCAGAGTCCATCAGTTCTTTATCTGGATATAGATAGCATTTTCCTTTGTGAGTCTTTTGTACTTGTCTTGAATCATTATGTTGCTGAGTCATTCATAGCTGATCTTCACACAATGTTGCTTCATACAACGTTTTCCTGGTTCTGCTACTTTTCACTTTGCATCAGTTCATACAAGTCATTCCAGGTTTTTCTGAAATCTGCCTGCTCATCATTTCTTATAGCACAACAGTATTCCACTACATTCACATGCCACAACTTATTCAGCCATTCCCCAAATGATGGGCATCTCCTCAGTTTCCAATATTTTGCCATCACAAAAAGATCTCCTATAAATATTTTTGCATATATAAGTCCTTTCTCTTTTTTATGATCTCTTTGGGATATGGACTTAGTGGTATTGCTGGATCAAAGGGTATGCACAGTTTGGTTGCCCTTTAGACATAGTTCCAAATTGTTCTCCAGAATCGTTGAATCAGTTCACAACTCCACCAACAGTTCATTAGTGTCCCAATCTTCTCACATCCTCTCCAACATCTATCATTTCCCTTTTTTTTTTATCATATTAGCCAATCTGAGATTAGAAATGAAAACATACAACTCTCAATAGATAGAACCCATAAAAATGAAAGCTCCTTGAGGAGTCCTCAATAATTTTTAGAGTGTAAAGAGATCCTGAAAGCAAAAAAAAATGAGAATCACTGAGCTAGAGCATGGCGTTCTTAACCTGGGGCCCATGAACTTTTTTAAAAACAATATTTTGATAATTGTATTTCAATATGATTGTTTTCTTTTGTAATCTTATATATTTTATTTTATGCATTTAAATCATTATTTTGAGAAGGAGTTAATAAGCTTCACCAGACTATCAGAGGGGTCCATGATACACAAAACAAGATTAAAAGTCCTCCCCCAAAAGGAGACAGGTAGTCTCAGAAGCTGTAGCACAGCCCATATTTTGAGTTAGCTTTTAGGATATAGTCCTGATTTGGGTCTTGTAAGCCCTTTCTTCTCTGCCTCAGGAGGAAGTCTGAAGCACCTTCTAGATCATTCTTCTAGAGTTTCACACAAAGAATACCAAGGTATCCCATACATTTTTGGATAGTTCTGTTAGGATTTCCTTTTGTTAGGTCTAAATTTGTCTATGTAACTTCCTCCTATTGCTCCTAGTTGTGGAAAGAAAATTTTTTGGGAAGAAGATCACTATGTCTGCTTTCAAATCAACTAATATTTATTAATCATTTGTTAAATGCCTATTGTATGCCAGGCATTGGGGGATACAAGGACAAAAATAAAAATCCTTGTCCTCTAGGAGCTTATATTCTATCAGAGTAAGCAACAAATACACAGATAAGTATACCCAAAAGACTGTTCAAAATTATCTAGAATGGTCTAGAACAAAATCTAGAATGATCTAGAACAAGATTCCCCATTTAGGCTGTGAAACCCAAAGAGATCATTGTGGATTAAGCTTTGGGAGTTGAGTGAGCAAAACTCAATCACCATCACTCAATGATCATCATTTCTTGTTAACTTAGCCATAGGTTCCTCTTCTTTCCTTCTTGCCTCTATTAGGAAAATAGACATGTCCCCCTCCCAACCCACTTTTCCCTTTGCTTCTAGAATTCTCAAGCCAATGTGGCCTTGTATGCTTGAGGGCTTTAGTGAAAAGCCCCTGAAAGTCATGAATTCTCTCCTCTCTAGCAATAAATGTCACTAATTGATCATATTATAGGATCAAAAATTTAGAGATATAAGGGACACAGGCAATCATCTCATCAAACCCCCTCATTTTACAGATGAGGAAACTGAGACCCTGCAAAGTTAAGTGATTTGCCCAAAGTCATACTTATAGTAAACATCAGAAGTGGGAACTCAGATCCTCTGACTCCAAATCTAATGTAGCTTTATGGCATAATTTTGGATATAGAGAGAAAACAACCCCTGGCTCAATTATTTACCTAAGTTTCTTGACTCAGCCCACAGCATTATCTATTTCCTCAGCCAAACTCCCCATTTTCTGGATTAGCCAAAGCAAGGATTCAGGACCAGTGTTGCCAAAATACCAAGACAAGGAGGAATAAGCATTAGAACTTTGTAGAGGAGCTTTCTTGAGTGAAGCCCACACTGAAAAGAGGGTGCAGTTTCTAGCCCTAGCCACCCTCACTGCCTTAGTACAGGCAAGACCTGAACCAAAGCACTGGGTCTCATGTCTCCCAGTATCATCAAAAATGCCTCTGTAGATGGAGATGTAGGCAGTAAGTGGGTCAGCTGGGGAACGCTCTAAAAAACAGGATTTGTGGGATATGCCTTAATGTGAGCCTAGTACAAAGGAAAGAGCCCTGGAGCCAGAGTCAAGAGATCTCAGTTTGTATCCCAGTTTTACCCCTTGGACTAGCTGTGTAACCTTGGTCAGGTTTCCTGAATTTGACATTCCATCCCTTCCTTTGCACAGGCAATATCCAGAGCCTGAAATGTACTCTTCTTTTTACCTCAACCTTGCATCCTGTACATAGTAGGTGCTTAATAAATGTTTATTGACACGATCTTTGTAGAATCTTTCCTTCAAGATACAGCTGACATGCCACCTCCTACACGAAGCATTTCCTAATCCTCCAGGTTGCTAGTGCCTTCTCCCCAACCCCCAGAACCTGTACTTACTTTATGTGTATTTTGTATTTTGTTATTGTTCAGTCATTTTTCAGTTGTGTCCGACTTTGTGACCTCATGTGGGGTTTTCTTGGCAAAGATACTGGAGTGGTTCACCATTTCCTTCTCCAGTTCATTTTTTACAGATGAGGAAACTGAGGCAAATAGGATTAAGTGACTTGCCCAGGATCACACAGCTAGTAAGTATCTGAGGCTAGATTTGAACTCAGACAGATGAGTCTTCCTGACTGCAGGCCAGGTGCTACCTAGCTGCCATATTTTGTATTTACATATCTATATTTGCATTGTTCCCTGCTCCCTACCCGCAAATAAAATGTGAGCTCCTTGAGGCCAATTTTGTCTTCATACCCTCAGCATCTAGTATATTGGTACTTAACAAATACTTGACAACAAATATATGAATGAATATCGCTTCATCTCTCTGAGCCTCAGTTTTCTCATGTGTAAAATAGACCTACAAAGGGTTAAATAAAAGTAAATTGTTGCCATTAAATGGTGTTTGTGAGATTTTATTTCCTAATTCCTTTGTAAACAATAACATGAGTAATTAATTTCAAAAGATAATCTTTGGGGAGTGTTAAATAGACATGAAAAGGAACGAAAATAAGCCCTTACTTTGGTAGGAGATTTTCTTTTAACCCTAGGAAACCTGTGGGATTTATTGCCTTCCTTTCTCAATCAGCCTTTGACAAATTATTTCCCATTATTGCACATGGCCTTCTCTTCTAAAATTCAGTTCAAGGCTTTTCTCCTTGAAACTGAATTTACCCCACCCCCAGACACTTAGTAATAATTCATTACCTTCCCACAACTGCACTTCAGTAATTATATAATAAAAGCAGAATTCTGTTGAATTCATGTTTGTCTGTCTTCCCTTTTCTGACTGAAAGGCCCTTGATGGCAGGGACCATGTTGGTTATTTCATATGAATCCAGAACACTTAGTATGATGCTCTCTCAATAGAAGCTTATTTCCAGAGGAAGAAAATTTACCTTGTCTGAATAGAATATCTGGCAAGTGTCAGACATCAGATAAACTGAGGGCATAGATTTTTTTAACCAGAGCTTTCCTTTGTGGATTTCTTAGGAAGTTCTAACAGAAAACAGCAATGCAGGGCTCTAGCAACAAGCTACACAGATGGTTGTGTACTATTATGTTTATTAGACTACAAATTCTTTGTACTCATATCCCCAGCACAGTGGCTAGCCCCATAGTAAGTGCTTGATAAATACTTGTTAATTGCATGATTGATCAGTTGGGTATAATTTGTGTTTCCAGTGAATATTCAATTTTAATCTAGATGGAGATGTATCCTAGTGATACTTCCACTGCTGAAAAAGAAAATGAACAAATAAAAACCCTTTAACCCTTTAATTGCCTATAGAATGGAGGGCCAACCTCCTGAGATTTGAATTGGACCACAATAGGACCCAGCCTAACTCTGCAGCCTGTTCTCAGGCTGCTTTCTGCTTCAATATCTTATGTTTCAGCCAAGTTAGACTACATCATATCTCCTGAACACATCCTGTGTTTTCCTGTTGTTATATTCATACCAATCCCTACACCTAGAATGTCCTCCCTTCATCTACCCTTTTGACATTTTGCCCATCGTTTAAGGACTAGCCAAAATGACACTTCTTTTATGAAACCTGACTTCATACTGCTTTCATTTATGCAAGATGAATCTTTGTATGCCCAATTTCATCCAGACCTCTCCTACTACCGTGCAATAATCATGATATTAAGTGACATACATACATAAATATGTATGTATATATATATGTGTGTGTGTATATACATATATAAAATCTCATTTGACCTTTACAATAAACCTACACTTAGTATAGCACTTGGTACATAATAGGCATTTAATAATAAATGATCGATTGACTGAAGTTGTTGTTGTTCAGTCATTTCAGTCATGTGTGACCCTTTCTCTGTGACCCCATCTGGGTTTGTTGGTTTGGTTTTTTGTTGTTGTTGTTATTGCTTTTTTTGCAAAGATACTGGCGTGATTTACCATTTCTTTAACCAGCACCTGAAGTAGGCACTATTATTAGCCTCATAATACAGATGAAGAAACTGAAAGTCAGAGATTCAGTGACTTGCCCAAGGCCACACAGTTAGTGTCTGAGCAGGGATTCAAACTCAGGTCTTCCTGATTCCAAACCCAGAACTCAACCATGTAACTCATAAAAATCATCCCTTTTGCCTAGAGTAGAATTTCTCCAACTTTTTGGTCTTGGGACCCCTTTACATGATTAAAAATTGTTGAAGAATTCCCCCCCCAAAAAAAGCTTTTGTTCATGTGGCTCACATCTATCAGTATTTACCTTGTTAAAAATGAAATCATTTTAGCATTGCTATTAAAATCATTCCTGCCTTGTGGGCTGCCTGAAAGGATCTTGGGGAACCCTAGGAGTTCCTGGACCACACTTTGAGACCACTGCCCTAGCGCATTTTTTTACTCCATATCACCATCTGTTAAAATGCTTCTCTTACAATCCAACTCAGGGACTCCCTCATTTGAGAGGCAGCATATAAAAGATTGGGTACTGGACTTGGGATCAGGAAGGCCTGGTTTCAAATCTCTCCTCGGACACTTATTAGCTCTAAGATACTGGGCAAGTCGTTTAATTTTTCTGTGCCTCAGTTTCCTTGTTTATGAAACTAAAAAAAAATAGGAGGAGGGGGTTTGAGCTAATGGCCTCTAGAATCCCTTACACTCTAAATCTGTGATCCATGAAGGGTTCCCTAATCCCCTCAAGCTGGAAGTGATCTCTTCTTCTTCAAATTTCCTTTTAAAATTTTGATTGTATCCTTCCTATCATGTTTTGCTTTAATCAGCCTTTACTGCATACATCTTAGATTTCCATTAGATCATAAGTCCCTTGAGGATAGGAACTGTATTGGTTTTCATATCTGTACCCTTATTTCCTAGCACAGTGAGTGTAGCTAGGTGGAACATTGGATAGAATGCTGGCCCTGGAGTCAGGAGGACCTGAATTCCAATCTGACCTCAGACACTTACAAGCCATGTGACCCTGGGCAAGTCACTTCACCCTGTTTGCCTCAGTTTCCTCATCTGTAAAATGAGCTGAAAAAGGAAATGCCAAACCACTCCAGTATCTTTGCCAAAAAAACTCTAAATGGGGACATAAAGAGTCATGACTGAATCCTAGCACAGTACGTCACACGTAGTAGATTTGAATACTTAAATACATCTGACAATTCTCTGAAAGTTTGTGCTTCCTTCAGGTGTGTTCAATGAATGCATCCACGCCTTCCCATTCCATGTAGCTTATCCGCTTGTCTGTTTTTCACCTAACGTGCCAGAGGTCGACCTCTGTCTTAACATCATGTGAAGACCAAAGTCCTACAAAGATTTTTGTTTTACTCACGTTGTACACTTAATGAATCTTTGTTTCTATCTTCACAACTCCTCCTGCATCTGGCTCCTCTCCACTCACGTTGTATCCATTATAGCTCAGTCCCTCAACACCTCACACCTACATTGTTACAACAGTCACCTAACTGGTCACTGCCTCAGGTCTCTTTCCCACTCCAGTCCATTCTCAGCATTGCAGCTAAAGAGATTTTCCTTAAATGCAAATTCGACCTTAGGATTCTCCCAAGAACCAATTCCCTATTGCTGCTAAAATAAAATGAAACTTCTTTGTCTGGCTCTTAAAGTCCTGCATAGTTGGGTCCCAACTTACCTTTCCAGCCTCAATGGACATTATTCTCTTTCTTGAATTCTCTAATCCAGGCAAACTGACATTCTCCTCTGTTCCTCACTTAAGACATTCCATCTTCTATCTATGAGCCTTTGCATGACCATCTGCTATATCTGGAATGCACTCTTCCCTCCCTGCCCATCCCACCCCACAGTTTCCTCCTTCCTTTAAGACACAGCTCAGCACCATCTTATACATAAAGCCTTTCCTGGTTTTCCTCTCCTCCCAAATGCTAGTCTTCCCTCCCAAACAACCTTGTATTTACATTTTTAAACTATATATACATTTCATGTATACTTATTATGTCCCCCATTAGAATATACGTTTCTTTCTAATAGGTATCACTTCATTCTTTGTATCCAGAGACTAGCACAGGCCTAGCACATAGTACGCACCTACTCAATACTTGTTCATTGATTTGCTGAAATGGAATCAATTTGACCAATCCTGAGTGTGGTCATTGTATGTACTTTCAGTGCTTATCATATGCTGATTTACATCATCTCTGTCTGAGGACAAGTCTTATTACTCCAACTACACTGAAAGCTACTAAAGGGCAAGAACTAGATCTTATTGATCTTTGTGGGTCTTATCTTCATACTTCTCCAAATGACTAGCACAACATATCACATGCAATAAGCCCTAATAAATGGCTGTTCAAAGAATGAATGACTGAGAGTCTCCAACACTGATCAGGGAATTGGTCCTAAGCAAATCACTTTAGTACTCAGTGCTTCCGTTTGTACATTTGTAAAATGGGTATAACAATATTTACACTCTCTTCCTCACAGGATTATGAGGAAATTGCTTGAGAATCTTAAGTGTTATTAGTACAGCATTGTCCTCTGAATTTCTGTCGTGGAAAGACCAAGATGCAAAGAAGTGTGAAAGAGGTGTGAGGAAACCCTGTGTTAAAATATCTGTTTGTAAAATATTTCTGTTCCAATGCAACTATGCCATTACAATGGGGGGAAAATTTCTACTCGTATGAGATGCAAGTTTTTGGGTCAAAGCAGGTTACAAAATGCTGAAGTGGTAGAACTGAGTAAATAAACCTATTTAATGCTAATGTAACATGAATTGTGGTACTTCACCCATGAGCACTGAATCCTCTAAGGGGTTAGTAAGTGACAGCAGAAAGTGACTAACTGCCACAGAAGTTTCGAATGGAAAATGGCATTTGTGAGGAAATGTGGGATAGAGAAACAGTGGTCTTTATGGTCTTTCCTTTCTCTCCAAGAACACAGGGGCTTGTTGCTTGCCCCATAGAGAAGGGGTTCTTAAGAGGAATCCATGGTTAGATTTCAGGGGATCCCTGAGCTTGGATGGGAAGAAAGTATATCTTTATTTTCACTCACCTCTAATTGAAATTTTAGCATTTCTTTCAGTTGTTTGAACACGTTATTATAAGGAGTCCATAGACTTCACCAGACTGCCAAAAGGGGATACATGATACACACAAAAATATTAAGAACCTCTGCTTTAAAAGGGACACATGTGGTCTTTCTTTGGAGGACAAAAAAGCCGTCCCTTCCGGGATCCAAAAAAAAAAGCACAGGGGAAGGCAATTAAAACAAGGATAATGTCAAAACTAATAAAGAGTGTTAAGGAGGTAAATTAAACAAAGCATCATAGAATTAGAACAGGAAGGGACTTCAGAGGTCTAGTCCAGACCTTCATTATTTTATTGTTCAGTTGTGTCCAACTCTTCATGACCCCTTTTTGGGGGTTTTCTTGGCAAAGACACTGGAGTGGTTTGCCATATCCCTTCTCCAACTCATTTTATAGATGAGGAAACTGAGGAAAACAGGGTAAAACGACTTGTCCAGAGTCCTACAGCTAGTAAGTATCTGAGGCCAGATTTGAAGTTAGGTAGGTGAGTCTTCCTGACTCCAGGCCTGGAGCTCTGTGCACTATGGCGCCACCTAGCTGCATACCCTCCATTATGAAGCTCTGCTCCTTCCTTCCTATACAACTCTGGGCAAATGTCTTTCCTGTGGGCATAGAGGAGACACTTGCCCAGAGTCACACAGGTAGCAGAGCCAGAATTCTAACTCAGGTCCTCTGGCATTAAATTGCTATTATAAATTTCAGAAGTATATAGCAAGGTGAGGAGGTGGTGCAGTGTAAAGAATGAGAAAGAGCTGGGTTCAAATCTAGCCTCTGATACTTGTTATGTGACTGTGGGCAACCTCTCTGTGCACCATTTGTTCACATTGTCTGGTGCATAGAGTAAACTGTTTTTTTTTAAATTGATGCCTTTTGTTGTTAAATCATGATCATTTCCAGATATACTCCTTTCTCTCTTAACTGTCCTCATCACTGCCCGCTACTCCAGTGAGCCTGTCTTTTTAACAAAAGAAAATAAAAAGCTAAACAAAGCCAGGGAACACATTCACCATGTATAACAATGTGCTATCACCTGGAGTCCCCCACCTCTCCAATGAAAGGACAGCAGTGCACTTCCTCATGTCCTCAGGGGCCAAGAGGGGTTATTAGAATTGCACAGGTTATCTATATCAAATTGCTTGCCTTCTCAATGACAAGAAAGAAGAGGGAGGAAGAGAGAGAATTGAGAACTCAAAATTTTAAAAAAATGTTAAAAATTGTTTTTATATGTAATTGGGAAAAAATAAAATATTAAACAGAATTACACAGGTTCAGTTTTATTTTACTGCTGTTTTAATTTACATATTTGTAGTCACTTTCTATTATTTTCATCATTCGGTTCACTTGGCATCAATTCATATAAATCCTCCAATATTTCTCCGAATTCTCCATAGTAAATGTTCTTAAGATGCAATAATATTCTATTATGTCAATAAACTACAATTTGTATATTTAAAAATGGAGTTGGAAAAGTAGTTTGGAGCCATATTGTGGAAGCCCTTAAATGCCACGCTGAGGAGTTTGGCATTGAGTCACATAGCAATGGAAAGCCATGGAAGGTTTCTGAGCAGAAGGAGTTATATCATCAAAGCGGTGATCTACAGAGAAGTAGTCATGTGTACAATGGATTGGAGGAGGGAAGAGACAGTTATGATAGGGACTAGTTAGGGGCTTGCAAGATGACCTCTGACAACCCCTAAATCTATGAACCCAAGAAACAATGGAAGAAAAATTGGTCACCAGTTCACCCTCCACTGCCTCAGCATCCCATGGCTACATTATGGAAAAGGACCCATGCACTGTTGAAACTTTTAATTGCCACACAGCTCTCCTTGTTCTCTAGCACATCAGTGTAATCTTACTTCAAGAAGCTGGTCAAAATCAAGGCCAGCTTGATAATGCAATCTTTAGGAAATACTGCTAGGACTGTGCCCCAGCAAGTAGAGTTAGCTTCATTTTCCAAAATGCTGCTTCTTCTTCACAAAATTGCCATTTCTTCTTACCTCAGATTGCAGCACTGATGCTAAAACTATGTCAAACCAAGACACTGAGAGCTGTTCAAGTATAAGTACTAGCAAAGTATCCAACCTAGAGAGAAAGCAGTTGGAAAAGTACCAAGGCTTTGAAAGGTCAATATCCACCATCATGCAGGGATTGTGGTGCCATCACTGGACAGAGAATCGATGGGAACAAGATAAGACAAGACCAGATAAGGAGGGAAAGGCCAAGGTCTGTCATCCCTCTCAGAATTTAGATCAGATTTCAAAGAGTTCAGAGATTTAATAGCTAAAATCCAATGACTTGGGACTCTTAAAGGGAATTTAGCTTATGTGGGTTGAGAAGGCTATCAAGAATGAAATTCCAGTGATTCCAATTCTTTTTTTCCTTATTTTATTAATTTATTCTGAATTATCAACAATCACTTCCATAAACTTTTGAGTTTTAAATTTTTCTCCCCTCCTCCCCACCTCCCACCCTAACACAGTGCACAATCTGATATAGGGTATACATATACACAGTGATTCCATTCCAATGAGAAAGAAAAGAAATGAAGATATCAATCCATTTGAACTGAGCTCATCAATGAACAGATTCTAAAAGTCCACACATAGAAGAGAGGGTAGCAAAGGCAAGTAACTAGAGAGGAATACAATAATAATAGCTTAAAATAGTTAGCATTTATATAGTGTTTCATGGTTTGCAAAGCACATTACAACAATTATGTCAATTGATCCTCCCAATAACCCTGTGAGGTAGGTGATATTATTATCCCCTGTTGCAGAAACTATAAATTAAGCCATAGAAGTCAAGTGACTTTTTTATACACCTATTAAATGTCTGATATAGGATTTGAACTTGGGCCTTGTTGACTCATAAGTATCAGGAACAACACATCTAGTACGAAATGTAGTTTTCAATGAATACTAAATACAAGAAAAAAACTTTTAAAAAATAGGTATGTTAAGGTCCAAAGAATAATCCAAAAAGGGATAAGAAATCTTGTCCCTAATTGCCTTTCTAATCCCATTCTCCACAATGGCTGTTCCAAATTTCCTCTCTTCTCAAAACTCTACTCTCTTCTCTCTCAGCAAATGATCTGAGAAAACTGTGGCCATCTATGAGGAGTTTCCCCCATCTGTCCTCCATAAATTAAAAAAAAAAACACTGTCAACATCTTCACCCATTTTCTCCTCATTTGCTCCATTCTCAAGTTCTCCTCCTTGCCAAGTTCGATCTCTCAACTTCTGCCCTTGACACTCTCTTATGTATCCTTTCGATTGCACCATCCATTATCCTCTCTCTGTCATCATCATTCCCTATCTCTTTCTCTGCTACCTACTTACATGCTCAGATCCCTCCCAACCACTTAAAATCCTTTCACTTCACCCTGCCATCCTATCAAGCTATAATCCTGCATGACGACTCCCTTGCCACATTCCTAGAAAGAACTGTCCACACTCATCACTTCCAACTCATCACCTACTCATTCCTCAGTCCCTTGCTATTTGACTTTGGAGCCAACAAATCTAGTGAAACCTCATTCTTAAAAGTTGTCAATCATAGGATCATAGATTTGGAGTTGTAAGAGGCCTAAAAGTGATTTAATAATGGTCAAATCTACTGACCTTCTCAATACTCGTCTTCCCTGACCTTCCTGCAGCTTTCAACATTGTCAACCATCTTTTCTTTCTGAATGAATTCACATAAATCACTCTTTTCTGTATCTCTTCCTACCTGTGTGGAAATTACTCTGAACTTCCTATAATGGAGAATCACCCATTCTCCCTTATATATGGGTGTCCCACAAGACTCTATCCTTGATCTTTTTCTCTTTCCCAGCACTCTCTCTTATTGATTTCAATAGCTACCATTGGTTCAAACCATCATTACACAGATTACTACCCTATCTATATATCAAGCCCTAATTTAACTCCTGAACTCTGGTCTCATATTGCCAGCTGCATGCAGGATATCTCCAACTGGATGTCTGTCTTATCAGCACCTCAAACAATATTTCCAAAATGAAACTCCAGTCCCCTTCCCAAAACTCTCGCCTCTTTGAAACTTCCCCATCTCTGTCAATCATACCACCTTACTTCAATGAATTTCATCAACGTGGACAACTACCTCTAATGATTCAAATCACAAATAATCCATGCTGTCTCCTTATGTGGGACCTTGGCTAGTGTTTTCCCTTAAATTCTCCATAACAGATTCATACAATATGATAGACGCTTTTCCCTACATCTCTTGAGATTGCTTGAATATCACTATAACACACATATCAGTTATCATTCACTCTTGCCACAAGATCAGCCTGTCTTCTTTCCTAGGTTTACATTTCTCCAACATCCTTTTCATCACTTCTCATGAGTAATTCAGGATTGGTAATATGTTGCAGAGGTGGTGCAGTGGATAGAGCGCCAGGCCTAGAGTCAGGAAGACTCATCTTCCTGAGTTTAAATCCTGCCTCAGACAATTACTGTTAGACCCTGGGCAGGTCACTTAACCCTGTTAGACCCTGGGCAAGTCACTTAACCCTGTTTGCCTCAGTTTCTCATCAGTAAAATGAGCTAGAGGGGAAAAAATGGCAAACCATTGCAGTATCTTTACCAAGAAAACCCCAAATGTGGTCATGAAGGGTCAGACGCACCTGAAATGACCAAACAACAAAAATATGTCCCAACCTTCTCATGGCTGTCATGCTCCCCAAAAGGCAATAGAAAATTGCTATGAACTGTATTTGTATTGCTATGAATTGTATCACCATTCTCTAGCCTGGAGCCAAATGACTTGAGCTCCAATCCAGCCTCATAAATTTACTATCTATGTGACCTTAGGTTAAGTCACTTAACCTCTGTTGCCTCAGTTTCTTCAACAGTAAAATGGCAATAATAATAGCACCTACCTCTCAGAGTTGTGAGAATGAAAAGAGGTAATATTTTTAAAATGCTCAACACATAGTAGGCAGTATATAAATGCTAGCTATTATTATTGCTGTTGTTGTTGCTATTATTTTATAAACATGCAAATTTCCCAGTCTCTCAGCTACTTGGTGTAGAGTGGCTTTCCATCAATCCACCACCTTGAGGATCACTAGCATCTTGAGGAATGAATGTTTGGTGACAAACAGGAAACAAACAAACATCATACGTCTATTTGTTTCTGTCAGAGACCTTCTAAGCTGGTCATGGCAAATTGCTAGGCCTTCTTCAGTCAGTCTCTCAGTCAAGGGACATACTGTGTGTAGATCCCTACATCATTCTCTCAAAAAAATGAATCAATAGGCAAGGGTAGCTTTCACCCACACTTCAGGAGGTATGCAGTCAGCCCTGTGGCATCATTCCTGGTGGCATTATATTCATGCACTTGAAATGCCACATATTCACTCCACTGGTCCTTCTGCCCAGGCCTTAGGACTTCAACCATGATCATCAATGTGCAATTAAAAAGTTCATCCCATCCGTATTCTAAAGCTTAGACTTGATTCCTACCCAAACCAACATTTTCTTGAATAGTTTGCTCTCAAAGTCTATCCCTTGGTCAGAAAGAATCCTTTCACAGGGTCCACACTCAGAGAAATAGTTCTCCCAGAATACTTTTAGCCACTGTAGAAACATTCTGGTTCCTGATTGGATATTATCTGCACTTACTGGGTGAAACAGTCAATTATCCTTAAGACACATCCTATGTTCTCATTGGAAAAAATGAGTGTACACAAACTCCAAATGCTGGCTGGTATTTATACTCTAAACATGCAGCATGAGGAGGCAGCACTTTCCTTTGAACACATTAAATGCAAGCCTTGTGCTCCTTGAAGACATCTATTGACATTTGAGACTATTGCAATCTGGTTTTTGCTGGCTCAGTGTGTAGCATAGTGGAAGGAGTTTTGAATTTAAATTCAGAGGAACTAGGTTCATATCTCAGCTTTATGACTTACTATATGTGTGATCTTTGGCAAATTACTCAGTCTCTCCTGGCCCCTGCTTCCTTATCTGTAAAATGAAGAAGTTGAATGAGATGACCTTTGAGGTCCCATCCAGCCTCCAATCTATTATCCTATGATCTGATTTCTTTTGGCTCAAATGTTTTCATGTCATTGTATAGAGTTGTCATGGTGTTAGAATAAAATACCTTGGGTAGTACACCAATTGTTTCTTGGTACCATGTGAAAGATCAATCATTTCATCGCCCAGTTCAAACTTTTGTCATTGTCCGGACAATAAGGTGCTCTCAAGGTAGTGAAGCCTGAGTCCTCTGCTCCTGGGCTTGTACCACTTCTCTCGGTCTTTTGTTAGCCGTGTGCTGCCACTGTCAGTCATTGAGAGACAACTGAACCAAAGAGGACTTGGTCATCGAAACCAAGTTTACAAACACTAATGACACATTCTCTGATAGAAATCGCAAAATCTCAGCTTGATGGTGGCCCAGTTCCCTGGATTTCACAGATAGTTTATGTCTCTGCAAGGAGTAACTCCATAGCTTGATCTCACAAGGTCTATGGAACAGAACATCTGTATAATTCTCCCCTAGCCAATAGTATATACTGAATCATAGTTGACTGGTGCTGCTACCTAGTTCTGGTGATAGTTGAAATACAGGTTAGTGTGCAGAGTTTCATGGCACAGACCAGTGATCCCTGCTATTAGGGTTCCTGAAGCTGGTGGTTCACTTAAGCTCAGGAGTTCTAAACTACAATGAGCTAAGCTAATCAGGTATCGATACTAAGTTCAGCACAAATATGGCAAGCAGGAGCATTTGAGCCACCAAGTCGCCTCAGGGGTGAACTGGCCCGGGTCAGGAATGGAGCAGATCAATCCTCCCATTACTGAGTGACCACTGCACTTCTAGACTAGAAGAGAAGAAGGAGGGAGAAAGGAAGTGGGGAAAGAAAGGGAGAAGAGAGGAAGAGAAGAAGGGAGAAAGGGAGGGAGAAAGAAAAAAAAGAGACGAATGAAAAAGGGGAGGAAGGAAGAAAAGAAGGAAGGAAGGAAGGAAAGAAAGAAAAAATTGTTTTCTACACATACTTGAACTTAAATTCCCTAAACATAATCTTTGAACTTCTCAGTGACCAGTTACTTCAAAGCCAAGAACCCTAGCATGGTATATCCATCATGTCTATGGTATATCAACTGGCAAATTCAATGGGTTCTTGTGACCATCATCCTCCTGGAAAAACTGTTATGAAGCCTTCTAGTTATCATTCAGGACAAAGGATTTCTCAAGTGCATAGATCAACACTGATGGGAACATCAGGCAGTTAACTGAGCCTCTGACCCAGGGGTTCTTAACCTTTTCTGTGTCATGGACCCCTTGGGCAGTCTGATGAAGCCTATGACCCCCTTCTCAGATGAATGTTTTTAAATGCATAAAATAAAATGCATAGGATTACAAAGGAATTATGTTGAAATTATGTTGAAACAGTTATCAACATTTTTTTTTTTGGTGAGGCAATGGGATGAAGTGACTTGTTCAGGGTCACACAGCTAGTAAGTGTCAAGTGTCTGAGATAAAATTTGAACTCAGGTCTTCCTGAATGCAGGACCAGTGCTCTATCCACTACACATCTAGCTGCCCCATATCAACATGTTTCTAAAGTTCACAGACCCCAGCTTAAGAGCTACTGCTCTAAAGGCTTGCTCACATTTCTCATTCCAACAGTCTCCAAATTGTTTCACAGAGTGCAGGCCAAAGTGACTTTTCTTGCCTTTTTTTTTGTGGTTCATCGCAATGTTTCCATAAGTGAGAACGTTGAGCTGTTTAGCAATTGCAATAAAATGCTCTAAAAATTTGTGATAATGGCTACCAAATCCAAAAAGCTTTAATTCTCAAAGGTTCTTTGTATATGGCCAGTTAAGGAGTATATCAGCTTCTCTGGGTCAGTGCTCACTCCTTATGACCTATGTACTTGGCAAAGGCTCTGCAAAATTGGCATTTGTCAATTCACAGCTTCAGCTGATCTAACACTTTCATCAACCTTTCCTCATGTTCTTCCAATGTCTTTTTTTAAATCTTGGAAAGATAATGTCATGCTTTGCTTTATTTTTATTGGTTTGATCAATATAAAAGCACACAACATTTGGTTAACTTCTCTTTTTTTCCTGTTTTAATTAATTAATGCTTAAAGCACAAAATACATTGCCATTTTTCTAAAGATGTCAAGTATCTCCTCGTCCTTCCAACCCCATACAGTACATGAATCTCCAGGGTTTTTGTTTCTCTTCAGTTCAAGATTTCAAAAGAAGTGGGAGGATGGGGGGGTGGGGGGAGAGGGCAAAGGTAAAGAGCCCTAAAGTGGCCTTGTGATTTCCTCTGTCTCTTGGCCCACCAATCTTCCCCTCCTTCCCAATTACAAGGCCAGGGTGCTCCAGAGCAGCTGATGCTGTTGGTATAAGCCCAATGTCTTTGCCAAGACAATGAGATATATTGCCCAATTATGTGCTATTAAAACTGACAATCTAAATGGAATGGGTGAATATTTACCAAAATAAATAAATAAAATGCTTAGATTAACTGAATAAGAAACAGAAAGCTTAACCAAATCTCGGAAAAAGAAATTGAATGAGTCATAAATAAGCATTCAAAGAAAAAAATCCTAGGACCAGATGGATTTACAAATGAATTCTATCAAACATTTAGAGAACAATTAATTCCAATTCTACAAAAGCTCTTTGGAAAAAATAGAGAAAGAAAGGGTCCTACTAAATTCCTTCTATGATGGAAATATAGTCTTGATATCTAAACCAGTTTAAATAGGGAAAAAAGACTATAGACCAATATTTAATGAATTTTTTTGAAAAAATTTAAATGAAATACATGTAAGGAGACTCCAGCAACACATCACAAAGATCATAACACTCTGATCAGATTGGATTTATTGTAGGAAGGCAGGGCTGGTTCAATATTAGGAAAATTAAAGACACAATTGACCATTTTAATAACAAAAACAACAAAAATGATGTCATATCAATATATAAAACAACTTTTGACAAGAATAACACCCATCTCTGCTTTTAAAAAATATCACTTAAAAGCATAGGAATAAAGAGATTTTTTTTCTTAATTTGATTAGTAATATCTATCTAAAATCAAGATCCAGTATTATCTGTAATGGGGATAAACTAGAGGCTTTTCCAATAATATCAAAGGTAAAACAAGGATGGCCATTAAAACCATCATTATTTGATATAGTATCAAAAATGCTAGCTATAGCAATGATACATACACAAAAAAAAATAAGAATAGGCAAAGAATAAACAAAATTATTACTTTTTGCAGGTGACATGGTAATTTACTTAGAGAACCCTAGAAAGTCAACTAAAAAATATGCAGCTGAAACATTTGGCAATTTCACCAAAGTTGCAGTTTGTAAAATACATCCACATAAATAATCAGCATTTCTGTTTATTACCAACAAATCCAGTAAGAAGAGATAGTAGAGAAATTCCATTTCAGATAGCAACAAAAGTATAAAATATTTGAAATGTTTCCCAAGACTCATAAGGAACTATATGAATACAACTACAGGATGCTCTGTACATGAATGAAGACAGATTTAAATAAATGAAGAAATATTATCCACGGGTAGGCAGAGCCAATAAATAAAATTATAATGATACCTAAATTAATTTACTTATTCAGTGCCATACCAGTGAAACTACCACATGATTACTTACAGAGCTAGAAAAAGTAATAACAAAATTTATTTGGTTAAGCAAAAGGTCAAGAATCTCAAAGAAAATGCTGGAAAAAAGAAGTGAGAAGAAAAAAAAGGTCTCACAGTACCAGATCTCACTATACTACAAAGAAATAATCATTCAAACAATTTGGTACTGGAAAAGAAACAGAGAGGTTGATCAATGGGAAATATTAGGTATACAATATACAAAGCAAACAAGCACAGTAACCTAGTGTTTGATAAACTCAGAGATCCAGCTACTGGGGTAAAAACTCAGTATTCAACAAAAATTGCTAGAGAAACAGAAAAGCATTCTAACAGAAACTAGGTATAGATCAACATCTCACACCATATACAAAGATAAACTCCAGATGGGCATATAACTTAGATAAGAAAGATGACATCATTAACAAAGTAGAGGGTAAAGGAAGAAATTACCTAACAAATCTATGGATAGGGGAAAGGTTCATGACCAAAAGAGAAAGAGAAGATCACAGATGGTGAAATGTATAATTTTGATTACATAAAATTAAAGTTTTTGTTCAAACAAAACCAATGTAGTTAACATTGGAAGAGAGATAGGTAAATGGCGGGGGTGGGGGCGGGAAAATCCTTGCAGTAAGTTTCTCTGAAAATAGTCTCATTTCAAAGATATATAAGGAACTGATTCAAATTTATAAGAATAAGAGCCATTCCCCAACTGATAAAAACAAATGTCAAAATACATGAATGATCATTTTTCAGAGGAAGAAATCCAAGTTATAAATGGCTGATATGGGGGGGGGATGCTCTAAATTGTTAATGATTAGAAAAATTAAAATTCAAACAATTCTGCAGTTCCACCTCAAACCAATCAATTTACTAAATCTGACAAAAAAGAAAAAAAATGGCAAATGTTGGAGTTACTGTGGGAAAATATTGCTAGTGAAACTGTGAACTGGTCCAGCCATTCTGGAAAAAAATTTGAAACTATACTGCACCAGCTATTAAACTGTGAATACCTTTTGATCCAGCAATACCACTACTTGGTCTGTAACCCACCAAAAAAGAAAAAAAAGATGCAGATATTGTATCCAAAATTATTTATAGTTACTTTTTATGATGGCAAAGAATTGGAAAATGAGAGGATACCAATCAGTGAGGGAATGGATGAAGTCATGGTATTATGAACGGGATAGAGTACTATTATGCTGTAAGAAATTATGAAGGAGACAGTTTCAGAGAAACCTGGGAAGATGTATATGAACTGGGGTAGAATGAAGTGAGTAGAACCAATATAATAGCAAAAATATCACAAAAATAAACAACATTGGAAGATTTAAGAACTCCAATTAACATAATAACTAATCAAAGGACTCATGATAAAACATGCTACCCACCACCTGCCAGAGAGATGATGGACTCAGAGTGCAGATTGAGACATTTATTTTGGAACATGACCAATGCAGGAATCTGTTTTGCTTGACTATACATGTTTACAACAGGAGTTTTGTTTTTCTTTCAGGGTGGGTGAAGATAGTGAGAAAAGGAGAATTTTTGTTGATTGATAAAAATTTTAATTTAAAAAAGGATCAGAGAGATTTTTCAAAAGCTGGAGAAAATTCTGTATCTTTGAATTTCTCTAAGCAAAAAGTTTTAAAATTTAGTTAATAAACTTATTTCTGACAGACATGTGCATGAGGTCATCCATATGCATCGACATTTCCATGTAGTTTGTATCTGCAAACCACATTCTCCATAATCTTTTTTTAAAAATGGCAAGTACCCCTGAGATACCCTAGAGCATATGTTCAAGCTGGTAGAATCCAGCTGGGCAGATGTTGTCTTCTCCTTGTCTTCCTCTGCCATAGGAATCTGATGGTAATTTGATTCATAAATACAAAACTAAAAACCATTGGCCACTAAAGATATCTTAAACTCTTGTCATGATATAATGAACGCCTCTCATTCTTTAATTAAAAACTCAATAACCTATAAACATTGCATTTTTTCCCCATTCTTCTCTGTCATCAATGTAAGTAATTCATGGGGACTAATGATTCAATGATAATATTACTTCCCAATAATTCATCTTTTCAGATGATTGGTGATATCTTCAATCACAGAATAATCCTGTGAATTTGCTCTAGAGAGACTCAAGGGTCAGTGAGGTAGGTTTTGTGGGTTGCTGTCTAGTCATATCCCACAAATTCAATGAGTCTATTTGCTGAGCATTTCTTCAATGAATCTTTCCAATCGTCAGGAAGTGGAGAGTCAACAAAGTCAGACTTAGTTGTGTTCACTCCTCAGGTGGAGTAATTAATGCTCTTGTGATGTTTTCTGCCACCACCTGTGTCTATCTTCTTGTGAGCTGCGTAAGTACATGGATGATCAAGGAGTTCTGGTTGTGTGTCCCACCCTGCTTCCAATTTGAATGCTAACAATTTGAATAGGCTATAGTTAGTCCCATTCAACATTCATATTCCAGAGAGATTTGCTTCATCTATACAAACAAAAACCAAAGTGTCTAACTTCTTGTCGATACCAATGACTTCCATTGCAAACTTTAGACATCACTCTGATGTCAGTCACGTATATCCTTGTCTATCCACAGATTTCTAGCTCTTTCGTAATCTATAGAGACATTTGCTCATGTGCTTCTGATAAAATGACTTGAACACAATCACTCAGGATCCACTATCCAGAATAACATGGACACCACATTTTCAATCTTAACAATCAACTCTCCCTGAGCTCTTCTGCATCCAGGTGGAATAGATCCATAAACACTCGGTGATGAAATCAGGATAAATTTTGGGGGCTCCATGGGAGTTCCTATTCCTGGCAACATCTTCACTTCCCAAAATCAGTTCCTTAGAATTTAGCTTCTGAAACACTAACACCAGGCTGTCCCCTCAAATGTACCCAGCTCTTGAATAGTCATCTAGACCACAATCCTATTTGAAGATGTTTCTTTTTGGCTCTTCAGATGTCCTTAGCCAGGAGTGTTTGCATCAGATGGTTGTGACCTTTGGTCTCTTGATTTTTTGTTTCTCCAAGTGAAAAAGTTCTCTCCACTATTCTATCTTTCATTCGGTTTTCTACAGGCTCCTGACTTTTATACCAGGTGACCATACATAGTCTCTTGCCTTGACTCTGTGACTCATACCTGAGAATGCATTCTGGGGCCAGTTGAAGTCAGGTTTTCCTGTTAGGTCACTGTTTGAAGACCCAGCCCTGTCCTCAGCCTTGTTTTTTTCTAGCAACTGCTCACAGTCTACCAGGGGTGGAGAACCTGCAGCCTCGAGGCCACATGTGGCCCTCTAGGCCACAAGGTTCTCCATCCCTGGCCTAACCATTTCATTTCTCCCTTAATTCCAGCTAGTTGTGCCCTCAGTTCCCTATGGCTTAGCAGACCTCTGACCACTTGCACCAGTTTGACCTTGTCCACATCTTCAGATTCTATTTCTCCTTTCACTATGGTAGATTGTCAACCTGCAGTATGAATTCATAGGGCTTCTCGCCTTTGTGTTCAATAGTGGTAGCGAGTAACTTAGCATATGCCTACTACACCTCCTTACCGCTTCCAAGTTGTCTCTCTAGCTTTGGCATAGATTCCTGCCATATACTTTGGCATTTGCAGCCTTCAAATTCTTCACAAATATTAAAAGTTGTCCCTTTAATGCATTCTAGTAGCTTATTCCTTTTTTTATATAGTTTCTTTCCAGTACTATATTGCTTTGGGTCATAGATAAACCAAATTTCTAATGATTCTTTGCTAGGGGAACATGGGTCCTTTCCTGAGAAGTTCTTAACTTGGAAACTTGTTATGGAGAAGACATAGACTCATTACCATCTGCCTCCTTATATAAGTTAATAATAATTTCACATTTCCCCACATTTTTTACGTTACACTTCAATACATATACAATATCCTTATTTTCACTCTTAGGGAATAGTCCTAGAATTTAAAGTCCTCTCTGTGTTTCTATGTCTACTATTTCACACTGCATTTATAAAATTCTGACCTTCGTTTTGTTTATATTCTAATTTAAATTGTATTCAATAGAGCAATAATGAAGCTCCCATCCAAAAACAATACGCAATATCATGTAGTAAGGATAAACTGTAAAACATTCAAGAAATTGCTCATAAGCAATAAGCTATGATAAAGCATGCAGTGGGCAATAACAAATGCAATTAAGCAGCATCAATGACACCCAGCTTCGAGCAGTGAAGATTAACAGCCGTCAATACCACTGTAGGCAACAATACATTGACAGTCACCATGTATCATGTGTGATGGATTTGGGTTCCTTTGGGTCATTCTGGATTAGTCAGAAGAGGGCATTCCAGTGGGGGAATATATCAAATCCTAGACTATAAAGTGCTTCTAGTGGTGAAAGATGTTTAAAAGATTCAAATTAAAATAAAACACTATTTTAGTAAAATGAAAAAAAAAAAACTTCTAGCTGAAAGAAAATAGCCGTAAGCTCTAAACTCCCAGAATTCCAAAAATTTGCATTCCAGTGGGTGAGCTCCCATATGTAAAAGGGGGTATTATTCCTATCTGCTGGTGTGCTGGCTTTACATTGGCAACAAAGAGGTTGAGGCAAGACTGAAATGGCTACTCAGATGGTGTTCTGAGAAGGTAGCTTCCTTCCTCCGTATATGTGAGAGTGAGACTCAGACTCTTCAGGTCTAGAGTCCCCTGCTGGTCCCCTCCTAACATGCACAGATGAGACATGGGTGGGGGGGTTGTCCCATGACTCCCAGCCTTCTTGTTAGTGGCCCAGCTAAGAGTATGAGTACATACCAAATAATCCTTCATAACCTATTTAGGTCATGTCCACTCTGATGCCATTGAGCTTGTAATCTTGCCAATGTCATGGGACCTAAAGGATTACTCACTCAGATATTTACTGAGCAAAGTACAAAGTTTAAGATACAACATTAAAACTGTAGAGCTGAGCTCAGCCACTCTTAGTAGGGTCTGTGCTTTTGATTCTCCCCTCCCCCATAACCCTGAATTTTGCATCTGGTTCTCACATATACACCTGAATAACTTGTAAGGGAAGCACTCTTCAGTGTCCTACTTTCAAAGTGCCACGGGGAAAGAAGAAAATTATTTCACTATCATCCTGCTCCTTACCCTGAGCTGGGAGAAAGCTCTCTACTTCTGGACTCTGTAATGACTGCTCTAAAATCCTATCTGCCAGCTAAACAAGGCTGCCACCAGCGAGCTCAGCCAGCTGCCCCCAAGAAATGTGATCATTGAGTGTTATCTCACATCTCTTCCTACATGCCTCTGGCATATTTCTTTAGAATTCCTGCCAGCCAGGCTGCCAGAGCTACTGGGGCAGGGCAACTTGTATGCATCTCTTACCCACAGATGCCTAGTCATCAAATAGTTCCCGTAGGTTGGTGGTTGTTGACCTTCATGCTCAAAGAGGACCAAGATGGTATTACTATGTTGGGGTCAAAGTACAGTGTGTCCAACTGTAGCTACCCAGCCAATATGAGCTCAGAAGGTTCTACAACAGGTTGGGCACAAATAGTCCATATGAACATTTGAAGTAGAGATGTCTCTAAATTTACCCCCCAGATAGACCAATAGGGAAAGAACCGCAAAACACTGTTGTCCTTTTTATAAACCCATCTGGGACTCAAAATTTGTCATGATCCTGACAGTTCCCTTTATTAAATCCCAGTATTTCTATGAACCTCTGTTTCCTTCTTTTCTTTGCCTATATGAGAATGCCAGGCACCTGTAGCTTGAGAAGAGCTACCACTATCAGTTGTTTGATTTGCATTATCTCCTTTGATGCCAATAATAATCCTATGACATGATATTAGGATCATTCTCTTTCTCTAGGCGAATTTATATGACTTCCAGTGTGACATAGCTAGTTACTAGCTGAGTTGGGATTTGAACCCATATCTTCTGGATACCAAGTTGAACCCTCTATCCTTGGTGCTGTGCTTCTTCTAATCCTCCTAGCCACAAGTGTTCATAATGTTGAGTCATCTCTGGTACTTCCCGCTTCTTTCACTTACCATATCCATTTAGTTGCCATGTCCTGTTGATTCTCTTTCCACAGTATTTCTCACAACTATTCACTTACTTCCCCACCCCACTTGTCTATAACCCTAACTTAGGCTGCCACCACCTCTTGCCCAAACTATTTTAATAACCTCTCTGCCACCAGCCTTCCTCTTATAAAACCCATTCTCCACACAGCCTCCAAAATGTTCTTTATATTCTTCATCTCAACAAGACAGACCAAGTCACTGCATTGAGTAAAAATGTTCAATGGATCCCTGTTGTCCCTAGAATAAAATACACACCCTTCTGTGTAGCATTTAAGGACCTCCACATTCGGTCCCCAACCTACATTTCCAGTGTTATTTCCCTCCTTTTCATACATTGTACATTTCAACCCAACTAGACCACCAGCTATTTTCATGCCTTAATATTCCATCTTCCACCTTCATGGATGTCTCAATCCATCCTCCCTTTCCCCCCATACCTGGAATATAATGCCTTTTCATCCCAATTTTTCATGATCTTCATCTTTTTCTGAGCTTACTTCTGTATCACCTCACCACAGAGAATGGGAGAAGTATTGCATGTGAAGAAATTCCGAAAATAAGAGAGTAGTCATAGTTGAGAGTATTTGGGTGAAGATCAATGGAGAAAGAAAAAGAATGAGTGAATCACAGAAGTATACTATAGACCATGAGGATAAAATTCAGAAATAAATGGAGCATTCAGGATGCAGATCATAGGCTTGACACAGACCTATGATGTAGTACTAATGGAGGATTTAAATTATCTAAGCATCTCCTGGAGTCCTCTCTCTACCAAAAGCAGTGTGACTAATAAATTCCTGATTTGCCTTAATGATAATTTTTTTAAAGTTGTATTGATGGATTTTCTTTTTACATCACATTGTCCTTAACCTCATCCCTACTAAACTCTCCCTCGTAACAATGAAAAATATTTGTTAAACCCACAGCAGCTGCATGTGACAAAACGTACCACACTCCACACCCATACTGCCCTACCTCTCAGCTGAGAAAATGTAGGTATATTTTATCATCAGTCCACTGGGGCTGAAATTGGTCACTACAATCCATCAAAATTTGACTGACTTTTAGCGTTGTTTTCATTTACATTATTATAACTATTATGTATATTGTTCATATGATTTTGCCCACTTTACTATGCATCAGTTCATAGAAGTCTTCCTATTTCTTCTGAATTCTTATTGTTTGTCACTTCTTATGGCACTATAATAAACCATTACATTTATGTATCATACTTTATTTACTTTAGCATTTGCCCCAAATGATGGGAACTCACTTTGTTTTCAGCTTATTTGCCACCACAAAAGTGCTGCTATTAATATCTTAGTATTTATAGTGCCTTTCTTTCCATCTTTGACCTCCTTTGGGTACATACCCAGTAATGTGTTGGAGGATATGAACAGGTTAGTGATCTTTATCACATAATTTCAAATTGCTTTCCAAATCAGTGGGCCTAAATGGGTCATTACAGCTCAACATTGTTTTAGTATCCTCATCTTCTTTCAGCCCTACAAACATTGACTATTTGTACCTTTTATCATCTTTTTGACTTTGACGGAAATAACATAAAGCATTGGAGTTGTTTCAATTTTCATTTCTCTTATTATTAGTGATTTGGAGAAATCTTAACAATTTCATCCTTCAAAAAGTGAAGGGAGTGATGAGGGGAACTGCTATCCTGGACCTGATTTTGACTAACTGTGAATTTCTTGTGTGAGCATTGGTTAAAAGGAACTGGAGACATCTACCCTGGAAAAAAGAAGCCTGGGAGAGACCATGATAGCTACCTACAAGTATTTGAATGGCTGTTACGTGAAAAAGGGATTAGACTTGTTCTATTTGGCATTAAAGGGCAGAACTGTAACCAAGGAGTGAAAGTTCTAAGGAGATAGATATCAGTTCACCATAAGGGAAAATTTCTTTCATTTTTTTATGTTTTATACATATATATTTAAAGCTAAACAATTTCAGAGCTGAAAATTGGACCCCAACTATTCTAGAACCCTTAAGGGATACCACACAGCATTGCTATGGAGATCAAAGAAGATAACATACAGGAAATGCTTTGTAAACCTTAAAGTCTATTTTGTTACTAGCTATTATTATTAAAGAAGCTAGGTGGCACAGTGGATAGAGCTCTGGCCTTGGAGTCAGGAGGACCTGAGTTCAAATGCGACCTCAGACACTTGACATTTCCTGTGTGACCCTGGGCAAGTCACTTAACCCTGATTGCCTCACCAAAAAAGGGGGAAAAAAGAAGAAGAAGCCAGGTGATACAGTGGGTAGAGTGAAAGACTAGGAGTCAGGAAAACCTGAGTTCAAATTCTGCCTTAGACACTAACTAGCAATATGACCCAGGCCAAACCATTTAATCTTGCGCAGCCTCAGTTTTGTCATATGTAAAATAGGGATAATAACACCTGTTTTAAATGGTTACTATAAGAAGCAAATGAGAAAAAATGTAAAGCACTTTGGAAATCTTAAAGCAGCGCTATGTACATGCAAACTATTGTTATTATCATTGTCACTATAGCTAGCTATGGGTAAAGAATGGGGACTTCCCCTAAAGAGGTTTAAGTCAGAGAAGCAGAAGATAGTCGATACACACCATACTAGGAACATCTCCCCATACCCACTTATGCACACATTCATTAATTTCTCTTGGCCAAAGGAGCAGAGCTGGGGAACACATCTTATTAAAATATTGAACTTGAAAGATCAGAGAGTTAAGCCATTCTGACCAAGACCCTGCTAACAACTATTAGGACCTATTGACAATCACTTTCTGCAATTTCCAATCTATTTTGGTTACAGTCCTGAATAAATAGGCTTCTTAAAAGGAAAAAAATGTCCACAAATAGAATGGGCTGCCTCGGGAGGTAGTTAGTTTTCTTCCACTGGAGCCTTTTCAAGAAGTTTGATAATCACTGTTGAAGACACTGTAGATGGAATTCATGATTTGAGTTGTTTGTGGGCATAAATGACTTCCAATGTCTCCCTATGAATCCTAAGATTCCAAGAACTGTCTCAGCAGATTTAGAAATGGGGTGTAAAGGAGGGTAGTGAATGAGGACCATGCTTAATTAATCTCTCAACAAGTATTTCTTAAGTATTTACTATGTAATTCAGACATACACACACACACACAAATTTAGACACTTTTGTCACTAGTAATTTCATCCATATCTGAAATATACAGTTCTACAAGATGGTTAAACACATGTAGACAGTAAAAGTCCTAATAAGTAGGCATGGAACAGAATTGATTTCACCCTCATCTTTTACAGATAGATATGGTGAAGCAGGTGTTCTCACTGCCAAATCACTGTGAGTATAATTTGGTCTCCTAGCAAGATTTAGGGAAGTTTCTGAATTGCCCTTTTGCGTAGGTGATGTCATCAATCCTGGGCATCTCCTGACTCAACCTCCTCCATACACCTCCTGGAAATAAATAAATACTTATAGAATTGAGTTGGATGAAGGGTTAACTTTCATTATATTCATCTGCTACACTGTAATGTAGCTGCTTTCCAAATGTATGTGTCAGCCATGATTTTTGTTTTGGAAGTTGTTTTTTTTAATGGTTCTCCTCCCTCCCTGCCTATCCCTACCTCATTTTCCTTTCAAATCTCTGAATAATGTTCAGTAGCTTTTTTACATAGTCTGGTAGGTGCATGGCCTTAATATGTAGCAAAAAGCAAACTGTACTACAATTATTACATTAAAATTTTGAGATTCTTTTAAAAACAATTGGATTTGGTTTCTGTTGTTCCTTAAAGAATACTGAGGTGATTCTTTTAAAATGATTATCCTCTGACAGCTGTCATCAGAGAAAAGAACATTTGCCATGGATCAAATTATTGACTTCTTAGCAGGATACTAGCCCTAGAAATTGTCAAAGAAGAAAATAGAAGAAAAGAACTCAGTCAAGAAGATTGTTGAATACTAAGACACTGGTCCACACAGTGGAGTGAGAAGATCCTCAATTCAAAGATGAGAAAGAAGGAACCAAGACTATGAGAACATTGAAAAACTAATGAGCTATTAAAAAATGAGTGAAATAATTCTGCCAATTTGGGTTAGAATTAATAAGGCTATAAAACAGAAGATGGAACAAAGATTGTGGATAAAAGTTGAAGGAAACTGGCCTGGCAGCTGTTCCCCATGAAGGATGGTACATCTCCTACCTTTGTACTTTTGCACAAATGGTGCCCCATGTCTCAAAAACGTCATCCTCACTATCACCTCATAGCATCCCCAGCTTCGTTCAAGGCACAGTTCAGATGCCCCCCTCCTAAGAAGGCCTTTCCTGCTATTGCTCTCCTTTCTCCTACCCCTAGTGATTACAGTCTCTGTATCTCTCTCTCTCTCTCTCTCTCTCTCTCTCTCTCTCTCTCTCTCTCTATCTATCTATCTATCTATCTATCTTTCTGTTTTGTCTCTGTTTCTCAAAATTTATTACTTTGTGTTTACTGACTTTATTGTATGGCATTCCCTGGTAGAATCAATCAATCAATAAACTTTTATTAAGCATCTATCATGTGCTGCACTAAATGTTGTAGATACAGAAAGAGACTAAAGACAGTCTCTGACCTCAAGAAGTTTACAATCGAATGGGAGAGACAACCTGCAAACAAATTTGTACAAAGCAGGTTATAGACAGGAGAAATAGGAAATAATTAACAGAGGTAAGGCACTGGAATTAAGAAGAGTTGGGAACTCGTTGAAGCCAGAGACTGTTGTGTTTTTGTCTTTGTACCCCACATGCCTTTCACAGTCCCTTGAACATAGGTATTTAATAATTGTTTATTGAATTAAATTAAGTGAAGATCCCAAAAGAAAATTCAGGGAAATCAGAACAGGCTAGAGTAAGAACTGTCACCCCTAGGATCAAATAAAATTGACTCTATTTGTCACTTAAAGACATTTATGACCTGACTACAATTTCCCTTTCCAAGTCTATTATATACTAATCCCTTTCCCAGTCTCGGTGGTCCAGCCAGATTATGCACCTTACTGTTTCTAATGCGTGACATTCCTTCTCCTTCCCTTTGCATAGACTGCTCCCATGCCTCAGGGATACTCCTTCCTCACCTCTAGCTCTTAGAATCTCTATTTTCCTTCAAACTTCATCTCAGACACCAATGAGGTCTTTCCTGATCTCCCCATAGCTGCTAGTGTGCCCCACACCCAGAAATTACCTATATTTATTTTGTATTTATATTATATACATTTATTTATGTGTATGTAGTCTCCCTCAATAGGATGTCAGCTACTTGAGGGCAAGGACTGTTTCATTTTTGTCTCTACATCACCAATGCCTGCCATATAGTAATTATTCACCAAGTGCTTTCAGAAGCAACCAGGTGGCACAGTGGATAGGGTGCTGATACTGGAGTAAGGAAGTCCTGAGTTCAAATCCATCCTCAGATACTTACTGGTAGGTCACTTTTTAAAAAAAAAATCTCTATTTTCCTCAATTTCCTCACCTGTAAAATGGGGATAACAGTAACACCTACCACCTAAGGTTATTGTGAGGATCAAATGAGATAAAATTTGTAAAGTGCTTAGCACAGTGCCTGACACATAGTAGGCACTTAATAAATGTTTATTCCTTTCTCTTTCCCACTGATCAATTGATAAAGAATTTAGAAAATTGGAAACACTAAAAAGTGTTGTGCCTTGAAGAAAGCTAGCCTTTCCTCTGTTAATTATTTCCTATTTCTCCGGTATGTAGCTTGCTTTGTATATATTTGTTTACATGTTGTCTCTCCTATTAGATTGTAAGCTCCTTGAGGGCAGGGGCTGTCTTTTGTCCCTTTTTGTACCCGCAGCACTTAGCATAGTACCTGGCATATAGCAAGTGCTTAATAAATGTTTCTTGATCCATTGATTGAAGCCTAGTTTAGAGATGGCAGAAACATAAGATACTAGATGGTTTCTTTGTTTTTGTTTGTTTTTAGGTAATTGGGGTTAAGTGACTTGCCCAGGGTCATACAACTAGTGTCAAGTGTTTGGTTTGAGGCCGGATTTGAGCTCACATCCTCCTGACTTCAGGGCTGGTGCTCTATCCATTGCACTACCTAGCTGCCCCAATACTAGATGATTTCAAAGATAAAATAGCCATAGCACAGACTGCTAGTGGATGAAAGTCATGACAAATAAGTTTATATCAGTTTCTGCCTCTTTCATCTGTATTAGATGTTAAGTTTCTCAGGCCCACCATGAAGATATTCCATACTTCATGTAACATGATGTGGTGACAGCAGTTAACTGGATGCCAAGTAGAGAGTGCCCAGGAAATGATAGAATCTGTCCTCAGTGCCTTAAGGTGGGTGGAGACATGGTATGAGGAATTCACAGAAAGGTTCGTATGCTGCTGTCTTAATAGCCAGATCCCCCAGGAACAAAATGTTTAGGAAATAAGATGACCCAGAAAATCTCAATAATTATCACCCCATCAGTTTCCTTTTGTAAAGCTACCAGCTCTGTCACAGTGAAACAGACTTTACAACCTTCCCTAGTCATGAGCAAACCAACTTTTCAATGACTGCCCACATACAATGTAGTCCTAAAGCCTCTAGAAAAATGCAGATAATATCAAGTCCCCATATGTGATGAGTTTATGGATTATAGAAAAACATTCTACTCACCTGTAACCATAGGAGTGATGATCCCACGGTGTGAAGATGGAATAAATTTGTCATGCATCAGCATCCTTAAAGAGATTAACATCAAATGGAAAACTGGAAACACTCTTTCTGGAGCAATGCCAGGCCAACATTTACACAGAGGGAAACAGTCTCCCCAGAACTGTTGGCAACTACCTTGGAGATGTGCATGTTCCAGCATTTGAATGGAAAAAATAGAATCCAGATTGATGTCAACTACTTTATTACACAGTTAATTTTTGCAATAATAATAGCATTTACATAGCACTTTAAGGTTTGCAAAGCAGTTTACAAATGTTATCTCATTACAAATATCATCACATTATAACTATTACAAATGTTACCAAGTTAGAAATATCAATATTACAATTCTCACTAAAATATTATCTCAAATATTATTTTTTTCATAAAAAACCCTAGGAGTTAGTTGCTATTATTATCTATTTTACAAAGGAAGAAACTGAGAGAAATGGAAGTTAAGTGACTTGCCTAGGGTCACATAGCTAATAAGTGTCTGAGACTGGATTTAAAATCAGGTCTTCTTTATGTAGATATTTGCATTTTGTTTGCAAACATTATTCTAGAGCTTTAAGAAAAGTCATAGCAGTGAAAGAAGGCATACACGCTGATTGACATGGGAGTAAGCATTGATAAAACAAAATGGATATGCTAAGAACACTACTTTCATGATGCCATGTGTGGAAGTCACCTAGAACTAAGTTTCTCTCAATCTTTGTTAGGACAGCAGATAGAAAATGAGTATAGAAGACATAAATATCATAGACCACTTACACAAAGGAGTCCGAATTACTTTTACCCAACGGCCACTGATGAGGCACCCAAATGGGAAAGAGCAGAAATGCTCAGCACCACCATGCTGCCTAGGCTGCTGTGTGTGCTGCAGTGCTCAATGGAAAGTGAAGGGCAGAAGCTTACAGTTGTCCAGTAGGAAGTGAGAAAGTCACTGTGTACCATGTACTTAACTGATCATCAGACAAATGAAAAGTTCTATGATAGGTCAAAGGTAGCAGAATATACTGGAGATAGTACCAATAGATCCCGGGTGGGTCATCTATCAAGAACAATGAAAGACCATGGTAGAAGGAACACTGGATTGGGAGTCAGAAGGCCTGGATCCAAATCCCATCTTTGTGTCTTACTACGTTACTGAACTTGGCAAGTCACATAAACTTTCTGTGATGCACTTTCCAAGGACAGCTAAGCGACACAATGGATAGAGTGCTGGGCCTGGAGACAGGAAGACATCTTTCTGAGTTCAAATGCAGCCTCAGAGGCTTACTAGCTGTGTAACTCTGGGCAAGTCACTTCACCCCATTTGCCTCAGTTTCCTCATCTGCAACAAGAGCTAGAGAAGAAAATGGCAAACCTCTCCAGTATCTCTGCCAAGAAAACCCAAAATGGGGTCATGAAGAGTCATATATGACTGAAACAGCTGAACAACAGTAATAATACATACTTACCATGTCTATAAAATGATGGTAGTGGTAAGAGGTGAGAACCTCTAAAGTTTCTTCCGGTTCTCCATCTATAATCCCATGCAGAATAGATTTCATAGGACCATAAACAGTTCATTAGTAGGTCAAAAATTCATAAGATGAACCAGCGATGTGATTTGTTCTGCTAGAGATTAAAATAGCAAAAAAAAAAAAAAAGGAACCATCCGGCCTAGCCATACCAGATCTTAAATTGTATTATAAAGCAGCAATCATCAAAACTACTTGGCATTGGCTAAGAAATAGAGTGGCGGATCAGTGGAATAGGTAAGGTACATAAGACACAATAGCTAACAACTATAGTAATCTACTGTTTGATAAACCCAAAGATTCTAGCTTCTGGGATAAGAACTTACTTTTTAACAAAAACTGATGGGAAAACTAGAAAACAATAAGGCAGAAACTAGGCAAAGATCAATATCTTACTCCATATACCAAGATAAAGTCAAAATGGGTACATGATTTAGATATAAAGGCTAATACTATAAGCAAACTAGGAAAGCAAGGAATTATTTACCTGTCAGATTTATTGAGAACAGAAGACTTTCTGACCAAACAAGAGAACACTATGAAATACAAAATGGATGATTTTGATTACATTAAATTGAAAAGTTTTTGCACAAATAAAGTCAATGCAACCAAGATTAGAAGGGAATAAGAAAGCTGGGGAACAATTTTTAGAGCCAGTGTCTCTGATAAAGGCCTAATTTCTCAAATATATAGAGAACTGAATCAAATTTATTAGAATACAAGTCATTCCCCAATTGATAAATGGTCAAAGGATATGAACAGGCAGTTTTCAGAGGAAGAAATTAAAGCTATCTATAGTCATATGAAAAAATTTTCTAAATCACTATTAATTAGAGAAATGCAAATCAAAACAACTCTCTGGTACCATATTATACTTATCAGATTAGCTAACGTGACAAAACAGGAAAATGATAAATGTTGGAGAAGATGTGGGAAAATTGGAACACTAATTGCATTGTTGGTAGAGTTCTGAACTGATTCAACCATTCTGGAGAACAATTTGGAACTATGCCCAAAGGGCTATAAAACTGTGCATACCTTTTGACCCAGCAATACCACTTCTAGGTCTGTATCCCAAAGAGATCACAGGAATGGGAAAGGGACTCACATGTACAAAAGTATCTATAGCCACTCTTTTTGTGGTGGCAAAGAATTGGAAGTTGAACGGATGCCCATCAATTGTGGAATGGCTGAATAAGTTGTGGTATGTGAATGTAATGGAATACTATTGTGCTATAAGAAATGATGAGCAGGCAGATTTCAGAAAAACCTGGAAAGACATGCATGAACTGATGCTGAGTGAAGTGAACAGAACCAGGAGAACATTGTACACAGTAACAACCACATTGTGCAATGACTAACCATGATAGACTTAGCTCTTCTCAGCAATGCAAGGATCTAAGACCACTCCAAAAGACTCATGATGGAAAATGCTATCCACATCCAGAGAAAGAACTATGGAGTTTGAATGTAGATGGAAGCATACTATTTGCTCTATTTTTTGTTGTTTTGTTTTGTTTCTTCTTTCTCGTGGTTCCTCCCATTGGTTCTAATTCTTCTTTACAACATGACTAATGTGAAAATATGTTTAATATGAATGTATATCAACCTATATCAAATTGCAAGCTATCTTGGGGAGGGGGAGGGGAAGGATGGGGAGAAAATTTAAAACTCAAAATCTTATGGAAGTGAATGTTGAAAACTAAAAATAAATAAATAAATTTCCTTTAAAAAAAAAAGAAAGAAAAAATAAATGGTTGAGAGGAAGTATCACAATGGATTACACTTACTCATTTGGTACTTTACTCTGACCAATAGTATAAGTGAATAAAATACTACAGAATTAAAAAAAAAAAAGGAACCATACATGAATCTCTTTTATTTTAAGTGGGTTGATTGAAAATACATATGAATAAATGAGTGAATGATGATGATGATGACAGTAATAGTAAGCATTTATATAATACTTAAAGGTTTGCAAAGTGCTTTATTTGTAATCTTCTGTGATCCTCACAACTATGGGAAGTAGATGCTATTATTATCTACATTTCACAAATGAGAGAACTAAGGCAAACAGAGTTTAAGTGACTTTCCAAGGGTTATACAACTAAGAAGTGTCTGAGGCAGGTTTTAAACTCAGCACTTTCTGACTCTCTAAGACCAGCACTCTGTGTACTCTTCCACCTAGATTCTGGATAATGAACAAAGGAAAGAGATAATAAAGGCCTGAACCAAAGGATTGGCAGTGATAATAGGAAGGAGGAGACAGATGGGAAAGGCATTAAAAGCACAGAATTGACAAGACTTAAGTTACTGGTTAGATGTGGGATGAGGGAAAGTCAAGAGTCAAAGATAACTACAATTTTTAGTTTAGGGAAATGACTGTGTCATTAACAGAAAAAGGCAAGTCAGTAAAAGCAGGTTTTGAGAGGAGGGGAAGATGAGTTCAGTTCTGGGCATATTGAATTTAAGGTGCTCATGAGACCTTGGAGTGGAGGTATCTTCAGAAATTTCAGTCAAATTCAGAAGAAGAGGTGAGGATTTGGTAATTATCAGCATAAAGGTAATATTTAAAGCCATAAGAGTGAATAAAGATGACAATAAAGTGTCAAGAGAAAAGAGGCCCAAGGATAGAATTATAAAAAACATCCATTGGAGGGGTGGGGAGGCATTGTGGACCTAACAAAGGAAATAGGGGAAAATGAAATACATAAAAGGAAAACCAGGCAAATAAATTATCAAAGAACCAAGAAGGCCAGAAAAGTTGAAGAAAGAGGAAGGTGGTCAACAGTATCAGATGCTGCAGAGAACACAAGATGGATAAGAACTAAGAAAATGTCCTTGAATTTTGTGATAAGGATACCTTCGGTGACCTTGGAGGAAATAATTTGAATAGAATCATAGGGATGGGAGCCCAACTGCAAAGGGATAAGGTACAAAAAGGTGGAGAAGTGGAAGCCATAAGTAGATTTTTCTTCCTTGAAGTCTGGCATTGAATTGTGGAATGAGAAGTAAGATTCTAGCTTGAAGAGATAGCATGGCTGGGAGCAGAGTTGTTTGTTTTTAGAAACAGCAAGACCTGAACATGTTTATAGACAGGAAAAAGAATCGAGGGAAAGGTAGAGATTGAAGATGCAAGAAAAAGAGTGAATGACTGATGGAAAAGGGTTCAGGAGAAGTTTACCTGAAAGAGTTCATATTACAAAGAAGGCTGGATGTTCTTGCAGTAAGATGAATTCCAACAGAGTTAGAAAGGACCTTAGCAAGCAAGTAACAAATCAACAAGTATTTATTAAGTATATACCATGCACTAGGCACTGTACTAACTAAGCACAGAGGATACAATGACAGAAATGAAACAATTCCAGCCCTCAGGGTGCTTACATTCTATTACCTACTCCAACTTCCTCATTTTTTGCCGGTGAGAAAACTGGACCAGAATGGGGAGAGATGATTTACCTAAGTTCAGACAGGCAGAAGATAGCAGAGCTAAGAGTCAACCTCAAGTTCTCTGACTCCCAATGAAGCACTCTTTCTGCCACACTGGGGGAAGGATAAGTTGCAGTCAAAATCTGAAGTGTAGAAGAGGAACTTCAGGGAGTTCATCAAATGGACCTAGTCTTCTTGGAAACTAGGAAGCCAGGTTATCCCTTGAAAATCATCCAACATTTGGAGGTTTGGAGAAAGTAGAAAACATTTGATACAGTCACTGTAGAGAATGAGATAAGAAGTCACCTGGAGATGAATAAAAGGATTGTTGAAGTGGTGAAGGTCATGCTGATCTTCTATCTCATATTGGATTTGAAGCAGCCCCAGCCAGCACAGTTTTGTGACTTTCTCCAACAGTTTTTCATAGACTGGAAAGAGGAAGAGAGAAATGCCTAAGGATGGAAATTAGCCAGGAGGTGATGAGCTTTGTCAAGTTAAAAACAATTCCCCAGCACACTGGATAGAGCACCAGCCCTGAAGTCAGGAGGACCTGAGTTCAAATCTGGCCTTAGACCAAACACTTGACACTTACTAGCTGTGTGACCCTGGGCAAGTCACTTAACCCCAATTGCCCAAAAAAAAAAAAAAACTCTCCAAATGTTTTTCCTTCTTTGTGTCTGATTAAAGTCTTCATATGCCTTTTGTCCTCAAGGGACTAAGGCCCTTAGTCTATTGTGAAGGACCTTCATGGGATCAGGCTAAACAGAATTATACTTGGAGTGGAAAAAAACACTGGTCTTAAAGTCAGAAGACCTGGTCGAGCTCCTATTTCTGATTTTTAATAGCTGTGTGACCATCTCCAAAGTCACTTCTCTGAGCTCAGTTTCCTCATCATGAGGGAATTATCATGAGGGAAACAGTCTGAAAATCTTACAGTGCAAAAGAATAATATTAGTGTTATTCTAGCTCTTAAGCTGAATATAGCTGCTTTGAGCACATCCTAAGAGAAATATTTTCTGATTTCTTATTTTTTTCAGCTTTCATTCGCAGCCACCACACCAGTCCTAGCTGATAAGAAAAAATATCCTTATTTCTTCCGAACTGTACCATCAGATAATGCTGTAAATCCTGCAATTTTGAAGTTGCTAAAATATTACCAGTGGAAACGGGTGGGAACCTTAACCCAGGACATTCAAAGATTTTCTGAGGTAAGATTCATTTAGTGAGCCCGATGGATTCTTGTCTCAAAAAAAATTTATTGATAATTCTGAACAATTCTATACCCTATTGGATTGCTTAGAGGTCAATAGTATGGCTTAATTTAGGTGAACTTCTAATACGAGGTATGCATGTATATGTTTTCTTAGAATATCTTCTAGATTAAGTTAAACTATTGGATTATTTTGTCTATAAAAAGAAAAGTTGAGGAATTAACTGGTGAATGTATCAGTGAAAACTGTACAATTATGATAATTCAAGATGAAAAAAATCTTCTTGTCTTCAATTGTACTTTTTGTGACTCTAAATTACTTAGATAATTATTATAACACTCCAATTCACTTTACCTTTGCTAACCACACCATTGCAATTATTTAGAATCACTAGCTTCCTCTTTGTAGAAGTGGGGACCATGGGTGTGGAATATTGTATGTAATGTCAAATTTTTTCAATACGCTGGTTAGTTTTGATGACTTTTATCTTCCTGTTTTTTATTCTTTATCATAAGGCATGGCTCTCTGGGAGGGGGTTGGGGTTATAATACAGTGGGAAATATAGGTGATATAAAAACGAATCAGTAAAAACTCATATAAAAGACAAAAACATCACTAGCTTTCATTAGAAGGAGATGCTAAGTGAATGCTTCCTTTAACAAGAAAATATCAAGAAGACTTGGAATCAGGAGGCCACCATGTGTTTCTGTTTCTAGCACCTCATAAAGCATAAATCTCCCCTTCTCATCGTGTTTTTTCCCACATGTGGTAACAGCACTTAGGGGAGCTAAAAGAAAGACTGTCCTATCTATGTGGAATAGCCCAAGAAAAGATAAAAACTCAAGCTTAGAAAAATTTGAGAATGGCGGCTATAATTTTTTTAAAATGAAGTGGAAGAAAAGGCAAAGAAAAGTTTGTACTTCTACTATCTAAAAAGAGAATAGACTTTTATTTAACCTAAATATGTGATTCATACAGTATGGGGAACTCTTAGTACAGAAATCTTTTACCAGTGTAGAAGGGTAACTCATCAGCAACTTATAGTCTTAGAGAATCATTTGACTTTTCTATGGCCAAAGAGCTAGTACGTGTGAAAGGCAAGTCTTGAACCCAGATCTTCAAGATTGCGAGGCCAACTCTCTATCCACTATGCCTTACATTATCTCTAACAATACACTAATAGGCCATTTTATTTTTAATATATAAGAAAGGGCAGTTATGATAAGATGGGGAACGTATTGAATGGGGAGATAAGGGATCTAAAATCTAAAGTCCCAATTTTTCTACTGATTAGTTTTGTGACCATGGGGCAAGTGAGTTACCACTACACAATCTCTTGATCAAGAGCTTGAAAAGACCTTAGAAGGCAGCTAAAAAACACAGTGGGTAGAGCACAGGACTAGGAATCAGGGAGACAAATGCAAATTCAATCTCAGACACTAGCTGTGTGACCTTGGGCAAGTCATTTAACCTCTCTTGGGCTCAGTTTCGTCATCTGTAAAATGAGGTAACTAATAGCACCTAGCTCCCACTGTTGTTGTCAGAATAAAAGTATGATAATCTTTGTAAAGTGCTTTGCAAACCTTAAAGCACTATGTAGACACTAGTCATCATCATCATCATTATTATTATTATTATTATTATTATTAATTACAACCCAACCCCCTCATTTTACAGCTGAGTCCCTAAGAACTTAAGCGTTTGGTCCAAGGTCACAAAGGTTATATAAGCAACAGAGCCACAATTCAAATTCAAATTGTCTGGCTTATGTAGCACTCTTCACTACACCACCCTCTAATATCTCTTCTAGACCTAACATTCTATAATCTTAAATATATCAAAAGGATGAGAGATGCCCTGTGTGACATCCTGGTAAAGAGCAGGCCCTAGGAGTCAGAAGATATGGATTCTACTCTCAACTTTGCCACCTACCAATTGTGTGTATGACTATGAGTGAGTGATTTAACTTCTCTCAACCAATTTTCTCTTCTATAAAATGGAGATTATAACATCTGCCCTGCCTGCATTGCTAGAATATTGTATGAGAGTCAAATGAGACAATAAATGTAAAATGTTTTGGGAACTACAGAGCACTCCATCTTGGTCTGGATCAGTGCAAATAATGAATCTCTTGAAGGGGTCACATATTCAAACTGGCACAACATAGTTCCATTGGGCTGGAATTATCATATCTTATATAAGTGTAATTTCAAAGAATACAAATTCATGCAATCTCACTTCAGGGGATTCATTTATTACTTGCACTAATTGAGACCTAGCTGGAATATATTTATAAGGTAGTATTAATTGGAGTAAAGTATTTATCATCATCACTATCATTGTTATTAGCATGCCTTTTTCTTTCTTTTTGGAGGCAATGGGGGTTAAATGACTTGCCCAGGGTCATATAACTAGTAAATGTCTGAGGCCAGATTTGAACTCAGCTTCTCTTAACTCCAGGACCAGTGCTCTATCCACTGCACCACCTAGCTGTCCCATGCCTTTATGTTTCTTGACTTCCTGGAAGGCAGGAAGAGGTCAGACAACATGAACTTGCTCCCAAAGTGGGATTGACTCATCATCAGCTGATAAGGAGGCTTCTGGCAGGAAAGCCACCATTCTATGGGGGGAGGAGTGAAAGTTTGGGGTTTTTTTCTAATGCAAAACAAGAAAGAGTAGAATAATTTCCTACATTACCAAATTGTTACCCAATAATGTTGTAGGCGCTTCTTCATTTCCCCATGTCCACATAGACACAAACTAAATAGAGGCTGGGTGACTACCGGAAGATCAGAGAACTTTCTACTTTCTGTGTTGGTGCAAAGATGATCAATAATAATCATAATTTACCCATATATAGCTATTTCAGGGACATAGTCTTATTTGATTCCAGTAACCCATGAGGCAAGCATGGTCAATGCAGAAAATGAAATCTCAAAGAGGTAAAGCAATATACCCAAAGTCATGCAGTGAATGCGTGTGTGTGTGTGTGAGAGAGAGAGAGAGAGAGAGAGAGAGAGAGAACAAAGGAAGGAAGGAAGAGAGGAGAGAGGGAGGGAGGAAAGAAGGGAGGGAGGGAGGGAAGAAGGAAGGAAGGGGGGAGGGAGGGAGGAAAGAACGGAAGGGAAGGAGGAAGGAAGGAAGGGAGGGAGGGAGGGAGGAAGGGAGGGAGGAAGGGAGGGAGGAAGGGAGGAAGGAGAGAAAGAGACAGAGAACTTATTAAAAACTTAATTATTCCAGGCACTCTGCTAAGCACAAGAGCTATAAATAGAGACAATCCCTGCTCTCAAGGATCTTCCATTCTAATGAGAGAAGATAACACATGAAGGGGAGTTAGAAAGCAGAGAACTGACAGTGTCTGTAACCTGGCATAGAGACAGCCAAAAAATGGAGACTGGATCTGTACAATATAAGGCTGGACCTCACCAGTCAGAACTTAGAATAGGTCCAGGCCTTCTGACTCCTCACCCAGTACACTTCACTGACATTGCACCTACTACACAATGCAGCATGGCATTGTGGATAGGAGTCAGGAAGACCTGGATTCAAATGTTGCCTCAGATACTTACTAATGATATGACCCTGGGAAAGTCATTCTGTGCCTCAGTTTCTTCATCTGTAAAATATAGGGATTGGACTCAATGACCTCTAAGATCCTTCCTACTTTAAATTTATGCTCCTATAATACTATACCTGAATAAGTAATGAAAAACTCTGTAAATGTACATCTGTCTACCCAGCTTCCTCCGAGTGCTTGGTTAGCATTTCTTACTTAGCAGGTCTAGGGCTTTTTTTTTGGTGGGAAGCCTCTTCTCCTTGGGACAGGATGTATTCTGGTGCTATTGCTGGCAAATATTCTGCTTTTAAATCTCAGTCCAGCTGACTCCTCTTAATTCTTCCAGTTCTTGGCAGAATTCCTCCTGATGATTGGGCTTGATCATTGAAAAGCAGATGTTGGAAGCCTTCCAGAAAATAACAGCTTTTCTTGACTGGAAATGAAATTGGATTCTTTTATGAAATTGGTCAGTCAACAAAGTCAAGCTGTTCTTCTCCAGGGCACTTAAACAGGAAGAAATGGGAAGTTTGGAGGGGGGAAGGGGATGAAATGCCCTTCAACATAGGTTTGATATCTGAGGGCTGATGTTTTATTTTAGCCCCAGGTGGGGACCTCACAGCTTATTCTGTGTCTGCCAATTGACTGGCCAAGTTGGAATGGTGGTGAGTTTTCAACCTGGTCTATGCCCTGGCATTAAATGCCATTCAAAAGGCTTCCCTTAACTTTCATTCTTGAAAGCCCCTGAAATTCCTCTGGGAATATCCATAATGGAAAAGGTTAATTTCCTTAGTGGTCCATTTTTCAATCCCTGGAAAGGGCACATCCACATATTCCTACACCTGGAGTGTGGGAAAGGAAGGTCAAAGAAACCTGAGTCATTCCAGACCTGGGATCTGCACTGACTAAGTCAGAACTCATGGGAAACTCCCAAAATATTTGCATTTCTTGGGTATTGTCCATAGGGAGAATTTATATCTATCTATCTAGGTCCTTTAGGGTATCATTCAACCAACAGCCCTCCACCAAAAACGACTCACTAAGGAAGTTAACCTTTTCCTTTGTAAGCATTCTCAGAGAAGTACCAGGGGCAGCCAATGTCTGAAGCTGGATTTGAACTCAGGTCCTTCTGACTTCAGGGCTGGTGCTCTACCCACTGTACGACCTAGCTGCCCCATTACTTTTCTTTTTTTTTCCCATTACTTTTCTAGTCTTACCTCACACTACTCCTTATACTCCAAATAAAATGGACTATTCACTTTCTTTAAACATGTTCCACACTTTTCTGCTGTAATAACTGTAATTACATCAGGGTCAAGAACTATTGTGACTGCTAACCCCTACCAGCCTGAGGTTTTCTCTTCCTGGGGACTCCCATAATGATGTCACTTTTCATTTTCTCTTATCATCCCCATCCAAATACCTTCCACTGTGTTTCTACTCTCACGTTCATGGATTTCTTCACTGGTGTGCCCATAAGGTGTGAGAATTTTAAAAATAGTGATACTCTCTTTTGCAAGTGACTTGTGAAATACTGTTAATTTATAGCCACACCTCTTACTTCTTTATGTTCAAAGTATTTCCCCTCCCCTCCCTTTCTCTTAGAACTGATCCTTTTGAACAAAGTATAGCCATCAATACCAGCCATGAGCCCTGTCCCTCCTGGTTTTCGTCATGCTTGTAAGACCATCCTGTCTTCTTTGTTTTAGATGTTTAAATTCACTATGTTTGTTATCCATGTTGTACACACAGATAGAATTGTTTCCAACCTATTTCTGTGTAGCTTTCACTGAAGAACTGTGAAACATCACATTATATGTCATCTTGCCTTTTATAGATCACATCTGCTGGCCTTCATAGGTTGTAGATTTATAGCCTTATCTAGGCATTTTTCTCCCTCCCCCTCAGATTTCAGTCTAAAGGCTTCAAGATCAGACTGGTGACTCTCTTGCCAAAAAGGTTTCTCCCATTCTTGTTGAAATAACCCTCTTTTCCAAACCCTGCCATGATAAAGTACAGTCCACAAAATTAAATTCTGCTTTTCAACATCATCTACAGAGTTAGCTATTCACTTTTCAGGTCTTTCTTTCTCTTCCAAATTCATGGCTTCAGCTGGCTCTTTATGAATGTGTCCATTCCTGGCTTTGGTATAGAGCTAAGCCTCTATAGGTAGAAGTTAAGTAGCTATACTTGACAGAATTACAGATTTAGCATAGCACACAGAAAAGAAGGTAATGCAGCGGGACTAAGGAAGTACACAGGTAGCTGCTGCAGCCATTTCTGGGGAAGGCATCAATCTCTCTCTTTTTAATTTTTTTAAATTTTATTCTTTACTTTTTCAATTAACAAGCATTTGTTTTCTCTCTCACCTACCTTATCTCCCCACCATTAAAAAAAAAGAAAAGAAAAACCCTTGTAACAAATGTAACATTGGTCATGTCTAAATATACATCTACATCTATGTTTAAATATATATTTATGTGTATATATAATTTTATATATTATATATAATTTTATATATGCACATATAATTTATAGATACAATTTGCTATGTATAATTTTATGTGTACATAAACTTTTACATGTATACATGATTTTATATGTGTATATAATTTTATATGTATTATAATTTTGTATGTACATATATAATATATATACATATACAGATATGATTTTGTATCTTAAGCTTACCACTTTTCTGTCAAGTGGTAATATACTTCTGAAGCCGCTAGGTGATGCAGAGGATAGGGCACTGGCCTGGAGTCAGGAGGACCTGAGTTCAAATTTGACCTCTGACACTTACTAGCTATGTGATCCTGGGAAAGTCACTTAATCCCAATTGCCAAAAAAAGGGGGGGGGGGGTAATACACTTCCTTTTTGATTATCTATAAAAATGGTTGGTCATTGTGTTGATTAGAGTTCTTGAGTATTTCTAAGTTGTTGGCCTTTGCAAATGTTATTGTTATTGTATAAAAATTGTCTTGGTTTTGTTCACTTTGCGATGAACCAATTCATTCAGTCCTCCAGTTTCCCTGAAACTGTCACCTCTATCATTTCTTATTTGTTCAGTCATTCCCCAATTAATGGATACCCCCTTAGATTCCATTTCTTTTCAATCACATACAATTGCTATAAATAGTTCTCTTTCTTTGAACTCTTTGTAATAGTCCGAATAGTGGTTTTGTTGTCTCTAAAGATATGCACAGTTTAGTGATTTTAAAGGATAATTCCAAATTGCTAAGAATCCAGAATGGACTAGCCTGTCTCTCACAGTGGGATGGCCTGCAGCCAGCACACAGAGCAGAGAAAAGCAGAATTCTCACCGTTGTTGTTTGAGAGCTGGTCTTAATCATGTTGCCTACTTGGAATATGATAGTGTTTAGGAAAGAGAGAGAGATAAATAGGACCTCATTTTGGTAGATCAATCTGACTGCTATGGTTCTACATTCTAGGGTCGGGGAGAGGCATTCCCTTTGCGTCTGTGACTGTATTTCTCTCATTCTGTAATCTTCTATGCAGGACCACGTTGCTGGGCTAAACCAGGTCTTTGATGCAGACAGCACCAAAGATATTGGTAGCTCTGAATCACAAGATTGGCCAAGGCTACATCACTGAAAGCAGTCGATATTCCCTACCCTAGCTCTGAGAGTTTGTTTGTGTCTGGTCTAAGGTTATGGAATCTTGACATATGTGGAGTGAGGGGAGAGGGGCAGGCCATTACAGGTAGCCTTACGAATTTCTCTTCTCTATTTGATGACTATTTCTGTACAAAAATAGACTGCCCATCTGCAGAAATACCATTCTCCCACCCCACCCCATCCTAAAAGGTAGGGATAGTGTCAGAGCACTAACTCTGGACTAAGACCTGGGTTCATGTCCTGTCTCTGATGTTTGCTACCTGTGTGATCATTAAACCTCCCCAGGCCTGTGTCTTCACCTGTCAGACTGGATGGTCTCTGACATACCTTCTGGCCCTGTGATCCTACGTCTCACTCTAAGTTCTGACAAACCTGTTCTCTCTCGAGTTCTTTGTATGGCTCCTTGTAGCTGCCCTTCTCCTTTCCAATACATTTTTATAACACGTTACGACAATACAGCATGTATCGATTACCTTTTAGTCTGGCTGCTTCCTGAGGATGGATAACCTGTCTTCCAGCCAGAGTGTAGAGTGGATTACTCCGGAGGCTTCCTGGAGCTGGCTAATCCCGGGCGTGGTATGGGCACTCTTGTTCATTTCTTTCACAGAACGAGACACTTCCTCGCCCTAGTGTTTTGTCATTAGATTTAATGTCTGCCTGAACTTTGAACCTGTAGTCTTCTTCATCACTTATGTCCCCTCAAACTCTTACAGAACTGTTCCCAATCATATACAATAACGATAAAAAATAAAAAATAACCGACATTTATAAAGCATTTTAAGGTTACAGAATTCTTTACATATGTTAATTCAGCCTCATAACAACCCTGTGATGTTGATGCTATTATAATTACTATCCTCAGTGTACCAACAGAGAAACTGAGATTTGGTAAGGTTAACTGATTATCCTAGGATTATACAATTAATAAGAATCTAAGGCAGGTTTTAAACCTAGGTCTCTCCTAGTTACAAAGCCAGGATTCTATCCATTGCATTATGCCATTCAGAACTGAAGAGGAAGTGAACTTCAGGATATAGGATTGGTCAGGAGAGATCTTAGTTCTAGCACCTTTTTATCCCCAAAAGTGTTATTATTGTTCATTCTTAGCTCTTGAGGATGACCAATGACATCAGTAGGGTTGTATCTTGACTTAAGCATGAATTGGATTTAAGCGAGGCAGAGCTGCACAAAGCTATCAGCCTCATCCTCTCTTCCGGAATCATCAAAGTCCAATAGCAAGACAAAAGTCAAGGTGACTGTTGATGGCCCAGGATGCAGTGGAAGACTTTGGCATTTCTAAATTAAGGTCTTTCGTTTGGGGAAGAGGTCTAAAGAGCTAGCAGAGTCAGAGCCATCCTGGTCTTGTATGGAGAAGGCAATGGAAGGTGGAGACAGCCTGAGTAGAGTACAGTTCACATTTCTCAAGCACTTTACGAAATATACAAAATGTTCTTACAAACTCAAGCGAGGAAGGTGGTACAATATAATTATCTTCATTTTACAGAAGACAGAATTGAGACTCTGACTAAGGTCATAAAAATAGTATGCATCAAGGCCAGAATTCAAACTCAGGTCTCCTGAAGACCTAGTCCAGGACTCTTGACCATTAGGGAACTTTTCACTTTTCTTGGTTTGCATGTCCAACTCAAGAAATCTAGAAAAATCCCTGTCTGGCACTTCCAAATCATTAAGACTGCCTCCACTTGCCAATCTTTGGCCCTCAATATTCTGGAAGAGTTTTATAGAAAAAAAGAAACCATATCATGGTAGTTGACCCAATTTTTTTTCTTTTTCTTTTCAATAAAACTCCACTGCTGGCAAAATGGACTCAGCTTAATGGGGATAGAAAAATCTTTCCTGATAGTTGCTGTTGTTATTTTAAATAATTTATGGTATGTTTTAAATAATAAATAAAATAATATTTTTAGATAATAAGTTTAATCTGAATATACTAGGAGAAGCCTATTCTCAAAAGAATCCCATTCTCAGGTGCCTGCTTCTGGCTTTCTTCAAATCTCAGCTAAAATCTCCCTTCCTACAGCAAGACTTTCCCAATCTCCCTTATCTCTAATGTCTTGTTTATTGCCTCCAATTTATCCTATAAATGACTTGTTTGCACATAGTTGCTTGCATGTCATTTCTGCCATTAGACTGTGAGAGCCTCGAGAGGAGGGACTATCTTTGCCTTTCTTCATATCCTCAGTGCATAGAACAGTGCCTGGTATACAGCAGGAGCATAATAAATGCCTGTTGCTTTAACGATTTACTTCGGCTTCCTCAGCTGCAAATTGGGTATAATATGTGCACTGCTTATCCCAAACAATTGTTGTGTGTGATTTATAAAATAATAATAATTGACATTTACATAGCTCTTAAAGACTTCCCAAAGCATTTTGTAGACATTAAGTCATTTGATCCTCACAATGACCCAGCAAGGAAGCTATATATTTTTATCCACATTATGCACATGAGGAAATGAAGCACAGAAAGGTTCGATGACTTGGCCAGCTCAAGAGACTCTGTTAGGTTTCAATTTGATTCAATAAATTTAACCCAATAAACATTTATTAAGTTCCTACTGTGTACCAGGCACTGCACTAACCAATAAATAAAAGGAAGGCAGTTCCTGTTCTCAAGAAGCTTACAATCAGATGGGGGGAGACATCACAAAAAAGGAAGCCAAAAAGCGAATGGGGAGGAGTGGGGGTATCATGTACCCTAGAGTCAAAGCCAAGCAAAGCTGCTGAGGAGAAACGGGCCACTATCTGGAAAGTTTAGATCTGAGCCCTCTATAAAGGAAGGCTTTGGCAGGAGTATTGCTCTGCCCTCCAGCCCTTGAATCAGAGGGTAGGGGCAACTGAAGGAGCTGAGGTTTTAAGACCAGATCTTCCAGACTGTAAGACTAATGTGCTATTCACTATGACGCTTTTGCCACTAAACCTTAAAGCCTATAGAAATGTGAATTGTAATGGAAGAGGAAGGGGTAGAGGAGAGGAGGAAGGAAGAAGAAGGAGGAGGAGGAGGAGGAAAAAGCTGCCTTTGGTGACAGTCATTGCCTTTCAGCTAGTGGACACGCAATCAATTGGTTCAGCCATACAGCAAAGCAAATAAGACTTTAATAACAGTATCTAGCATTTATCTGCCTCTTTAAGGTTTGCAAAGCACTTTAGAAATATTAACTCATTTTATCCTCATAACAACCCTGGAAGGTAGGTGCTATTATTATCTCCCATTTTCTAGATAAGGAAACAGACTGGAAAGGCAAGTGCCTTGCCCAGGGTCACACAGCTAAGCATCTTAGGCTAGATTTGAACTCAGATTTTCCTTACTGTAGGTCCAGTGGTCTATCTGCTGTATACCACTTTGACCATTTCTTGATGTGCAGGGTTTTTTTTATTTTCTTTTACTTTGTAAACAGGATTTTGGGGTGTGACGCTTGCTGAGATAGATAGATAGATAGACAGATAGATAGATAGAAATAGATAGATAGATTTGATATATATAAATAATATGGATATATAGATATAAATTTATATAGATAGTGGGGTTTTTTGTGAGCTGACTTAGGGGTAACTTCAACTCAGTTTCCTCATTAGTGAAATGGGTGTGATAACAATGACAGAGAATCTAAAAGCTTTTTCTTGGCTTTCCTGGGGAAATTGTCCTCCCCGCTCCCAACCTCCAGAGGGGGAAAAACAGCCTTACTACAAAGCTACATGTGGTAATGCCAAGGAGAAGGAAAAGGGACAAGAGAGGGAGCCACCTCCTCTTCCCTGAATTAATAGATAGAATGTCCACAGCCTAAGGAACTCTCAAGGTGATACAGTGTTTAGAATATTGGACTTAAAATGAGAAAGACCTGAGTTCAAATCCTGCCTCAGATACTTACTAGCTGTGTGACACCAAGAAGTCACATAACTGCTCTCAGTCTCAGTTTCCTCATCTGTAAAACAGGGATAAAAAGAACACCCACCTCACAGGGTTATTGTGAGGATCAGATGAGATAACACATGGAAAACACTTTAGAAGCCTTACCAGGCTTTAGAAATGCTAGCTATCCTTATTCAAACAACTGGCTGAGAATAGTCATTGTGAGACTCTTGGGAGTGAGGGTGGAAGGTTTCTGTTTTGGTTTCCTCTTTTCTATAAAACTCCTCTGGAATATTGAGGGTAGCAGGCCAGCAAACAGAGGTATCGACCTCAGAGTATTGGGAGCTCCAGACAGATTTCTCTGGATTTCTTGAGTGGGCCACATAAACCAAGAAAAGTTCCCCAACTTGAACCTTTGAGTCATTGGAAGTTCTGGCACCAAGGTTAAGAGGCCATTCACAGAAGCATGGAGCAGGGAATCTCATCAGCCCCAGCAGGGTCACCACACTTCTCTTGGTAGCAGATAAGGGGGAAAGCATAGGTTTTCTCCAAGTGGCCACTGCGTTTGATAGCAACATCCCATATTCATACTGACTGTGAAACAGTATCCCTGACCCTTCCTCTGTCCTTAGACATCTGGATGCAGAGGCGCCAGCCATCTCAGGATCTGGGAGACTGGGTATAATCTCTGATGCTGAACTCTTTAGAACAATTTATTTTTGAAAGATTAAAAAAAAAAAAGATCACGAGCTATAGCCATTTTAACTGTCTTAAAGTTTTCTCCACAGGGAAATCTGCATATTCTAATGCTATCAGGATTCATGTTTCGAGAACCTGCCTGCAAAGGGCTAATCTTTTTGGCCTAAAAACATTCAGGAAGAGATGTGGACTAAAATTCTGTTTTGCTGAGGGCTTCTATACCTGTCTGATATTTCAGATGTGCTTTTAAGTCACAGAGAATTCAGAATATAATGTGAATTAATTGAACCCTAACTCCTGTTAGATTGCAGCATTAAGCTCTTTTATGAGGTATGGTGAGAGGAAGCAATAATTATTTTTTAAATGGAAACCATGAATTAATTTTCTAGCAGGTTTTGAATTTTGTATGGCAGTAGCTGTGATGTTTTGCTAATAACAATGACAGCTCATACTACTCTAGTGCTTTATATTTTGCAAGGCACTTTCCTCACAACAACCCTGAGAGACTGGTAGTGCAAGTATTATTAACATGCCCATTTCACTGATGAGGAAACTGATGCTCAGAGAGTTGATGTGACTTGTTTGAATAACTGAGTGAAGTAGCAGGGTCTTCAGTGCAACACAGGTCTGCTGATTCCCAAGTCCAGACCTCTTTTCACTGCACCAAGCTCTCTGTGCAATGAGCACTGGGGACATTTGTGAATCTTTTAATAGGTTCAGTCTGAAATGGGTCCATGAGGAGAAAATCTTACATTTGTATAGCACTTTAAAATTTACAAAGAAAAGCAGCATGGTCTAATGCAGAGAGTCAGTAACACTTGGGCTCGGGGTAGCTAGGTGGCTCAGTGGATAGAGCACCGTCCCTGGACTCAGGAGGACCTGAGTTCAAATCCGACCTCAGACACATAACACTTACTAGCTGTGTGACCCTGGGCAAGTCACCTAACCCATTGCCTAGCCCCCCCCAAAAAAAGACTTGGGTTCATACCCTACATAAGACATTAGCGCAAGTGACTATGGACAAGTCATTTCACTTCTTTGAGAAGACTTATCTACTAAGATATAATACATAAATGTGTCTGTGCCTATGTGGATAGATAGATATAGACATATATAGATATTTTAGCTATGGCCATTCTAACTGGCTTTAAGTTTTCTCCATAAGCGAAATCTCCAGATTCTAGTGCTATTGGTATTCATGTTTAGAGAACCTGCCTGCAAAGAGTGATAATTAAGAATTAAAAACATTCAGGAAGCTATGTAGCCTAAAATTGTTTTGCTGAGGGCCTATATGTACATATACATATGCATATACAGATATATTTGTATATATATTATACATATGCATTTGTTGTTGTTCAGTCATTTCAGTTGTGCCCAACCCTTCATGACCCCATTTAGGGCTTTTTTTGGCAAAGATCCTGGAATGGTTTGCCATTTCCTTCTCCAGCTCATTTTACAGATGAGGAAACTGAGGCAAATAAGATTATGTGACTTGCCCAGAGTCACATAGCTAGTAAGTATCTGAGGCCAAATTTGAACGCAGGAAGATGAGTCTTCCTGACTCCAAGTCCATCACTCTATCCACAGTGCCACCTAGCTGCATACATCTACATACATATATACACATTTAGGCATATATATATATACACATACAGACAGACACACACATATCCATATTTATGTATTTGTTTATTTATGGGTTTGCTTTCTGCATTGGAAATGGGGGCTTCCATGAAATCATAGATAGTTACATTATTATTTTTGTTGTTCAGTCATTTTTCAGTTGTATCTGACTCTTCATGAATCCATTTGGGGTTTTCTTGGCAAAGATACTGGAGTGGTTTGCCATTTCCTTGCCCAGGGTCACCCAGCTAGTAAATGTCTGAGGTGAAATTTGATCTCAGGAAGATGAATTTTCCTGACTCCAGGCCCAGCACTCTATCTGCTGTGCCACCTAGCTGCCCACTTATATTATTAAGATAAATGACACACTTTCTTTATGACAACACTATGAAATAGCCTGTGAAAGTGTTATTTTCCCAATTTGACAGAAGAAGAAATTGAAACTCAAAGAGATTCTGTGACTTGCCCAAGGTCACACAGCTAGTAATTGTTAGAATGAGGATGCAAACCCAGGTTTCCAGCCTGCAAGCAAACCCACTGATATTTCCGCTACAGCATGCTTTCTCTTTGTGTGATGGATGTTGTAAACAATGTGTGAATCTTGTACAAAGTTCAGTCATTCTAGATAAATTCATTGAAAGAAATGGGTCCATGATGAAGCGGAGTTTGTTGCTTTAGCCATGTTAATGGCTCTGGGTGACTAATAACACCACCTTGGTCCACTCGGACCATGACAAACTCAGTAATTGGCTTTCCTGCATCATAATCTTGTTGATTCCCTTGGTCAGGCATGACCACTACCGTCTCACCATTTTCAGGGCTGCTCAATCATAGAATTTTGTGTATTGGCAAACACATTTGATACTCAACAATTTATCTCTTCCTAATTTCCCAGTATCCCTATTACTGTCAAGGGTATCACCATCCTCTCAGTCACCCAGGCTCAAAACCTAGGTGTTATCCTTGACTTGTCACTCCCTCTCACCCCACCATATCCAATCTGTTGCCAAGAACTATTACTTGAGAAACTGGAGAATCTCTTATATACATCCCCTTCTCTCCTCTGATGTTGCCATCTCCCTGGTTTGATTCCTCATCACCTGCTGGTTGGTTTCCTTGCCTCAAGTCTCTCCACATTCCATTCCATCCTCCCCTCCGCTACCAAAGTGACTTTCCTAAGCCATTCATTTAGTCACATTATGCCCCTAGTCAACAAACTCCAATTGTCCCTACTACCTCCAGGATCGAGCATAAAATTCTATGTTTGGCTTTTAAATCCTTTTGTAAGGCTTCATAAGTCCTTCGTTCGAGATACCTAAGTGGCACAGTGGATAGAGTGCCACTGGCCTGGAATCAGGAAGACCGAAGTTCAAATCCAGCCTCAGACTCTAGCTCTTTGACCCCAGACAAAATGCCTCAGTTTCCTCATCCGGAAATAAAGAAAACAATAATACCTACCTCTCAGGGTTGTTATAAAGATTAAATTAGATAATTTTAAAGCACTTAGCCACCGTTGAAGTTTTATAATTATTCATTGCCTGGCCCCTTTCTCTTTTTCCAGTCTTCTTATTCACTCTTACTCCTCTTCATGTACTCCGTGATTCCGTAACACAAGCCTTCTTGCTGCTCCTTGCACAAGACACTTCATCTCCTGACTTTGTACATTCTCACTGGATGTCCTGCATGCCTTGAATTCTCTCCTTCACCTGAGCCTCCTGACTCAGTTCCTTCAAATCTTAGTTAAAATCCCACTTTCTGCAAGAAGACTTTCCCCATTCCCCTTAATGCTATATTCTTCCATCTGAGATTGCCTTCAAGTCATCCTGACTATCTCACACACATAGTTGTTTGCATATTGTCTCCTTTTGATCGCAAGCTCCTCCAGAGCAGGGACCACTGTTGGCCTTTCTCCATCTCCCTAGTGCATGATAGGTGCTTAGTAAACGCTTCTTGGCTTGACACAACAACCCAATGAGGGTGATAATGTACGGATGCAATTGTTTTACAGATAATAAGACTGAGAATCTAAGAGGCTGAGCAACTTTAATTCAAGCTTCAATGCAAGAAGAAAAGGACAAAAAATAGAGAAACAAGCATCTACACGGACTGCATTTCTTTCTTTTTTTTTTTTTGGCAATTGGGGTTAAGTGATTTGCCCAGGGTCACACAGCTAGTGTCAAGTGTTTGGTCTGAGGCCTTATTTGAACTCAGGTCCTCCTGACTACAGGGCCAGTGCTCTATCCACTGCACCACCTAGCTACCCCACAGACTACATTTCTTAGAGAAGCATAGACCTCCTCTGTGTATCTATGGTCCAGCTGTTCATCGGTCTTCTTTAGAGTCATTTCTATTTCTTCATGAGCATACTGGGAGCTGATGTTTAATTGATACAAAGCAGTAACTACAACAAGGATGCCAAAAGAAACTAGCCAGCAAACACTGCATCTACTTGCCAAGTGGAAATGACAGCAGATGAGGGCCACGCTGGTTTAGAATACACAAATTCACTTTTGTAATCTTATAGAGAAGGATGGTGAAAGATTATGAAGAGGATCACCTCATGAAATGGCAAGAAGTAGTGTAGAAAGAAAAAAAAAGATGGTTGCAGAAAGTTTAGCTTAAGGCCCAATTAAGTTAGATCATTCCAAGAGCATTTAAAGGTAACACTGTAAGGAGGACAACGTACGGGCTTTCAAAAAGTGACATTTATATATCAAACTATCTTCTTCAATGATGGTGGAATTATATCAGAGTCCCTACTACACTTCATGAAGAAGTAGAATAGAGGGACAAAAATGAACTGCTGGACCACGTGTACACATGGGAGATCTGTCCTGGATGGCATCCAGTTTGGGGGGCATCCAGCAATTTATTCTCAAGATACCTAGATTGATGGGAAATATAGAATACCCAGAAGAAATAATGGATGCCATTACTTCCCCCAAAAAAGAGGGCATTGATACATTCTCACCCATATATCTAGTTTCTCACCTGTACAACCTCTTTATGAGAATGGTATACTCACATACTAAGGGTATTCTCAATGAATTATGAAACAGCAACAGGTAAGCTTTCACAAATCACATCTTTACAACTACATAATTGATCGTGAAGTACAAAGAATACAAGATCTTGTGTTTATTGTTGTCTATAGAAAAGCATTTGATTTAGTAGAGCAAAATTCAGTCTTAAAGACTCTAACAAAGTGTTTCCCATAAAAATATATATATATATATATATTAATATCATACAAAATTCCCTGATAGGTACAAAAATAACTTTTGGCAAGGCCTTTCTCATTATCAATATCAAGTCACTCATGAAACAGGGAGGTTTATGCTTGCCAAAACTATTTACAACTGTCATGGAGGATGCTTAGCTCAGAATCCTAATAAAATAGGCATTCCTAGAAGTAAGAAGGTCCTCAGGAGCTCCTGTTCACAATTGGCATCATGCTGATTGCATCAAGCTTTGATTGTGAATGAGTGAGAAGTTTGGCACCTAACAATCCACACAGGAAAACCAAGTTGGTGAAGAATGCCTATAGAAAACCTATAAAACTATTTGATCAGTACTTTTATCTTAGACCAGTGCTGCAGATGGAAGATGGACTGGGCCCAAAATTAAATAGAAGAAAGAGAATGGGCTAGATTACATCTGGGAAATTGCACAGTATTTTCAATGACCCCAAATTTCTCCCTGAAACAACAATACCTCTTTTTAACACCAATAACCTTCTATTGATAGTATATGGCTGCAAAGCAATCTCTTAAGAAACAAAATTGTGCATGTGATAAATCACAATAGAGAGGTGTAGAGTGGGCACAAATAGGCTTCAGCATATTACCAACAGGCAATTGCATGAAAGAAACAGTATAAAAGTTTTCATCAGAGAGATGTATAACTGGAAAGCAATACGGGCTGGTGCTGTGGGAAGAGTAAACTATGGTAGATGGACAATTCCTGTGCTATGCCGGTAGCCTGTGATGACAAAAGATCTACAGGAAGTCCCCAAGTACATCGAATAGACTCCCATATGAAGAATTTTGACAAGAGTCGCAAAGGATACAAAAGACACGGATGAGCTGCTAAGGTTGTAAATCCTCAGGTGGCTTGGAGTAAACCTGGAAATTTTCATAAATTGAAAAGAAGCAGCTATGTGTACAATGGGGGCAGGAACCAGTTCCTACTTCTCTACTGTGTGTCCCTTCTTTTCCCAGCAGTGGTAACACAGTTGGGGAAGAATCCTGCTCTTTGTTTTCAAAAATAGGAATTATTTTAAAGTATTCTGGAGGTTTCACAAATATGGCTGAATTTGCCCCATATTTCTCTAAAAGATTAAAAGGCTTGGGTAGAATATTCCTGCTTGAGTATACATATATATATACATATACATATACATATACATACATATATATACACTTAGGATATATTATATATATACTTAAGATATATATATACTTAGGATATATATATACATACACTTAGGATATATATGTACACACTGAGGATATAGATACAGATATGTATATCTATGTATCTATACATATCTACATATATATATTTAGATACAGATATAGATACCAATGGAAAGCTCCACAGATGGTAGCTACATCAAAGGCAGTATGAAGAGGTCATCATAGGGTCTAGAGGGGGAAAGGACCTTTCCGGGATCATCTAGGTCCAACTCCACTTTGATGAATGAGAAAGTAACTTGCCCAAGGATTTATAAGAAGTAAGTGGCAGGATCAGGATTTGAATCAGCCCTTCCTATTTTAATTCTTTTTTTCCACATTATACCTTCCCCTGGGCATTTAGAAAGGGAAACAGACAATAGTAGAAAGACTGTCCAGTTTGTAGACTGGATTCCACAGGACTACAAACAACCAGTTAGGAAGACACAAATTGGTAGGATCAGAGCAGTACAGATCGTAGACACAGAAATAGGAATGGCAAGGACAAGGACCCTCAATTTTTGTGTTTGTTGGCATTCATACCATCTACGATCCCATGTTGAGGTATCATTGGTCCAAAAACCTGAACACCTTTTTTTAATTTTATATGTAAAATCAAAGTAACATACCCTAAAATAACAGGAATGTACATGGCATTGTTTTTGTTGGGAAAGGGGCAACATGACGTGTGATATTCCCAGCTACCGCTGCAGCTCAGCATATGCTCTGAACCTTAGAGATTTAGAGACTTTACTGAGACACTGAGAAGTGAAGTGATTTGCCCTGTCACACAATGACATGTGTGTATGTATGTATGTGTGTGTGTGTATATATATCTACATGGATGCCTTCTGAGATGCCTTTTCCAATTCTCTGCTTATGATTCTATGATGCATACGCATACGTACATATGTGTATATACATATAGAGAGAGAGACATATATGTGTGACTGGTATATACAAATATGACTAAATTTGTTCTATATTTCTATTGAGACAGAGACAGAGAGTTGATCCCTATCTTCCTGACTCTAAGCTACCTCTCCATCGACTAGGTCAGGCAGCTCCTCTTTATGGCATAAAAAAAATCCATCATATTTGAGTTTTATTTCAAATAAATATTTCAAGTGAGTTTTGTTTTTAAGGTCAACAAAGTAGCTACAAGGTATGTTGCCTGAGGGGAGGCTAGGTGGTACAGTGGATAGGGTGCAAGGCCTAGTCAGGAAGAGCTGAGTTCAAATTTGACCTCAGACACTTAACTAGCTGTATGACTGTGGGCAAGTCACTTAACCCTGTTTGCCTCAGTTTCCTCATCTGTAAAATGAGCTGGAGAAGGAAATGGCAAACCATTCCAGCTTCTCTGCCAAGAAAACCCTAAATGGGGTCAGAAAGACTCACCCAGGGCCAACAACAACATGTTGCCTGAGCATCTTTGAAGGCAAAGATGGTGTGTCATCTAATCTCTAATTTCCCCTGGGTGCCAACACAGTGTTTTGCACAAAATATGTACTGAATTAATTAGGAAAATGGCAGAGAAAGCCTAGGAGGAACAGACCATTTCCTTGTGTCATGTAAGATACTTCTGGTCATCACAGAACATACTTCTCTATGAAGTAAAATTTCTCCAATGTGGTCAATATATATTGTTCTTCTGTGTGCTTATTAAATTTACATTCTTGTTTAAAGAAATAATATGGGGGGTGCAGCTAGGTGGCACAGTGGATAGAGCACCAGACCTGGATTCAGGAGAACCTGAGTTCAAATCCAGCCTCAGACACAAAACACTCACTAGCTGGGTGACCCTGGGCAAGTCACTTAACCCCATTGCCTAGCCAAAAAATAATAATAATAATAATAATAATAATAATAATAATAATATAGTACAGTAAGAAAAAAATGGGTTCTGGATTCAGAGATCCTGGGTTCAAATCCAACTTCTGATTCTTACTGCCTTTGTGACTTTGGACAAATCATTTGGTCTCACTGGACTTCAATTTCCTTCACTGTAAAATGGGAAATTTGAACTAGATCAAAGCACCCATGTGCCCAGCAAAATTTCTGAGTCCCTCCTTAACCAGATTAAAATATAATTGGGAAATATTTAATAAAATAAATGAAAATACAATACAACATAGATGATGTAAATTTGTGGTTTTCTAAGTTAGTATACAACTCATAATGATCTATTTCTAGTTGAATCTGACACCATTGAACAGATGACCTCTGAGACGCCTTTTCCAGCTGTCTGCCTATGATTCTGTGATACTAGGGCTTGTCATCTCACTGGACAGGCTAGTTCAGTCAGGTAATGGGGAAAAGCGCATTAGGATCTTGGCATTTAGAAGCCTTGAGGACCACTGCCAAGGCACAAGTACTGAATTATTCAATCTAGGCAATTTCAGTTTGCTCTTACAGTACTAGATTGCCATATTTAAAAGGGGCTTCAGAGTCCATCTACTTCAATCCATACCCGAACAGGAATCTCTGCTATAATGTCCCTGGTAGACAATCACTTAACCTTTTTATGAAAGGCTTCCAGTAATAAGAAATCCACCATTTCTCCAAAAAAAAGCCCATTCTTTTTTTTAAATTTATTTAGTTTTAATTTTCAACATTCTATAAGATTTTGAGTTCTAAATTTTCTCCCCCTCCCTTCCCTCCCCCCTCCCCAAAACGACATTCAATCTGATATAGGCTATACATTTTGGTTCATATTAAGCATATTTTCTCATTAATCATATTGTAAGGAAATATTAAAACCAATGGGAGAAATCACGAGAAAGAAGAAACAAAAAAAGAGAGAGAGAGAGAGAGAAAGCAAATAGCATGTTCAATCTGCATTCAGACTCCATAGTTCTTTCTCTGGATGTGGATAGTATTTTCCATAATGAATCCTTTGGAATTGTCTTAGACCCTTGCATTGCTGAGAAGAACTAAGTCTATCAAAGTTGGTCCTCACACAATGCTGCTGTTACTATGTACAATGTTCTCCTGGTAAAGAAGCCCATTCTTGTCCAGGCAGCTCTAATTGTGAGGAGATTTTTTCCCTTAGAAATATAGGCTCCCAAAAAAATGTGTATATATATATATATACATATATATATATATATATAGACTGTAGAAGAAATCTGCCTCTCTACAACTTCCTTATTTTGCTTCATAGCATAACAAGTCTCAATCTTCTTCAATACTAAAAAACAATTTTACATCCCTCTTAAATCTCTTCTCCAGGCTAACCATCTCCATTTCCTTAAACAGTGGCATGCTTTCAAATGGCCTTGTTTCCAGACCCCTTACTATGCTAGTCACCAGTCTCTGGATGCATTCCAGTTTATCAGTGTCAATCAATCAATGAGCAAGTAAGTCAAAAGGCATTTATTAATTGCCTACTATGTGCCAGGTGCTTTGCTAAGTGCTAGAGATACAAAGAAAAGCAAAAAAAAAAAAAAAAAACAGTCCCTACCCTCAGAAAACTCACAATCTAGTGAGGAAGACAGCAGGCAAACAATATGTACAAACAAGATATAGACAGGATAGCTTGGGAGGTAATTTTAGAGCGAAGGTATTAACATTAAGGGAGACAGAGAAAGACAACCTGCAAAAGGTAGGATTTTAGCTGAGATGTGAAGGAACCAAAGGAAACTGGGAGCCTGAGGTAAGGAAGAAAAGAATTCCAAGCATAGGGAATGACCAGAGACAAGGCACAAAGTCAAGAAATGAGAATATTGTGTGAGTGACAGCGAGAAGGTCAGTGTTGCTGGGTCATAGAGTAGATGGGGGAGGGGGTTGTAAGGTATGAAAAAAGACTGGAAATGTATGTAGGGGCTAGGTTATGAACATAAGAACCTACTATCTGCCATCCACCACTCTAGGCAAAGGAGACACAGAGACAAAAGTGGAATAGTCCCTGCTCTCACGCTATATTTATTGGAGAAAATAACACATGCATATATCAATATAGAAACAACACAGATGAAATAAGCATGAAGCAACAGGGAAGGGTATCAGTATCTGGGGGTACCCACACAGACTTCCAGTAGAAAGTGGTGCTTGAGCTGAATACCAAAGGAAGCTTGGCACAAAAGGCAGAGATGAGGAGAAAGAGCATTGAAGACAGGGGGCATCATTACTAAAAAAAAAAAAAAAAAAAAAAATGCAGCCAGAAGATGAAAAATTCTATGTGGCAGTGGAATCCTGGAATCAGCTCATGTCAGTTCTTGAGGGCTAATTGTTCAATTTTCAATGTAAGCATTTATACTTCGGAAATCAGCAAACACTACAAATCAGGGCCTGATTTATTATTTTTTTTTATTATTTTATTGCCTACTCTAGACTTAAGAAAGTAATGAAGAAAATGTTAATAATTGAGATTAAACTTTAAAATGTGTCATGTGTAGATATTTTTATGTGTGTCTGTTTCCCCCCCCCCCCCCCCCCAGAAAAGTGGTTATTAAACGTTTACCAGCACACGTCTGTGTGGGAGGAACAATAAGTAAGCTAATCCAGCTAGATCACACAAAATGGGTGGAGGGGAGAAATGCTTAAGGAGACTGGAAATGTTAGACAAGTCAGGTTGTAAAGCACTTTAAAAGACAAACAGAAGAGTTTATATTTGATCCTAGAGCCAATAATAGGGAGTTGCTGGAATTAACTGAGTAGGAGAGTGATATGGTCAGACCCGCCCTCAAGAGGCTCACATTGTATCAGGGGAGCCACCTGTACAACTCTACATATAAGCAGACAGAAGGCAACATTGGATCAGAACGCACCAGAGGCCAGGGGAATGGAGAAATCAAGAAAGACTTCCAGTTTACTGTATTATAATCTAATGTAATATATATCTTTTCATTTTCTCCACAAGGATAACCTGAGAAACTTTAACAAATTCCTTGCTGAAATATAGCTATATTGTATCTACCACATTCTTGTGATGAAAGAAAGAAAAGAAGGAAGATAGGAGGGAGGGAAGAAAGGAGGGAAGGAATAAGGGACAAAGAAAGAGAAAGAGGAAGGAAGGGAGAGGGAGGAGGAAAGAGAAAGAGAAAGAAAGAAAGAAAGAGAAGGAGAAAGAAGGAAGGAGGGAGAGGGGGGGGAAGGGAGAGAAAGAGAGAAAGAGAAAAAGAAAGGAAGGAAGGAGGGACAAAGAAAGAGAGAAAGAGAAAGGAAGAGAGGGAGAGGGAGGGGGAAAGAGAAAGAAAGAGAGAGAAGGAGAAGGAAGGAAGGGAGGGAGAGAAGGAGGGAGGAAGAGAGAGAAAGGAAAAGAGAAAGAGGAAGGAAGGAAGGAACAGAGGGAGAGACGGAGAAAAATAGAGAAAGGAAAGGAGGAAGAGAGAAAGAAGGAAAGAAAGAAAAAGCGAATGAGAATAGTGTGGCAAGACTTCTTCTTAATGAACCCCTATTAACCTCAGTGATCACTGCTTCATAGGATCATATGATTTAAAATTGAAAGGAGTCTCAGAGAACATCTAATTCAATCCTCTCATTTAACAGATGAGAATATTGAGGTCTAGAGAGGGGAAGTACCTTCCTGAAGGTCACTTATGGCTTCCCTTTATAACTGCTCATAAATCATCTCTTTAAGAATATGTTTTAAAATTTTGCAAGGACTCAAAATCAAGCTCACTGGTCATTGGTTTAAAGACATCCCCCCCTTTTTTAAAGTTGGCATACCATTCACCTGACTCTAGTCCTGTTGTTCCTCTCCTATTCTCCACTATTTTTCAAAATTAATGAAAGAGGGCTCAGCGATCACAAATGACAGCCTATTTCAGTCCCCTCAGGTATATTTTGCCTTGGTCTGGTGACTTCCATCTATTGCCCTCAGTTTTGTACTCTATAACCAAGTCCTCATTTATCTTGGGTTTCAGCTCCCTGTTAACTCTTCTTGCTTTATCCCTCCCAGGCTGAAGGTTGTTCTCCCTTATCAAGGAAATAGAAGGAAAATAAAATTCCACCCTTTTTTCTGTCTTCCATTATCATCATCCCATAAGTTTCTGATATTATTTTTAGAGGTCTACATCATTTCTTTAAAATTTCAGCCTCACCCATCCTTGCTTTTGTTTTCTGTCTGTGTCTTTTTAAAATCTAAGTCGAATGATGAGTTCCTTGTTCATTCACGTGAATCTTTTTTCTGACAGTTCCCTTTTTCTTATTCATTGAAATTATTTATATTTGTTGTCAGAATTTCTTTTTTGAAAGCATCCTTTCTTGTCCAATTTTCACAGTAAAACTTAAACTATAATACCCTACCTTTGCTTCCTCTAAACTCTGAAATCTGATCTCCACACACCTACAAGGAACATAAGATATTCTTAACTTTTCACCCTTTACCTATCACTAACTCTTAAGATGAAACTGCCATTTCCTCCCAGCATTTCTGTCACTTCTACCTGAGTGTATACTTCTTCCTTTTTGTTCCAAATCCATTCCAGAATAGCAGTTCCTTTTGTAATTCCCTCCTTCTTTTGAAGAACAAAATAATAAATGCAGGTCAAGAGTCTACCAGGTACTCCATGCTGGGCAGAGGAAAACTCCATCAACTGTACAGGTAGTTGAAGTCCCCTCCTCCCAACCCCCCTTGCTACTATATCATGCCCCTGAACCATGTTTATGATTCATTTCCTGAACACGTCAGCTATTTTCTCCTTATGGCTATGTGGACATAGTATGCTCTCATCACAGTATCATCATCTATTATCATTTTCTTTTTCTCCCTCTATTGATCCTTACCCAAATGCCCTCCATGCTTCCCTGATAGGGTTCCCCATATGAGGAAGTCCATGCTTGTCTACTTGATATACAATGCTACTCCAACACCCCTTTTATTTGACCTCTTTCCTTTGAATAAAGTATACCTTATACATCCTCCTCATGGTGGAGAGGAGGTGATGGAGTCGTCCTAGGGTAGACTGTTGTGTACTTTTTCAGATGTGGTTTCTGAATTAGCAATCTTTGCTTACTTGCTTTTCTTTGTTCCAAAGGAGGGTTTAATTTGGCAGCAAAAGAATATTTCTAGAAATGACTGATAGCACAAAGTAAACTTTTAAAAGAGAAAAAATTAGACCTTTCTGGAGATCTAATTGTGTCAGGTCTCATCCTTAGTGAGGTCAAATTTACCTTCCTACAGTGAAATCTCTTGTTGACCTTGGTTCTTGATTAGACTTTGCACATTTGTGCATCTGAGTCCAGGGATTTTATTACAGACATTCTTCTTGACTATCATCTTTCATGAAATTATTGCTGGTTCTCTCATTGCTGTTCTTCCTATGTCACATTTATTACTTTCTGTGTGATGTGGTTTAGTGGCTACGTGTGCAAAGTTTTTTTCCTACCCCCTCCATTTTCATTTTAAACCCCTTATGATTCAATTTCTGAGTCTTTAGGAAAATATTTTTAAAGAACCTATCATCATTACATCTTGAGCCATAATCACTAAGTCTAGATTCTGTTCTCAGGTACCATCTTCCTAACTAGACTTTTACTTTCTGAATCAGCCTTTCTTTTCTCAAGCCGTACCTTCATCCTGTGGCTGTGTTAAAACACCATCTGTGTCCCTGAGGTCTTCAGTTTCTTGACTTCATAGTCCTTAGCAAATGCTTTAGAGATACACTTTGGTGTTTATCATCAGAAAGGGGTGATGTTGATCTGGTACAACACTTTTCAAGACCCTCGATCATATCAGTTGTGTGTGTATGTGTATGTATACATACCCATCTGATATGATATATATATACATACACATTTCATATACATGTGTGTAAACACACATGTGTGTATATAAGTATATGTAACATATGCAAAGGTGTGACATGTATACACATAGATACTTACATACATATATGAAGTCTTCAACCACTCTTAATCATCTCTCCTTTCTCTAATCCTTACTGGATGAATTCTCATCTGGTAGTATCTGAAGATCCACATAATCAATCATTCCTTGGCATGCAAGAAGCTGCTTTCTCCTGATACAGTCTACTACCACTCCCCATTGGGAAGAGCCTCATGTCTTAGTTTCAGATCTTCAGGGCTACTACTGCTGTTTCCTTTCATTCTCTGTTGAACACTCTCTTTCTTTACAACCTCATGACACTGGTTAGGATTCTCCATTGCCTCTTCAGGTCTTTTTTCCCTCTTTAACTTTCCTTTGAAGTACTTCTTTCCTTTTTTCCTGGATAACCTTGAGAAGTGAAGAGGCATTCCTCAAGTTCTGTCACTTTTTCTTCTTGTAGGGACATGAATCTGTTGTTTATTCAAATGGAATGCCACTACTAGCAAAAACCTGAATGGAGCACAGTCTTTGCAGGGCACCGCAGAATTTTCCTCTCCTTCAGGTCTCTGTTGCTGTTGTTGCCAGCTTTTGTGGCTATGTCTCCAGACAATCTGCTCTCTATATCTGGAGCTCTGGATGGCTAACTGGACCATAGTATGCTCTCATCACAGTATCATCATCTGTGAGGAAGACTGGAAATGTTAGACAAGCCAGGTTGAGAGAACGAAGAGAGGGAGAGGGAGGGGGAAAGAGAAAGTAAGAGAGAGAGGAGAAGGAAGGGAGGGAGGGAGGGAGAGAAAGAGGAAGAGAGAGAAAGAGAGAAAAGAAAAA
>NW_020954585.1:42340786-42357788 GCF_900497805.2 Vombatus ursinus
GAGGGAGGGAGAGAAAGAGGAAGAGAGAGAAAGAGAGAAAAGAAAAAGAGAAAGAGAAAGAAGAAGGGAGGAAGGAAGGAAGGTACAGAGGGAGGGAGGGAGAAAAATAGAGAAAGGAAAAGGGAAGAGAGAAAGAAGGAAAGAAAAAAAAGAAAATGAGATTAGTGTGGCAGGGCTGAGTGGGACTTCACATTAATGGAGCTTTCTGGACATCTCCTGAGGCTTTCCCTACCTTTTTTTTTCCTTAAATGGGCTTGTTCAGGTGTGTTTAGTCCACATTTAACAGTTTCCTGCCAAGACCCTAATGCAAACTGCCCTCAGCTATTGTCTAGGAGAAAGTTTTAGGTAGAAATCTAACTTCCAGTCATTTCATTCCTTTCCCTTTCTCTTGTCACTTTTCAAATCATCAAACTTCAGATGTCTTACTGAGACTTACTATTCAGCTGTTAAGCAAGGATCTTCTTTTCTACCCTGTCCTTCCCCCTCCCTTTTATTCCCTGCAAGGTGTCAGTGGCATATACAGAACTAGGTTCACAGGAGGAGAGAGAGGTTGCTGAGCCCCATTCCCTCATGTCCCACACCATACGGCATAAATGAAAAGAGCGAGGGCACAGACTTGAAGAACTGTGAGTCTATTTTGAATTCTGTTTTCATTTTAGTGTTCTCAGGTGTGTTTTCTCTAATCTGCCCACTTCATTTTTATGTCATATAAGCAGTTCACAGATGTTTGATTTCCTATAGAGATTTATATTCATAATCTTAACTGGATAATATCACAATTTCCATAATATCTAGTAGAGCTTTTCATGAATATATCAGCACAATCTCATGAGCCTAATGCAATTAAAGGATTGGACATTTTATGCAAAAGGATGCAATGGAGTATTAATAGCTAATTGAATTCTCCCGTAGTTCAGTGCCACAACCGTGTTTTACCCAACAGTGTGATAGTGACACCTGGGAGGCAGGAGAAAATCAGACACCTGGTGTAACCAGAAGGTGTGGGTGGGAATGCTTCCTAGGGAGGAGGGAAAAGAGGAATCCCTCAGAGTCACCGTAGTATATCTTTGAGTCCCCATGACTCTTGCTCTATTAAAGAATACAGGAGGCAATGTAATACAGTGGAAAGATTCTGTATTTTGAGGACTTTAAGGCATCTGGGTTTGCATCCTGATTCTGCTCCATGCTATCCATGCAGTCATGAGCACATTGTTCAACCTCTCTGGAATTCAGTTTCCTTCATAAAGTGTCAAAGAGGTTTGGAATGAGATTATATATCCTCTTTTTATGTCCTAGACCCCTTTGCCAGTCTAATGAAGTTTATGAATCCATTCTTAGAATAATCTTTTAAACAGATAAAATCTATAGGATTACAAAAGAAACCAATTATATTGAAATCTAATTATCCAAATATTTTTAAGTTCATTTAGTGCAGGTTAAGAACTCCTACTTTAAGTAGTCACCAGCTCATAGGGACAACACCATATAGCAAAGGGTAAGCCCCTTCACTATACCCCTCTGCATGTAGGGATAGCCCAGGGCAAAATTGTGAACAGAGTAAAATTTGTCTCAATTATCCTTACTTCTTCCCTTTCCGGTGATCACTCATACATTTAGAGTCATAAGACCTGAAAGACCAGAAAATCATCTGGTCCAATCTCCCCATTTTGTACATGAAGAAACTGAGGCTTTGTGAGGTTAATGACTTGCCCACAGTAGTACAGCTGGGTTTCACTCTTTGGCTGACCCAGACTACCACCCCACTGCAGCACTCCACGGTAAGCCTTCCCTCTTTGATCAGTGACTCAAGTCTTTCTTCTTGCACCCTCCAATTCAATTCTTGTTTCTCTCAATGTTCTGCTCCCAGTTAATTCTCATAAAGAAAGTTACAAGATAAGCTAATTCACACTGTCAGTAATTCAATTCAGCAAATATTTATTCAGGGCCTTTTTTGTGGAAGGCACTATTCTGGGTGCTGAAAATACAGAGAAGATGTCAGAGCTGGTCCTCAGCCTGAGGGATTTTATCCAATAGGAAGGATGCATCATAGAAACTGATAAATATTATGCAAGTGTAAGACGTGTGTGCTGCCCACCCATGTAGATTATGCATGTCCTCATGGGTTGTCTAAATGGGGCTGATGGGAATGTATGTGTAGATGTGATCTGAAGTCTGGACTACTTCTGGAGAAAATCCAAACCACCTCGAGCATGCTAGATAATGGTAGTGAAAAAGAGGCAAGCAGACCCTAGGAGCATTTTTAGGCTGAGTGCTCCTTTCTCTAGTTTCTGAGAGGGATAGTGGATGAGAATTATATCTGTCCTCTATCCTAAGTAGTGTTGGTCTATGGGCACAATTTTTAGGTTCAAAATAAAAGCCATTGGCTCCCTGAGTTGCTATCATGTGCACTTTATTTCATGAATTTAAAAAACATTATGAGATGTCTGTATGCTTCACCAGAATGCCAAAGGAGTCTAACACACACACACACACACACACACACACATACACACAGGTTAAGAACCCCTGATCAGGAGGAAGGTGTTTAGAGGAGTGCCATTGGAATTTTTCTCAGCCTTATCCTAGAAAACATTTTTGTCAATGATTTAGATGCAGATATAGATGGCAGATTTAAAATCTGTAAATGACAAGTTTCCAGGTAGGATAGAAAGTATTTAATATAGTGAATGATGGTGAAGATCTGAAAAGATCTTGAGATAAAATAATGAATCTGTTCTGATAAGATGAAGTTAAACAAGAATAAATATAAAACCCTAAATTTGGGCTCAAAAATTAATTACACAAGTTCAAGGTGACAGAAATAAGGCAAGACGATAACTGATGTATAAAAGACCTAGGGGTATAGATGAATGTAAGTTCAATGAGTCTATAATTTAACACAGCAGCCAAGAAATACTGTTGCATAGGTGAATAAAATAACTGCTTTTGGTAATTGCATAAAATGTTTGAGGTGTAAGTTCATCTTCTGTAGACTTATTGAAAGCCTTTCTGGGATAACTCCAGTCACAGAGTATAGTCTTGGGGTCAGAATAGATCTGAGTTCAAATCTTCCTTTATTCCTAGGCAAGTCATCTAACCTCTATGTGTCTCAATTTCCTCATCTATAAAATGAAATAATAATAGCACTAACCTCACAGGGTTATTGTAAGTATCAAATGAAATAACACATGTAAAGTGCTTTACAAACCTTAAAGTGCTATATTAATGTAATGTATTATTATTCATCAAGATGTATCTTGCTAGGTATTCAGATGGTGCCAAAGTTTTGCAGCTTGAAGTAATATATTTCTCTGTTTCTGCCGTTTTCATCCATAAGTTGCAAACCTAGGTTCCTTAACTCTTCTGAAGTTTGAAAGGGAGTGTCCCCTTTCAAGAAGAGCAATATTGGTATTATTGTTAGGTCATTTTTCAGTTGTATCCAATTCTCCATGACCCTATTTGAGTGGTTTGCCATTTCCTTCTCCAGCTCATTTTACAGATGAGAAAACTGAGACAAACAGGATGAAATGATTTGCCCGAGTCACACAGCTAGTAAGTTTCCAAGGCCAGATTTGAACTCAGCAAGATGAGTCTTCCTGACTCCAGGCCTGGCACTCTGTGCACTATGGCGCCATTTAGCTGCCCCCTACAATGTTGGTACTACTATTCTAATTTTTTTAAAGGCAGTATGTAGTAGAGAATCACTGTTCTAGGCATAAGCCTCTTTTTCTAAGGAAATGGTTATGTTTATTGATATTTGTAAAGTTCATAATTTAAAAAAATAAAAATATAATTTTTGTGTATTCTAAAAGGTTAACCTTTCTGCAATATCCAGTGGCAATGACCTGGTCCTAAATTGCCATATCATCATCCTCATCATCATCATTTCATGACTATATTTACTTATTGGCTTCAGCTGCTGCAGTCTTTTTGAACCTTGAGTCCATTTTCAGTCAATCAACAAGCATTTATTAAGTATTTACAAAAGTTAAACAGTCCCTGTCTTTAAGGAAGTTATATCTACCTTATCTGCTATATAAATCTACAATTTAAATTCTAATTCCCTTCCCCCACTCATTTCTCCCAGTTTTGTATCATCTTCATATGAATGAATATGACTCTCACCATTGATAAATATATAGATTTTATACAGAGAAGAGAAAAAGAGAGAGAGAATAAAACAGAGTCAAAAAACTTTGTGACATTCCCCCATTAAACTGCCTCTTTAGGGAGAGAAGTATTCAACTAATTGTGAACCCACTCAGCTATTATGCTCTAGTGCACTTTATGCCATGCATCCACAAAGAAATCATAAGAGATTTTATCAAATTCTTTGTTGAAATACACTATGTTTATAGTAGTCCTCAGATATAATATATTACTAACCCTATCAAAAAAGACAATGAAATTAATTTGACTTAACTCATTATCAGTGAACCTATATTGGCTTCTGGTGATCACCATATTCTTTTCCAAAGCTCACAAACTCTCTGTTTAATAACATTATAGAATTTTGCCAGTAGTCAATGTCATGTTTACTCATCCTTATCTTCTACACTGCAACATTTCCCACATCTAAAAATCAGGGAAATAATTCCTCATCTCCAGTCTCCTTATACCCATTTCACTTTCCATTGCTTCTCAGATTATTGAGGTTAAATCTGGAACAACGTCTGCAAGTTTTTTCATCATCCTAGAATGTAATAAATCTGGGCTTTGAGATTGGACCTCATTTAAAGTGACTAAGTGCTCTCTGATTATCTCCTCACCTATTCTAGGATTCCACTTAATCTGCATTAAACTTTGTTTCCTTTCCAGTTTGAAACCCATTCTTCTTACTAGAGAAGATGGAAGCAATTCAGGCTCTGAAGAATTCTACTTTTTCTGTTATGTTAACATCATCCAATTTGCCCTCCACGGTCATTGCTCCCTCGTTCGTCTTCTTGCTCCAAATTTAGCTTTAAGTGCTCTGTTTCATCATTTTACCATATTTCGTAAATCGCAATTGTTCTGAGCCTCAGCCTTCCATACACCATTCTTACAGATTCACGTCACTGTTATGTTTGTCCTTGATCATATGCCCCCGTCTCTGTCTTTCACACATGTCCTTTTAAATGTGAATTCATCAAAGAGCTCGCTGTGCAGCCATATAGGATTTTTTTTAAATGCCTAATCCTTTTCTTCCTTGCTAGTCTCATTTTCTTTTATATAATCAGAATGCCAATTTTTTTTAGAATTTCCCATCTCTTGTGAACTGCATTCCCTTTTTAGAGGCTCTGGACATGGTCTCAGAGGTATCTTTTCTCTGAACATTTTGAAATAGAAAGTTTAAAGTACCTAGGTAACTATACATAGCATACCCTTTTCTTGCTTTGATAAAACGACACATTCACTTTTTCCCCAAGATTCCTGCCACTTATCTGTTGCTTCTTATAGATCAGATTGAAGCTAAAAAACATGCATTGCCATTGTTACCCCTTCTGTGTTATAGAACAGACCTGCACATCTTGGCAGTAGGTAGGGGCCAAAATTAAAATAGGCTAAACTTCTTCGGGCTGCAAATAGGTTTTGAGCAGCTCACTTTCCAAGTAAAGGTATAATTAATGATTAAACTATTTTTCAAATAAGCCATATTTTTTAAAAAAGGAAATTTCAATTAATATCAATTAATTATACTTATTACTTAAGATTTTTATTTATCATGAAATCACATTAATGTTAAAAATTGTTTTGCTAAGCAGTACAAGTTTTAATACCTTTTTCAGGTTTTCTTACTGTTCACATTTAGTAACTAATTACCAAAAACAGCAAAAAGATATGAATTTTGCTCCTCTCAGATTAGAGGCAGACTGACAATGGTTGGTTGCTGCACGTCACGTGACAAACAGGAGAGCGTGTGCAGTGGTAACAAACCCTCCAAGTTACATGACAGGCACAATACTGACTAGTGGAAGGCGGGTAAAGCGGGGCACTGACAAATTACTCATTACATCTTGACTTTCTTTTATATCCTCTACATTTTTCAAGGGCTGCCCAAAATTCTTTGGCGGGGTCTATGTTGTACAGGCCTGTTATAGAAGATGAAATTGTCTGCAAGGCAAGGCAAGAATTTGTCGGTTGCTTCCAATGACTGAGTAGCAATGTGACAATAAGAAAGGCTTGGACTAGGATCTATAAGTGTGGAAGATAGTGGACTGTCCAGGGAAGAGTCTGCAATGGGAGAATTGATTAGTACAGGTAGAGGGAGTTTATTTGTACCATGAATACAAAGGACAAAGTTGAAGCCAGATTCTAAACCAGGAGGAAATAGTCAATGTGTAGAATTCAGATAGACAAACTAAGGTCAAGGTTTAAGTCAAGTCAAGTCAACAAGCACTTATTAAGCACTTACTGTGTGCTAGGAAGTATACTAGGTGATAGAGAGGCAAAGAAAGGCAAAAGTCCAGTCCCTACTCTCAAGGAGTCCATGGTCTAAGGGAGGAGAGTTCAGAAATCAAACCCAAGTAAGGGACAGGGTCCAAGTATACTGGTGGATCAAGGTTCAGGATGAAAAACCAGGCATAAAGGAGCAGATGGGGAACAAAGCTCAGACAAGAAAGTTAAGGATTAGCTCTAAAGGTCTGGTATAGGCACCTGAGCCCATGCAACATTTCAACTACTGATGACTGTTGATCCTGGGATGGGGACTGTCAACCTTCTTTCATTGTTTTAAGCACCTCTAGGTTCTAATGGTTGGTAATGATACAACTGGTTAGGCCTTAGAGGGGATTCCCTATAGTTTTAGCAGAGCCTTCTCCTTAGGACATATAGCCTTATTTCTTGGATGTTCTGGTTGTTCTCAGCACACAGCTCACACATCTGCCAGTGTATGGACATGCATCACAAGTTCCCAGGAGCTACTAAGTGGTCTATTAACACCCAGTACACTAGATAACAGGCATCTCCCTCAATTCTCATCAAGTTAAGTATATATTTAATCTAACACATTTCTTACCCTTGAACCTGGGAAGGGAGTGGGATAGTAGAAGGAGGGACTGCACTCTGAGGCAGCTAGGTCATGCAATGGATAGAGCGCCAGGCCTGGAGTTGGGAAGACCTGAGTCCAAATCCAGCCTCAGACACTTACTAGCTGGGTGACCCTGGGCGAGTCACTTAACCTTGTTTGCCTCAGTTTCCTCATCTGTAAAATGAGCTAGAAAAGGAAATGGCAAACCACCCCAGTATCTTTGCCAAGAAAACCTCAACTCCCTCAAAAAGGGATCATGAAGACTCAGACGTGACTGAAATGACTGAACAACAACAGCATTCTCTTTAGAAATGATGTGCCTCAGCACAGCTGGATGAAGGATGGAGTGAATGGGTTTATTGCAATGCCATTGATTCATTCAGCAATCATTTGTCAAGGCCCTGCTATGTTAGAAACATTGTGTTAGGCCCTGGAGGAATATAGTATTACAAATATAATTAAGATGTGGTCACTGCTTTCAAGATATAGTGTAGCAGAAGAAAATTAACACATTTAGAAATATGGAATACTATTATACAATAGTTATGCAGGATAGATAATTGCATAAGGAATTTGTTATTGTTACTTTCACCTATTCCAATTGTATCCAACTCTTTACGACCTCATTTTGGGTTTTCTCAGCAGAGGTACTGGAATGGTTTACCATTTCCTTCTCCAGTTCATTTTACAGATGAGGAAACTGAGGCAAACAGGGTTAAGTGATTTTATTTCAGGAAGATGAGTCTTCTTGACTGCAGGACCCACGTTCTGTCCACTGTACCACCTAACTCCCCTAACATAAGGGGTCAGATTTCAAGAAGGATAAGAGAGATAAAAGGATATTCTAGGTATAGGTAGATCAGTCAGGGATACAAAGAAAGACAAAAAATAATCCCTCCATTCAAGAAGCTTATATTCTAATGGAGAAGTTTATTCAGTTATTTCAGTAGTGTCCAACTCATGACCCCATTTGGGATTTTCTTGGCAAAGATACTGGAGTGGTTTGCCATTTCCTTCTCCAGTTCACTTTCCATATAAGGAAACTGAGACAAAGGTAAGCGACTTGCCAGGGTCACATAACTAATATGTGTCTGAGTCCGGATTTGAATTCAGGAAGATGAGTCTTCCCAGTTCCAAACCCGGTCCTCTATCTACTGCGCCACCTAGCTGCCCTAATGAAGAAGACAAAGTGCAAATAACTATGTATATACAAGATATACAAAATGTAAATGGGAGACAATCTCAGAGGAAAGGTACCAGCAATGGGAAGGACAGGGGGCAGGGGACCAGGAAACAGCTCTTCTAGAAGGTGAGATTTGGGCTGAGTCTGCAAGTAATGAAGGAAGGACACAGATAAAGGTGTTTCCTGGACATATATACAAGAGAGCTCAGACATCTCTCTCTTCTCTTCTCTTCTCTTCTCTTCTCTTTCACCTCCAATCATTTATCAAGTCTTATCAATTCTACCTTCACACCATCTCTTGCATAAAATTCTCTTGACTCACACAGCTACCACACTAGTTCAGGCACTCGACACCTCTTGCCTGGATTATGCCAACATTCTCCTAAGAGTTTTCTCTGCTGCAAGTCTGTCTTTTTGCCAATCAATCCTCCTTCATTCCTTGAATGCATTTCTTCCTCTCCTCAACCTCAGAGAATCCTGGCTTCCTTCAAAGGTCAAGTTCCTCTTTCTGGAAGCCTATTCTGATTCTCCCAGTTGCTAATACCCTCCTCCCTACTGGCCCCAAGGAAATAATCTTGTATATGTCTTGTGCTTACTTTCCTGTGAACATGTTGTTCCCCACCCCATACCCCTCCCAAAGAATGTAAATTCTTTAAGAGTAAGAACTGTCTTATTTTTGGTTTTGAATCTCCAGTTTCTATAACCTGGGCCTGCTTCTTAATAAATGCTTCCTATGAGATAAGGTTGGAAAGGTAAGATGGCACCAAATCATGGAGGATCTTAGATGCCAAGCCAAAGATTGGTTAGATAGGATAGAATAAGGTCATTGACGGTGTCAAATACCACAGAGAGGTCAAAGAGAATCAGTATTGAGAAAAGGTCATTGAATTTGGCAATTAAGAGATCATTATAACTTTTGAGAGAGCAGTTATAGTTGAATAATGGGATCAGAAATCAGTTATTAGATGCTAGAGAATTGAGTGAGAGGAAAGAAAGGGGAGGCACGAAGTGTAGATAGCCTCTTCAAGGACTCTAGTCACAACTGACAATAACTAAGAGGGATGGTCAGATTAAATGAAATTTTTAAGGATGGGGAAGACATGGGCATGTTTGTAGGCTACAGAGAAGGAGCTAATAGAAAGAGAGAGCATGGGGATGATAGTGGGGATAGTTTGCTTGGGACATCAGGAGAGGATGGGATTAAGGTAAGGGTACACAAAAAGACAGGTAGAAGAGGTGATACAATGGATAGAGTGCCAGACTTAGAGTCAGGAAGACCTAAGTTCATATCCTGCTTCAGACACTAACTGTATGACCACAGTTATGTCATGTAACTTCTCTAAGACTCAGTTTCCTCATCTGTAAAATAGAGGTAATAATAGCACCTACCTCACAGGCTTGTTGTGAAGATAAAATGAGATAAGCTATATGAAGTGCTTCAAAAACCTTGAAAGTGCTATTATTATTATTTTATCATTATTATTTAGAAGAATTTCCTTTGGCAAAAGGAAGAGTCATCTCTTTATCTGAGACTAGAGTAGAAGAGGACATAGTGGAAAGAAATGTCTGAGTGATATGAGATTGGGTGGGGAGGGGGCAGTGGAAACTCTAAGCGTATGACCTCAATTTTTTTTTAGTCAACTTTAATTGAGTCCTTGGATGAAAGGGTGGGAGAGGGGTTCTGTGGGTGGCTTGAGGCTCTCCTTAAAAGGGTTTGGAACAGCTACAATGGAGAGTACCATAGTGAATCAATTTGGAAGGAATGTATTGTTTGCCTAGCTACCGTGAAGGCCCAATTAAGGGTAGGAAACAAAAATTTGCAGTGGGCCCAGCCAACATGGTTTATTGATTTCTTCTATCTCTGTTCAGTAGCACACAAAAAGGAGCAAAGGAGATGGGAGTAACATAAGGTACGGACTTGACAAGGCATGACAGCAATAGGACAAGGGTCTTTAGGGTAGACAATGGTACTGAGTTGAGTTAGTTCACCTAGGGTTGATTCCCTATCCATGGGGATAGGGAAGGGAGAAGAATGTAGCCAGTGCAGGGTTGATGACCTGGGAAGGGACTGAATTTTAGAAGGAATGGAAATCACAATGATGATGAAGAGCAATGTTAGGGGTTGCAAAGCATAGGGGAAAATGGAATGATAAAATATTATAATCAAATAAAAGAATTTTGGAGTTCACAGACATGGGAGTGGAATACTTGTGGTGATGGCAAGGTGAGAAGACGGTGTGGGAGGCTTGAGGAAAGAAGGTCTGGAATGGTTGCTGAAATATGGAACAAACAACTGGAGTGCCACAAAAACCAGGGTAGGAGAGGGTTATGAAGAATGGGTCGAGGGGCAACTAGGTGGCACAGTGGATAGAGCACCAGCTCTGGAGTCAGGAAGACCTGAGTTCAAATCCAGCCTCAGACCAGACATTTGACACTTACTAGCTATGTGACCCTGGGCAAATCACTTAACCCCAATTGCCTCCCAAAAAAAAAGAAGAGGGGGAAAAGAGCAGCAATGAAGCATTTTGGGGGCAGCTAGGTGGCGCAGTGAATAGAGCGCTGGCTCTGGAATCAGGAGGACCTGAGTTCAAATGAGGCCTCAGACAAATAATACTCACTAGCTGTGTGACCCTGGGCAAGTCACTAAACCCCATTGCCTAGCCAAAAAAAAAAGTCATTGGTGACCTCTGAGGCAGTAGTTTTACTCAAGTGATTCCAGACTGTGGGCAGCTAATGACTGAGGGAATGATAAGGAAGTAAGAGTGGTAGTTACAGACTATATTTTCTTCAGTTTGGGTACTCAAAGCAGAGCGCCATCTCCAGTTGCTCTGATCTATATCTGGCCACTGGACCCAGATGGCAGATGGCTCTGGAGGAGAAAATGAGGCTGGTGACTTTGCACAGTCCTCCCTCACTTAAATCCAATTCACTTGCATGTCATGGCATCACCTCCCTGAAGTCATGGTCCTCTTCTGGAATGAAGGACAAATAATAACAACAACTCAAAGCAAGAAGACATGGGAGACAGAAATTCCCAAGGGTAACAGGTTCAAAAAGCAGCTTTTTTGTTGGTTTTAGTTTGTTTGATTTGGGGGAGGGGAGTGTTTTACATAAAAGAAGACCCGAGTATATTTGTGGACAGAAAGAAAGGAGCCTATGGAGATAGAGGTGGAAAATAAAAGAAAGAAGATGATTTTTGGATCAAGGTCTTAGAGAAGTAGGCCAGGGAAAGGATGGAGGGTCCATGATAGATGCAGAGATTATCTGCAACATAATAAGGATTCCGTAAAAGCTGTTGACTGGCCAGCCAATTCTTCTTCCAAGATAGGAGGGAAAGGAGGAGAGAGTGGGTATAGAGGTTTTTGAGGTGTGGCCTTGCTGGAGTTCAAGTCAGACAGTATCAGATATATAAGTAAAGTAGACTGTCTTAGGGGGAGGGGTTGAAGATTTGAATAGAATGGGAAAACATTCGAACAATAGTGAAGGAAAAAGTGAGAGGAAATGGCTAAGAAATGAATGAGAATATTCGTAGGCATTGCTGAGGAATCAGCTAAGGTTAAATAACGTGAATTTGTAATACACAGAGTCACTGCTATGCATCTTAAACAGGCAAATTAAAGAAATAGGTCTTCCATCCCTTTGGGAGGAGAGTGTAACACTGATTTCAATCTTAGCTAGCATAACAGTTGGATCATGACAAAGTTTTGCTCCTGAACATTACAAGGAAATATGGAGGAGTTATAGTACAATAATAACTAGCTAGTAATAGCTAGCATTTGTAAAAATGCTTTATACTATCTCATTTGCTCCTCACAACATCCCTGGAAGGTAGATGCTATTATTATCCTCCTTTTACAGGTAAAGAAGCTGAGGCAGAAAGAGAGCGACTGACTTGCCTAGGGTCACTAGGACACACCTAGTAAGTCTCTAGGGCTGGATTTGAATTCAGATCTTCCTGACTCCAACTCCAGCTATTGTCTGAGGCCACACAGCTAGTAAGTGTCTGAAATTGTCTTTGAACTGCAAGTGCAGTTCTCTATATACTATGCATCACCCCCCCTTCCATGCTTTCTGAACAAGGACAAGTCAAGTGGGAAAGTTACAAAGGTTACAAGAGGACTTTTCAGTTTACCTTGGTCCTCCATTCACACTTACATTGAACCAGGCTTTGGTCTTTCTTTATTCTTTGTTGCTTGCCTGATCCCCTTCCCTGTCTTCTCAATTTTATTATTTGGGGCCAACATATCCATGATCTTGATGTTAGATCCCTTCCAGTTTTTAGCCCATGAATTCAGACTGGCAAAAGAATACCAAAGTAAAGCCTTTATTAAGCACTTGCTAAGTGCTAAGCCCTGGGTACACAAATACAGAAGGAAGTCAGTCCCTGCTCTAAAAGAATTTATAATCTGAAAAAAAGACATAACACATAGAGGTGGGTGGTGGCCAGGAAAGGGTGTTTAGTCTGGGAAAACACAGAGATGGTGGATTAAGCTATAGGGCAATCTGTTGACATGCCTTCTTCGGAGGCAATAGTACCTTTATTTGAGTCTAGTTTTTGTTTGTTTTAAGAGATTTTTGAGCAAGAACTATCATGGAAAAGGTAGGGGGAGTAGGGAGATGCAGGTATTGCAGGGTTGAAAATGACTGAAGTGAACATGAGGATTCATGGCTCAGGGAGTTCTGAGATGAACATCTTAATTCCTTCTTGGATGTGATTTCTGGAAATCCAGTTAGGAAGATAGAGCAGCAGGAGCAGAGCAAAAAAAAACAAAAAATTCAAAGAGTTAAAAAGATTTGGAATGGTAGCTAAGGGGAATGTGATCAGAATCTGATAAGAAATATAAATATGTATTGGGGAGGAACTAACTTAGGTTAAATAGCATGAATTTGTAATATACCCTATTGCTGTTATGCATCTTACACATGCAAATTAAGAAATAAGTTTTCTTTTCAAAGCTATAGGTATCTTAGTTCTTTTAAAATCCCATTTACCAACTATAGCTCTGAATTTAGGAGACCAGAGACAGTGAAAAACAACCCAAATTCCATGTCCTTCTCTCAAAAATCCTTCCCCTAGGGGCAGCTATGTGGCGCAGTGGATAGAGCACAGGTCTTGGTTTCAGGAGGACCTGAGTTCAAATCCAGCCTCAGACACATAACACTTACTAGCTGTGTTACCCTGGGCAAGTCACTTAACCCCATTGCCTAGCCAAAAAAAAAAAAAAACAATTCCTTATCCTAGATTTGGAGCCTTTGGAGAACTCATGGTCACCTCCTTCACCCTAGAATCTCTTGCCATGGATTGAAAAGGAAAGAGAAATATCATCCATTCTGTGTGTATGTACAAAAATTTATGCAGCTGATAAAAGATGGAAATAATCCATTCCGAAAGGGCTTCTCTAAATTAGGCATGTTAATGTGTGGTTAAAGGAGCTAGGCATTGATTCAACTATTCTGAAAAACAAGTTGGAATTACCAACCAACTAATCATCAATAAACATTTATTATGCTTACTATGTGCTAAGTGCTAGAGATACAAAGAAAAAAAAATGACACCACTCTTTGCTCCTAAGAAGCTTACATTCCAATGGGCAAGACACATAGGTATGTGCAGGTAGATACATACAAAATAAAGATGAGGCAGTAGAAGACAGAAGAGACTAGGAAAGAGCTCTCACAGAATGTGATGCTTGAGCTGAGCCTTGCTGTGAAATCTTCATAACCTGACTTCCTTCTACTCTTCACCTTCTTATGCTTTTTGTTATTCAGTTGTAGGTCATGTCTGACTCTTCTTAACTCCATGGACCTTACTGTCCACGGGATTTTCTTGCAAAGACAATGGAGTGGTTTGCAATTTCCTTCTCCAGTGGATTAAGAGAGAGATTAAGTGACTTGCCCAGGGTCACATAGCTATTAAGTGTCTGAAGGAAGATTTGAACTCAAGTTTTCTTGATTCAAGGTCCAGCACTCTATTCACTGAGTCATCTAGCTGCCTCTTCTTATACCTTGTTCACATTCAAATATTCTATAATCCAGTAACACTGGCTTCCTTACTGCTTATTTTCTTTTCTTTTCTTTTCTTTTGGAGGCAATGGGGTTAAATGACTTGCCCAAGGTCGCACAGCCAAGTAAGTGTCTAAGACCAGATTTGAACTCAGCTTCTCCTGACTTCACGGCCATTGCACCTCCTTGTTACTTCTTCTTCTTCTTCTTCTTTTTTTTTTTTTTGCTTTTTTTTTGGTGAAGCAATTGTGGTTAAGTGACTTGCTCATGGTCACAAAGTTAGTAAGTGTCAAGTGTCTGAGGCCAGATTTGAATTCAGATCCTCCTGACTCCAAGGCCAGAGCTCTATCTAGTGCACCACCTAGCTGCCCCTGTTTGTTACTTCCTGAACAAGATTCTCCATCTCTTGGCTCCATCTCTCTTATTGGCTGTCCCCCATGCCTGAAATGTTCTCCCTCCCTCCTCATCTCCACTTCCAGGCTCTCCTGGTTTCTCTTGAGTCTCAGCTAAAATCCTACCTTCTATGAGAAGCCTTTCTTGGTCCTCCTTAATGCCAATGCCTTTAGTTTGGAATTATCTCCACTTCATTCTGTCTCTATATTGTTTGTACACAGTTATTTGCTTCTCCTCCCCCCCATTAGATTGTGAGTTCTTTGAAAGGGAGGACTACGTTTTTGTTTCTTTGTGTCCCCAATGCTTAACACAATACCTAGTACAAAGTCAGTATTTAATAACATTGTTGACTTGACATGACTAGAAGGAAGCTGGAGCATCTTGTTTAGGAGCAAATAGGTCAGTATGACTGGACTACAGAGTATATGGAAAGGATTTATGTACAAAAAGACTGGAAAAACAGGAAGAGTCAGATTGTGAATGATGCAGGAAAAGGTGCTAAATCCTAACTACCCTCAACAATAGCAATCCCACTACTGGTTAAGAACAAGGAAATCAAAGACAAAAAATTATCTTATATATAACTAAATATTTACAATAGCACTTTTTGTGGAAGCAAAAACTAGAAACAAAGTATATACATATCAGTTGAAAAATGGTTAATTGTGGAATATAAATGGAACGTTACATTATTGTTCTGTAAGAAAAAAAATCATATGAAAGGCAAGTTGAGCAGTTGAAAGGCAATGTGGTGCAATGGAAAGAGCATCAGCCTGGAGTCAGAGGACCTGGGTGCAAATTCTACCTCTGATACTATCTATATGATTTTGAGCAAATCACAACCTCTCTGAGCCTCAGCTTTCTAATATATAAAATAAGGAGGCTGGACTAGATGGCTTTTGATCTATGATCCTATGAGGAATTCAGAGACTTATAGGAAGAGCTGTATGAACTGAGGCAGACTGAAGTGAACAGAACCAGGAAGGCAATATATATAATTACTATAGAAAGGTAAATAAAAGTAACTCAAAAAAGGCAATTGAGCTCTGATTAATTATAATGACCAATACTGAATCCAGAGGTCAGATGACTATGATAGATGTAGATAGATTACAGCTGATTGATTTTACTCTACTGTTTTTCCTTGTTTACAAAATAGAGCTGGGTCAGTGGGGGAGGAAGAAATATAGGAAAATGATTAAGATATAGAAACATAAAGGCATTAATAAAAATTTTAATTGTTTAATGCTGACTTCCCAAAGTTTTCTCCTCCTAGCTCTTTGCTTTCAAGATCTTAGCGGCTGCATCCTACAACCTCCTAGAAATTATAATGGCTCTAACCTTTGTATCTAGCTGTCTTACCTTTGATATTTGCTATCTCACCCTTTTATCTCTGCCGGGCTGCTTTGCCTAAATCAAGTTAATGAACTGCTGATAACAGGTCTGTCCTGACTCCAAGATCAGTCTTCTTTCCCTTATACAATGCTGCCTCATCTGAGCCTACTCCTCTCTAGAGGCCACATAGCCCTGGGACTACATGCTATGGGCCTTCATGATTCTTTTTCATTGACAAATGCAACCAATGTCTACTAAGCACCTATTCTGAGTAAGGTACCTTCTTCATACTAATTTCAGATTGATCTCCTTTTCTAGACTTATTTTCTTTTCCTCTTCAGATTCACACTTTTTGTTTTCATAACTTTTTGGTTCCCAATTCATTGGTAAGGCAGAGAAAACAGGCACACCCTAGAGCAAACAAACAGTGGATACCTGTCTACCCTTTATCTACCTATATGAAGTAAGCACTATTAGTATTCCCATTTTACAGATGAGGACACTGAGGCTCAGAGAGGAATTTGCCTAGGGTCACATAGCTAGTAAATATCTGAGACAGGAAGTGAACCCAGGTCTTCCTGACTCCAAGTCCAGCACTCTACTGTACCTCCTAGCTGTAATATCACAGAAGACAGCATAGAATCATAGGATTTATGGTTGAAAGGGCTAGAAATGTTAAGCAGTTTATGTAGTCTCTCACAAAAGGAACTGGAAAGGACCTTCAAACTCATCCAGTGCATTCTGACACATAAACACAACACTCCCAAGAGAGGCAACATGACATTGTGAAGAGAGAGAGTTGTCCTCAAAGCCAAGAAGACCTCCAGTCAGGTCCTACCTCTAACCTTTGCTGGATATGTGACCTGGGACAAGTTATTTAACCTTTCAATGCCCCAGCTAAGTCCCTAAGCCTGAGTTGCATAGACTCTTCATTAGTAGAGGGAATTTCCTCATCAGTAATTCACTGTACCAATAAAATCACAAGTCTCATTCAAGAAAGAAAGAGAGAGAAAGGAAGGAAGGAAGGAAGGAAGGAAGAAAGAAAGAAAGAAAGAAAGAAAGAAAGAAAGAAAGAAAGAAAG
>NW_020954585.1:42357798-42676584 GCF_900497805.2 Vombatus ursinus
AAAGAAAGAAAGAAAGAAAGAAAGAAAGAAAGAAAGAAAGAAAGAAAAGAAAAGAAAAGAAAAGAAAAGAAAAGAAAAGAAAAGAAAAGAAAAGATTCCCAGCAAGTGTTCATCATTCTTTGCTTAAACATTTCTATATACAGGGAGCTCACCCCCTCACGAGGCAGGCAGTATATTCCATTTTTGGACACCTGGCACTTTTTTATATTGATCCTCATTCTGCCCTTCAGAGTCACACTGAACAAATCCGATCTCTTTCCATGTTACAGCCTTTCAAACATTTGAAGTCAGCCATCAGATTCTTCTCTCTAGGATAATTCTCAATTAGCTTAAATTAATAAAATGTCCTAGGGAGCTCCCGCCAGGGTAAAACTGACCTGAATTATTCACAGTTTAGCATTTCCTTTGCCTGTTTATCCTCATTAGTGCCTCTCCTGTAGCAGCACCTTACTCATCTCAGAAGCCACATTTTTTTTCATTTACAATATTTTAATGGATTTCACTTGAATGAACTATTTCATCAAGTGAAGACACATTTCATGAATGAATAGAAGTAAGTCTATAATTATGTAGTTTTAGTCAGGTAACAGCAATGAATTTTCCAGGCAAATCAGAGGCTATATATAGCAGCTACATTTGAATGACAAAGTAGGTTATTGCTCCTTCCACAGAAGAAACAACACAGTAATTTTTTTCACTATGATTAGTATTTTAAAGTAACTATAAATTAAGGTGTATATCCCAACTGAAAGGCAGTGTGGTATAGTAGAGAGAAACCTGGCCTTGAAGCCAGGACAACCTGGGTTCAAATCCTGTCTCAGCCACATATGAGTTGTGTGATCCTGGACAAGTCATTTGATCCCATAGTGTTCTAGATATTTCTATAGCATTATAAAATGCCGAGAACATGCCAACCTGTATTGGTAAAGGGAATTTTCTCACCTAAGGGTTTCCTCTACCAGTGAAATCACAGGTTCAGTCCTTATCCCAGACCATGTTTGCTTTATCTTAGCACAGAATTTCACTCTATCTCTATTAATCATCTAATTGTCATAGAATCTCAGAATTGGGAGAGATAGTAGGGGACATCTAATCCAATCCCTACCTGAGCAGAGATCCTTTCTCTCTAATACCCTGGACGAGTGGTCATCTGGCCTTTGTTGGAAGACCTCTAGCGAAGGGAAATGCTTTCTCTGTTGTGAGTCAGTCCATTCCACCTTGGGATACATCCAAGGAAGGTTACTTTTTTTCCCCTGTTACATTAAGTTGAAATCAATTTCTCTACAACTTTCCCCCATTGCTTGTAGATCAACGCTCTGGTCCCAAGCAGAATATCTAATCTCTTTTCCCAAAACAGTGCAGATATTTGAAGATAACTATCTCATCCCCCAATAACTCTTCTCTTCTCCAGGCTAAATTTCTGTAGTTCCTTCAAGTAATCCATTATGGCTTGGTTTTGAATCCCCTCTCTATCCTCTCTGTCCTCAATCTGGACACATACTATGTGTCAATGTCCTTCCTAAAATGAGCTGAACACTACTGTCCAAATGTATCCCACCTAGGGATGTTATGATAATCTCAGAAAGATGATGTACACAAAACTTTGCTAACCTTAAAGTGCTATGTAAATGTTATTTATTATTATTACTTTAGCATTTACAAAAACCCTGTGAGACAATTAGTATAACTGTTGTTTCCATTTTACAAATAAGGAAGTTGAGCCTCAGGTAGGTTAAAGGACTTGCCTATAATCATGCACCTGAGATTTGAATCGTGATTCATAATTCTTTGCTCCTTCCGCTATACTGAAGCTGCTTCTATGAGTACAACCTCCCTTGTTCTGGCTGCCATGCATCTATTAATTAATATAGCCAAAAATGACATTAGTTTTTTTTTGGCTTCTAAGTTACAGGGTTTACTCTTATTGAGCTTGCAATTCACTAAAAATTCCAAGTCTTTTTTACATCAACTGCTCCCTGGTCAGCACTCCCACATAATATACTTGTATAGCTGATTTTTAGAGCCCAAATGTAGGACTTTGCATTTATCCCTATTACATTTCATCATATTAGATTTAGTCTAATATTCTACCCTCTTGAGAATGTTGGGAATCCTCATTGTATCATCTGATATGTAAGCAATCCTTCACAAATTTGTGTCATCTGAAAATTTTATAAAAGCATGCTACCTGTGCCTTCTTCTTTCAAGTTACTGATATCAAGTTAGCTTTTGTGGACTGATAATATTAGGGCAATCAGTTATGTAAATATTGATGGATGATGTAGAGATCAACACTATAATTTTTCACAAGAATATTTCTCCCAACCTACTCTGTTTCCCCTTTTTCTTTCCTTCCTTCTTTTTTATTTTATTAAATTCTTCCTTTCCTTCCTTATTTCCTTCCTTCCATCATTTTTCTTTCTACCCACATTTATTACTTTCTTTTTTATTCCTTTCCACCATTCTTTTTCTTCATTTTCTTCTTCCCATTTTTTTTCCTTCATCCTTCCAGGAAAAAAAAAAACTTATTGTTCCTAATAAGTAAGATCTGCAAAGTATTAAATGCATTCAATTTGAAACTGAATCCATCTCATTTATTAATACCTGAGTGGCCATTAAAGTTGGCATCTTTGTGAAGAGTGTGGTTTGTGAAGGAAGTTATTGTCATATTCAAAAAATATCAGAAGCATTCATAAGACATGTGGCTCCAATTCCTTTCAAACTCCCACTAAGTTTGAAGTCTCTATTTTCCTCCTCAACCTAGATGTCAATGAATTAACAAAGGCTACATTCTCTCCTCCCTTCCTGGAGAATTCTCATCATATGGAGAAGCTGCTAGTGATTGCTAGTGGTTTGATGACCTTGGAAAAATCACTTTACTTTAGGTGGTACTAACTAGATGAGTGACCTTGGAAAAGGCCTTTCCTTTCTCTGGGCCTCAAGTCCCTCATCTGTACAATAAGGATGAACTCTGAGGTTCCTTCAGCCCTAGATGGCAGTTCTATGGTCTGAGGTCTGCTCTTGTTCTCATGAAGTAAGAGGTCATTACTCTCTTCTTCTTTAGCACAATCTCCTCTGCCTCCTCCTTCACTTTCTCTTCTCTCTGTCCTCTTTTTTCTCTTTCTCTCTTCCTTTCCTCCCTTACATCTTTCCTTCCTTCCTCCATTGTTTATGACTCTAAAATTTAAAGTGCCATCTAAAATTTAGAGTCTCCTTTTCAAACAAGCGTTTTGCTTGTTTGAAAAGAAGAGTCATCATTCTATCTCTTCAGGAGCTTACAGCATAGGTGGAGAGATAAAGACTTATATACAGGGAATGAAGTAACCATATTATTGCGAGAGCAATATTGTCAGTTTAATTAGGTCCTACACTGTGGAAAGCACCATGGGAACCTGAGAAGAAAAGGATAAGCACAGACTGGAGCACTCAGTCACTCACAGAGGAGGTGGGATATGAGGCAAGAAAACAGCTTTATAAGCAAATTCTTATGCATACAACACTTTTGCTGAGATAAAACATATGTCCACCTATCCCAACACACCTTACCACTCTTTTAAAGATATCCTGCAGTCATGAATGAATGAAGTAAGAAGGGAAGGAAATAGAGGGAGCATGAGTTTAAAAAGAAATATTCTGATTTTGAACTGGGTCCAATTCAATTCATTATTTATTATGTTCCTACTAAATGTGAAATTCTGTTCTCGACATTCAAGCAGATACAACGATGAACCATTTGATTCTGTTTGATTCAATAAACATCAATTACATGCAGGATTCTGTGCTGCACACTGGAGGTACAAAGATGAATAAAGACAGAGTCCAAGGATACCTCCATTCTCTCAGCAGGGAAGCAGACAATAGTTAGGGAATGGGGCATTTGTTGTCAAAGATGGCCAATGCATTGGTTTGGTTTACTTTACTTAAAAATGCTGGGGTGTGGTTGCTAAGCATGCTACAGCTTCTTGGAGCCACAGGTGAGAGCTGGGGGACAGATGGACACCAATGGTGGATTAGCAGCCCTGAAAAGGGCTTGGCAAACCCTCAGACCACAGGTGCTAGTACTCCCTGAACATCTTATACACCCTAGTGAAACCATCTCAGCAGATGGGCTAAACCAGGTTGAGGGTAACTGACAGGCTTCAAATTCATCAATAAGTTGGGGGATGTCTACCCCAAGTATGTGAAGACTTCCCCTGGCAAAATGGGCGGATGAGAACAATTTGTTCCACCAGCCATGAAAGTGGCTGAAGCAGGCACTCTGGAGAGCTTGGAACTCAGTCAGACATCTAAGATGCCAAGGTCATCCACTGCATCTGGGTCACCACCAGTCATCTTGACTTTTGTCCTGCCACTGGACTTTGGTGACTCTGGAAGAGAAAGTGGGGCTGACCTTTTGCCTAACTCTGCCTCATTTAAATCCAATTCACAGCAAGTCAAGATATCACCCTGTGATGCCACTGGTCCTCTTTGAAAACAAATGACAAACACCAACAACACCAACAACAACACTTATTTTTCTAAATGATGGCCCTGGACCAAAGGATACCTAATTTCCTCCTAGTAGGTTGTTTCCTACCATTAAAATGAACAGCATTTCTCACAAGTTCACCTTCTGCCAATTCAATTTTTCCTGTCTCTCTATCTGATTTCTCCCCCTCTATTCTTGTTTTCTCCTGTGTCTCTAAGAATTTGATAAGAGCCTATACTGTTTCTCCATGATATCTATCTGACAGAGACTGCAAAGTTCTATCAATTTGGATCAAGGAGGATATCTTGACAACAACCTTTAAATGACCACCCAGTGTCACCTTTTCCAGCAGGTGCCAATTAAATCAAAATGAGTGATCTTTCCCCTAGATCGGCTCACTTCTGGCCTGTGAAAACAGATGAGTTGATCTTACTGAATTGAATCGTCCCTCTCCCTGGCTGTCCCATTGATCTGTCTGATTGTCTTGAGTCTCCTACCTACGTGATAGGCACTCTGTGCTGTTAGACTCGTGAAATTGTCTTCTCTATTCTTCTTGCATTTCACTGGGGCTTACCATTCAGGTGAAGATATTATTTTCCTCTTAAAATTCTTGGATTGGACCCTTTGATGTAAACATCTGAGAAAGCGTATGGGGCAAGCCTGAGGTCTACGTCTGCCAGCTTTTATAAAGGCACATTCAATGACCAGGGACAAAGCACTGCTTCCAAGTCCAAGAAACATAGGCCATGGTCATGCGTGGGCCCCCAAGAGACCTCTGATAAGACTTTTTCTCAGTTAGAAAAGTGGTCTTGAGGAAACATAGAAAGTCTAAGTTCTCTAGGGTGCTTTTCATGTTTTCCAAAATGAATCCTGTGTTGATTTCCCCTTGAATGTAGTTAGCGTTCCTGTTCAACTAGAAAATGTAGTTGTGCAGGTCAGCAAACAATAGGTGGTCAGGCCAATCTTGTCACAAATCTGACATCTGCCTATACATTTGTTGTTTCTCCATTTTGAGGATAAAGCAAAGAAGGAAAAGCGGACAGATATACTCCTCAACAAATTCAGACATTCATTCTCCATCCCTCGAACTCATTACAAAAATTTCCCTCTCATGCTTCCCTCACCCCAAATTATTTTCAGCAATCAATACATATAGACTGGTCATCAGTTTAGGTTCAAAGAGGTCATGATGTGTTGCATGTTGTATGTGGGAAGTTGGATCAGGTTTACCTTTACGCGGTATTACGTAGGTCACTATTACCGGGACCATGTAAAAAAAACATTTGTTTTTGTCCTCATTTTCCTTGACTTCAAGATAGGCTATTTAGAAAGTTTCTGCTGGGCTTTTTCCCCATTTTTTTCTTTTGTATTAAAGTGACAGCAAAGTTTTTGCTTTATCTTTTTGTTACTGTTGCTGCTGTTGCTGTTGCTGTTTTAAGCGCCAAACAGGATTTAGAGGAATTTCATTTGGGAAGAGTTGGGAAGGGAAGAGAAGAGAGTGAGAGTACAGCACAGCATGAGATGAAATGGGGAGGGAAAATTGAACCAGCTTCATGTTGCATGGCCTAATGGACCTGGAGTCATAAGACCTGGGTTTGAGCGCCAACTAAGCCACTCAACTCAACAACTTGAGGATGTCGAGTCCACTCTACCTCTAGGGGTCTTGGTTTACTCCTATGTAAAATCATGGGTTTATAGATTTAGATCTTGAAACTCATCTAGTCCATCCCCTCCTTTCTAGAGAGAAGGAAACTAAGGCCTGAGACACTGGGTCCCACTCAAAATATACATTATCTCATTTGATGCAGATAATAATATTGGTACTGTCTTCTTCACAGCACTGTCAGGAGAAAAGAACTTTGTAAACTCTTAAGTGCTATTTTCTCACTGGGACCCCAAAACTATGCATTTCTATGCATTTGTCCTGAAGTTTCAGTGTGTTGTAGTATGGCATTTCTAGTTTATGATGAGTCAAGCTTCAGGGTTGATATAAGTCTTGCTGGTGGTAATAGCCCAGATCCTGCAGAGGAGGCAACTGCTATAGAAGGGACCTCTCTGCTTTGTTGGGAGGTCTGATCCCTAAGCCAGCCGCTTGGTGTCACACCGGGGACTTCCTGAGCTGCTCTCTGCTCTCTCCACTGAGTTGTCCTCTGCTGGTGTGACCTCTTCAAGTCCTCCTCTCTCATCTAGTCTTCAAAGGAATCCCAGCTGTTTTGCAGCTCTTTCCCACCGGTATAAGGACTCAGCTCTTTTGACGATAGCCCCAGAGACTTTTGCTGAGGCAATGAGCCAATGCAAAGGCAACCCATGAAAGCCAGAGGAAGCCCTCAGGCTTAGATAGTCACATTTGGATTTGGGGATTGTTGTTTTGTTTTGTTTTGTTTTTTAACTCTTTTCCTTCTGATGCTTCCAGGGAGAATCTCTTAGTCTAAACTCTTATCTGAATTATGATCTAGAATCCTTTTCAACTCCTATTGTAATCTCTCTTTGGCTTTTAAAGCTCTTCACAACCTGGCCCCTTCCTTCCCTGTCAGTCTTTTTCATCACATACTCTACCATCTAGGAACCCTGGTCTTATTGTCACTTACACTGACTCTATGCCTTCTCATTGTTCTGTCCCTCATGCCTAGAATGCCCTCCTGCCTCCCGTCTGCCTCCTGGCTTCCTTCGCTTTTGTCAAGACTCAGTTCAAATCCCATCTTCTGTGAAAAGCATTTCCCAAATCCCCCTATTGCTGGTGCTTTCCCTCTGAGATTATTTCCTATTTACTTGTTATGTATTTTTTATGTACATAGCTATATGCATGTTGTCTTCCCTATGAGAACATGACCTCTTCAAGGGTAGTGACAGGGTTTTTATCTTTGTATCCCTAGCACTTAGCACACTGCCTGGCACATTGTGCGTGTTTAGTAAGTGCTTCTTGCTATTTTCATTACTGTTGGTCACTAGCCTGGATCCACTTCATGTCATCCTGGGGACTCTCCTTATCAAAACTAGGAAGAAAATGGAATAAGGGGATTCTTTTTTAAAACTCATAATGCCGTGGGTTACCATACAAATCAAATTAAGAGCAACGATGGAAAAGGCCAGACAAGTCTGGTGTAACCACTAACACCCAAAAATTCTGAATTCCCTGCATTGGGTACAACATCAGTGTTTTTCTAATATGACTGTTTGATTTCACCATCCTGGCTCTCTCCTTCCTCTTTGTATTTCTTCTTTTTCTTTTTCTTTTTTTTGTGAGGCAGTTGGGGTTAAGTGGCTTGCCCAGGGTCACTAAGCTAGTTAAGTGTCAAGTATCTGAGGCCACATTTGAACGCAGGTCATCCTGACTCCAGGGTCAGTGCTCTATCCACCCTATCTGTATTTCTTAAAAATCTCATGTATTTATTATCCCTTTCCCACCCCTTTTAGCCCCTGTACCTTTCCTTCTTACACCAATCAGCTGAATTTTGTGTGCTGTTTGCTACTTTTCATTAACAATTTCATTTATTTCACAGCCATGTGTGGTTGTATAAGGTTAAGTAAGCAATCTTTGAAGTTCAGTAACCACGGACTTTAGCAGCTCAACTGGGTACAGGACATAACTTTGTATGTAGGTTGCCTTCCCAATGAGAACAATGGTTTACGTGAAAAAAAATCTAGATGCGTTTGTGGCCTGCAAGCTCATTAGGAGTCAACAGTGTGACATGGAAGCCAAAAAAAAAAAGAATACTATCCTAAGCTGAATTAATAGAAACAGTGTCCAAAACAAGGGAGATGATGGTCTCATTATATCTTGAGTTGTTCAAGCTTCATCTGGATTATGGTGTCAGTAATGAACATCAATTTTACCCAAGACACAGGCAAACTGGAGCATCTCAAGAAGATAGCAACCAATGGACGTGGGTAATGCAGGAATTTGTTTTGCTGGATTATATGTGTTTCTGTTGAGAGAGAGAGAGAGAGAGAGAGAGAGAGAGAGAGAGAGAGAGAGAGAGAGAGAGAGATTTGTTGATTGAAAAAATAAAGTTTAATTAAGAAAAAAAAGACAGCAACCAAGATGGTAAGAGGACTTGAGGATGAGTTGAAGGACCTGAGTATGTATTGCCTACAGAAGAGAAAATTTAGTGCAGACACAATAGCTTTCTTCTAATATTTAGACTAGTTCTGCTTGATCTTGAAAGGAAGAACTAGGAGATCTGAGTAGATGTTGCAGAGAGACAAATTGAGTCTTGAAATGTAAGAGAGAGCATCGCAATTATCATATCTGTCCCCATGTGTAATTGGTTGCCTCGTGAGTTAGTGAGCTCCCCATCACTGCATGTTTTCAAGTAAAGACTGGATAACTATTGTCAGGGATGTTGTAGAGGTGATTTACAGAATTATAGGACCTTAGTTGACAGGGACCTCAAAGACCATTTGACTCAATTCATATATGAATAAGAGTCTTGTCTGGAACAGCTCTAACAAGTGGTCATCTAGACTTTGCCTGAAGACTTCTAGTGAGAGGAACTCAATCTCTCCTGAGACAATACAGTTTTCTCTTCCACGTGGCAGAGGTTAGGGTCATGGAGTCTACACCATCTGGAAAATCTGCATAAAATTTTTTGGTCTTCCTTTCACACCAAAGAAGAAGTCTAAATTATTATGGTATTAAAAGATAAAATATGTTGATATTGTACAATACTATACACATATTTTATGCATTTCTGAGTTTCTAAATTTTTTCTGTGTTATCTGCTGGCCTTTGCGTGTTTTCTGAGGCTTCTGCAAAACTCCCAAAAGATTCCCATTTAATTTCTTTTGCCAACCCATGATACATTGAAACCACGATGGGGAAAGTCACAGTGTGGAAAGGATAACTGTACATTGCACTTTGGGGTAGCATTAATGGTTAAGCAGTATTTTTTCCCTTCTATAAAACCTAAATTGGCCTCTATAACATTCATCCATTGTTTCTAGTCTAGAAAAAAAATTAATCCCTTGTCCATATGACAGACAGCCTTTCAAATACTAGAAGATTATCATGTCTCCTTCAAGGAGATTATCGTGCTCCTCTCTGAGCAAAATATCCCTGGTTCCTTCAATCAGTTTTCATGTGACATGATCTCAAGGCCCTTTGTTATCCTGATCTCTTGCCTCTGGATGCTCTCTGGCTTATTATTGTGACAGCTGCGTGGCCCAGTGGATGGAGGGTTGGGCCTGGAGTCAGAAAGACCTGAGTTGAAATTGCACCTTACTAACTCTGTTTTCTTGGACAAATCGCTTAGTCTCAGTTTCCTCAACTGTAAAATTGGGCAAATAATAGCACCTACCTACCAGGGTTGTTGTGAGGATCAAATGAGATATTTGTAAAGTACTTTGCAAAACTTAAAGCACTATAGAAATGCTATTATTATCTAATTATTATTATTAGATGACCTCCCTTCCAACTCAGATTGAATTCCTTTCAATGAAGCCATCCTTTCCTTGATTGAATTTCTTAACCTGAAAATCATTGCACTGGTTGGCCACATAGGCAGCTGCCCCAGTGATAAATTATCCCTTCTTAATTCCAGTGCCTCCCTCTGTCTATGATTTCCCATTTATCCTGAACAGAGTTTGCTTTCTATATATTTGTTTGCATGTTGTCTCCCACATTAGATTGTGAGCTCCTTGAGAGCAGAGACTGTCTTTTGCCTCTTTTTATATCCCCAGCACTTAGCACAGTATATGGCACATAGTAGGCACTTAATAAATGCTTATTGATTGATTGTCCCAGTCTGGCCCCCTGTAAGCATGTTGGCCCTAAGATAACCAAGGAAGATTCGTCATATAGGTTAGAAAAGAAAAGCAACAGTTATTATATATTTGTAGTAAGGAAATCACCAGAGTCTAAAACCCCATGAAGCATCACTATAAGCATTCACCAATGACAAAAACAACTCCCTACACCAGAGATTCTTAACCCTTTTTGTGTGTCATGGCAGAGGGCAGCTAGGTGGTACAGTAGACAGAGTGCTGGGCCTCGAGTCCAGGAACACTCATCTTCCTGAGTTCAAATCTGGCCTCAGACACTTCCTAGCTATGTGACCTTGGGCAAGTCACTTCACCTTGTTTGCCTCAGTTTCCTCATCTGTAAAATGAGCTGGAGAAGGAAATGGCAAGCCACTCCAGTATCTCTGCCAAGAAAACACCAAATGGGGTCACGAGGAGTCAAACACAACTGAAAAATAACTTAACGGCAACAAAAACTCCTCTGACAGTCTGGTAAAGCCTATGGGCCCTTTCTCAGAATAATGTTTTTAAATGCACAGGTTTGTTAAAGAAAACCAACTATATTAAAATACTGTTATCAATTTTTTAAAAATTCCATACATGCCAGTCAAGAACCCTCACCCTCTAGCCCAGTTTAAAGCTTCTTTAACCTGGGAGTCGATTGTCTTCAGTCTTGCCTCTCTCCTCTGAGGCCTGGGGAGAGTTGCTCCCTGCCCTTCACTAGTCCAGTTGGCCATATTGGTCTGAATACAAGCTGCATGTATATAGTTTGTTTGTTTGTTTTAATTTATTTATTTCTATTCTGAATTTAACCAACACCAAATAAGATGGCCATTTCCATCTGCATAGTAGAACAGAAAGAGGATTGTACATGAAATTGCAGATCTCTATTATGTACAGACAAGCTGTAAATTGTACCCAGATTTGATTTCTATAAAACCAAAATGCAGCCTATAATCACACTCTTAGTAACACTTTAAACTTCTGCATTTTTCTGTTTTCTTGCACAGACTCCTTTTTCTAAGCCACATACAGCTTGTTTTCTTTGGGGAGGTATCCTAGCCCTAGAGAGTGGGGCTAGAATCTTGCAAATAAAAAGATTGCCCTGGGAAATGGGCAAGTTCTGGGAGCTTTTGCTAGCAAGTTGAGGCACAATCCCTTAAACTTCTGGCTCTCTTATGGAGTATTACATCTGGCGTGGGTTGCTGCAGATTCATTGTCCCTAACACAGTCTTTACTCAGATAGAATGTGAGGCCTCACTCCAATTCAATTCAACAGTCATGCATTGTGCATCTGCTATATGCCAGGCACTGTACTGGTCACCGGGAAGACAAAGACAAAAAATAAACAGTTCTTTTCGTCAAGGATCTTATGGACTATTTTAGGGAAACAACAGAGTAAAAAGATAAGTTTATACAAATTTTATAGAAAATAAATGCAAAGTAATTTCAGTGGGGAAAACTGGCAACTAGAAAAATCAGAAAAATTCTTTTGTAGAAAGTGGCATCTGAGATGAGCCTAGAAGAGTGGTGGGGTGCCAAAAGACTGAGGCAAATAGGGAAAGCATCCAGGGGTGTTGTGAGATGAAAAAAAAATAATCGATGTAAAGCATTTTGCAGACCCTAACGTGCCGTATAAATGCCAGTTGTTACCCATATATATCATTATTATAACCCTGTAGTCACCAGGCCTCCAGTCTGGTGATGTCTTCATTCCCTGAGCCTTCCACTTGACCCCTACTGGGCTCAAGGAATATTTATAGAGCAATACAAGGATGTGCTGATAAATGTAATTTTTTTTAAAGTATGCACACAATTTAAAATTTATTCTTCATTATTAACACTATCTTAAGTCTAGACAATCAATAAAATGACCTGATTTGTTTCTAAGGTGTAAATAATGCTCACACTGAAAATTTTACAATGCAATTTACAATTGTAAGTTACAATTCAACTGGCTCTCACAAGCCAGTTAGAGCTGGCTCCAGCACACCCCTGAAAGCACTCCAAGCATGGAAGAGAGCCCATACAAAGGTAGAGACACAAGGAAAATATTATTGTGTAAGAGAAACAGTAAGTAAACCAGCCAGCTGTACTAGAACACAGGAAGAGTAGTTTATAATCACCTTGAAAAGATAGTGCCAGTCCAGATCGTGAAGGTTTTCAGTGCCAAACAAAAGAGTTACTTTGTGTTTATCCTGGAGTCTGTATGTAGCAACTTGATAAGGAGAGTCACATGGTCAGACCTGTGTTTTGGAAGTTGGGGTATTGATGTGGATACAAACAATGCCTTAAGGGTTAAGATATATTAACGTTGCTTTTCCAGGATTTTATGAAACCCCAGCTTATTCTATAACTTGAAAGGCGTCCTAAAGTCCTTTCCCCCTTATCTTGAACTTGTACCAAAAGAATTCCTTTTATGTCCCTTACCCTATGTTCCCTGTCCTTTAATTTTTAACCTGTGCCCTCATGTCCTGTCCTTAAATCCTTAAACCATAAAAAATTCCTTGTCTCTTTCATCCTATGTCATAAAATCCTTCCTTGACCTGTCTCTAATCTTCAACCCCCATAAAACCTTCTAAAACTATCTTGTAAGCAACCATCTTCCTCATGCTGCCCTTACAAAAACAAGCCCCTTGTCCCTCTGTAAGCTGCTAATTCTCTTTCCAGCTGCTGCTTTTGCATCAATAAAGCTCCCAACGGTTACAGAGAAGGTCTAAGTGAATTCTCTCACACCCGAACCAGCTCTCCCAACTCTAAACCTCAACAGTAGCCTTCCCCTTATCCTAGAGTAGAGCTAGGTCCTAGGTTTCCAAGGGCTGACAAGACAACTTGTTCTTAGGGTGATTTAGAGTATTAGGCACTGTGCAGAATGGGGCAAGCAGCCTGCCATCACCTTGCATTTGTAAATCCAGATGCTGCCCCCCCAGATCTAGAATTCAAACCCTACTCTCAATTGTTGCTTTTCATTTAATGCTAGATCACCAGTCCTTACGGGCAATTCTTCATTACTTTGACAAATAGGACAAATAGAAAATAAGGAGTAATCATAAAAATAATTTGTTTTTGGCTTGGGGATGCGCTGAGGCACACAAATATATCCATTTCCCATATTCCAGGCTCACTCTCCCCAGCCCTACCTCCACCCCTTCTATATGATCAGAGGAGACTAAATTTAGAACTAGAAGAAACTTTCCAGGTCATGTAGTCTAGCTTCCTTTTCATTTTGCAAATGCAAAAACTGAAGCTCAGAGGTTAAGGTCACATAACCAGGATTTGGACCCAGGTCCTCTGACTGTAAATTCAGCACAGTCTCCACTGCACTATTGCTTCCAGCCCAGTCCATCCTACTCAGCAGAGCCAGGTTCACCTTCCTAAAGCACCACTTTGCGCATGTCACTCCCCCATTCAAAAACCTTCATTACCTCCTCATTGTCTGCAGAATACTGCGCATGTTCTATAGTCCATCATTCAAGGCCATGCATGATTTGAGCCCAACCTAGATCTCCCACTGCAGCATTGCTACCTTTCCCTCTAATTTTGCTCTCCCCTTGGTAGCCAGGTGTTCTTAATTACCTGTTGGTCCAAATGCAGTCACAGAAATCTGGATCATCTAAAATCCTGAGCATGGTCTGTGATTGCACATATTGTGGAAAGATGAGGAAGAAGGGAACAACAGTGAAAGTGCAATCAGAAAATAGCAGTGATGGTAAAAGACGAATGTAACATTTTATTTGAATTGAAATACATTTTAAAACCACTTTCCCAGCAGATATATATGTATGTATATATATATATGTGTGTGTGTGTGTGTGTGTGTGTATACACACACATGCATACATATTTTAGGAGAGCAATTTTGCATGATTACTTTTCAGTGTAGACCTATAAGGTTTTCTCCCTTCCTAAAGAATCTCATTTCAGGAAGACATTGATTTTAAAGATTTTGAATAATTGGTTTAGCTTTAGGTTTCAATATTACAAATGGCAGGTTCTGCTAGTTTGTATACCTAAACTAGGAAGGTACCTCTGAGAACATATCCCACCAGCAACTGAAAAAGAAACTCCTTCACAACTTTGGCTACACAGTGTGATAGAACTGGGGACAGAGGACCTGTGTTCAAATCCTGCCTCTATTCCTCACCTGTATGGCTTTGGGTAAGTTGTTTGACCTCTTCTAAGTGCCATGAGCCTCATCTGTAAAATGAAAAGGTTGGACAAGATTACCTCTGAGGTCCCTCTCAGCTTCTAAACTGTGATGCTATGATCCTAAACAGGAGGTCTTCCAGCCTTCCCTGGAAAACTTCCTGTGATGGGAAAATCACTACCTCCCAAGGCAATCCGTTCTACTTTTGGACAGCTCCAGTTGTTAAGTGAGGGCAGCTAGGTGATACAGTGGGCAGACCTGGAGACAGGAAGATTCCTCTTCCTGAGTTCCTGAGTTCAAATCTGGCATCAGATACTTATTAGCTCTATGACCCTGGGCAAGTCACTTACCCCTGTTTGCCTCAGTTTTCTCATCCGTAAAATGAGTTGGAGAGGGAAAAGGCAAATCACTCCAGTATCTTTGCCAAGAAAACCCCAAATGGGGTCACAAAAGAATCAGAAATGACTCAAACAACTAAACAATTATTAAGCTGTCCCTCACATTAAGCCAAAACCCACTTCCTCGCAATTTCCCCTGAGAACAGAGACAACTTAAAAGTTTGATAGAACAGTCATTTGGAGTATACTTTCTTGTATCATCTTACTTTCTTCACTACTGCTTGGCTAACTTGAATTCTAGCATAAGATAGCAGAAACGGTATTGGAGTTGGAGTCAGAAGGCCTGGAACTGAATCTCAGTTCTGCCACTTACAGTCTGTATGACCTTGTGCAAGTCATTGTACCTCTATGGCCTCACTTTCTTCATCTGTAAAATGTGAGGATTGGATTCAGTAACCTCTAAGATCCCTTCTAGATCTAACCCTACAAATATCCTTAACATAGCCATAACCTAACATGATATTTTGAACATAGCCTATAAATACTCTTGCTTCTAGCAATAGGAGTCCTTCATGTACATATGTCTATATATTTTTAAGTTGTTGCCCAAATTATTTTCAAAAGTAGGTGACCTGGGTTCAAGAGTTGAGACTTCAATAGAAACAGGGAAGACTTAATTTGGTGGCAAAAAACCAAGGAAGCAAGCTATTTCCAGAGTTCAGCAGTATGCAAAAGAACTAGACAGTCATGGTGCAGCTAGATGGCATGATGGATAGAGCACCAGGTCTAGAATCAAGAGGACCTAAGTTCAAATCCAGCCTCAAGACACTTTTTAGCGATGTAACCCTACACAAGTCACTTAACCTCTCAGTCTCGGGTTCCTTATTTGGAATGGGCAGGATAATAATAGCACCTGGGGCTGTGGTTAGAGCACCAGACCTGTAGTAAGGAAGACTCATCTTCCAGAGTTCAAATCTGGCACCAGACACTTCCTAGCTGTGTGATCCTAGGCAAGTCACTTAACCCAGTTTACCTCAGTTTTCTCACCCGTAAAAAGAGCTGGAGAAGGAAATAACAAACCACTCCTGCATCTTTGCCAAGAAAACTCCAAATGCGGTCATGGACAGTCAGACTCAACTTAAAAAAAATGACTGAACAACAAAAATATCACCTACTTCCCAGGATTATTATGAGGATCAAATAAGATAACAATGGTAAAGCACTTAGCACAGTACCTGGCACGTAGTAAATGCTATCTAAATGTTGGTTGTTATTATTATTACTATTAATGAGTGATGCTGATTCCCAAGGCAGATGCTAACTCCCTCCTTCCTCATTTTATGTTTCCTGTTACATAGGAGTGGACACTGGCTAGAAGTTTAAGTGGATGCCTCTAGAGTCAAGAGGAAGGAAGAGGGGGAGCAGCTGGGTGGCACAATGGCTAGAGCACCAATCCTAGAGTCAGGAGGACCTGAGTTCAAATCCGGTGTCAGACCAGATACTTGACACTTCCTAGCTGTGTGACCCTGGGCAAGTCACTTAACCCCAATTGCCTCACCAAAAAAAAAGCAAAAAGAAAGAGGAAGGAAGAGGGGGAGCAGCTAGGTGGCACAATGGCTAGAGCACCAGTCCTAGAGTCAGGAGGACCTGAGTTCAAATCCGGCCTCAGCCCAGATACTTGACACTTACTAGCTGTGTGACCCTGGGCAAGTCACCTAACCCCAATTGCCTCACCAAAAAAAAGCAAAAAGAAAGAGGAAGGAAGAGGGGTGCATGTGCTTTGTGGAAATCAGCCAGGACTAAGTCCCTCTTATCTGCATCAATTGGGCAGAAGGATACAGTGCACCTTGCTGGGAACTGGGTCTAACTTGGATCTGAATCATAAAAGTAGCCCCAGTGCTCTATCCTTATTGAATGAATGAGGGAGGTTGTGGCAGCCTCAACCCAAGCAAGTTTACCAAGGATAAGGCCCACTAGCCCCACTCTGAAAGTTGTTCCAGCGGTGTGGTTTTATTTGAAGCCAAATTCTGACTCAGGGCCCAGAAGGCACCGATGTAATCCGAGCCCAACCTCTGCCCTGCTAAAACCACTGGTGCTGGCTTTCACTGGCAAGTTTGGCTCAGAGGGTATTTTTGAAAAAGCCTAATCTGTCCCAGAAGAAGCCCCTCAATTTCTCCAGAAGAAGAAGAATATTGTTCATCATTTAAGTCATGGACCATCAAACATTTGTCTAGAGAAGGGGACCTATGGTTTATGGACTCCATCCATGGATAGATCTCAGGAGGTTCATGAATCTGGATGAGAAAAAAAATTACATTATAATTTATACTATATATTTTATATATATATAATGTATATATTATAAGATTTAGCATTTCTTTCTATTTTGAATGAAAGCAATAAGTATTATTCTGCAAAGGGGCTAATAGGTTTCACCAGACTTCCAAAGGGTCTATGATTTAAAAAAAAAAAAAACTACCTCTCGTCTAAAGATATGGATAAAATGAATAACAGTATAGCTCCATTTGGTGAAAAAGTCTCAGACTCAGAGTTCCATAATCAGCTCAGTCTAGGAAGGCCAGGACTAGAAAGGACCTACACATTTCTGTAGGGGACTTGACTCTAATTGCCCTTAAAGCCAGGTGCTTTTTCTTCAGGGTTGCTAAGTGGTCCCACAGGGTCCCTTTCTCCACTGTGTCTTTAGGGTAGACTCCCGCAATCATTCTCACAGGAGCCAAAGATGCTGCTGAATCCTCCATGACATTGGAGAAATAGAGCAATGTCAAGAATCCTGTCCCAGGAGGGGTTGGCGATGCCTTAACGAGCTGATGGTCAGTGGTTTCTTTATCTGGGGCTAAGGCTGCTGCGAGATAGATGGGTGGAGCCTGAAAGGGCTGCCAAGAACTGCAGCAGCCCGAGGTTCGGTACAGAAGAAGGGCTGCCAAGTGAGGTCACAGCCTCTTCTAGGATCTCATGGAAATGACCCCTCCCTGCTACCCATCCCCATCCCCATCTTTCCCTCTTACAATCCCAGCTGAACTGTGTGTAATCCAGAGTCATTCATACATCCATCTGGTTGAATTTAGACTCTTTGTGGGACCTTTGCTCACTTATTTTTTCTGCCTATCCACTCGTATTTGTGAGTCATTGACATAGGTTTAGTCTTTAATAGTCAGCATCTCAAATTTCTATTCGTTTATAGGCACAAAACTTCCTATGCGCACTTGTTGACCTTCACTAATAACAACATCAACAAAAGTTTGCTTAATACCAGAAAATTCTGTGTTGCATGTAAACCATTTGTAGCCATAAAGTAAGGGGACTGCTCTAACTTTTTAAAGCTGTTAAGATGAAAATCGTAGTATTTTTAAGCTGGTTTGTTGTCACTCAGTCATATTCAACTCTTCATGACCTCATCTGGGGCTTTCTTGGCAAAGATACTGGAGTGGTTTGCCATTTCCTTCTCATTTCACAGATGAGGAACTGAGGCAAACAGGGTGAAGTGACTTGTCCAGGGTCACATTGCTAGTAAGTGTCTGAGGTAAGATTTGAACTCAGGAAGAAGAGTCTTCCTGATTCCAAGCCTACCGCTCTATCCATTGTGCCACCTAGCTACCCCTTTTTAAACTGGAAGGGTTATGAAAACTCATCCAGTCTAACTCCCTCAATTTATAGGTGAGAAAACTGAGGCCCCAAAATGTTAAGTGACTTGCCCAAGGTCACACAAATACTAGAGGCAATGTCAAAACAAGAGTACTGCTCTTTTGACACTCAGGCCAATGGTATATCTAGAAGTGTAATCCTAACTGGATCTGATTCTATGGAAGTAAGCCTAACAATAAGTAATGGTTGGGGGTCAAGATGGGCTGGGGTACTGCACTTTCTCCTTATCTTCTCTACTAAGGTGTCCCGGGTACATGATCTGTACTGGGGTCAGTATTTGAGGACCCTGGCCTCTACCAAAAGGGACTTTGCTCCCTTTTTTTGCACACTCTTTGACTTTTTATCTCCCACTTGGACACCCTAGAGAAACACTGCTTCAGGCTTAAATTTGGGTTAACATCTAGGGTGGGGCAGCAGATAGAGGGCTGGGTCTGCAGTCAGGAAGATGTGAGTTCAAATCCAGTCTCAAATCCTTACTAGTTGTGTAACCCTGGGCAAGTCATTCAACCCTCTTTGCCTCAGTTTCCTCATCTGTAAAATAAGCCAGAGAAGTAAATGGCAAACCACTCCGGTATCTTTACCAAGAAAATTTCAAATGGAGTCATGAAGAGTCAGACATGAGCGAACAATAGCAGCAATGTCTAGGGTCTCTCTAAAGGGCAGAATAAAAAAAGTGCAGCATATAATATGAATCATGTCTATGACAGATATTTTTTTCCTACATACAAAAGAAATGCTAAACACAAAATAATCACATGCATACATTGCCTTAAAGCAGTGTACAGAAATTTAACTTAAAACTACAATTATGCTCTTCCAAGAGGTTAATTTCAGAACAAAAAGCAATTTGTAGTACTGCTGAAGAGGCATTGTTATATTTTATCTTAGCTCTGTATTGACTCTTCCAAGTCTACGTCTGCTGGTCAGCAAAGCTAGGGACTTGGGCTCCTTCTCATGTTACTGGTTGTCTGCTCTGATGCTACTAATCAACCCCATCTGATGGACCCAAGAATTCTGACCTTCTTCACTTGAAATCTCAAGGTCACCTCCAATCCTGGACATGTCCATTACAAGTGACTGATGTTTAATCACTTTGGATCAGGCAAAGAAATGTACTCCCCCTTCTCTCCTTTGAGACTGCCACCACTCTAGTGCAGACTTTCATCACTTCATACCTTGATTACTGCAATATCCTGCTGGTGGGTTGGCCTACTTACAAGCCCTTCCCCTCTCCAATCAGCCACTAAAGTAATTTTCCTAAAGCACAGGTCCGACCATGTCACTCCTCTACTCAAATAAATTCCATGACTCCTTATCGCCTGCAGGATCAAATACAAAATCCTCTCCTTGGCATTCAAAGTTTTTCATAACCTAGCCTCCTCCTACTTTTCCAGTCTTCTTATCCCTTACTCCCCAGCATGTACTCTTCAATACAGTAACACTGGCCTCCTGGCTGTTCCATAAACAAGACACTCCATCTCTCATCTCTGGCCATTTTCTCTGGTCATGCCCCATGCCTGAAATGCTTTACCTCCTCATCTTCACCTACTGGCTTCCCCAGCTTCCTCAAGTTCCAAATAAAATCCCATCTTCTGCCATCCTCTTAGACTGTGAGCTTCTCCATTACATTGGGAGCTTCTTGGGTCCAGCAACTGTATTTTTGCCTCTTGTTTTTATTCCCAGAGCTTAGCACAGTGCTTGGCATATTGTAAGGGCTTAATAAATGTTTATTGATTGGTCTCAAAGTACCCAGGCATTGAGTTAACACACATGATCAGCCAGATGTACTCTATGTGAAAACCAAACAAGGTTGGTTAATAGAATGACAGAAATGTGGAGAGAGGGCTCTAGAGTCACCGCAAGCTCTATCTTTAAACCCTGTCCTGTTTTACATCTTTATCAATGACTTTTTAAAAATATATGATGAAAGTATAGATGGAATACTTATAAAATATGCAGAGGATCAGAAACTGAGAGGGATAGCTAATAGGCTTGATGATGGAATTAAGGTCTAAAAAGATATTGCAGGTTAAAACAATGGGTCAAAAATAATAACATGTGGTGGAGTTATGAACTGATTCTGGAGAACAATTTGGAACTGTGCCCAAAGGGCTACAAAATCGTGCATACCCAGCAATACAACTTCTAGATCTGTATACCAAAAGAGATCATAAGAATGGGAAAAGGACCCACATACACAAAAATATTTATAGCAGCTCTTCTTGTGGTGGCAAAGAATTGGAAATTTAGAGACTGCCCATCAATTGGGAAATGGCTGAACAAGTTGTGGTATATGAATGTAATGGAATACTATTGTGCTATAAGAAATGATGAGCAGGCAGACTTCAAAAAAACCTGGAAAGACTTATATGAACTGATGCTGAGTGAAATGAGCAGAACCGGAAGAACATTATACACAGTAACAGTCACATTCTGCAATGACCGACTTTGATAGACAACTCTTCTCAGCAATGCAAGGATCTAAGACAACTCCAAAAGACTCACAATGGAAAATGCTACCCACACCCAAAGAAAGAACTATGTAGTCTGAATGCAGATGGAAGTAAACTATTTGCTCTCCTTTTCTTTGTTGTTCTGTTTTGTTTCTTCTTTCTCGTGGTTCCTCCCATTAGTTCTAATTCTTCTTTACAGCATGACTAATGTGAAAATATGCTTAATATGAATTTATAAGTAGAGCCTATATTAGATTGCTTGCCATCTTAAGGGGGGAAGGATAGGAAGGGAGAGAAAATTTAAAACTCAAAATCTTACGGAAATTAATGTTGAAAACTAAAACTTAATTATTTAAAAATTTAAAAAATAATAATTACATAAAACTTACTAAGGATAAATGTAAAGTCTAGAGTTTGGGTTCCAAAAATGAAATGTACAAGTATTGAATAAGAGAGATGTACCTTGTTTTTTAATGTGAAAAAGAACTGGATTTTGCTGCACACAAAGTTAATATGATTGATCAATGTGACAAGGCAGCCGAAAGATCTAATGCAATCTGCAAATTAAAGTAACTCTCAGGTTCCACCTCACATCCATCAGATTGACAAAGATGACAAAAGAAAAAATGACAAATGTTGAAGGGGCTGCAGGAAAACATTCATGCACTCTAGATAGAGCTATGAATCAATACAACCATTCTGAAAAACAATATGGAACTATGCCCAAAAGGTCACTTAATTTTTTTCTTTTTTTTAATTCAATTTTATTTTATTTTCAGTTCCGGATTTTCTCCCTTCCTCTTCCCCCTCCCCCACCCATTGAGAAGGCAAGAAATACAAAACCCATTACATATATGAAGTCATGCAAAACAAATTTCCAAATTAGCCAAGGAGCAATGGTATTAACATTCCCTCTCCCCCTAGCACTTTGGGGGAGTACTTTTCTTTACATCTAGATCTCTGGGGAGAATGAGCTGAGACTTTATGTTGTTCTATAGAGCACTAGCCCTGCTGAGTTCATGTCCAAATGCACCATAGTTTCTGGATGAGTCTTCATCTCAGTACCTTCTTGGTTGTGTCCAGAAGGTCACTCCTCAGGGCATTGATGCTGACCTGGCTCACTACAAAATCCACCATGCACTTGACTCCCAGAACTCAAGTGTCTTGCTCTCCTGACCTTTAGAAACTCCCATTGCTCCAACTTAATCTTCTTCACCTCAAATGAAAGAACAAATGCTGGGGCAAGAAACTGAGGCCCAAGTTCACATGGACACATGTCAGCATTGGAGGAAAACAGCCTGAGACTTCTCCCTTTGGAGGGCTATCTCTCACTAGATGCTGTCAGGTAGGAAGAAATCACACCAAGAGAAGAGACCAAATCAAGGAAAGAAGGCAAACCAAGAGAAGAGGTCCAACCAAGAGAGTAGGGTAGAGGCCAGATAATGCCCTTTTTAATTCCTCCACAGCCAACTAAAAAGTTTCTTATGTGATTAGCTGAATGAACCAATTACAAAATTTCTACACATACAAATGTCTCTCCCGAGCACTTCAATAACACACCATCACAATTCTTCTGAAAGTAGGCTCTCCAGCTTCTTCCATGGGGAAATTGCATCAGCTGAGCATGCTGATGTACTCTGCCCAGGTTCATAAGGACTGTGCTTATTGGCAAGTCTCCTTTTAAATAAGGAAGAAGTGAACAATTAGAGCTGCCTAACATGTGAAATAGTAAGCTACTTGTCACTAAGGCTAAATACTTGGGAATGTTGTGAAGGAATCCCTGTTTCAATTTTGGGGTCAGACTTCATGACCTCCAAAGCATCTTCCAACTTCTGAGTCTATAATTCTAAGTCTTTATTCCCCACTCTCAGCTCCAGATTACACAGGAAATTCCATATCAGATTTCTAACAAAGTTGTTTTTATTCTCTCTGGAGAAACTAAATCACATTGAAAATCTAATTTTCCCTCCACTATCAATATCAAGTTCTTGGCAGCTTTGAACGTAACTTGAAGGTTTGTTCTATTCACTAAATATAGATTCCTGGTAATTTTCCTAAAGCTATGTATTTGGTTGTCAAAAAAATCTTAAGTATCATAGAGTTTAGGGCTGGAAGAGACCTCAGCAATCATCTGAATCTTCAAACTATTTCAGTATTTCATTATTAGTAGTAGATATTGAATAATATAGTGAGTTGTTAGTCACTACAAGGAATGGCCCAGACCCAAAGCACTACTTAGACTGAACCAATGCATGGTTCTGCTTGCTGCTATCTTAAACCTGGGGTTGGGAGGGAGGGATATTAAGGGCAGATGTTTGAAGTGATCAGTCAGTCTGTGGATGCGTTTGTTTGGGTACAATATGTTGGCAATGCAAGCCCTACCTGACCTCAGTGCAGGTAGATTAATAACATGAAATCTTTGCCTCTTTTATTGTTCATTTAGTAAACCACAGTTCTTTCATTGTGACTGTCCATACACACAGATTTTTTTAATTAAAACACACACACACACACACACACACACAAATGAATAGATCAGATGCTCTATTCCTGCTTCTCAGCCACAAATAGTTTAACCACTGGGAGTATACTCCCCTATCTCTGCCACCACCTGGTGGCAGGTATCAGGAATACATGTACAGGGTCTTAGAATTCAACCTCAGATCTTTTTAATGGCAGGGAATGTTTCCATGTTGTATTTATTTTATAATTGGCTATGGTTTTCCTGCGGAAACAAAATGCTGCTAACTGAAGTCAGTACTTATTGAAATCATCTGTAAATATTTCTCTCTGTGAATTTTAAATATCCTACACAATTTTTAAAAAATCAACCCTTTTCCAAGCTTAGCCTCTCTAAACCTCAGTTATTTTATTGGTAAAATTGGGGTGCTGATAATCTGTGCATTCCCTACTTTGAAGGTTTAGTGTGAGGAAAATACTTGGTTGACCTCAAAGCCCTATAGAAATGTGACCCACTATTATCCCTGTTGTCTCTGAAATACAGCTGCTGGTTCACCCTATAGTTTCTGCTGTGATGAAATTCCAACAACTTTCTCATAAGGTTCACCAAAACCCCGAAGCTTTTCTGATTCAACAAAGCTACTTCAGCACACTAGCATCCCCTAATGAGTATAGCTGCCATCTAGCAAATAGGCATATCTTTAGGTTGACCATTCTTAAACATAATGATCAACAAATATAGTGACTGATTTTTGTGGGACACTGGTTTTAAATGTTCATCTCTATAATACTGAGTGAGTTTTGGTTGCTAAGCAAGGTTTTAGCATTTCTGCTTTTGAGTACTGCTGTGTCCTCCCATCTAAGGATAGTACAACATGTTTGGGAAAGATGTCTTGGAAGACACCAATAATTTCAAGTGATGGGAAAAGTGCAAAGAGTAAAAGACTCACCCTGGATGTGATGTTAGAAGTGTGAAGTCAGACTGAGACAGTGAAAAATGCAGGCAAATTTAGAGGTTACTTGTTCTGTAGTGGGAACAAGATATGAGGACAAGTGGTGCCTGTGATGTTCTACAGAAGTTTCTGAAATGGTACTATGTAAGCACAACTAAGATTTTTATTTTGTGGCACTTTGAGAATCTGCATAGCAGATTGGGTAGAGTGCTATGACCTCAGGCAAATCACCTAACCTCTTAGGGATATAATTGTGCTCTGCCCCCCAACCTGTTGTCTCCTACTGGATGACTTGCTCTGCATCCATTGCTGATAGGTGAAGGGGACGGAAGACAGATCTTCTCCCTGAGCATATTCTGAAAGAAGCATGAAGGAAAAAGCTAAAAGCAACTCCCTTTTAGAAGCTGGGTTCTTCCTCTGTAGCTGGCTTTTTTTCTTAAGGGCCAGGAATCACATTATAACCAAACCCTGTTGTAACATCAGAAACTGCTCCATAAAGTTGTTAGTCCAAACCCTTGGGACAAAAATCCTCTCGCTCTCTGATTGGTGGAGAGCTGAGGCAGTCATTGTGGGTCTTTAATAATGAACCAATTAGAAATGCATTGCTGAGCAGGCCCAGGATAACATCAATGAATCATAACATCTAACTGCCTATTTTCTATGTCCTCTCTTTATCTTCCTTTCTGCCCTGAAAGCCCTTTCCCCTATAGGCTGGGGAGCAGGCAGGATGGCAAATCCTGAGAATCATTGCCTTCTTTCCCCGGGAGCTAAGTGATGGGAGCTCGAGTGTAGGGAAGAGAGCGGTAGAAGGAGGGTCCACCATGAAGGTAAAAATAAGAGCAGGCTGTGAGAGATCTACTGAAGAGAGAGGCAGGGTGTTTCATGTGTGAAAAATGCCTTTCCTTCACCTCCCTCCCCAGCCCAGCAACTGAGAAACTATCTCCCTAACAGAGGCACAGGAATAAAGGAGTTACAGGAAGGAAGGAGCCTGGATTGCCACTGTAAAAAATGTTAATAGTCTCAGGTCTCCATGAGAACTTTTTTTTACTCTTTCTGCTCTGAATTTTAAGTACTCAGAATCATGTCTGGGATTTATAACGTTGTTTCTATAGAACTAAATACCTTGTTCCCAATCTTTGTTTCATAGTGTTCTCCAATTAACCACATTAGGTGAGACGTGCCTACACAGCAAATTATTGTATGATTGTGAATATGTTGACTCTCCTTGTCAATGTTTCATCTCAAGGTTTCCATGTTTCCCTTAAATCTATGATTTATAAAACTTCACAATTTTCTTAAGGGTGATTTCACTTTATCCAGAAGCCAACTTGTTTTCCCTGAAGTAAACATCTCTGATTGTATAATGATAATGGCAGTCAATGAAAAAAAAAATAGCATTCACTTAACAGATGTTTCCTTTACAGCAAATTGCTGGAATACATCTGTTCTCTTGAGCAAGGGGATTCCTCTAATCTCATAAGTCATGATCCATCCCCTAGGTCCATAAATGAGAAGGCATATATTTCTTTATAATTTGAGGAGACCAGTTATAGTGTTTCTTATTTGTGATTTTATTATCTTTCCCCTAGCAATTCAATAGAACACAATTCCTAATAGTGTTTGAATCATTGGAGTTGACAATTATAGGAAAGTCACTTTCTACAAACCAGACCAACATCTCATGAAGTGAGACTGTCCATACAGACAGAGGTTATATCTTGCCACCCCTCAATAAAGGAGGAAGGGAGGTGTTTGACCATGGCTTTGGCTTTTTAAAAAAAGCATTGGTTGACTTGGCCTCTTCCTTGCTTTTGAAGATTTCTAAGGGAAAAGTACCCACATGTGCTTCTATACTCACTGTTGTATAGTGGAAAGAACACTGGCTTTGGAGTTAGGAGACCTGAGTCAAAGACTGCACTGGAAATTTCTCCTGCTTCCAGTTTATTGTATTTTCTGTCAATGAATTGTGGGTAGAGTTGCATGCTTTAGGGCATGCAATCATTAACAGATGCCCCTCTACATGTCAAATTTAAAGTCTTCCTTGGCACCTCAGTCCAACATTATGGATAGAAGTGACATGCCTAGGTGTACTTCAATAATCAAAGATATACTTCCCTAAACTTACAAGCAAACCTGAGCAAGGGTAGGGAGAAGAATACGAGACTGGAAGTCAGGAGACTTGGGTTCTAGTTCTGATTGGCCACTAACTTGCCACATAAGCAAAGGTAAGGGTAAGTTACTTCTTTTTGAGTTTCTATCTCTTCATATATGTACACACATATGTGTGTATGTATGTACACACATAAACATATATTACACTCACACATATATGGCAAAGTCTTTCTGATTTTTAAGTGCAGCATTTTCTCTACTATGCCAAGCTACTGCTGCATATCATTATTATTATTTTGAATTAAATACAATTATTGTAACCCATTTGAAGTGGCGATGATACACACACATACACACACACACACAGAACATTAGATTAGACTTTTATTGTGCTGGCATTTTTTGTCTCAAAACATTTTTGTAGATCATGTTGTGCCTACACCCTGGACTTTTGGTGGCCTGGTGATGCCTATGAGAAATGCCTTTCCCTCTGCAGTATTGGCCCTCAGAGCCACTCTCAGCTGTGTTACCTGGGTAGCTGAGGAAGCTCAATCACTGCTTATCTAGGTGTTTATACCTTGAATAAAGCTTGTACATCCGCCTTTCTGTGTTCCCCTATCACCCATCTCTATGTCAGCCTGGAATAGTAGAAAGAGTACTAGATTAAGAGTCAAAAGACCCACTTGCTCTCTTTGTGACCTTGGGAAAGTAAATGACTTACCCTTTCTGAGCCTCAGATTCCCCCTTTAGGGAGATCCCTCTAGGGACCATAACTTAAAGTCTTAGAGAACTGGTGGAGGTTCAGAGAAGTTGAGTGACTTGCCCATGGTTGTACTTCTAGTAAGTATCAAACCAAGTCTTTCTGATTTTAAGCCTAGCACTCTCTCCACTATGCTGTGTGACTGCTATGCTAAACCATAGAGCACAATGCATATCATGTTTATTATTTTGAAATAAATCCAGCTATTGTAAACCTATTTGGAGAAAGTTGAAATGATGAGATTGTCTCTTTTATTTGGAAAATCCCCTTTGATATGATTAGCACCCCCAACCAACTTTCAATTAGAGATATCGTCAGGTACTATTTGACTTATAATTGGGGATGAAGGGGTTGGGGGTGTGAAACAGAGAAGCAACAGGTTTGACGTGTCCCTTTGAGCTAAGGGGCCAGTTGCCTGCCATATTTCTTCTCTTCTTTGTTGATGCTGAGTTTTGTTTTTTGGTTTTTGTTTTTTAACATTAGCAGTTTCTTGCTACATGGAAAGTTTGAGAGGCATACCTCAGGGTTTAAGAGAAACTCAACAAACACCACTAGCACTATGGAGAGATGACAAATAGGCCACTTTGGGCTATGATTTTATAAGCTTTTCTGGCAACATATTCAGAAAACAGTAGAAGCAAAAGCAACAAAATATTAACTTTTGCAATTACTTCATAAACCAATAAACTGTGCAAACATTTTACTAAAGATTTGTATTCATAATTACTTATTCTTTGGCTGGAAATGCAGTTGTTTTTGAAAGCATGTTTTTAGCTTAGAATGCAAAAGTAAAATTGATTCTACCTAATCATAGAACATAAATTTCAGGAGGGCAAGAGCTAGTTTTGTGTATGTCTTTATATCAGCAGAGCCCAGCATAGTGGCCTGCGTATGCTTCAATACCTAATTGGATCTGAGATCTACTGGGGTCACTGACCATTTTGATCCTTTAAAGATGGTGGTGTTCCAAGGTTCATAACCTAGAGCAGGGGTGAGGAAGCTGCAGCCTCAAGGTAACATGTGGCCCTCTAGGTCCTCAAGGACAGCCCTTTGACTGAATCTAAACTTCACAGAATCTTTAATAAAAGGATTTGTTCTGTAGAACTTGGATTCAGTCAAAAGGCTGCACCCGAGGACTTAGAAGGCCACATGTGGCCTCAAGACCACAGGTTTCTCCCCCACCCCCACCCCCGACCTGGAGCTTTGATGGGAGAACATTTTGATTGGTATTTGTCTAAGGAAGAAGTTTTGGATCATTAAAAGAACTCTGAAGCTGCCCAAATACAATCCAGCTACTTGTATTCCTCTTGATCAATAATAGGCCTAATTAATTGTCCATCTATAGTGCCTATCCTAGATGTATGTGATACAGTGGATAGAATATTGGTTTTGCAGTCAAGAAGACCTGAGTTTGAATCCTACCTCAGACACTTGACTAACTGCATGACCCTGGGCAACTTTCTTAACCTTTTCTTGCCTGAGTTTGCTCGTCTACAAAATGCCTTCTTCTCAGGGTTGTTGTTGAGAATCAAATAATATAACATATGTAAAGTCAAACCATTTACTATAGACCATTTACTGCTATGTAAATACTAGCTATTATTAAAAAGAAAGGACTCTTACTATCCGAACTATATACCCTAAAGAAATCCATCCTAGAAACAATATAATCCTGAAAGTTTCAAGGAACTCCTTTACAAGGGGAGGTCTTAATCTGGGGGTCTGTGAAAGCATGTTTTTTAGCTTAGAATGACGAACGTTAAATTGATTCTACCTAATCATTTTTTTTAATATCTTAGTAACTGTATTTCAATATAATTGGTTTCCTTTGTCACATGGTGTATTTTATTTTATGCATTAAAATGCATTATTCTGAGAAGGGGTCCCTAGGCTTCACCAAACTTCCAAAAAGGAGATCCATCATACACACACACACACACACACACACACACACACACATGAAAAATCCCTGGTTTATGAGTAACTCTGAAAGGAGATGATACCAAAAAACTGAAAAATAGAATCATAGAAAATGGGGAGGGTGAGGGGAGAAAGGACCACTGTTAGTCACCTCTGAATTTATTTTGCATATATCCTGAATTTACTCAGCTGAACTATCTTTTATGTATCAGTTCCTCCAATTAGAGTGTGACTTTTTGAGAGCAGGTACTATCTTGATTTTTCTATTTGTATGCCCAGCTTTCATTCATTCATATGTAACAGTGAGAAGAAACCCCTAGACCAAAGGGGCAGAGCTTCCCAGATCAGTTTGGAGGAGTTGTTCACCTGGAAAGCTGGTGTTGGAGAACCTATAGCTTAAGGCATATTTACAGGTGCATATTATTCACAATTCATTAGTATAGTCACCAACTGCATCCATTCGTACAAACCTACATAGGGCATGGCCTGGATATTATAATGTATCATAGAGGAACATTCCCATGGGGATTTCTCCTTGGGAGAACTACATAAGCCATCACTGGAAATTTGCTATGGGATACTTGTGCCTATCATACACTTATGTAGTTCTAAACTTCCAAGCAAATCTAAATGGGTTCTACCCCCAAATCACTGTATTTATTTTACATAGATGCAATAGTTAATCATCTGTGGACATATTGCCTCATTAAAATGTAAACTTCTTCAAGGCAGTGCAAGGGTTGTTGGGAATTTTCCTCCCTGCAGAGGAGTAAGTATACCAGCACACCAGACCTATGCTCAATGTGTGCCTATACTTTCATAATGCATTTGCACGTACTCAATCTCATGCACACACTCATTCTCATACATAATAATAATTCATTTATATTTAACTTTAAAGTTTACAAAGAGTTTTCTCCATGACCGCTGTATGAAACAGATAGTACAAGTTACAAAACTTTTTGTTCTCATTTTATAGGTGAGAAAACTCAGGCTCTGAGAGGTTGTGACTTGCCTATGGTCACATAAGTATAATGTGAGGTCAAATGCTACCCAAGGTCTCCTGATTCTCAAGTTTAATACACTTTCCATTGTGTCCTACTACTTCTCTCTAATTGATGCTTTTTTTTACATTCCATTCATTTCTGAATTTATTCTTCCCTCCTTTTCTACCCAGGGAGCCATCCATTATAATGGATTTTAAAAGAAATAGAAAAACAGCAGTTCAGCAAACCCAGCTAACACATCAGCTGTGTCTGATATGCAATGCTTATATGCTTTAGTCGTCGAATATATTGTTTTCCTGCTTGCTCTTGCTTTAGTCTACCTCATTTATATGATGGATTTTTCATATTCACCATTTCTTATTGTGCAGTAATATTCCATTAATTACATTCATGTACCACAATTCATTTATTCATTCCTCAAACAATAGGAACCTACTTTGTTTCCAGTTTTTTCCTACCACCAAAAAAAATCTTGCTACTAATATTTAGACACAGATATGGATATATGCCCTTTATTCCTATATACCTAGAAGTTGTCAAGGGGCATGGACATTTTAGTCAATTTTTTAGTAAAATTCAAAATCACTTTCCAGAAAGGTTGAACCACTTCACAGCTCCACCAACGGTGAATTAGTTACATTACAAACCCTCTAACATCAACTATTTTTTATTTCTGCCATCCTTGACAATTTGTTAGATGTAAGGTAAAGACTCAGAGTTGTATTGACATGTATTTCTCTGATTATTAGTGATTAACTGCTTCTTCCTATTATTAGCCACCTAACCCAGGGGTAGGGAATTTACAGCCTCGATGCTGCATGTGGCCCTCTAAGTCCTCAAGTGTGGCCCCTTGACTGAATTCAAATCCTCTTAATAAAAGAATTTGTTCTATAAAACTTGGACTCAGTCAAAAGGCTGCATCCAAGGACCTAGAGGGCCACATGTGGCCTTGAGGTTACAGGTTCCCCACCTCTGACCTAACCAATGGGAAATAGGTTTGAATCATATATTTATGTTAATTCCCTATGTACCTTATAAACCTTATAAGTGATATCAAAACTTTATAAGTGATATTTAATTAAATATTTTTTTCTTAGTTGATAGTTTCCCTTCTTAGCAATACATGATTTTGCTCATGAAAAAGCTTTTCAATTTCATATAATCAAAATTATCTATTTTATCTTTCATCACATCCTCAGTTCCTTATTTGGTTAAGAATTCTCCTGCTTATACCACTACTAGGTTTGTATCCCAAAGAGATTTAAAAAAAGGAAAAGGACCTATATGTATACAAATATTTATAGCAACTCTTTCAGTGGTGGCAAAGAACTGGAAATTGCAAGGATGCCCATCAGTGGGGGAATGGCTGAGCAAGTTGCAGCATATGATGATGATGAAATATTAAGGTACTATAAGAAATAACAAGCAGGATGCTCTCAGAAAAACCTGGAAAGACTTATATGAACTGATGCAAAGTGAAATGAGCAGAACCAAGAAACATTGTACACAGTAACATCAATATTGTACAATGATCAACTGTGAATGGCTTAGCTATTCTCAGCAATACAATGATCCAAGACAATTCCAAAGGACCCATGATAAAAAATGCTATGCACCTCCAGAGAGAAAACTTGTGGAGTCTGGATGCAGACCAAAAAAAATTTTTTTAAACTTTCTTTATTTTTGTTGTTGTTTTGGTCTGTGTTTTCTTTCACAACTTGACTAACATGAAAATATGTTTTGAATGACTACACATGTATAACCTATATCAAGTTGCTTGTCTTCTCATTGAGGGGGTAAGGAAAGAGAAGGAGTCCAAGAATTTGGAGCTCAAAATTTTTTAAAAAAACAAATGTTTAAAAAATTTTAAACTAGCAATTACAGCACAATTACCAATACACACTGGTAGAAGGAATTTCCTCCCTGGAAGTTCCCAATACTAATGAAATTCCAGTTCAAGTTTTTAAAAAATTAAAATATGCTAGCCATAGTTGTGAAAAATGCTATTTTACTTTTGTGTTTTTCCCCTTATACCTTCTTGAATGTGTATGTATGCATATATACATATATAGGTATAGATAAATAGAGATAGATATGCATGTGTGTATATATGCCCACATGCTTGCAAACATCCACACATATCTACACTGTATTTAAGACAATGAAAATGTTCTGTGCCATTTTTTGACCCAGAATTTTACTCTATATAGAAATGCTTTCCCCTTCTCCATCTCAAATTGTTTCATAAGTGATTGTATCTATTAGGATCATAGATTTCAAGTTGGAAGGAGATTTGGAGGCCATCTAATCTAACTCTCTCATTTTACAGAAGACAAAACTGAGGTAAAGTGATTTGCCCAAAATCAAACAGGTAGGATTCAAACCCAGGTCCTCTGAACCCAAATGTAATTTTCTTTCTATTATACCACATCCTGTGGCCTAACAAAATTATATATCCCCTTATATGAGGACCCAAATTTCTACTTCAATATCTGCATACACACTCATTAAAATGCCAACATGCATGTACTCCTCCTCATACACATATTCACACTGATAAACATGCCCTCACAAAAATACACTAATAATACATGTATATTAGACATTATGTCTGATGGTGGACCTTTCCCTTTGAGATCAAGATTTTGGATTTGAAGCTCAATAAATCTAGACTCTTCCTTCTAGAGAATACCCAGAGAAATGTTAGTGGAACCAAGTATATCACTTTCAATAAAGAGACAGATGGCTTTGCCTCCTACTTTACAGAGAAGATAGAGGCCATCTGGCAGGAGATTCCTGATCTACCCTCTTCACTTCAGTGTTTTTATCCTTTCCCCCAGTCAGCAGAGGAAAATTCCCACTTTGTGAGATATTAATTCCTGAAGCTGATTCCTATCTCCAAGTCAAAAAGACCTTGCCCTCTTGTCATTCCTTATTTCTACAGTGTAAGTTCTTTCTCTCTTTTTCTATTGGGTTCTTCCTCTCCTTCAAGCTCACTACATCCCCCCTTTGGAAATACTCATGATTCTTTCTTTACCTATTTCCCTATTTCCTTTCCTTCCACAGCCAAACTTCTCAAACAAATGACATCTATCTACCTCCATCTTCATTTACTCATCAGCCATTTCTCCTTTACTGCCATATATTATAGCTTCCATCTTAATCCCTTTACTAAAACTTCTCTCTTGAGTTATAATGAATCCTATTTAGAAGACTCAGCAGGGGTCCGAGCCTTGATATAATCAGTAAAATGTCATGCACAAACTGGAACATCTGGCAGACTTCACCACCTGGAGAGAATCTCTCTTCCATTTGAACTCTGTACTAAACATCCTCCATGACAGTGGAAAACACCTTTGCATATATACATCTTTATTTTATGCTTCAATTAATATTAATCATCATAGGGTCTTCAAACAAAATTTTCTTTGTTAACTCTTCCAGGAAATCCTTTGAGCTATTGATATCAGCATGGGCAACACCTTGATAGAGGCAACATTTTGTTTTGCTGAATCAAATGGTCTTTTATGGTCAACCAAAATTAAGCTTAGAGTATTCCTGTGCTCTCTGCACCTTTCAACTGTGTAGTGAAAAGCATGTCGTTTGCAAAAGCCTATTCCCTTCTCATACCTTTATCATGTGTGCCCTTAGTGCATATATAGGTTATTCCTGTAAAATATTTGTGAACTGCAGATGAGAAAGTAAGCAAATGAGTCTGTAGTTCCTGATACTTTCTTAGAGTTTGAGGGACGAACAGTAGAGTCTAGAAGTTTTTCCACACTTTTGGTGATCTCTCTTTCAAATACCATAAAAATCAATTCTTTAGTGACTTCAAAATTGTTTTGCTACAAATTTCTCTGAGTATACTCAACCTAGTCCAGCTGCTCTTCCTATTTTTATTTTCTTCAATACCAGTGGCATTTCCTCATGCAGCACATTTTCAATTGTGATGTTAGAGTACGGATATGATGGCACTACTACCCTTGGTGAAAAGAATTTATTATCAAAATCTTAACAGATCTTTTCCATTTTTCACCTGCTTGAGTTTCTTTTTTGGATGAGGCATTCAGGGTACGTGATTTGCCCAGGGTCACACAACTAGTAAGTGTCAAGTGTCTTAGACCAGATTCGAAATCAGGTCCTCCTGACTCCAGGGCCCGTGCTCTATCCACTGTGCCTTTAGTTGTCCCCTCCCTTTCCAGTTTTACCCTTAAATGTACTCTCATGTTATTTAGTTATTTTCTACTTGTTAAAATATAACTATGGCCCGTATAAGCTAGTCTAGGGGATCTTTGTTCCAACTCTTATTTTCTCTGGTGATTAGAGTTCCTGAGTAAGGCAGAGTTGGGGTGAATGGCACAAAACAACACTAGGATGGGTTTGAATGTTTTATTGATACTCATGGTCAAATACAGCTTAAGACAGGATGGATAGATGTCATCAGGGATAAAGTTATATATGACATCTCTTTCCCCTACCATCCCAATGAAGAGCAACATGCTGGGTGGCAACCTGGATAAATAATGGTATATACTCTGAAGGCACAGAGCCATTGGGGGTCTCAGTTTACATAGAATTTTTAGTCTGCCAGTAGTGGCACTCTTCACCTCACCAGTGGGACAATGGGGTCAGGACCTGTGGACCACTAGTAAAAAGAGAATTCCTAAAAATCTACTAGGGGGATCTCCACAGGACGAAGGAAGTAGAATTAAAACTATATTGTATCAGCAAGTTTGCTGAAGAGCAATTTAAACTTCACTTTCAGAATCGTGAAATGAAAGATAATCCTAGGAGAATGGGCCAAGAGAATCCTCTGGTTACTTACCTTCCAGTTCTAAATTCTGTAATTTTATATTCTGAGGTCCTGTATAAGCTTAGACATTCTGTTTTTGTTTTAATTGTTGTTCTGAGTTCTTCTCCAGTTCTTGCTTTCTATTCTAACAGGAACTGAGCCTGTTTACAAATTCAATGCAACAAACACTTATTAAGAGAACCCTGACCAAAATGGGAGTTAATTGTTGCCATGTGGTGTAACTGATTAGATCTCAAGAGAATAGGGTGATAGGGAGGGGACAGCAAGATCACTCCCTAAACCAGTCCCCAAGAGAGGAGATAGATAGGAGTAAGGAGGATTCAGTTCTGCCCAGCAGAGAATGAGGAGAAAAGAATCTAGTACTAGCGGACCGCTCTACACTTCACAGAGACACCCAGAGGTGTTAGAAATGGTTTGCAAGACACAGCATTAAGAACTGAGGGCTATAACGGCCAAAAAAAAAATTATACAGTCTTACCCTAGAGTTCAGGTTCTTCAAAAGATTGTGTGCTTGTCTGTGTGGAACTTGTGGGTTTCTCCCTTCATAAAGGATAATAATGGTGGACAAGTAGAGGTCTCTCCTCATCCCCTGAAGATACAGTAGTCAGCTGGCAGACTGGAGAGAAGGCAGGTTTTCCTACAGGATAAAGTCCAAACTACACATCCTGGCTTTCAAAGGAATCCACTACACTCACTCGGGGTCCCAGCCAGGTAACTTCGCTTACAGGATTTGCTACCAGCTTAGCGGCTGTGTCTTTAGGTACAAAGGCTGGCACAAGTAACTAGGTGATTAGCAGCCACAGAATTATAACAAAGACCCAAGAGAGGAAAAATCATGCCTGGTATTCTTCCTGGGAGTCAAATAGTCTGATAGTGCATATTTTAAAGGAGGCAATGTGATTATCCATAAGCTAAGGAGTTAAGAGACATCATTTTCAATTCAATCACCATGTGTTAAGCAGCTACTATTTGTGTTGAGGATGAAAAAAAATTATATCAATCCTATCACCAGGAAACTAGCAATTTAATAGAGAGCTTTGGTTTTGCTAGACCAGAAGCTCTGCTATTTATTAGTGCTTTAACCTTAGGCAAATTACTTGCCAAACCTCTCAGATCTTCAGTTTCCTGGTGTTTTGATTTTTGTCTTGCCCGTGGACTTCAATGACTCTAGAGGAGAAAGTAAGGCTGATGACTCTGCTGCAGTTCTGCCTCACTTAAATCCAATTCACCAGCAAGTCAAGACATCACTTTTGTGATGTCATTGGTCCTCTTTGAGAACAAAGGATGAAAAACAACAATGTGAAATATGAATAAAAATGCCCACTTGTTATTGTATCAAATTAGATAAAAGGCCTGAAAGTTCTTTATAAACTGTTAAGTAAAATAAAAATATGAAATATTATTATAATTAATCTTACAATTTGTTTTTGTTATCTCTCCCTTACATTTTAATTCTAAAATTAAAGGGTTAGGGTGAGATGACATGAAATTATTCAGACATCTGGATCCTGGCCCCTCACCAAATCATGACTATTTTAATTGAACCCCATATTCTTAAAAAAGTATTATTTCCCAAAGAACAGGAAGCATAGAAGATGTCCATCAACGGAAGAATGGCCAAACAAATCACAGTACATGAATGTTAGGGTATATTACTAAGCCAAGAAAAAAAAGCCTGAAAAAAAAATGAAGATTTCAGAAAAACCTGGGAAGACCTATATGAACTGATTCAAAGTCAAGTGAGCAGAACCAGAAGAACATCACTACACAGAAACAGCAATATTGTAAGGATGATCAACTGTGAAAGACTTAGCTAACCTGATCAAGACAATAATCTAAGACAATTCCAAAGGACCCATGTTGAAAGATGCTATCCACCACCAGAGAGCGAACTAATGAACTCTAAGTACAGATTGAAACATATTTTTTTACTTCATTTTTCTTGGAGTTTTTGTATATTTTCTTTTGCAACATGGCTAATATGGAAGTATGTTTTGCATGATTCACATGTATAATTGAGATCATATTGCTGGTCTTCTCAAGGGGTGGAAGAAGAACAGAAGGGAGAAAATTTAAAACTCAAAATTTTTAAGAGTGAATGTTTAAAAATTTTTACGTGTAATTGGAAAATACTTAACAAAAAAATAAAAATATATATTTCTAAAAATTCAGAAAAGCACCAGGAAACTTCTATGAACTGAGTAAGGTAATCAGAACCAGGAAAACAAAATACACAATGACTATGACAATGTAAATGGAAGAATAAAAAGTAAGAGAGAAAAGAAAAGAAAAAGATTAAATGCTGAGTAATCATAGGGACAAAACTTGTCCCCACAAAAGAGATGAGAAAAGTATCTTGTTCCCTTTTTTTTTCAGAAGTGGGAGGTTATGTGTGTGGAACACTAGATATGCCATCAAATTCTATTAATATATTGGTTAGTTTTTTCTAAACTGTTTCTTTTTTTCTCTCTTTTATTGTTTGTTACCAAAAAAATTGCTTGCTAAGAAAAGGAGAGAGAAGGATGAATTTAAAAATAAAAGTGAAGTAAAAATAAAAGATAGAAAGAAAATTTTAAAAAAAGAAAAGTACAATTTCTAGGGAAAGACTAAGAAAGTGAAGATTTCAATAGGTATTTGTGTATATGTGAGAAAGAAACAAAGGAGAATCAGTCATTCAGTCAACAAACATTTATTAAGTGTTTACTAGTGGGAGGCACTGTGCTAAGCACTTTGGTTACAAATAGAAGCAGAGGACAGTCCCTGTGCTCTAAGATATTATGATTCTTAATGGGAGAAGATGAAGTTGAATTGTGGCAGGGTCAGCAAAGAGGGACTATGAGAAGGATGCAGAAGTGAAGGGTCTTTAGGATACTGTAGCATGTGGCTGAAAGCAGCTTCCAAGGTGAGAAATACATTTGGTCCAAGAAAAAAAAAAAGGAACAGGGTGGAGCTTCAGGATTGGAAATATACTAGGGGGTCTGGGGAAGGAAGACAAAGCCTACTCTCTCTCCCCTCCTTGTACCTCAGACATTCATTTATCCATTCAACAAACAAGTATGGAGCCCCTGTTGTGTATTGATAACTATACTAGTGACTGGGGGAAATACAGTCTCCAATGAAGGAAAAAAAAAGTCTATTTTTACATAGAGCCTTAATATTTACAAAGTACTTTGTCCTGGTTCCTTCTATGAAGACTTCTATTTGGGAAAAAAAAGTGAATTTTCTTCAAATCATAGTAACATGATAATAATAAATAACAAAAAGAAGGAAAAGGGGGTAAAAAGAATTAAGTTCTGGGCAATGGGAAGGAAATCGTGAGGCAGGCTGAATCCTCAGACTTACTCTCTATAGGGCAATCTCTTCTTTTAGGAGACCTTCAGCTCTTCCTTTCTCATCCTCCCCCTCATTTATAATCTGGATATGAAAGTTAACTCTAGCTGCCTCCTGAGATCCTGGAGTTCCCCAGTCAATGAGCTCCCTTCCCTCCACCTTTGATCTAATCACTGGGTTAGCATTAGAGATGAGTTAAAGTTAAAGTCAAGTTGTCACTAAACAAAGGGTAAGGAGAACCCAACAAAACCAGGGAAAGACTCAAAGAAAACAGCTGTGCAGAGTTAGGTTGTACAGTTAGTGTTCCAAAGGCTAACCATAAGATTTCCCCTAATTAGCCTTAGTCATTTTCTCTCTCCCCTGAGTATTTCTTTTCTTCCCCTGCCATTTAAAAACTTGGCAAAGCATGTTTTAAACTCCCCTCTTCCCTCTTTTAACCCCCGTCTCCCTGCACCCCCATCAACCTCTTTACCACTGGAAAAACTGTGTGTGAAATGATTTTACGTATATTATTCTGTTTTATCCTCAAAGGATACTATGAGGTAAGCAAGGCATATACTATTATCCTAATTTTGCCTATGAAAAAACAGGGCCCAGAGAGGCCACTAATTTGTCTAAGGTCACATAGCTAGTAGAGACTAGTACCAAGGACTTTGGGAATTTACATAGCACTTTAAGTTTGCAAAACATTATGTATGTATGTATGTGTGTGAATATTAATTTATTTAATCTCAGCAACATTCTGTGAAGTAGAAGCTATTATTTTCCCTATTTTACATATGGGGAAGGTGAGGTTAAATGATTTACCCAGGGTCTCATAACTATTATGTATCTGAGGCAGGATTTGAACTCAGGCCTTCGTGACTTCTGGTCCAGTGCTGTCAGGCAGCTAAGTAGCACAGTGGACAGAGCACTGGGCTTGGAGACAGGAAGATTTAAATTCAAATCTGACCTCAGCTATATGATCCTGGGCAAGTCTGCTTCAGTTTGCCCATCTGTAAAATGGGGGTAATAATAGCACCTACCTCCCATGATGGTCCTGAAGATAAAATGAGATATTTGGGAAGCATTTTCTAAACCTTAAAGCACTATATAAACGCAAGCTAGCTAGTAGTAGTACCTTTATTGGATGGAACCCACCACAACTGTAAGTCCCAAGATTGCAATGCCTTATTCGTTGTTAAATCCCTTAATCTTCACTACTTAGCTACTTTTAGGTCAAAGGACTTTCCTATAGACTCCAGTAGGTAGAAAACTAAGTCTAGTCTCAATTTAGGACCAAATCCCTGTAGGAAAGCTATTTATTCAGATGTGGAATTATGAAGTGGAATAGAAATAAACTGTTAACTCACATGGGGAATTTATGTAGTAGAATATCAATAGATTGTAAGCTCCTGGAGGGCAAGGCCTGTCCTGCTTTTGTATTTATGTCCCCAGTGCCCTAGTATACAGTAGGCACTTAATGATGATTGATTTGTTGGTACAAGAAATGTTTTTCTTAAATTTCTCTCAAAATCTAAGGAGAAAAACACAACTAAATACTATACTTTCTCTGTAAACACTTTTAGTTTTTTATTTTTGAAAAATCTATGTTTTATAAAGATGTACATTTTTCTGGATTATCAAAAAAATCTATTCCTTATAAAAACTTTCGCATTTTCTGGGTTGTCATTTTCTTCTCTGTGAAGGACATCCTCTGATAACTTACATAAATGAATGCCGTCACTACTTCTCTACAAAGGGAATAAATTGTCATAGACAATAATTAAGCAATTATGCAAAACAAGACCTACTCACTATTCCAAAGGAAGAGAGTAATATATTGTGCTACTCTATGTCAATTATAATGAAGAAAAACACTTTTTTCAAGTTGTACATGGAAATTGACACATTAATCATCTTGTATATTCTAGTAGTTTCCCAGGGAGATGGTGCGCTCCATCAGCTTTCCTCTCATTGGTTACCAGTCTCTATTTCCCAACTCTCTCTTTTGCTGACAGGTAAGAAATGATCTCACTGGTGTCCTGTACGGTGAAGGTATTGAAATTTCAGACACAGCAAGCTTCTCGAATGATCCCTGCAATAGTGTGAAAAAACTTAAGGTATGTGAAGCTGCTTTACCTCTGACTAAACAGATAATCATGATTTCTATGAATCACATTCATAATCAGTCAGGTGATTGTGATCAAAATTATATTTTCTTTAATTTCACCACAGAATAAATTATAGATTTATTTATCTAGATCATGATAGTGATGATGACGATATTTACATTTGAATAATGCTTTGTGGTATATAAAGTGCTTTTACATGTATCATTCTATTTGACCCTTACAAGGACACCATGGGGTAGGCAGAGCAAGTTTTATCATCCTTATTTTACAGATGGAGCAAGCCCAGAAAAGTAAAGTAATTTATCCAAGGTCACATAGTTAGCAGACAGTAGTTCTCAGGTCTTCTGATTCCTAATAATAGTAGGTCATGTTTCTATAACACTTAAAGCTTCACAAAGTACTTTCTAAAAAACATTCCTGCAAAGTTGGTAGTGTGAGTAGTGTTATCTGCTTGTTATCTATTGTATAGATACCTATACAATATCTATACACAATATAGTATATCTATATACTGTATATCTATATAGATGTATATCTAGATGTATATAGATGTATATCTATATACAATATATAATAATACAATACAATGTTATCTATTGTATAGATACCTATTGTATAGATGTCTAATAGTTATCTATTGTATAGATAAGGAAATTTAGTGTCAAAGAAAAGGGACTTCTCCCCCCCCACCACCAATCCATTGATTGGAAGTGTTAGAGCTGCGATTCAAACCCAGATCTCCTAAATTTAAGTCCCACACCAGTGTTGTCAAATAGAAACAGATTCCTGAGGGCTTCATATTGACCTAAAAAAGAAAAAAAATAACATTAACTATGTTGTATTTTCATTTTCTTATTGTATTTCTATTTTTTATTTTGTTAAACATTGTTAAACATTTGTTATACATTTCCCAATTACATTTTAATCTGGTTCTGGCCCCAATGGGGAGTTTTGCTGGCTGTGAGTCTGACACTCCACACTTTCTGTATTCTGAGTGACCATTCCATTCTGTCAATCAATCTATCTATCAATAAACATTTATTAAGCACCTATTATGTGCCAGGCACTGATAAGTGCTGAGGATACAAAAAAGAGGTAAAAGACTGTCCCTGCACTCAAAGGAGCTTGCAATCTAATATGGGAAACAACATGCAAACAAATATATACAAAGCAAACAGGCACTAGAATTAAGAAGGGTAGGGGAAGGTTTCCTGTAAAAGGTGAGATTTTAGTTGGAAGCCAGGTAGGTCAGTAGTTGGAGCAGGGAGGGAGAGCTTCCCAGGCATGGGGGACAGCCAGAGACAATGTTCTAAGAAGAGAAATGGAGTGTCTTGTTGGTAGAACAGGAGGCCAGTATCACTGGATAGAAGAGTACATGTTGGGGAGTAAGGTGTAAGAATACTGGAAAGGTAGGAGGGGGCTGGGTTATTAAGGGCTTTGAATGACAAGCAGAGAATTTTGTATTTGATCCTGGAAGCAATTGGATGCCTAGAGTTTACTGAATGTGGGTAGGTTGGAGGGTGCAACACAATACCTACATTTTAGGAAAATCACTTTAGTGGCTGAATGGAGGATATATTGGAGTGGGGAGAGACTTGAGGTAGGCAGATCCACCAGCAGGCAGATACAATAATGAAGACATGAGATGATAAGGTCCTGCACTAGAGTGGTGGCAGTATTAGAGGAGAGAAGGGGATGTACTGGAGAGATGTTGCAAAGGTGAAATCAACAGATGCTGGCAACAGCTTGGAAATGGAGGGTGAGTGATAGTGAGAAGTCCGGGATGATTCCAGGTTGTCAGCCTGAGGGACTGGGGGGGTTGATGTTGCCCTCTACAGTAGTAGGGAAGGTTGGGGTGGAAGGGAGTAGGAGGCAATGTTAGGGAGAAAGATAATGAGTTTCATTTTAGACATACTGAGTTTAAGATTAAGTTTAAGTGCTTTACAAATATTATCTCAGGTGATTCTCATAACAACCTTGGGACGTAAGTCACACAGCTAGTCGGTATCTGAGGTTGGATTTTAACTCAGGTCTTCCTAACACCAGGCCAGTGCCCCATTCACTAGTTAGTAAAAAGGAAGCGGTTTGATAGGGTCTTAGATTCAGAGGTAGAAAGGACCTCAGAGGCCTTACATGTTGGATTTAAGATGCCAATGGGATGTTACTGTAGAGAGGTCTGACAGGCAGTTGGAATATCAGCATTGGACTTCAAAAGAGTGACCAGAGCTAGAGATGGATTTTTGAGAATCCCCCACACAGACATGAAAAACTCAAACTATGGAACAAGATGAGAAGTTGCCACTTGTAATAACAATAATTTATAGGGTTCTTCTTTTGTTTCATCATCAACAAACTGTTGGCTCTAAATTGAGCATTTCCGGTCCAGTAACTCAGACTGGTCTTTTTACGTCTCTCACCCACCTATTCCTCTGCACTTAGAAATTATAAATTTTCTCTCAGGGTTTCACTCTCTCCCTCCCCACCACACATTGGTGTCCCATATCATTTCTTCCTCTGTCCTGACAGTAATGTAATCACACATACACAGACACACACACACACACACACACACACACACACACACACATGTTCTTCCACCTTCTCTTCAGCCCCCAGCACTATCCCCAATGTTCAGTTCACTCGGAGACTCATGGTTTGAGTTCCATAATGAGTTCTGCTGAATGAGGGCCTTCAGGCCTGGAGAAGGGCATCTCCAACTCTGCAAAGAACATACTGGGAGGTGGGGGGGGGCAGCAGAGAGAGGAAGGCAGGGATGGTGCTGCTAATACCACCTCCCTACAGCATGCTGTGGCTTGCTCCAGGATTGGTTCTTTAAAGAGCTTCCTGCACCACTGGGGCCTGAGCAGACATCTGGGAGATTTAATTTTTAAAGAGTCTCAGTGTGAAATAGGGCCAAGACCCTTTAAACTCCCCTCCATTTCACACTGAGGCTTGTAAAACTTTAAATGTCTCAGGGCCAGATCCAAGGTTTCCTGCTTCCTCCTATGAACCTGTTTAAAGGATACACTCCCAAGCAGGTAGAAGCTATTATATTCCTTCCAGACCTTGGGCCTAGCACTGAAGAAGATTCAAAGGTACATAAAAATCAGCCCCCGTCCTCAGGTACTACACACAATCTAGTATGAAGAACATGAGTAAGAATTCAGAGGACCTGCCAATAACTCCCCATGAGACCTTAAAACAAATACTCTATGGGCCCCAGTTTCCTCATCTATAAAATGAGCGGGTTAGACATGATAACTTTGGAGGTTCCTTCTAGCTCTAAAAGCTGGCATTTATATAGCACTTTAACATTTGCCAAGCACTTTGTAAGTGTTATTTTAGCCTCATGACAATCTTGAGAGACAGGTCCTATTGTTATCCCCATTTTACAGTTGAGAAAAACTGAGGCAGAAAGAGCGTCAGTGATTTGCCCAGAGCCACAGAGCTAGTAACTATATGAGGCAGGATTTGAACTCAGGTCTTACTGATTCAAAGTCCAGCATTCTATGCACCACCTCACCTTGAAAGAGATTGCCAAAGCAGATTTGGCAGGCCTTGGCCTTAGTTGGATATTGAGGTTGAAAGAGGAGGGGAAAGTGACTCTGAGGGTACCAGAAAAAGAGAATAGTGGTTTAGTTTCAGACATGTAGAGCCTGAAGTGCTAATGGGACACCTAAGTGAAAATATCTACTATGCAGTTGAAAATATAAGACCTGAGGCTAGTATCATTGTCATCCCCATTTTACTGATTAGAAAACTGAAGCACAGAGAAATTATAAATTCATTACCCTGAGAGATAGAATGCTCTATAAATATAGGGGTTTTTTTTAAAGACCAATTCATGGACTGCAGGGCCAAAATGGGTTTCCAAGGGAAACAAGGACTGTGGTAAAACTCTAAACTCGAAAGCTAATATTTAAGGGGCATAAGCATGGCCTTCCACAATATGTCCCCGAGTGCTACTGTCAGAGGGAGAATGAATGCCAGGGTAGACAGACTATGGTTATTTTTCCTCATAAACATTTTATAAGCATTTTAAGGTTTGCAAAGCGCCTACCTCACTACAGCCCTGCAAGGTAGGTGGTATTATCTCCAATTTATAGGTGAGAAAATGGGAGTTCAGAGAAATGAAGTAATTTGTCCACAGTCACATACCAAGACAGTGGGAGAGCTAGGACTAAAACTCAGATATTCAATATTATTCGAGAAACATTTATTAAAAGCAGTCTATGCTTCTGGCACTGTCCTAGGTGCTGAAGATACCGATTAAAAACTGAGAGTACAGACTTCTCTTCTATCAATGGACTTATCTTCTAGTGGAGGAAGCCACATGTGTACCAATAAGTAAATCAAGAAGTAATTTCCAGGGAAGAGGGAGATCAGGAAAGGCAGAGGAGAAGAAAGAGAGCAAGCATTCCAGGTATAAGGGACAGACTGGGCAAAGGCACTGAAATGGGAAGGAATAGGAACAAGCATTTATTAAGCACCTACTGTGTCCCAGGCACTGTGCTAAGGGCATTACAAATATTATCTCATTTGATCTTCCCAACAACCCTGGGAGGTAGGTGCTATTATTATCCCCATTTTACAGTAAAGGTTAAGGGACTTGCCCAGGCTTACATAGCTAGGAAGTATCTGAAGCCAGATTTGAACTCAGACCCAGAACATTGTGCCACCTCGATGGGAGTTGGAAATAGTGAATAAGCCAGATGAGTGGAATGTAGAGTGTAGAAGAGAGAGGAGAGAACTAGGGTTGGACCTCTGATATCAATAGTTTTGAGAATTCCTGGGTGAGGAAACACCTGGTACCAGCGCAGGTCAGCACCTTCTCTCCAACTAACAGGCCTATAGAGTGGCCTAGAGCAGAGGTGCCAAACCAGGGCCCCATTTACAGCCCCATTTACAGCAACACTCCATTCCCAAGCACTGCTGAACCAGATTAAAATGCAGTTAGGAAATGCTGAACAAAATAAATAAAAATACAATAAAGCATGGATAATATCACATTTTAAAGCTAAGTTAATATGCAGCTGGCTGGGGTCCTTATGTTCATGGACCCATTTCTATCTGAGCTTGACACTGCTGGCATGGAGCATGGAGAGGCTGTGACTTGCCAGGGTCCTGTAGCCAGTATATCTCAGGGGCAGAGCTTGAACCTAGATTTTCCTGGCTTCAAGATCACCTCTCCACCTACTATACCCCACTGAGGTGAGTATTGTGAAATCATTCTAGAAAGGTAGAGTCAAACCATGTTTGGAGGGCTTTAAATATCAGCAATGTGTTTGTATTTTATACTAGAGGTAAGAGATAGCCAGTGAAGCTTCTTGAGCAAGGGAATACCTGCCTGCCTAACTACTTGGCTAACCAACTGACTATATGACTGATTGACTGACTGACTGACTGTCTGACTGACTGACTGACTGAATACCTAACTGACCATCTGACTACATGACTGACTGACTGATTGTCTGACTATCTGACTGACTGACTGATTGACTATCTGTCTGACTGCCTGACTGCTTGACTGACTGTCTAACTGACTGACTGAGTGTCTGACTGACTGACTGATTGAATACCTAACTGACCAACTGACTACATGACTAGCTGACTCATTGGCTGACTATTTGTCTGACTATCTGACTGATTGACTGATTGACTATCTGTCTGACTGCCTGACTACTTGACTGACTGTCTGACTGTCCAACTGACTAACTACCTGACTGACTGGCTGCCTATCTGACTGATTGACTGCCTGACTACTTGACTGCCTGCCTTCCTACTTAAGTGACTACCTGACTAACTGTCTATGTGACTGACTACTTGCCTGACTGACTGTCTGATTAACTAACTGGCTGTCTGATTAACTGACTGACTGTCTGCCTGACTGACTGTCTGATTAACTGGCTGACTGTCTGACTGACTGTCTGATTAACTGTCTGACTGTCTGACTGACTGACTGTCTGCCTGACTGACTGTCTGATTAACTGGCTGGCTGGCTGGCTGGCTGTCTGCCTGCCTGCCTGCCTGACTGACTGACTGACTGACTGACTGACTATCTGATTGGCTGACTGACTGACTGATTGACTATGTAACTGACCAACTAACTACCTGCCTGCCTGCCTGCCTGACTGACTATCTGACTGACAAACTGACTGACTATCTGACTGACTCCCAGGCTGCCTGCCTGGCGGACTCTGCTTTGGAAATCTTTTGGCAGCCAGATGAAGGGGTAAAGCTGGAAACTGATTCCTAAATGCAGTCTTTGCTCCACTATGTCATGCTGCTTTCCAACGATTGTGTTCTTATTTTAGTCATAGTAGGCATTTTGGGTGCCATTGTATGGCATTTTGCATTGAAGTCCTTTGCCTTCAGAATTTGCAAGATCCCCCGCTTTGGCTCTCTAGCCATGTGGCCTTTATTCTGAACTCTCACCTGCACATGCTGAATGTCACATCTGGCCTGTGTACTTGTTCTTTGGAAATGTAAATAGAACTTGAATCCCTTGCCAGGCTATGAGGTTACCCATGATTTACTGAATCCATTCTTCCTTAATCCTCATTGGGTTTTTTTTAACTTAACTTTCCCAAGAGTCACATGGAAGAAGAAACACATGCTTTGGATGACAGCTCACCAAGAAAGTCAAAACTGAAGCAATTTAGAGTCTTTAACCAGTCTTTTATTTTTACTATTTTGGGATTTCAATTTGCAGATGCATCAGTTGATGTGCAATTATGTATTGTGGATACGTATTGTATGTACATATTGTGTGTACATCTGTAGATGAAATTTATATATGTACACATGTATACAAATATGTTTGTTAGAGGCAGCCAAGGTGCCTCAGTGGATGGAGCACTAAGCTTGGAGTCAAAAAGACCTGAGTTCAGATCTGGCCTCTGTGTGACCCTGGGCAAGTCACTTAACCCTGTTTGCCTCAGTGTCCTCATCTGTAAAATGAGCTAGAGAATGAAATGGCAAACCATTTAACCTCTCTCAACTTCTCAATGTCCTCAACTGTGAAATAGAGATAATAACAGCACCTACCTCCCAGGGTTGTTGTGAGGATCAAATGAGATAATATTTATAAAGCACTTGGCACAGTGCCTGGCTAAGTCTTCCAAGGGGCAAAAGGAAGAGCATGTCAAGCATGGGAGGGACAACCTGTGCAAAAGCACATACTATTATGGTTTAGTCAATATTATGGTTGTTTGTGAAGATGTCTTACTCAATTCAACAAATGTTGATTTGAACTCACGTCCTCCTGACACCAGGGCCAGTGCTCTATCCCACTGTGTTACCTATCTGCCCAACAAATATTAGGTGACTACAATGTATAAAGATATGTGGTAGGAATATAGGAACAAAAACAAAATAGTACCTGCCCTCAGGAAGCTTACATTCTACTGGTGACACGAAACATCTACACAGGCAAGAAAATGCAAGGTGATTTTCAGAAGACAGAGTACTAACGCCTGGAGTAGGGGAAGATGTTTGTTGCTGTTATTGCTGTTGTTGTTGTTCAGTCCTGTCCAACTCTTCAGAACCCCATTTAGGGTTTTCTTGGCAAAGATACTGGAGTGGTTTGCCATTTCCTTCTCCAGCTCATTTTACAAATGAGGAAACTGAAGAAAGCAAGATTAAGTGACTTGCCCAGGGTCACACAGCTAGTAAGTGTCTGAGGCCAGATTTGAACTGAGGAAGATGAGTTTTCCTGACTCTAGGTATGGCACTCTATCCACTTTGTGATCTAGCTGCCCCAAGAGAAAGGTTTACTCCATTATGAACTACTTAAGGTCAAAGTCTTGCTTCATTTTTTTGTCTTTTCCAGCTGCCTAACATCTTTCTGAGTATCATAGATAGTTTCTTTAATTAATCTAAATTTCCCAACCACAAAAAAAAGTGAATCACTAATAATCAGATGATCATAGATTTAAAGCTGAAAAAGACCTTAGAGGCCATCTCCCATTTTATAGATGAGGAAACTGAGACCCAGAGAGATCAAGTGACCTGCCTGGGGTCACACAGCTACTAAGTGTCTGAGGTTTTCCTATCCCCACATCTAGCACTCCATCCACAGCTCCATCTAAATGCCAAATGAAACCAAATGTTCCATATAACTTGGCTGTCAGGATAACTGAAGTAATGACCAAAACAAAAATGTCCACTCTTATTCACTGACTCAATTCAATGTTTTTAGTTATCAGCCAATCCATAAATAGTATGTTATAACAGCATTTCTCAAAATGTGTTCTGTAGACCCTCGGTGTTCTACATAATATCTTGTGAGAATATCTTAGCACTACCAATATTTTTCCTTCTAAAATATTCAGATTAAATTATGTACTTAAATAATTAAGGATTTCCCCCCGTCACTATAGATACCCCTCCTACTAATGTGGATCACAGCCTCTCCATACCTTAGTAGACAGTCTCTATAAGATTCTGATGAGAAAGCCTGTCACCAGCCCATACTCAAAGCCTTTCCAGCTCTGTAGGAGCTATAAGACTTCTGACTACATTAAAATAGCCTGTCAGAACCCAATGTCACTTCCATAAGGCATCAGAGCAATGCTTTTGAGGAGGGTAAAATTAGATATGAAGTGTCATAACTTGGACTGGACAACCAGATCTTTGCCCTGAAATTTAGAGCATTTGCAACCTTTCAGCAGATAGAAATAATTAAGCTTAGCACCTAATAAACAACAAGAATAACTAGTTCAAATAGGAAGTAGCCTTTCCTGGCTGCACCCCAGGTTAATTTCTCCCTGGCCTAGCCTCATGCTATCCCCCTCCCATCTCAGAAGCAACCATGTGGAGATCCATGGACTTCCCCTCCCAAACACATTTCCTACCACTTGCTGTGGGTATAAAAATTGCCAGCTCTGCTCAGTGTATATGTCAAAAAGTATTTATGAAATGTCACATTGGGAAGGGGCATGAAAATGAGCTGAAGTTTCTTCTATTTTGCTACAAAATGTTGGTGCCCCTCTTTTATCTCAGAGCAATTCCTTGGTCCCCAGGACTAGAATTAAAGAATTCTGTCAAGAGAGCCTGAGCCCCAAAAGATTGCATGGCCAAACCAGTTTGGGAATTGCTGTACTATAAGTTTTCTAAGCTAATAGGGCTATTTACAATAGTTCAGTAAGAACTGCTATTGACAGCAAAGAAGATCTAAAAGGAGCAAAAAACTTAATGGGGCATTACTGAAATCACAATGATGCAGTGCTGTATAAGATATGATATATGGTAATGAAAAATGGAAATGGCTTGAAATATTTTATAGCATTACAGTCATGGAGATAACAAAGAAACGCCTCTCTGGGTTCTCCATTAAGATTTTTAAAAATCGTTTTAGAGTCATTTTCTCTCCAGTTTGCACTACCCAAAGATGATTTTGGAAATTTATTCCCTTTTTATATTATTAAATTATTTGAACTTGTAAAATGACTTCCCACTTAGCACTTTCCAGCAATGAAAAAATCTAAAATATGACTTTTGTAAGAGGGTTTCAGCTTAAACTAACCCCTTCCTAATGCATGAAGTAACTTTCATTCCTATTCAGAAGTTCCAACAAGAGACTTTTTGGAATAATGGATTCCAGTGCTGGCCTGGGAGGCTGGTATAGTAGACAGAATATTGGATTGGGAGTTAGAAGGCCTCAGACACTAACTAGCTGTATGTCCTTAGGCAAGATACTTTAATTCTCTGATTCTCAGTTTCTGTAGCTATAAAATGGGGATATTGACTGTCTGCCCTGACTATTCCATAGAATTATTGTGAGGATAAAATATGGTAGTATACATGAAGATGTACAGTCCTCTTTTTCTGTTCCAATTATGAACATAGAAATGCCCATTTTATTTAGGGTTTGTGAAATTCAGAATAAAAGCAAATAAAATTTTAAACAATGAAAATGTACATGAAAATAATTTAAAATAAAGTACCATATAAATGCAAGTTATTATTAAGGAATTAGGAATTGACTAAAGGGCCCCAAACTGGTAAAAGGAGAGTAGAGCACACACAAATACAGAGAGAGAGAAAAAGAGAGAGAGACTGGTAAAGTAACACATCCAATCCAACAAGGATAAAGGAAGAAATAGGAAGAGGAAGCGCTTAAAGAACACTCACTTTGCCCTGACTCTGCCTCAGTTGGGAAGATGATCCAAGAGAAAAAGTTGGAAGGGGTCAGAAACAGAAGCTGATAAAAATAGAAAGAAATATAACAGGGAGAAAGAGAACGTAAATGAAAAGTGATAAATCCAGGAACAGGAGTAGAAAAGAGAGAAGAAAGGAAGGAAGATATAGGAAAGGGAGAAAGGGAAAACATAAGCCTGAGTTTGCTATTTACCACATGCCACTGATTAAATGCAAAGGTTGATGATGATAATATTTATACATTCATCTTTAAAATAAAGAGAGTAAGAGAGAAGAGGGAAAGAATGGAAGGATATCTTCAAAGTGGAGGCAGGAAAGATGCCTAGCAAAAATGATGCCTATGAAAAAAGATGTCCAAAAAAAAAAAAAAACTATGTCACCTAGGAAAAGGAGACAGAACAACTATTATCATGAAACAGGGTGTAGCATTCAAACCAGTCAGCTAAGAAAAGTGCCAAGAGAATCTGGGCTGAGCCAGCACAGACGTTCTCTGGTCCCCTGACCTTTTACACTTGGGAAGGCTGTTTGCATGGTCCCTGGTTATGTGCATGTTCACTATAAAGATTTGGTCTTTATGTTTATGATAACAGTCCCCAACCCCTTTCACATATGTGTCCTTTTGTCCACAGAGTAATGATGTTCGGATAATTCTTGGCCAATTTGATCAGAATATGGCAGCAAAAGTATTCTGTTGCGTAAGTAAATACTCATTTAATTTGCATGTTTGGGGAAATTAACAAAACTTTTATCTACAAATTGAAGAGCATGAGCCCTGCTCTGGCTCTGTATGACAATCAAATTGACAGACACCTTGGATTACTCAAGAAGCAAAAGCATTCTCAGGGAATTTTATTAGATAGTTCAATCTCCCAAAGGTAACATAACCAATTGTCAGATTATTGTAATCATGGAGACCCTTTCTGTATTAATCAGCCCCAACTGTTAGAAGATTCTTCTTTAGTATGAATGTGCATCCCACCTCCTAATACTAAGCTTGAGTCATCATGATTTTCCTCAGTCAAGATTTTTCATCAATCAAGATATTCATCACCATCTTCTTGAATAATATTATCATTAAGCCACCCCCTCCCCCATCTCCTATTATCCATGATTTAAAAAGTCAAACTTCTTTAATTTGCTTTTCTACTACCTTGTACATCATTAGATACACAGTAAGTATTAAAGTTACTTTTATTGACTCATGAATTCATTTTTTAATTCTTCAAGCATTTTTGCTGTTCTCTTTTGGACTCTCCCTATTCTCCATAGCTACATTAACCTAGAGGCCAGAGGTAGACACCAAACTCTCACAAGAGCCTGAAAAAGGCAGAACAGGGCATCAGAAGGCCAGAGTCCATTGGGGAACTGACTTAGTGTAATGGCATGTGGGGTAGAGGGGGCAGGGAGAGGAGAGATATGGAAGAGAATGTTTCATCATCAAAGTGCCATACCATTTATTCAAAAATAAAGTTATCTATCTCCTTGTTACATAAAACAAAAGCGAATCCTTCTGAACAGTAGCTTCATGCCAAGTAAGAGACTTTCTACAGTTCCCTCTGAATGAAAGGGAAAAAAGTCCCCAGCCATCTCCAATGAAGAGTGTAAGTTTTCTTTGTTAAGGCTGGTATGTGAGCTCAGTCTTCTTCAGAATTTTTATCAGATAAGAACTTCCACAGCATAGTCAAACCTATAACATAGCTCATAAGAAATAGAAAGGACATTTTAGGCAGAAAAATTGCTAATTTGAGCAAGAGAACTTCATACCATCCTGGAGAATAGGGAGGAGTAACCAGAGACCAAAGGACAATAAGTTTGATATAGAGAGGAGAATCATAAGGGGAAAGGAATCAAGTATAATAGGGAATAATAGGTAATGGAATTGGAGGAGGGGAGAATTAGGGGTTTAGATTATATATCAATGTTCAGAGTAGAATAATCATACAAAGGTACACATTTTCAAAGGAAACTGATCTAATAGAACATAAGAGAGAGCAATAGTATACTCTGAAAAGGAATACATGTAAATCTATAAACTTGAAGGTAGATACACAGTAGAAAACATTTGGGTAGGGAGAAAAGAAGAAAGAAATAGAAATGATGTTACTTTAAACTGGCCACCCAACAAGATGGAGGATATGGCCAACACTTTTCTAGAATCTACAATAATAAACAGGTACAGAAGCATATTTGCTGACCTTGATAAAGGCTTGCTTGTTAATTGTGCATTTAATACAAAGCTGGGAAAGACAGCTTTTTCTGTTGTATAACAGGATTAATTTTTTTTTAAATCTTGAAACTAGAATGATGAATCAAATCTATAAGATGAAACTTAACAAGGATAAAATGCAAAGTTATTCTTTTTACTCAAAAATTAACTGTATATACACAGAATGGAAAGAATTCATTAAACAGTAAATCATTTAAAAAGACCAGGGTATTTTAACTGACCACAAACTCAATAAAATGGGAGGTGGGGTATGAATACTGAAAAAGCTAATATAATATTGAGCTGCATTGTTAGAAGTTTAGCATCCAGTAGAAGAGAGTTAAGACTCCCCATACTTTTATTGATCAAACTATATTTTGAAAATTGTGTTCTGTCCTGGGCACCACATTTCAACATTACTTACTCCTCATCTGAGAGTTCCCTATATCAGAGGAGTCAAGTGGCCCATAGGCCACAACATTCCCAAATTGGTTCCAAACCAGATTAAAATATAATTGAAAAAAAGGTATCAAAATAAATGAAAATACAATAGCACATAAAAAATGTTCATATGTGGTTTTCTAAGTCAAAATGTAGCCCACAGAAATCCTTATGTATGGTTCTATTCAGGTTTGCCCTACAGCAATGAAATCACAGGTCTGGTCCCAATCTCTATTCCTATTCCTCCCAAAGCTCTGCTGTCTCAGTGTGAAATGTAATATATTGCAAGTCAAGAAAGTAAATCTCATCCCCTCAAACCCTGACATCTCAAACATTCTCCTGATCACCAGAGCTCTCAGGTGGTGTTGAGAAAAGTGATTCCAAAGCCCCAAGACTGATCTGATCAAGAACTCTGGGTGCAGGAAGCAAGGATAAGAGGCCAGGAAAACCCTGACATGAATCCAATAAATCTATGAACACATGGTGTCTTCTAACTAAGGATTTAAAGAAAAAGTGGCATTCGTTAAGTTAGCTGATGACATCCCAATTTATTTTCCTGTGGAAAATATTGTCAGGAAGGATTTTGACTCGGGACTAGATGACTATTCAGATCTCTTTTCAGAGTTCACGATTCTAATATCTCATACTGAACAAAAATATCACTATGCTACGTACCACAGAATTCTTGCTTTTCCACAATGGTGACAGTGTTGTTTCAACAATTTCAGGGTTAAATGTTACCTTTTAGTAAATTGTCCTTGACATCTACGTAAGTCCAAGCTACCTGGAATGTTGACCTGGGAATGAACATTATGACCAAAGATTTCCAAGACTTTTAAAAAGAAGAAACCAATTGATTTAATTAAACCAACTGAACTTGATTAATTACCTAATAAACTCTAGCAGTAAAAAAAAAAAACACTTTACAACTCCATTTTAAAACTTTTTTAAGTTTTGTAAAAAATAGGGGTTTTAAATGGTACTTTCTGGATCCCTAAAATTTGTATAACTTAGCTGTGCCACAAGTAAATTTTCAATAATCCTGTATGTTTGTTTATTGCCAAGGGAGGGTTTAGTACAAATCTTGAGAACACAGGCCTTGGCTTCAAAGGGCAAAGAACTAAAGTTGAAAGGGAAAGAGCTTTCTTTCTTCTTAAAGAAAATGGAAAGGAAAAAAAGTTCTACTTTCTGATCATTGAAAAAAAAACTTTCACAGAGAAGTCATAGTGCTGGCACAGGGATCTAATAATAGCACACAGTTTGGGCAGTTTTTACATTTTAAAGGGCACTTTCACTATCTCATTTGAGTCTCACAATAGCTTTGTGAAGTGAGACAGGACAAGTTTTACTATCCCCATTTTATAAATAAGGAAAATCTGGTTCAGAGAAGATCAATGATTTACCCAAAATGACAGAGCTAAACAGAGGACAGGATTGGAAACAGAGTCAAGGTCTCCTTAATCTTGGACAAGCATTTATTGTTCTACTTTTCTGGGTTCTACAAGAAAGAAAATTTTTGAGAAGAAAACTGTGAAACTGTGTAAGGAATTAATTCCAAATCAAGCTATTGAAAAGAGCCCTCACAGAAATGGCTCCCTAAATTGAAGTACTTACAGGCCACTTGTGGTTGTGAGGTTGTGCCACAGGGAAGCTGTTGGCAAATGAGAAAACCTACCACTAAGTGGTTTTGTCGCTAGCCTTGTCTAAAGCCCAAAAGACCAATGTACACACTGTGGAAAGATTTGATACTAAGATAAAAGAGTCAAGATGAGTTTATGGAAATCTTCTACTCAAGCTGGAACAGAAAACCCAGATTAGATAAGTAGGTAATTGATGTTACTAAAGAATTTAGTGGAAAATGTATTAAATTGTACCTATACTTATTTCTTTAGCTTTTGCTTTCATTGTATATTGTTTTATTTATAATGGTTAATAATATTAACCATCATAATACAATGGTTAATAACCATTATATATAATGGTTGATGTTTATGTCTAGGAAGGCTTAATGTCTAGGAGTTGCTTAATTAAGTAAAAACAAATGCTAATTTCTCTTTCAATTAACCTTGACTATGTAATCGAAATTATCAATTTTATATTTCACATTCTCTGTCTAGTTTATTCATAAACTGTTCACCTATCCATAAGTCTGAGAGGTAATATGTTCCATGTTCTTCTAATTTTCTTGTAATATCTCTTTATATCTAGGCCATGAATCCATTTTGATCTTATCTTGGTGAATAGTATAAGATATTGGTCTATGCCCAACTTCTGTCAGACTGCTTTCCACCTTTCCAAACAATTTTTACCAAATAATAATGAATTCTTATCCCAAAAACTTAAGGCTTTACACTTGTCAAACACAAGGTTACTATAGTCATTTGCTGCTGTAAATTGCATGTCTACTCTATGGAAAGACTACTGTTGCAATCAAAGTAATAATATCTGATAATTATATAATGCTCTGAGGTTTGCAAAGTGCTTTACCTAAATGATATTATTCAATATTCATAATAGCAAGTCATCGGGCCACCTAGGGAATGTACAGCCTCAAGATATAGTGAGTTTCACTGTGAGTATTCAAGCAGGGCCTGGAAGACAGTTGATCAGAAATGTAACAGAGGAGATTGAACAAGAGATTAGACCAGTTAAGTCCTAAGGTTCTTCTAATTCTGAGACTTCATTGCTTCTTCTCTTTAAAATCACCAAGCTCAACTTGGCCTCAACTTCTCAAGCTTCTGCTACCTCCTTGTCCAATTTTCTTTCCAAGCCAGAGATGTCCTATCCTTTCCATTCCCCAATGATAAGCATTTAATATCAATTGAACCCCAATAAGGGCCAAAAACCTGAATTAATCTTTTCTTCCTGAGTGAACTGAGAATGCCCCTTCCTGTGTCAACAGCTAAAGTTGATCAAGAGCATTCTTCTGTTTATGACCACTAAGGTGCCTTTAACTCAGACACTACCTTGAATAAGGGGACTTCCTATCTTGATATGCTATGGTGGTAAAGGAAACACAGATATCCTGGATCTGACATTTGCCTATCAATTAACACAAACATCCTGAGTCAGGGTTTAAATATCCTGCTAAAATTGCTTGATGCAGTCAGAGTTAAAGCTTTACCTCCATGTAACATGTTACATGCTGCTAACTTAAGGGAATAAAACAACATGAATTTACTTATCACCTAGCCTGTTGTCTCTTTAACCAACTTTCAGGTTGACACCACCAATGTCTTTCTAGGTCTTCTGAGACCACAAGAATGTAGCGAAACCCTGTTGCTTCCCAAGAAAGTAAAACCCTTTCCATTCTAATTTCTCAAGTACAGTGCTAGGGAGTTCTCCTCTCTCTCTCCCAGAGTTAAATGGAACAGCAGGAACCCAGGCATCTAAGTGGTACAGTGACTAGAGCACTGGGCCTGGAATCAAGAAAGCCTGAGTTCAAATCTGACCTTAGGAAACTTACTACCTGTGTGACCCAGGACAAGTGACTTAACATCTGCCTGGCTCAGTTTTCTCCACTATAAAATGGGGATAATACCTTATATCCTCGGGTTATTGTGGGGATAAAATGAGATAATATTTGTAAAGTTTCTGGCATACAATAAGCACTTAATAAATGTTTGTGTCCTTCCTTCTTTCCCTATCTAATAGCCTATTTTACTCACAGCATTCAATGGATTTACAAATGAATCACCCCATCTAGCAGATATCTTTAGAATTATCAAAGTACAAGTAGGACTTTTAAAGTTATGAGACCAACTTATAACAAAATAGAAAAGTGAAGAGGACTCAGTTCATCACCCTATGATTATTTTCCAGGTAACTTTTGAAGTCAATGTTCTCATCCTTAGATCAGAGGGCACTGAGACTATTCTTTTGATCTAAACCTTCCAGTGATGCTGGTCTCCTTTTCTCCATGCTTGCTATGGCATGCATCAGTAGTGGCCTTGATATTTTGTTTTTATCCAGGGTGTTCATCATGAGAAACAGAGCTTGAATCTCATTGCTACTTCTCTCTTGCGGTTTTTGAGGCTTGGGATTTTGAGATTTGCTTTTCATCCCGGCGTTTGCTTGAGATAGACTTTGTCATCAAAATCACATAATCAAAAGCCATGCTTCTGAACAATGGGTATCCAAATGGCAACATGGAGAGATGGTCCAACTTCAGCAAATCTGAGGCAAATGGCTAATTATAGCTCAACAGTTAAAATTGCCCATGATGTAAAGCAAACAAATTCTCATTTTTCATCTTCCATCTGTATTCAGTGATCAGTCATATACCCTGTAGTTATTAAGGGTCATATTTTAAAAAGTCTACTTTTATTCCTCAAATTTTCCTTCTCCTTCACAAAAGTAAGTGATTTGCCTGGTGGTGCCAGAAGGAAAATGAATGAGTGCCTAAATCCCTGCAGCCAACAAGCTCCCACTGTTTCACAAAATTTAAAAATTTTATCTTCTACAAAACATGTTTTTCAAATAATAAACATGAAGGCTGTAAATATATTCCTAGCTTACAGACAGAAAAAATGAGACTCATATTCATTAATCAGTCATGAGAGTTAGTTAGAGGGTCACTCAGCCAGCAATACCCCCAGGCAGCTAAGGATTAGGAAAGAAGGACAAAAGCCAACCAACGAACCCAAATAGCTGTCACAAAGCCCATGCATTTTACAGATAGAAGAGTCCTGGAGTCCTTGACTGAAAACTTGTTTACATTTATTTTATAATCAACTCTAACAGACTTGATAGTGGAGTTTTGCAGATTATGTAACAAACTAAAAGCAATTCACGAGTTTTGAGGAGAGAAAGGCTACTACTGCTATAAACAGTTATAATGATAGCAGTAAGAAGTGACCTCCTCCAATATAATAGAAAGGGAAGAGAAAGAAAAATCATAAAAAGCAGATTGAGAAATTTAAAATGCCCCAAGTCTAGGTGCATTTTTCCTGACAAAAAGCCCTATGAACTCAGCTGTCTCCTAGGGCAGCACTTCCCAGTATGAGAACTGACATTTTTATGATGACCCCAAATCATCAAGAAAAGCTTATATTCAGCCTGCCCTGTTTAAAAATATATATATATATATATATATAGGGGTATGTGTAATACTTTTTAGGAAAACTTCCAAAATTGTAGAGATAATAACTTTTTTGTTTAAAAAGTAATTTTTTAACAAAAAAAAATTGGCATTTGTAGAAAAAACACTCAGCCATTAGGAAGATTCAGCTAAAAGGGCATCTGTGCCCAAGAATTCTGGGTAGCAAAGGTAATTAAAGTTTAACTTCAACCCCGGAAGGAGGGAAGAAGAACCCCCTGACCTGGAAAAGATCATTACAGGAGAAACGTGAGCACCGTGCTGTCTCCTTGTTTTTCTCAGCTATGCTGGGGAAAAAAGCGCTCAAAGGCTGGGACGTAGAAGGCCAAAAACAGTCTTTCAGAGGTGCTGAAAGCAAATTGAACCCTGGTGCAAAAAAAAAAAATGTCAGAGAGGCCCATTAGAGTATGGAACCCACAGACTCAGAAGTGCTAAGAAAGCGCTTAACACTTTCTCTCTGATAAGGTAGTTAAATTAGTAGCTAAAGCAAGGTGGAGAGGCAGACAAGCCGAGGCAGAAACCAGACCCAGGCTTACGGCCCGGTGTGTTTCAAACTCTCCCAATGAAACTTCAGTACTTCTCTTTTTACCAGAATGAAAAGCCAGAGTTAGTTTAAACCATTAAGGTTAGTTTGAGAGAGGGCCTAAAGGAAGAAACATAAAATATTTGGAATCAAATCTTGCCTCTTCAACTTACTACTTCGATGGATGATCCCCTTAATCCTTCTTAGCCTCAGTTTCCAAATCTGTGGGATAAGGATGTGGGACAAGACTGATCTCTAAGATTCCCTTCTAGTTCTAAATCCAATGACCTTATAATGAGATGCTTGTGTTTCTTCAAGTCTTGTTACAGATTGTATCTGTCCTTTGATTTATTACGCAAACTTTGGGAGTTAGACTTTCTTAAATATTTATACTTTTACTGCAGTTTCTTCCTCTGTAAAATGAGTAAGTTGGATGAGATGATGGCTGAGGTCTCTTCCAGTTCTAAAAGTCTATGATTCTCTTATTTTAATGAGCATAGTTTGTATAAATATAACTACAGCTGGAATTTGTTACATTTTCAGTGATGTCTAACTCTTCATGACCCCATTTGGGGTTTTCTTGGCAGAGATACTAGAGTGGTTTGCCATTTCCTTCTCCAACTCAGTTTACCGATGAGGAAACTGAGGCAAAGAGAGTTAAATGACTTGCCCATGGTCACATAGCTAGTAAGTGCCTGAGGTCAGATTTGAACTCAGGTCTTCCTTGCTCCTGACCCAGTGCTTTATCCTATGTGCCACCTAGCCTGGAGTTCGAAATCAAAGAAATCTACTAAAGTAAGAACTATACTTGTGAAATGAATTGTTTGAACTCAAGTATAGAACTTTATATTTGAGCTCATTATATTTCATCTTATTTAATTCAACTCATTCTACACTGTTGCAATCTTTTTGAATTATACTCTTTCATCTAACATATTGGCTATCCCTCCAATCTTCATTTCATCTACAGATTTAACAAGTGTGCCCTCTATGCCTTCCCCTAAGTCATAGATAAAAATGTTGAACAGCACAAGAGAAATCTCTGGGCTCTTCCACTAGAGATACTTCTCCAATTTTGTGTGGAAATCATGAAGGTCTACTCTCCAGGGCTGGTCATTCAATCAGTTTCAAATCTACCTAACCACACTATTAACTAGCCTATATCTTTCCACCATATCCCACTACTTATCTCTACTCCCTAGAGTTGGTCATTCAATCAGTTTCAAATCTACCTAATCTTACTGTTATCTAGCCTGTATCTCTCTATCTTATCCCACTATTCTTTGTATCTCATCATTCAATCAGTTTCAAATCGACCTAACCATACTATTATCTAGCCTATAACCCTGCTACTTACTTACTATCTGCCTCTGGTCATTGAATCAGTTTCAAGTCCACCTGACTCTGCTCTTATTTAGACTATACCTCTCCATCTTTTTCCCAAGTATAACATGAAAGACTTTGTCACATGCATTACTGAAAGCCAAGCATTCCCTTGATTTACCAGGCTAGTTACCATGTCAAAAGAAAAAAAAAGGCAATGAGGTTAGTCTGGCATGACCTGCTCCTGATAAAGTCATGCTGGCCTTAGTAATCACTACTTTCCCTCCTAAGTGCTCACAAAATATTTCCTGAATAATGTGTTCAAGAATTTTGCCAGGAATAGAAATATAACTTGCTGGTCAATAGTTTTCAGGCTTCTTATTTTTTAAAAGAGACAACACATGTTCTTCTCTAGTTCCTTTCTGTAAGATCATCCAAAGATTACCAACTGTAGCAGAGAATCACATCTACCAGTTCTTTCAGGATTCTGGAATATAATTAGTCCAGTCTTGGTGACTTGAACTTTCTGAGAGCAGCTAGATTTTTGACCAATAATCTCCTTCCTTATTTTGGAGTTTTAACTACTGCTCACCATTTTTGTTCTCTCCTTCCCAGTCCAAAGGTAATTCTCCTTAGAAGAGAAAGCAGAAGTAAAAGTGAGAGTTGAATAGGTCACCCTTCTCATTTTATCTATTATCATCATCCATCCACACCAAATAATGGTTCTATCCCTTTTTCTTGACCTCGTTATAGTCTAAATAGAATCATGCTTCTGTGCCAGGTTTGTGGTCTATTTCTCAAATTCATGATCTATTTTTCTCCTTGTGAACAGTGGTGACTGGTAAATACCTACAACACAATTATTTCTGTTTCTGTCTCTATTAATACTCACTCAGATGCTGTTCACCATATTTCTCCCCTAAGGGGCTTGCATTTCCTCACATGAGTGTATATATATATATACATATCTATATATGTGTGTGTGTATGTGTGTGTGTATGTATGTATATGTGTATATGTGTATGTATATGTGTATATGTGTATGTATCTATGTATGTATAATATACAATTCCTCTTTACCTCTCTTACTTTTTGTCTTTTCCATTCATTTGAAATAAGTCATGCCTTCCAGAGCATAGACCAGTGATGGTTTTTATCCAACCAAATGTCATTGATAATTATTAAATGAAATTTTTTTTCTTGAATTAGCATTTTTAGTTCGCCCTTTTTATCACCAGTATATTGTACATTTGCTTATAGATAATTAAGACCTTGGGTTTTATTGATGATTTAATCTTGAATTTTGTCACTTGTAAAATGTTCATCTGCTGCCCTTTGTCCTGTATTGTATTTGCTGCTCTCTGGGATTCCAGGCTTGTCAGATCTATGTAGGCAGTTTTCTCCTTCTCCAATCCCTTTTCAGTTTAGAGTACTCTTGATCATCTTCTAAATACTCCAAACAAATATGTTTTTACTGGCTTTTCTTAGGTACACTCCATCCCTTCCCAGGAGCAATAAGTCCTACATTTAAACTGTAGTGCAGAAAGAATATTTTCAAACTCAATGTTCTCAGCCAGCCACTTCCCAAATCTGTCTTTCTTTTCCTGAATCCCCTACTCCAAGAAGCTGTAGCATGCATAGCAACCACACCCCAATAAAACTATGTTGGCAGATGGACATTGAGGGTAATCAACAGAACTCAAACCCATCGGTGAATTAGGGGGATGTCTACACCAAGCACGTGAAGGATTTCCCCTGGCACAGTGGGCAGATGAGAACTACTGATTCCAGTGGCCATGAAGGCAGCTGAAATAGGCCCTGTGGAGTACTTAGAGCTTAGTTAGGCAACATAGATGCCACTGCACCCCGGGCCATTACCAGTCATCCTGACTGAAGTGCAAGAATGAGGCTGATGATCTTGTACAACTCTACCTCGCTTAAATCCAATTCACAGACAAGTCAAGACATCACCCCATGATGTCATTGGTCCTCTTCAAAAACAGAGGACCAATGAAAACAAGGGACCTAAAATTAACAGTAATGATGAAAATAGCCCTTGTTCCCACCCCCCACCACATCTTCAGGTTTTGGTTTGGTTTTTTTACCGGAACTTGACAATCCTTGACAATGATTCTCAGGTTCCTTCTCATGGCTTTATTTGTTCCAACCTGAAGGACCACAAACGAGGGCTTTGATAGTTTTGACAGTGTTTGACAGTTCATAGAATCATTGTTTTAGCGCTGAAATGGATCTTAGAGGTCATTGAGTCCAACCCTCTGGTCTTACATACAAAAGAATGGAAGTGTAGAGAAGTTAAATGATTTGTACAGGATTACAGAGCTAGTAAACATTTGAGTCAGGTGTCACAATCTGTATCAGAGGACAGAGAGAGTGCTTGTCCTAATGAGATCCCAGATCCACTTAGGTCAGGAATATTATGGAGAAGGGATAGCTCCTTCTCCAGAGTGGACAGGTAGGGCTGCTGGCATTTCACTGTACTGTCCCTCTTGGTCAGCCACATCTGTGCCAAGCCTCGGTCTCAGCTCTCATTTTAGTGGTGGCGCTCATCCCATCTGGTTAATCTTTCCATGCTCTTCACCCCAGAATCTCGGCTTCAGGTTGGTATAATGGAAAGAGCGGGAGTTGGAGTCAAAAGACCCAGGTTTGAGTCATGGCTCTGACATTTACTAGCTGTGTGTCTACAAGATAGTCACTTCATCTAACTGATCTTCAATTTCCTCTTTTTCTAAAATGGGGTGAATAATACCAGACCTGCTTTTCCCTATTGTGAAGAAAGCATTTTGTAAACCTTAAAGTGCAATATGAATGTGAGCTGCTATCATCTTCGTTATCCTCATTTCACTGCATTCATGTGTCTGGGAAAACTGGGATTCCTCTAACCCCAAATTATAATCAGTGCAATGACCAACCACAAGCCCAGAGGACTCACAATAAACTATGCTGCTCACCTCTAGATAGAGAAGTGATGGACTCAGAGTATGGACTGAGGAACTTTTGGTGAGGCTGGTGGGGAGACAGGAGGAAACATAACCAATGGGGCAATTTGTTTTGCTTGACTATATGTGTTGTAATGGGTTTTGTTTTTCTTACTTTCTTAGGGGGAGGGGGAGAGGTAAGAGGAAGTGAAAATCTAAAAATGCTTTTTTTTTAATAAAAATGAGTTGTAGGTGATGGCTCCATGATCCAGGACTTTGGAGTAAGGAGCTAGACAAGAGTTGAGGAGGCTTTCATGGATAAGGAGCTATAGGGAACTGGGAGAGAAGGCACCGGTCCTCCAGGGGAATTCTTCAGCTTAGTTGATTCCTGGTCACTGATTTTGTTTGGTTGGTTTTGTTTTCTTTCCTTGGCCCCAAAGACTGTGGCCTAAGATTGGACTGTCTGCTTTCTTTTCCACTGCCTTCGCCTGTCACTTCTGACCAAGATTTCCCTCCCCCAGACCATTCAGACCAGAACACAGCAGGCTCTCAGCTTCTTTCCTTCCCTTCTTTCCTGAAGCAAACATATAACAGTCCCTAAGAATTGTTTGCTGATGCTAACAATAGGAAAACTGATAGGAAATAAAAAGATTCTCCCTTCTCATTTTCTAGGCAAAGAAAAAAGGCACACATAATTCATAAATAATGGATCTTTGGGCACACAAAGGACTGGAGAAAGATTCACTAAAATATATATTTCGAAGAAAAACCAGATCCAGGGTATTCTAGATATTAAGTCACAGAAGGTGAGACTCTGGAGCAAAGTTCAGGGAAGGATTGGTGAGATGGGCTGAATGCTGCCTCCAGAAAGAAAGTTTGGACTGAGGAATGAAGCATTTACACTCTACCTTGTCCTTAGCCACCAAATCCTACCTTATGCTAGCTGTAGTGGGAACTGAGGAGCAGAGGTTTTAAGTCATCCCAGGAAGCCGAGAATGAAAGAAAGGGAAGAAGAAAATCCAAGAAAAAAAATACAGGAGTGTAGGAAGAACAGAGGAAGGATGTGGTCTTATGCCATTGCCCTCGGACAGCCAGCAAGTTCTCAGTTGCCTTTCATGTGTCAGTGATATATGTAAATTGGGGGTTACCTGTATCTATACATTTGTACAGAGTTTTTTATGAGATGGAGTATTAACTAAGATGTATTGGAGCCAGCCCATACCAGTTCTTGTTAAACTGCTTGTTAACTTTTAAATGTGAGCTTTTACACCTCAGAAACCAGCAAACACTACAAATCAAGACTTGATTAATTGTATCGTTGATTTCTAGACCTAAGAAAATGTTGGAAAGAATATTTGTAATGCTAGTTAAACTTAAAAGTGTGCCATGCTTACTTTTTTTTTGGCTAACTGCTTATTAAACATTTACCAGCATATCCTTGGTTATACATACATAGAGTGGAAGTGTATATATTCATATATATGTACATGTGTAGAGGCAGCAAGGCATAATCAGTTTCCAAGTGAGTGATTAATTCTTCACTGTTAGAAACTAAATTTAAAATTGGATATTCTGTTCTAGATCCAATATAGATCTGGTAAGATAAGAAGATTTTGTTTCCATCACAAAGAGAAAGATTGAATATCTACATCTGCAATATATTTTATATATTTTTTAGTTTATGGAATAAAACAAGCATTTCTATAACAGTTTAATTAAAAAGATGATTGTACGTGAAACTGCAAATCTATGTGTAATTTGTTATTCCTTCTAAATATACAACAAAGTTATCATGTCAATTTCTTTTTTTTCTTCCCTTCCTCACCCCTCCCAGAGATAGCCACCATTAGATACAAATAGGTACACATATGTATAATTTTTCTATACATAATCTTGTCAGTTTTTTTCTCTAGATGCATTAAGCATCTTTCTTCATATGTTCTTTATAGTTAATCTGGGTATTTATATAGTCAAAAATAACTTAATTCTTTCAAAGTCATTCTTAAAACAATATTGCTGTTACTGTGTACAATGTTCTCCTGGTTCTGCACATTACACTCTTCATTATTTCATGCAAGTCGTTCTGTGTTTTTCTAAGATCATTGAGCTCATCACTTCTTATAGCACAGTAGTATTCCATCGCAATCATATACCACAACTTGTTCAGCCATTCCCCAATTGATGGACATACCTGCAATTTCCTTCAATATTTTTAAAGTGTAATTTTTCTTCCTGTGTGATAAAAAAATTTCAAAACAACAAAGTGACTAAAGTTAAAAGGAAATAGGGAATTATGTTAGCAAGACATCTGGGTGGTTTTCCCCTAAATAGTGGGATGCTAATATGAGCTATGTAGAGAATAAAACAAAATGTTTATTTTGACCAGTGGAATGTCCAATGATTTTTTGACTTCTACAACTACTTGGTTTGTAGGCATATCATGAAAACATGTTCGGCAGCAAGTATCAGTGGATCATTCCTGGCTGGTATGAGCCCTCCTGGTGGGAACTGGCACATTCTGAAGGCAATCCATCCCCCTGCCTCAGCAAAAATCTTCTGGCGGCCATGGAAGGTTATATCGGAGTGGATTTTGAACCCCTCAGTTCAAAAGAGATCAAGACCATTTCAGGAAGGGTTGGTATCTTTGTCATTCTAAATTTCAGCTGCTGGACATCTTTTTTTCTTGTTTTTAAATATTGTCACATATATTGATATGAGGACACAAACTGTTGAAGTGGAGTTACTGATTCCATTGTTGCTCAGAAGTATGTTTGCTGTTCATCTACTTAACATTCGTGAAATATTTTAGAGACCAATCAAAAGTTTTTTAACCTTATTTGTAACCCTGAAAGTTTTTGATTCAATGGACCTTCATCTACTAGGCTCTGTGGAACCTAGGAAAACAATGCAGGGATGTAGGCATAGCTCATATAATGTCAATAGTCAACAAACATTTATTAAGTACCAACTATGTGCCAGGCACTATACTAATAATGCCCTTATTTGGTTTCACTGCTTTTGGCAACATCACAGTTTTAGAGGAAACAACATCACCAGGGATCATATTAGGTCCATAGGAAAATTGCAGGGCAGGGGCAGCTAAGTGGTGCAGTAGATACAGCTCCCGCCTTGGAGTCAGGAGGACCTCAGTTCAAATATGGCCTCAGACACTTGACAACTACTAGCTGTGTGACCCTGGACAAGTCACTTAACCCCTACTGCCTCACCAAAAAGAAAAAAAAAGAAAAGAAAATTGCAGGGCAGAGTTGAGGCAGAGACACTTTTGGGACATATGAAAGCTACCTTAATGTGGAGAAAGCCCATAGGGAATTGAGCAGATACCAGGCAGGGTACTGAGCTCAGCTACTCTCAAGAAATTGACCTAATATGATTTTCCTGAGATAGGGGGTGAGGGGTAGAGGGAAGGGTTGGATGGAATCACTGTAGTGGAAAATGGTCATAACATTTTAATGATATTATTGCAAAATGACTAGAAGCTGTTGGTATTACACAGATGGAGTTAACCTATATGTCCCTTAAGCACCTGAAACTCAACATGTCCAACTCAAAACGTCCCCCAGAACCCACCCATCTTTCAGACTTCCCTTTCACTGCCAAGGGCATCACCGTCCATCCAGACATCCAGGTTGTCATCTTCAGTATCACTCTCACCCCACATATCCAATCAGTTGCCAAATTTTGGCATTTCTTTCCCCATATCTCTAGCACACATCTCTTTCTGTCCTTTCTATCCACCACCCTTCTCTAGGGCCTTCAGCAGCTTCCAAAGTGATGTCCCTGTCTCATTTCTCCCCACTCCAATCCACTGTCCACACAGCTACCAGTGATTTTCCTGAAGAGCGGGTCTGATCGTGTCGCTCCCCTACTCAATAACCTCCAATGATTCTTTATTACTTCTAGAATCAATTACAAGCTAAACCTTTCACAGCCTAGCCCCGTCCTGTCTTTCCATTTTTTTATACATAACTTCCCTCCACAATCTCACCAGTCCATCAATACAGACTTACTGGCTGGTCTTCGTATACAATACCTCATCTCCCATTTCCTTTGCAATGGATGTCCCCCATTCCTAGAATGTTCTCCCTTCTTACCCCTACACCTTTGGAGTCCCTAGTTTCCTTCAAGACTCAGTTCAAACACCACTTTCTGCACTTCCTTCCTCACCTTTCCAGCTACTACTGCCTCTCCCTCTGAGGTTATTTTCCATCTACTCTATAATGTATTCTGTATATATCTATTTGTGTACATGTTGTCTCCCTCATCAAATATAAACTCCTGGAGGGCAAGAGCTGTTTTTACTTTTTCTTTGTATCCCCAGTCCTTACTAAGGCACCTGGCACAAGGTAAACTCCTAACAAAGGCTTACTGATTGATTGCCAGTTTACACAGTCATTAATCCCTGAGGCAATGTGGTATAATGCCTTTGCATAATCCATTGGATTATGACCTAGAAAACTTGAGCTCTAGTCCTGCCCCCTTTCATTAACAGGTTTCTGATTTCAGGACATCACTTAATCTCATCTCTCAGTGATCTCACTGATTTGTTGTGATGATCAGATGGTTTAATGTGTGTCTGGGAAAGTACCTGGCCCATAGCAGATGTTCAATAAATGTTTGTGGAGTGGAAAGTGATTTGAAAAGTACCTAGGACTTTATACATATTCAGGGTAAAGCCAGCCTGATGTAAGGGGGAAAGGTCTGGCTTTGGAGTCAGAGGAACTGACTTGAAGTCCTTGTTCGGTCATTTATTACCCACTTGACCTTGGTTGAACCTCTTTAATCCTCAAGTTCCTCATTTGTAAAAGGTAGAGATTGAACTAAATGGCCCCTAAATTCCCTTTCAGCTCTAAATAGGTGATTCTGTGAGTGAGATGATGATTATACAGAAGACATTGTTCCTTCAGAAAAAATGCTGAATTCTCTATTTTAGTCTAAACATTTTGGGCTTCCTAACTACTACCATAGTAGAGCGCTGGCTTTGGTGGAAGACCTGGGTTCAAGTCCCAGCTCTGACACATACTGGCTGTGTGACCCTGGACAAGTCACTTAACTTGTCTCTGGACCAGTGGTGGTAAACTCAAATAGAAAACAGGGCCACTAAACCATATAAGCCTCCCTGCTGGCATCATATTGACTTAGAAAACCACATCTTGACATTATCTGTTTTCTATTGTATTTCTATTTTGTTAAATATTTTCCAATTATATTTTAATCTAGAGGATTGGGAGGGTTGTGGGCAGCATGCAACCTGTTGGCCACATGTTTGACACTTCTGGTCTAGACAACTCTCTAAGATTATAAGTAACAGCGAGTCAGTCTTTATTGTTAGCAGTTTTCTCAACTGATGCAATATTTCTCCCTAATTCCAAATAGTGCATCATGCTTTTACTAGCTATGTGACTCTGGGCAGGGCCCTCTCAGCTTCACTTTTTTCATTCGTAAAATGAGGGGATTTTCCATCTCTAAATGAGTAATGAACTTTCAACCACCAGGCTCTGTGGAACCTCAGAAATCAGTGTGGGAATGTGAGCATAGCTCTTAGAATGTCAATAGTGAATAGTCACTAAACATTTATTGAGCACCTACTACGTGCCAGGTACTGTGCTAATGGCCTTAATTGGTTCCACATTTCTGGAAAATGAGGGGGTTGGACTTGGTGGTCTCAAAGGTCCCTTCCCTTTCTAAATCCATGTTATGTCCTGGGTTCAAAATCCCACCTCTGCCTCTTTCTACCTTCGTGACCTTGAGCAACCTCCTGTGCCTCAGTTTCTTTATTTGTAAAATGATGGGGTTCCCTATACAAATTAAGTCACATGTCCAAGCTCTATCCTTGTTGTTGTTCAGTTGTTTCAGTCATGTCTGATTTCCTTGACTCCACTTGGGGTTTTCTCAGCAAAGATACTGGAGTGGTTTGACATTTCCTTCTCCAGCTCATTTTGCAGATGAGGAAATTAAGACAAACAGGGTTAAGTGACTTGCCCAGGGTCACACAGCTAGTAAGTGTCTGAGGATGGATTTGAACTTAAGGACATGAGTGTTCCCAACTCTAGGCCCAGCACTCTACCTATCTTAACTATCATCAAATGATTTACCATATGCTTAGTTTCCACTTTCAATACAGATCTGGAGCAATAATATTTACATGACCACAGTTTCTCTGCCCTAGCCTTAATGCATTGTGCTCACAATTAGGACCCTTTCATAAATGGAGAAACTCAAGGACTATGTTCCCCTTCCCTGAAGCTATGGGGATCCCTGGCTATGGTCTACTGCCCACAGCCCTCAAGGATATCCCCGAATTACAGAAGAGTAGTGAGAATTCAGCTAAACTTAGCCCTTCAAAAGTCCTTCTGATATGAGATAACCGCACTCTGTATCCAGGCCCCACGAGGGTGGGAGGCAGAGCCCGAGGTGACAGAAGCCTCATAGGAGATCTCCTCAGAGCATCAGCTGTCTCTTTCACCAGCCAATCAACAAGCATTTCATAAGCACTTACTATGTGCCAGGCCTAGCTGGGATGGAGTGAGGCAATCCCAGAGTGTCTGTAGCTGTTTGCACCAAGCCCCATGTTTTCACACTTCTTTCTTGCCCTTTCATTGAAATACCAAAGTAATTTGGTATGGGGAGGATGTGTATGTGTGCATGAAGGCAAGTAGCCTAAAGTACTTCTGGCTAATGTACCATTGCTTAGACATAATAGCTAGCGTTTATATGGTGTTTTAAAGTTTATAAAGAGCTTTAAGAAAATATCTCAGTTTATCCTCACAACAACCCTGGGAGGTTATCCTACTGTGGTTATCCCCATTTTACAGATGAGGAAACTGAGGCTGAGGGTGGTCAAGTGACTTGCCCAGGGTCACACAGCTAGTGTCTGAGTTTGGATTTCAACTCAGGCCTTCCTGAATTCAAGTGCAACACTAAATCCACTGCGCTGTCCAACTCTGCACCGATCTACGAAACCTCAGCTTCATCTCTCATAAAATAGCAACTGTTAATTGCTCTACAGACCAGGGGATTGTATTCACTGTTTTATCATCATGTTCTATTACATTGTTGTCACCCTAAAATACCACCCAGTAACAACAGTTACAGAAAGATTCCACTGACAGAACAATTCACTTTTAATTAATTAATTTTAATTAATTAATGGCTAGCTCCAAGGAGGTCTCCTCCAGACTCCCCTCCACAGCAGGACAACAAGCCTATTTAACTAATTGGTGCTGCTGTTGGTTTCTGGGGTGTCAGTTGACCAGAAAGGGCCAAGATCCTCATCAGAGGGATTTTCTAAATAGAGAAACAGTTGAACCCAGAACGTGCTCTCTAACAGAACTATCCATCCCTTACTGCTACAGTTTTCAGGAAAGATCTGAGGCTGCAATTTGGACATGGACTAGTTCATAGAATCATAGACTTAAAATTAGGAGGGGCCCTAGAGGTCATCTAGTCCAACCCCCTCACGTCACAGATAAAAAAAAACTGAGGCAGAGGGAGGTTTATGACTTGCCCAAGGTTACAAAGGTAGAAAATGGCAGAGCTGGGCTTTCAACCCATGACGTAAGAACATAGATTGAGAGCTGGAAGGGCCCTTGGAGACCACTGAGTTCAACCCTCTCATTTTACAGATGAGGAAACTGAGGCTGGGAGAGCCTTCCCTAGAGTCACACAGCTAACAAGAGTATGTTGCGGTATTTGAACTCAGATCTTTCTGATGCCTAGCCCAGCAAATCCAGCATCATTTACATTGCACCATCCTGCTCATCCCTTCACCTTTGCCCCGGGAAATTGTTTGGTCATTCAAATTTCAAAATCATAGATTGTCAGATGCTTCTTCCATTTTATAGGTTTGGCTATTTTCAATTCATTAAGGTCCCCTTTTGGTAAACTATTCACGTGATATTATTCCCAGTCCTACTATTGACTTCAAAGGAAACGTAGTCCAGAGTGGCCAACTTTGGTCACCCAGTGGATACAGCATGAACCCTGGAGTCAGGAGGACCTGAGTTCAACTCTAGACATATACTTATCAGCTGTGTGACCTTCAACAAGTCACTTAACCCTGTTTGCCTCAGTTTCCTCATCTGTAAAATGAGCTGGAGAAGGAAATGGTACAAATCACTCCAGTATCTTTGTCAAGAAAACCCCAAATTGGGTCACAAAGAGTCAGACACACCAAAAGGAGTGGAGGATTTAGAGCAGGAATCCAGCCACTTGATCCTCCTAGGCATCAGTTTCTTTTTCTATAAAAAGAAGAGAGTTAGACTAGAAAATATCTAGGGCTCCTTTACATGTTAAATTTTATGAATTCATTTCCATTTTTTAGAAATTACTTTAGGTTTAAATTCTGTTTTTGTTTTATTTTCCATTTTAAGCATTTAACGCAATGGCCAGAATTCTCCCAGAGTTATATAGAGGAATAGAATAAATTCCAGTCTTAATAGTCTATTGATAGCATCATGGAACTATAACAAAAGTACAATTTTCAATGAAATTATTGCTTTTGAATAATTTTGTAATGTTCCATGGCGAGAAACTACTGAAACACTGCATTATGGTGGATTCAGCATCACTGAACTTAATGATGGAAAATAAATGTGAGCAATGCAAGCTTATAAATGACCTACCTATAGAGAGAAACAGTTAGTCACCCAGTTCCCACTTACTGCCAAGACCCAACACCAAAACTTCTTTTGTCATTAGAGCAGACCTTAAAGTACTATATAACTGTTAGCTATCATTATCTCTGGGGCAGCTGGGTGGTTTAGTGGATAGAGTGCTGGGCCTGGAACCAGGAAGACCTGAGTTCAAATCTGGCCTCAGACACTTGTCGTGTGACCCTGGGCAAGTCACTCAACCCTGTTTGCCTCAGCTTTCTTACATGTAAACTGAGCTGGAGAAGGAAATGGCAAACCACTCCAGTATCTTTGCCAAGAAAACCCCATGGACGATGTCCACGGGATCACAAAGAGTTGGACACAACTGAACAGCAACAACAATCATCATTACCATTGATTGACTGATTATCAAAGCCATTGTAAGCTCTTGGGGAATCTATAGATCCAGAAATGGGCAATACATAAAAGCAGAAATAGTTCATGGAACCTGACCTCAGAGGTAGACTCCCAGGTTAAATTAACAGGTCTCCATCTTCCACCAATCCACCCACCAAAAGAAAAAAAAAAGATGGTAACAGGCGTTATTTCCCCATACTTTCTGAATATTTTCAGACCTACAAATATCTCTGGGAATGATCATTCATTTGCAACTTGGTATAAATTAACTGAATTAGCTTTATTCCAGTCTAATATTTACCTGAAATCAGTTTTAGTGACAGAATGATAATTTTGCTTGGGGTTGGGAGAGTGGGGGAGAGTGAATAGGTAGGTATATCTGGAACATGGAGCACTTTTGTGGTTACGGCAGGCCCAAGTAGAGTATTGAAATGGAGGATTTAGGAGTATATGGGACCATTAAGGGACTGGTGGTTGTTGTTTGGTCCTTCATTCTCAAAGAGGACCATGACATCAGGGAGGTGATGCCATGACATGCAAGTGAATTGGATTTAAATAAGGGAGGGCTGTGCAAAGTCACCAGTCTCACTCTCTCCTCCGGAGCCATCTGGTTCTAGTGGCAAAACGTAGGTCAAAAAGACTAGAGATGGCCCTCAGGGGCCTGGTAAAAAGGCATATCAAATATTGAGGAAAGGGAAGTGGGTCTGGTGCACATGTTAAATTTTAGATTTATTTTTCCCCAAAACTCTGCCAAGAAGAGGAAGAAATTTATTTTTCTGCTCTTCCTCTCTTCTCTTCACCTCTGATCATATTCTAAACTCAGAACTCAAAACACAGAACTATTATGTCTGGACCATAGCTTTTGTAGTAAGGCTTGGGAATCTTGTTCATTTGTTTCAGTCATGTCTAAATCTTTGTGACCCCATATGGAGTTTTCTTGGCAAAGATACTGGAGTGATTTGCCATTTCCTTCTCCAACTCATTTTACAGATGAGGAAACTGAGGCAAACAGGGTTAAGTGACTTGCCCAGGGTCACACAGCTAGTAAGGGTCCAAGGCCAAATTTGACCTCAGGAAGATGAGTCTTCCCAACTCCAGATCTCGTGCTCTGTGCACTATGGTGCCACCTAGCTGCCTGAGAACCTAACCACCATTTTATAACGTTGTTTCCTATATTCTATTTAGTGTGTTTTGTGTTCAAACATAACAACACCCATTGAAACTTGGGAATATGGTCCATTTTTACATAGGAATTGCCTATCCAATTTCTATCTCAGAAACCTTAAATATCTTGTAAGAAACTAGACTTTTTTAATGATAAGTAATGTATTAGCTGTGCCTTAGTGACTATTTTAGGATCATAGAGCTAGAAAAGCTATGAAGTTAGAGCTAGAAAGGTCAGAGGTCATCTAGTTCAACCCCCACCCCACCCCCACTTTACAAATTAAGAAGCTGAGGACCAAGGAGGTCTCTTGCCCAAAGTCACATGGGTAGTAAGCATCGAAGGTGGGATTTGAACCTCTGACTCTAGAGTCAGTAGTTTTCTCACTGTAGCTCACTGCATCCCTGCTTCACTTTAACAAAGTGGCTGAAGATGTTGTGTGGTTGTAGCTCCTTTGCCAGAAAGAACCTTGAAGACGCAGTGAAGATGATATTATATGGAGTAGATGGAATAAGGCATGGGGTCACAGCCATGGTGGAAGTGTTCTTCTCCTCCCAGGGAGGTTCTCCCAGTGGAGAGAGAGAGAGAGAGAGAGAGAGAGAGAGAGAGAGAGAGAGAGCGAGAGATGCTATCTGGCCCATTGTGCGACCTCATTTTTTTTTTGCCTGAGTTTGGCAATCTACCACAAGACCCCTTCATAACTCTTAGTCTATACTGGCATGAGAATTTATATCACCTTATAGTTGAACTAATCAATAGACCATTTAAAGAAAACTTACAACTGGTAAACTGTGTGGGTAGGAGTCACAAAGAAACATTTTGGTTCAGTATAAGGAAAAATGTCCTGACCATTATAGTTTTCTTAAAGTGGAATGAGCTACTTTAGAAGATGGACTGCAACTTGGTCAGTCAACAAGCATTTATTAAGTACCTACTATGTGCGGGTCATTGTGCTAATGTAACCTAGGCTTCTCTGGGCATGCCTGGTTCTAACATGGAGGTGCCCTTGAGGAGCTTTTGGAGCACATCCAGATCATCAATCAAAAGAGGCCACCCACACCCATATGGTAGGGGATGCAGTGGCCTCCATGTTAGACAAACTGGGAACACTCAAAGGTTACCTCAAGGCCAACTACATGTTACAACTAGGCATACCTAGAGATGCCAGGGCTATACTATGTGCTGGGTGTACAAATAAAATGTAAAAAGCAGCCTCTACCATCAAAGTCCTTAGATTCTAATGGGGGAGAGAGACAGCATGCAACTAACTAGGCACATAAGACTTATGCAGTGGAAATTGAAGGTAATCTCAAAAGGAAGGCACTTGGGCTAAGGGGGTGGGGTAGGGAGGTGGGAGCGAGAGGGAGGACAGAAGGCAGAGAGGCCAGGAATCAAGAAAGCTCTCCTGGAAAAGGTAGAATTTGAACTGAATCTTGAAGAAAGCCAGAAAAGGAGAGGGGTGGAGGGAAGGAAGGATTCCAGCTATGGGAGACAGCACATGAAAAGGCAAGGAGTCAGGAAATGGAGCATCATGTGTAAGGAACAGCAAGAGCTCTAGTCTTAGCTATTAGGATTATATTGTGATTATGATTATTGTGCTTTTATTATTTTTATCATTATTATTATTATTATTATTACTATTATTATCATTATTATTATTTCTGCTATATGGAAGGTAAATGCTTAAAATCCTGTAGGGTGCTGAAGGAGGATCCTTTCTTTTCTAATATGTTCACAATCAGGAGACATATTAAGGAAGTTTTATTCTGCCTAAATGTTTGTCTAGAAGTGGCCACTGCAGATTTTTTTTTTGTGTAGAATCATGGAATTTTTAGAGTGGAAAGAGACCTCAAGGGTCATCTAGTCCAATCCACAACTGAAAAAGAATCCCTTATAATAATAATAATAATAACAATGACAATAATAATAGAAATTTCTGTAGCACCATAAGGTTTGCAAAGGGCTTTTTCTATATGTTATTTCATTGATCCTCAAAACAATGCTCTGAGGTAAACGTTATTATTTATCTCCACGTTACAAATTACGAAATTGAGGTTGATAGAGTTTAAGTGACCTGCTTGGTGTCACACAACTAGCAGAATTTTTTTTTCCTTTTCGGAGGAAATTGAGGTTAAGTGATTTGCCCAGGGTCACACAGCTGTTAAATGTCTGAGGTCAGATTTGAACTCAGGTCCTCCTGACTCCAGGGCTGGTGTTCTATCCACTGCTTCACCTAGCAACCCTACAACTAGCAGGATTTAAACCTAGTTCTACCATACCCAGCCATCTACTGACTGTACTGTCTCCCATAACTAGAATCCCTCCTCACCTTTTACCCCTTGGCTTCCTTCAAGATCAAACTCAAATCTCACCTTCTGTAGGAGGCTCTTCCTCAACTCCCCCACTCCCCTGATTTATCCAGGGTCACACTTCTAGGTGGTGCAATGGATGGACCTGGAGTCAGGTAGACTCATCTTCCTGAGTTCAAATCCAGCCTTAGACACTTACTGACTATGTGACCCTGGGCAAGTCACTTCACCCTGTTTGCCTCAGTTTCCTCATCTGTAAAACGAGCTAGAGAAGGAAATGGCAAACCACTCCAGTATCTCTGCCAAGAAAACCCCAAATGGGGTCACTGAGAGTCAGACACAACTGAACAACTGGTAAGACTCTGAGACAGGATTTAAACTGGTGTTTTCCTTGACTCTAAGTCCCCTACACCACCGAAAAGTGTTAGATTGAGAGTTAAAGGTTAAAATTCTGGCCTTACACACATGATCTTGGGCAAGTCACTTCTGTCTGGGCCTCAGTTTCCTTCTCTGTAAAGTGAGGTTGGACTAAATTATCTATAAGGTCCCATCCAGCCCTAAATCTATTGTCCTATGACCGTCTCAGCTCTCCTCATTGTGGCCTAGTATAACAAGACTGATTTTGCTACGGAGGAGAAGGAAGAGCTCCACACAGGGTCATTTGCATGCATTCACCCAGCAGCTACGGCCCCTGCAGAATCAACCGGACAGCCTACCAGCAGCCATGGGGAAAAGAAATGTTTGCTGTTTTATAACAAAAGACATGTAAGTGGCCATGATCTAAGCAACGACAACCTCAGACTGTGTTTGGAGACCTAAACAAATCTAAAACCAAGACGGTTAACCTGCTGAAAGAAGCTCATGTGGTGAAACAGATGAAAAACCCCGAGAGACAGAGTTTCTGGGTTATTAATGATCATTTTATTAATTAGGCAAGCCAGCAATCAATAAATTGATGGTCAGTGGTTTCTCTCGGTAACCAAGGAACCCAAGGGAGCCTCTGAAACACCTTAAATGGGGTGTGTAGCTTCTAACAGGGAACTAACAAGTGAAAGTTAACCCTGACTGGTGGACATGTAATGAGGGGTGGGCTAGAAGTCTTCAGCTCCTCCTGCTGAGAACTTGGCTTGATCTTGAGACTCAGCAGCCTCCAGCAATCTGGACAGGGAATCTATCCCCACCAACCAAGACCTCTCTGGTTGGTTTTCTCCTTCATGAGCTGGGTCACCCTAAACTCTAATGGAGGGGCTTCTTTCCCCAGGGTTACAGCTCACCCAGACTGGATTCTGTTTATATTTTAAACACACGTTAAATCTCTTAGTTGGGTAGATTGCCGCCCTGGATTTAGGAGTTTGTTTCTTGAGAACTAGGAATAATGTCCTCTATCAGTCATGTCCTTCAGAGACCCGACTTTAACAAGAGCTGGGCCTTAATGAGGAAATTAAGGAGAAAAGCCTGGATCCCAATTTAATAATTAGTTATCGATATAATAGGAAAATAATAAATTCTTCCAGTACATCAAGTCAAAAACATAAGTTTTTCACTGACACATTGGAAAATGGAAAGAGCCCTGGATATGGAATCAGGCATCCTGGGTTCAAATCCTGGTTCTGCAACTTAGTACCTGTGTGAGTCTATTAAACTCTGGCATTTTTCCTCATCTATAAAATGAAAGCCTTGAATTCCGCAGCCTCTAAAGTCTCTTCCAACTCAAAAATCTATGAAATCCCATGAAAATTCCCCCTTTGAAGTCTTACCTTCCACAGGATCCCGTTCCCAGTTCTCCTTAAGCTTAGTGCCTTCCCTCTGAGACTACCCCCCAATTTATCCTGTATACACCTTATCTATACATAGGTGTTTTCGTGTTGTCTCTCCCATCAGATAGTGAGTTCCTTGAAAGCAGGTACTAAGGGTTTTTTTTTCCCTTTTCTTTATATTCCTGGCACTTAGCACAGTTACTGGCTAATAAAATTTAAAAAATAAATAAATAAATGCCAGTTGATTGATGGATTGACTGAAGGGAGTGAATGGTCACACGTGGGCTCCTTGAGAATGCTAGAAAAGGCAGAGTTTTTCTTCATTCCACTAAACAATTAATTGAGAGAATTATGGCCGTGGAGTTGTTGTAGATAAAGAAACATCTCACTCTGCAAAAGAAACTTGAATGTGAAGAAAGTTTTTGTGTAGACAGTGTCACACATATGAAGAAATGACACTTGTTCTGAATTTTCTGAGGAAGCTGGACTAAATAGCGTGTCTTTGAGGTAAATAGTAAATGGTGGTTGATGTGGCATGATGTTTTGCAGCATGTACTAAAGGCAACAAACCAAAGTTGACAATAGGAAACTCCAATATTCCTGACATCCAAGAAAGCATTTGTGTCAAGATCACAGGGGAAAATAATGTTGATTTGTTTTCCTGACATCTGTGGCATTGTCCGTGCAAAATTCATCCCTTGGCCTCAATGCTGTCAATAGGGTATATTATGTAGACATTCTGAAACATTTTAGAGATTCCACGGGTTACACAAAGAGTGGAATATGGCCCAGTGACTGGGATCTTCCCCATGACAACACCCATGGACTCCAGGGGATTTCTCTCAAAACAGCTTTATGCTCATAATGCTATTATTGCACAGGGTGAACACCTACCTTATTTATCATATTCAGTTTCAAATCATTTTTTTACTATTTGCAAAAATGGAATCAGCCTCGAGGGTAAACAAAACAAAACAAAAAATTAGAATATGGTGGTCAGAGCGACATTCTAGGAGTAAGGCCTGGATTCTAGTCCTAACTCTGTCATGAAGAAACTTAATGACTTTGTGGTTACTTATAGGCTCTGGGCCTCAATTTCTATAAAATGAGGGGATTCTCTCATTCCAAAAATTCTGTGATACTGTGATTTCTGTCTATAATTTGCTGCCATTATGGAAATTCAAAAGAATTTGGTACAATGCTCTAGTCTAGTAGATAGTGTGTGGGACCTGCAGTTAGGAAGACTTCAGTTCAAATCCAGACTCAGATATTTACTGGCTGTGGAACTCCAGGTCAATCACTTAACCTCTGCTTGCCTCAGTTTCTTCAACTATCAAATGGGAGTAATAGCACCTACCTCACAGGGTTGTTATGAAGATCAAATAAATTAATATTTGTAAAGCTCTTAGCACAGTGCTTGGCACATCATAGGTTCTCACTAAATGCTTGTTTTCTTCCTTTCTTCTTTCCTCCTCCCTCCCTTTCTAAAATATTGCCACACTCAGAAAGCAGTTGATCTGTAGGGCAGAAAGGTAGCAGCTTTTGCCAAGGGCCTAAGTGAGGACACCTGGGCCTCTCCCCTACTCTCTGAGGCTGCTTGGAGGCAGCATACAAAACCAGAGAGATCCTGAGCCCCTGGGATTATGTTTAGACTAGAACTGTATATTCTGGAAAGGCATCCAGGTGAGACCCCTTTGTTGTAGCTGATGGGTGGCTTTCCTTATGTATTTCTGTCTGTGTTCCACTATGTTGCTCCTTTCCCCGGGGGAAGTCTTGTGCATTGGACTGTGACATAAAATGTTTGAGGTCTTAGACCCAGGATGTACCAAAAGGCTTAGCAATGATACTTCTGTGTCACAAAGGTCAGCAGCAGTTGGGCCTTTGACAATTTTTCAGCCCTCCCCTCTCCCTTCTCTTATGTGTCTATGACGGAGGCCCCTGACTTGCAGGTTTTGAAGGTACTTCTAAAAAAAGAGCTTCCCAAATGTTTCAAACAAAATTTTGAGCACAGTAGGAGTGAATATATAGTCTCTCAAGGTCAAAAGCTCTGAAGATACAGCATTCATTTGACTGCAATAGTTCTGATATGTTCTCCAAACAATCAGTCTCTACATCTCAATTACACCTTGAATGGTGATATCACAAATGGAGTTATTTAGGCAATTCACCCCACACAAGAGATTTTAAAACACATACTCTGCCTAGGGAGATTGCTATATTAAAAAGTAATACTTCAAAACAGTTGTGTTTTCATGAGTGTGCGTACTGCCTTGAACAACACAAATCACAACCCTTGCGTGATAAAGGTTCATGAGTAGCGTTATCGTCATGCGGTGGCCAAACTCTGATAATAGACCTTTCTGAACTTGGCTAGGCTGGTCTGCCGATAACCAGTCTAGCTAGGATGCAGTATAGTGTAGCGGTTAGGGTTCTGGACCTCAAGTCAGAACAAACTGGGTTCAATTCTCAACCCTGAGACTTAATAAGCTGTGTGTACACAGGCAATCCACTTCACTCCACATTAGCTAGCATGTATATAACACGACTTAAGAATTAGCTCATTTCATTTCTTATAAAAACAAGTTAGTGATATATCCATATAGGAAGTCTTTCCATCTTGATAAGATGGACTAGCACTTACACTCTCCTGGCAAATATCTTTGAAGGTCTGGGGCCTCCTCTACATCAGGATGAGATTTCAGAGGAGGGCTTTCATGGAGATGTTCCATTATAAGAAGAAGGTTTGAGGATATGAGGTGCTAGCACTAAACATTCATTATCAGAATGTAAGCTCCTTGAGGGAAGGGACAATTTTGCTTAATTGTGTTTATATTTCCCCTCTTCCCCCACCCCACCCCCATCCCCATCCACCCCTACCCCTACCCCTACCCTCACTTATACAATGCCTAGTACATGTCACTTAATACTTCGTTTTTCTTTCATTCATTCATTCTTTCTTTCTTAAATATGCCATCTGATCTAGCCAAGGGCTCAGATTCTCAAGATCTGGCCTGCTTGCATTAGCAATACAAATGCTTAGATTCCTTAAGAATCTGGCCAATATGGCGGATCTTGAATAAACCTTGTCTTTGGCTGAAAAAATAAATATGCCATCTGGTTTCTTTCACTTTCTTGCCTTTCTTATTTTTTCTTACCTATTCTTTCTTACTTTTCTTTTTCAGACTCCCCAACAGTATGAAAAAGAATACAATGATAAAAGATCAGATGTGGGACCCAGTAAATTCCATGGCTATGCCTACGATGGAATATGGGTAATTGCAAAAACCCTGCAGAGGGCCATGGAACATCTCCGCTCCAGCAACAGGCACCAAAGGATTCAAGATTTCAACTATACAGACCATAAACTTGGCAAAATCTTCCTGGATGCAATGAATGAAACCAACTTCTTCGGTGTAACGGTCAGTTCCAAACCTCTTTGAGTCCATTGCCTTTTATCTGTTAATAACTTCCTATCTCAGGGTAGCTAGGTGGCACAGTGGATGGAGCACCAGCCCTGAAGTCAGGAGGACCTGAGTTCAAATCTGGCCTCAAACCAAATACTTGACACTTACTAGCTATGTGACCCTGGGCAAGTCACTTAACCCCAATTGCCTAAAAACAAAACAAAAAAATTTAAAAAATAATTTCCTATCTCTAGGAAAATTTATAACTGGAAGGGGTTTTATAACTTGTGAGAAATAAGAAACCAATCTGGTAATCTTTTTCCAAACCTTTAAGCAAATATCATCATAATTTTTGTACATGAGGGGGCAACATTATATATTTTTAAAGTGTGCTTACCCTGGCATTATATTGGGCCATTGAGGCTGGAAAAAAAATAGATCAGGACCAAATAAATAGTACAGAAGACAGAGCACTGGGCCAGCCTGGAGTCAGAAAGTCCTGAGTTCAAATCTGGCCTCAGGTTCTAACTGTGTGAGTCAGTTAACTGCTGTTTGCCTCAGTTTCTTCATCTGTAAAATGTGGATAATAATAGCACCTATCTCCCAGGGTTATTGTGAGGATCAAATGAGATAATAGCTGTAAGCACTTAGCAGAGTATCTGGCACATAGTAAGCCCTATATAAATGTTAGCAATTAGTACTATTGAGGCAACTAGGTGGTGCAGTGGATAGAGCACTGGGCTTGGAATCAGGAAAACTCATCTTCCTGAGTTCAAATGCAGCATCAGACACTCATTAGTTGTATGAGCCTGGGCAAGTCACTTAACCCTGTTTGCCTCCATTTCTTCATCTGTAAAAATGAGCTGGAGAAGGAAATGGTAAACCACTCCAGTATCTTTGCAAAAAAAAAAAACAAACCCAAAGGGAGTCATGGAGTCAGACACACCTGAAATGACTGAACAACAGCAAAATTACTACTACTAGTAGTAAGGCCTTATATGTATATGCAAGAGCACCTTGGCTCAAATCTTGGTTTTGCCATTTTCTTCCTTTATGATCTTGGACAAACCATTTCACATTTGCAGATTTCTACTGGAGACAGATGGCATAGTAGAGTGGAAAGAGTGCAGATTCTGAAGAGGGCCTGGGTTCAAATCCCGGTTCTGTCCCTTCCTACCTGTGTAACCTTGGAGAAGTCTCTAGGCTCTCATTTACCCATGCAAAATGAAGAGGTTCAGCTAGTTGACTTTTTTTTTTTGCAAGGCAATCGGGGTTAAGTGACTTACCCAGGGTGACCCAGCCAGTAAGTGTCAAGTGTGTGAGGCTGGATTTAAACTCAGCTCCTCCTGACTCCAGGGCTGGTATTCTATGCTGCCTAGATGATTTCTGATGTTCCTTCTACCTCTAGATATAAAAGATGGTTATTTTACAGTCAGTGTTGGATCTTTTCATTCTCCACAAGATAATAGATTCAACTTCAATTCTACTTGTAGGAAATGCAAGTTTTAGGTCATTTAAATATAATTTATAATATTATATTAGTATATTGTATTATTATTATATTTTAATATATTATATTTTTATATTTCTATTTAATATACAATTACATATTATATTATATATAAAAATAAATTTAATATAAGTTTTAGGTCATTTAAAATGAAGACTCAGCTGTTTGACAGAAGATATGTTATTCTCTTCTTGACCATAGTGATGATGGTCTAAAGCAGGAGTGAGGAACCTGCAACCTCGAGGCCACAGGTTCCCCACCCCTGGTCTAAAGCATAGCCACTTAACAGATAAATTGCCAATATCATAACATCTAATGCCCTTGGAATGTGTGGATCATTAACTTTCACTAAGTCACAGAATTTCTCATTTGTGGGACTAATGAACAGAATATTCAATGCTTACCTTAAAAAAAAATGTGAATGAATGAAAAGGCGTGTATTAAGTAAGTGCCTATATAACCTGGCTCCTGTCTATCTTTCCAGCCTCAATGGACATTATTCCCCTCCAACTCTCTGTGATTTAACCAAACTAGCCCTTTCTCTGTTCCACACACTTGACCCTCCACCTCCTGTCTCCATTGGCCATCCCATGTGCCTGGAATCCACTCCCTCCTTATCTCTGCCTTATAGAGTCCCCTTTCTTGCTTTAAGACAAAGCCTAAACACCATCTTCTGCATAAAGTCTTTCCTAATCCCATTCTCTTTCCCAAAATACCTTGTTTATAACTACTTTGTATATACTTGTGTTTTTTTCACTCTATACTGTATATATTTTTGTACATACTTGCTGTCTTCCCCAATGTAGATCCCTTGTAGATAAGAATTGTTTCCATTCTTTGTATCCCTAGCACCTAGGACACGGTGGGCCCTTGATAAATACTTATTGGTTAATTAATTGATTCATTGATTAAAAGACAATATGGTAGAAAAAATGCTCAACTTGGATTCAGAAGACTTGGGTTCGAATCCCAATCTGATGTGTGACCACAAGCAAATCCCTTATCCTTTCTGAGACTTGGCTTACTTTCCTCATCTTTAAAATCTGGATAATAATATTTGCCCTACTTTATGGGGCTCTGAGAAAAACACTTTGTAAATCTTAAAACACTACAATTAATCAACAGGCATTTATTAAACACCTACTGTGTGCCAGTCTCTGCCCTAGGATCTGGGAATACAAAGAAAACATTGGGACAATCCCTGCCCTCAAGGAGCTCACATTCTATGGAGAAGATGATATGTTGGGGGCAGCTAGATGGCGCAGTGGATAGAGCACTGGCCCTGGATTCAGAAGGACCTGAGTTCAAATCCGGCCTCAGACACATAGCACTTACTAGTTGTGTGACCCTGGGCAAGTCACTTAACCCCCATTGCCCGATCCAAAAAAAAAAGAAAAAGAAAGAGAAGATGATATGTTCACAAATAAGTAAATATAGGATATATACAAAACAAAGAAAAAGTAATAGAAAAAGAATCACAACTGAGGGAATCAAGAAAGGCCACTTAAAGGAGGTGACACCTGACTGAGCCTGGAAGGGAACTAGGCCTCTAAGCTATGGAGGTGACAACCTGTGCAAAGGCACAAAAACATATGTCCCATCCAAGAAACAGCACACAGGCAATTTGTCCTGGAACATACAGGGTGTCCCAAAAGTTTTAGTGCAGTCACATTGACTGGCAGCTGCACTAAGACTTTTGGGACACTGCAAAAGCATGTACAAGGAGAAAGAATGAGGAATCAGCCTGATAGGATGGACTGGGGCCAGACTGTCAAGGGTTTTAACTGCTAAAGAGAAAGGCTTGTGTTTTATCCTAGAGGCCATAGGGAGCCACAGAAGCTTCTTGAGTAGGGAAGTGACATGGTCAATATCTTACGTTTGTTCATTCAACAAATATTTATTGAGCTCCTTCTACGTTTTAAGGCAGAAATGTCAAACTGAGGCCCCAAGGCAGCATGCAGCCTGCAAAACTCCAGAGTGAAAGGAATCAAATTAAAATGTAATTGGAAAATGTTTAAGAAAATAAAAATACAACACAACATAGATAATATTAACTTGAGGTTTTCTGAGTCAACATTCGAACTGTATCTGTTTGAATTGGACACCACTGCTTGAATAGTTGATGTACTTAGCGCATATTCATGAGGTGTGCTCTCAAAGAAGGCTAGCAATAGAGGGTAGGGAGGCATTTGTGTGCACGCAAAGGTGTGCTGGCAAATGTTTAACAACCGGCTTTTGGTTTTTTAAATATATGCACAGCAGACTTTTCAGTTTAATCTGTATCATTGGATACATTAAACAATCAACAAAATAATAAATCAAGCCACAATTTACAATATTTGCTGATTTCCAAGGTATAAATGTTCACAGTGAAAATTTAACATTCAACTCTAGCCAGTATGAGCTGGCTCCAGCATGTACCACCTTGGAACCTTCCCTCTAAATCAGTTGCGTGAATTTAATCACAAGATAAACAAACATTCATGTGTCATGGAGAGCAAAATTTTCTATGGTGCAAAATACATCCCTTTATGTTCAATATAGTGTGCTTTGTGGAATCCCTCTCCCTCATCTGTTCATTGTACCCGCAGAACCTGCCTTACCTGCCTTCCGTGGACTCTGCCCTCAGAGGACTGTTAGCACCATTTGGAGCCAATACAGAACATATGATTAGAGTAGTTCTATCCCCAAAAGCCTTTAGCAGTTACTTTCATGCTTCATTGGCAAAGACTGCAGTTACGTGCAAAATTAGCATTCATAGGGTTGTGCAGAATACAAGGGCCTTAGAGTTCAAAAGGAACAGAGTTAATAATGATAGCTCCATTTATATAACACTTTAAAAGCTTACCAAGTGCCTTATCTACATTATCTCATTTAAAATTCTAAATGACTTTATAAAGTGGGGACTGTGGGTAGTATTATTTGTATTTTACAAATGAGAAAAATGAGGCCCAGAGAGCGCAAAGTCAGTCAGTCAATAAACCTTTACTAAGCACCTACTATGTGCCAGCCACTGTGTTAAGCACTAAGATCATGTTGATAATTAGTAGCAAAGTAGGCTAAAAACACAGGCCTCCTGGCACTTATCTAAAAGCTTTAGAAAATTTAATTGATTTTGTTTGACTGGTTCATTTTCACTAGTATCATTCTTCCAGAATAGCCCTGCCTGCCCTAAACAACTAGATAGATAGGCTCTTGATGAAGTATACAACATACTTAATAACCTCATTGTCTGAAATCTATTTTGCCTCCTGTGTTTTTCTTTTTTTTCTTTTTAGTTGAAAAGTACAAAAAAAATGAGATACAAAACTCTGTAGTTAGACATTTTCGTGATGATTTTGTATTTTCTTTTCCCCTAGCTGCTTCATCACCTTCAAATGAATGGGTGCATGTCATGTCATGAGAAAGTGAACAGATTTAAATTAAACCTGTCTTCTGTTCACAAAAAGATTCATGTGATAAAATAAAAAGTATATTTTTCAAGCTCAAGGAGACTTCAGCAGGTCAATTTCAACAACAAACTAATAGTATGAAGGGCAGGGATAAGGACAGTAGAGAAATAAAAGATAAATAAAGAAAAAGAGTGGGCATTTTTCATTTTGTAAGTGATTTTTAGATCGGAGGGCTATAAGCCAGTACTTCTCTCTGACATGGAGTAACATATGCCAAGAAATAAAGTTCTGCTGGTCAGTGTGGAATTATTCGGCTTGTCAGGACCTACAGACTGACAGGAAATGGGTGAGTTTTAAAGGGACAGTGCTCTTTTTTTTCCCTTTGTTCTAAAGAAACATGACACAAGGACATAATTTGCATTTGATATTGAGAAGTGATTTGAAGAGAAAGGGATACAGGTGGTATCGGGCATGCCTGGCCTTTGAACCACAGATGGGTCCCAACTGGAGCAGTCCATGCTCCTTCCCCACGAAACATCACGAGGCCGTATGGGGAGCAGAACGGTTACAGGGGTTCCCTCTGTAAGGGAAAAAGCAAAGGCAGGTCATCCTGCTCATTTCTCATTCCCCTTACTTTCTGCTGGGAAATGGGGGCATGATGGGAGAACAGATGTTAAATCCAAAGTCACAATGTTCTTTCTTCAAAGTTGTCTATGTTTCCTGCTTAATTATAAAATTGACTGTATTGGCCATTGACAAAATTAGAAATTTGACCATTTCCTTAAGGTTTTGATCTATCATAAGTGCCTCTTGTTTTCATATTTCATTATTTGTGAGTAGAGAGTTCCAAAACTAAATAGAGACGCTGAGGCATCTAATGCACAGAGACGAGAGACATAGGCAGTGAATAGACGCTGTTGCCTGAATTGCCAAGGGAGGAGTTCTCCCCAGCTGGGGATTCTTGGGGTATAGAAAAAAAATCTTGTTGACTGTTGAATTTTACAAATTTCCTGTGAATCCTGACCTTGGGATTCCCTTTGGGCACAATTGTGTTAAACTAGTGGCATTATGGGAAAAGAGGTTTGGTAAGAAGAAGGCTGCTTCCCTCAGCAGCAGCTGGCTTGAAGCAATTTTACTCCCATAACCCTAAGTATGGGGTAGAGTTGAGGTGTTGACCAAGGGAAAGTCATCCCTACAGGGATAGCTAAAGGGAGGAGTTGGGAAGGAATTACTCTGTCTACAGTATGGGCCAGCTAAGAGGGAGTACCTAACTTGTCTACTAACCTAAATCCCTCCCCTCCCACAAAATGCGCCACATGGAGGCTCATCCAGAACGGCAGGTACATACATCACTGTGTTCTATCACATCTCTCAAAAGGAAAAGTTTTCAACAGCTACCCTACTCCTGACATGGCCTCAGGCCATTCCATAGGTAGGGAAACAATGACAACCTGGTGGAGCCCTCTCTTTGACACAAAGACCACCCATTGCAGGATGTCATCTGTCCTCTTCAAAAATGAAGGACAAGGGGCAGCTAGGTGGTGCAGTGGATAGAGCACCGGCCCTGGAGTCAGGAGGACCTGAGTTCAAATCAGGCCTCAAACACATAACACATACTAGCTGTGTGACCCTGGGCAAGTCACTTGACCCCATTGCCTAGCCAAAAACAAACAAACAAAAAAAAACCGAAGGGCAAACAACAATAACAGATATGCTGTCCTGCCTGACATGTAAACATTGTTGTCCCTTTAAAACTCAATCCCTTTTCAATCCATGCGTCATGACTAAATAAAGAATTATTTTCTGATCAGCAGAATCTTATTCTTCATCAGATACCTATATCAGATAAAGGTGCCAAGTTAGAGAACCATAGAAAACTTCTGAAAAATCTAGAAGAGACCTTAGAACATAGAATTTAGAGTTATAAAAGACCCCTAGAATATTGAATGTTAAAGCTAGAAGAAAGCTTAGAAAATAAAATGTCGATGCTAGGAACTTTAGAAATCATCTCATTCAACCCTTTCACTTGACAGAGAAGGAAGTTGAGGCCAAGAGATGTGCAGACTTGGCATAATGTCACAAAGCTAATAATGGGAAAATTTGGACTAGAACTCAAGTCTCTTCAATCTCAGTCCCATGTTACTATACCACAATGCAGTGTGTTGTACAATTAAATCATAATCTGTTTTTCACTCCAAAGTAGAAAAGGTAATGCAAGCTAACTTCATTTAGCATATTTTATTACTTTCAGTCCAGTTGTTTTTCAGTCATGTCTGACTCATCATGACCCCATTTGGGTTTTTCCTGGCAAAGATACTGAAGTGGTTTGCCATTTCCTTCTCCAGATCATTTTGCAGATGAGAAAACTGAGGTAAACAAGGTGAAGTGACTTGCCCAGGGTCACACAGCTAGTAAGTATATAAAACCAGATTTGAACTCAAGTCTTCCTGACTCCAGATCCAGGGCTCTATCCACTGAGCCACCTAGCTGCCTGCATATTTTTATTGTACAAACTAATTTAAGTACATTAAATTAATCCTGTCCATGACTTATGTTAAGGTGATCTTTTACACATGCTTGAAAAAAAAATCCTAGCTGATCCTCATAGTGCCTCTTCCCATTTGCCATCTTTCTAATACAAATTTTCTTCCATATATGTAGTTTTGTCCACTTTGCCTAGTGGTTATAGATTGGTGTCTTCTTTGTGCTTAAGGATTTCGATGCTGCATTTCTTATAGATTTTCAATTCAATTCAATAAATATTTATTAAGCCCCTACTGTCTGTAAAGCACTGTGCTAGGCTCTGAATTAGGTCCAAAGTTTAGATAAGACATGGCCCCTGTCTTTAGGAAGGTTATAGTTTCTAATGAGAAGACGCTAACAGAGACAACTATAATACACAACATTAGATGATAAGCTTGTTAGAGAAGTGCCCGCCAAAAGTGCCATGTGAAGTCTGGGGGGAAAGATCAGAAGAGGAAGCTTCATGAAGAAGTTAGCATTTAAGGTGGGCTTTAAACTACAATAGGAAATTCAACAAACCAGGAGGCAGGTAGGAGGAAGGTAAAAGAGGGCCAGCCGCTTCCTTGTGTACATGTCATGCACATACACAATGCCTTATTGTTTCTTTGTGTCAAATACTCCTTATTGGATTGCAAGCCCTCTGAGGGCAGGAGAATTGTCTTAATTAATTTTTGTATTCCACCCACCACTGAGTGCAGGGCTTTGCCCAGAATAGGAGCTTAATAACTGTTTACTAATTATTATTTAATTAATTAATATTCAGTGAAGTCAAGTCAATTCTGCCTGAGAGCAAGCTTAAGCTCACTAGCACGTATGGCCTATAATTCATCTGTTTTTCCTTTAAAAAAAAAAGAGAACATTATACCTAAATTAATTCATTCATTATATAGCTAATTATATTTCTTTTCCAAGCAAGGACTTCTTATGTTTCGTTGTACGTCCCTTGATAATCCAAGACAGGATCTTTGTGAAACACGGCACTACTGTATACAGACTGTCCCAAACTACAATAAGGCTTTTGGGACACCCTGCGAGATAAGCAGGGGTGAAGCCTAGTAGATATGCTAATGTAATTCTTGCCTTACTATTAAAGATTATCTCTACTTCCCTTCCATATTTTGAAGATCTAGTTCAAATTTAACAAGTTCACATTTATATAGCACGTTAAGCTTGACAAAATGATTCCCTTACAACAACCCTATGAGGGAAATAGTGCAAGTATTAACATCCCCACTTTACAGATAAGTAAACTGAGAAATGTCTCTATTCAGTGTCAGTGCTGAAGTCAAGCCTGAAGCTCAGTTCTTATGACTCCAATACCCGTCTTTTTCTCCTACTTCATTCTGCATCTTAGTTTTAACTATTATTAGGAGACTTTTCCACAAATTACCTCTATTGGCAAAATGGCCCCTATTCCTATGGTAATAAATTTTTATGCTGTCTGTAACAAAGCTTCTTGACGACCTATTTTTTAAGGTTTAGGACACTGAGTTGTGGGACCTAAGATATGCTCTGGTTTAGAGGATTTGTGCAGAAAAGAGAAGCTGAGACCCCAAGAGGTATAAAGTTACTTGTAGGTCTTATTTAGGAATGGAAAAGTATCTACTTTAGGGACAGCTAGGTGACACAGTGGATAGAGCACCGGGTCTGAAGTCAGGATGACCTGAGTTCAAATCCGGCCTCAAACCAAACACTTGATACTTAATAGCTGTGTGACCCTGGGCAAGTCACTTAACCCCAGTTGCCTAAAAAAAAGTATCTACTTAAAAAAATTATTTCTGAATTAAATAGAACACAATTATTATGAGGTGGGTGATTATGTATGTTCAGTTGAAAACCTAAACTGGGAATGGCTATAAGTCAACTTATTGATAGGAATGAATAAAATTCATCCAATAGAAGGTGACTAGGATATTGAAAGGACTGGAATCAAAAGAACCTGGGAGTTTTTATCCTGAAAAAAAGAAAATTTAGGGATGATGTGGGAACATTCTTCAAGTATTTAGAGGGCTATCTGTGGGAGAGTGATTAACCTTATAGATGTCATAATGGGTAGAAATCAGAAGCCTAGATTTCAGCATTGTATTAGAAAAACATTCCTAAAAATTAGTTCTGTCCAAAGAATGGACCTTGGGAGGTGGTGAGTCTCTCATCCCTGGAAATTTTCAAGTGGATTCTGGACAACCACTTGCTGGAGAGTGATAGAGGAAGGTTGTACATTAGCAATGGGTTGGACTAAATGACCTTGGAATTTCCTTCTAGCTCTGAGTCTGGGATCCATTAGCTGAGGATCTATATGTAGCAATCCTCTTAGCATAAAAAAAAAAGATGTTATACCATGCTGAAAATTATTCTTCTTTGAACATTCTGAATGAGGTTATGTCAAAATTCTTCAAATAACTCATCCTCTTCTACTAATTGCCCTCCTAAACCAGGTGCCAGGTTGTCTTTGTTGTTGAGTCATTTTTTTTTCAATCATGCCTGACTCTTCTTGACCAGATTTGGGTTTTCTTGGCAGAGATATTGGAGTGGTTTGCCATTTCCTTTTCCAATTCATTTTACAGATGGCAAACAAGGTGAAGTGACTTTCTCAGGGTCACACAGCTAGTAAGGGTGTAACGCCAGATTTGAACCCAGGAAGATGAGTCTTCCAGACTCCAGGCCCAGTGCACCATCCACTGTGCTACCTAGCTGCCTTCAATTTGTCTTTACTTATCTCCAGAAGCAAGGCCCCCATTGACTGGGGCCTTAAGGGGTGGTGAGAGCAAGATAGTATATAAGTTCAATAGCCATCTTCTAGGTTATCCCAGGGTGCCAGCCTTATGCTTATTTCTTCTACTTTTGACTTTAGTCCTGTAGCCTGACCCCTGGATATCCAGAAGAACTCTGGGTTCATGCTTGGGCCATTTGGCCACAATTCATTTAGTCACTTGCTAAAACCTCATTTGGCCTCTTCATAGACCACATCCTTCTCCTTAGCCTTAGCTCACCAGCCTCTGCCTACCTGAAGCCTTGTATGGCTCTGCTCAGAGAAGCTGGGCCTTTGTGTTCACTTATCTAAACAAACAAACTAAGCTACAATTTGGAAAACACAGTGAATATAGCTCTTACAGTTGAGTAGAATGGCCTGGATTTTTCCACAATTTTATGTAATAACTTGTTTTTTCCTCATTCCCCCAGCAGTGGTTGTAATGCAGTTACACAAAATGTGGCAAAGCAGCTCCACTGTTGAAAGTGGGTCTCATGCAATCTAAGATTCCTGTTGTGAATCAACATTTTCACACATGACTCGCATCAAAATATGCCTGAGAGCACAGTTGACAGACGCTTACTGGGAAGACTAATTAAAGCTAAAGATAACAGTGCTAGGACCAAATATCTAGTCCTTAGGTGACAGCAAGTAGATGAGGAGAGAGGAAAAAAAGTCATTAAATTATGGTTGTTTCTAAGTTGATTTTTTGTTGATAGCTTTATCTTTTTTACATTTGGTAAATTTGAAGGGCAGCTAGGTGGCACAGTGGATAGAGCAGTGGGCTTGGAATCAGGAAGACTCGTGTCCCTAAGTTCAAATCCATCCTCAGACATTTACTAGCTGTGTGAGCCTGGGCAAGTCACTTAACCCTGTTTGCCTCTGTTTCCTCATCCATAAAATGGACTGGAGAAGGAAATGGCAAACCACTCCAGTATCTTTGCCAAGAAAACCCCAAATGGGGTCATGAAGAGTCAGACTGAAACAACTCAGCAACAACAAATGTGATGGAATCAGCATTTCCATTTTTACTCCTGGATCTGGTATAGAATGAATTTAAAAGCAGTCAGACCTAGGATCAAATACTAGTTTGACCTCCTAATTTTATAGATAAAGAAACAGATCTAGATAGATGAAATAACACAAAGCCATCCAGGTAATGAGAAGCCTGAACCTAAAATTTGAGCCCCAGCCTTTTTTGAGCTGACATGATGTAGTTCTTATAGTTTTGAAATGTGTTTTCATGAATTATCTCTTTAAACTGCACAATAACCATATGGGATGGGCAATAGAGGTATGGTATTATGTCCAAATTTTACAGATGAAGAAACCAAGGCTCAGAAAGATTAGTTGGCATGACCATGGCCACCAGGCCAGAGATAGGTTTAAAAGCCAAGTCTTCCCGACTAAAGTACATCACTCTACATCTTTGTTCAAGTATTCAAGATACATGCATATTAAAAATAAGAAGGTATAGGAAGACATACATATGTACACATATACGTATTTTTATAACTTGGATAATAACTGTAGGTAGACAATTAAGCAGACCCAGAACTGAACAGGATGAAAAGAACAGGCTGGATCACCTTTGGGAAATTGTGCAGGTCTTTCAATGATCCCAAACTACTCACTACCACATCTTTATTAACACCAATATTCTTCCAGTGGTATCACATTTCTACAAACCATGGGACATCATTATCTGGAAAGAATCAAACTTTTGGAAAGAAACATCCTGAGCATAGGAAGACTACTGCATGTTAGTCTTATGCATGTGAAAATGGAGAAGTGTGTTTTATATATACTTACGTAGTATACATGTTATATATGTGTATGTATATTTGTCATATGTGTGTAAAACTAAGGTTATGGAGGGATAATATATGTGTCATAAATATACATTACATACATAGTATATTGTGGAAATTAAATGATGTATTATTTATATGTATATATCATACACACACGCATATGTCAGTGTCTGTGCAATATACCCACTGGTTAGAACAATCTCTTTCACATTGTCATGGATTTCAGTGAGGAGGGAAGCTGTATAGTCTTCCACAGTTTGATGCAATTAGTGCAATAGGAGCGTTTGGAGAACATCACCATAGGTAAGGAGTCCTTCTTTTGTTTGGATCTTATGCAGGACATCTTCCATAGCACTGACAAATACAGTAATGACAACTGACAATTCCATGACATTGACATGCTGCTTAAGACTTTTGGGGGCAGCCTGTATATTAGGAAACTAAATAATATTGAACAGAAAAGAAAATGAATGCTTCCCTTGCCAAACTAATTTGGAAGCTCAAAATGGTATTATGTATTTAGCAAACTGCTTGAACTGGTTTTAAAAAATTTCTTAAGAAAGTCTTTAGCCAGTCAGAAAATGAGTGGTTGTCGAGGTGTGTCTGTCTGTCTGTCTGTCTGTCTGTCTGTGAAATGTATCATGGAGGAGAATTGATCCTCTACATGTGAGTTTCTACTCCTGGGCACCCAGTATGTGCAAAACTCTGTTGTGAGTGCTGTGGGTCAATACAAGAGTATTGAAGACAAGGTCTTTGTCAGGAAACATAAACAATGCATCATAAAGACAAACACTGGAGAAGTAGATGGATTATGCTTTCCCTCCATTTGGCTTTTAAAGCCCTTCACAGGCTGCCTTCAGTTTACCTTTCCAAATGCTTTTCATTCTTCCCCTTCATATACTCCATGCTCCATCCAAATAAGCCTATTGTGGTTTTCATAAACTTGGCATTCAGTCCCATTCCCCTAGCTCTTTGCACAAGCTGTCTTGAATTGCTGAAATGCTCTTGACCTCCACCTCTTAGGATATTTAACTTCTTTCAAGGTTCAAATCAAGTGCTTCCTCAAGGCAGCTTTTCCTCATTCTTCCCACCTTAGTATTCTCTCCCCCTCAAGTTGTATTGTCTCTCTGTTCACATGTGCTGCCCCGGTAGAATGTCAGACCCTTATGGGCCCAGGGACAGTGTTACATTTTGTCTTTCAGTCTCCAGCAGCTAGCATCATTCTTTACACACAGCACATATTCAATAAATATTTGATAAATAAGTGAATGAACTAAAGATGTGCCATCCTCTTGGCTATACAGGATCCCAGGAGGACCTTGAACCAACTACCAGTGAGCCTACATCCCTTTGATTGTGGGCAGAAAAGGAAAGAAGAGCATTCCAGAGACAAGCCTCTCTGAGTCTCAGTTTATCTCATTAGTAAAAAGGAAATAACTATCTACCTCATAGGGTTGTTTTCCAGGACACTCACAGTACCAAAGGTATCCTCACATGCCTTTATGTCATACTTAAAAAAATAAACAAGAAAATAAAAAGTACTGTGTCTGGAGTCAGAAGACCTATATTCAAAACCCTCATCTGAGATTTATTACCTTGTGACCTTGAGCAAATCACTTAACTTCCCTGTGCCTCAATTCCCTTACTTGTAAAACATGAGAGGGAGGGGAGCTGTTGGATTAGGTGATGTATATGAGATCCTTTTCAACTCAAGCTCTGAGAGCCATTGTCTAACAATAATGTTAGTTTACACTGGCATACAGTTTTACCTATATTTTCTAAGTGTCAAGGTATGAAGGGAAAATGGGAGGCTTAAAGACTGAAGACCAGGGCTTAAATCTAGGCTCTGCCCCCCACTAGGTAGATGATCTTAGTTTGCCAAGTCATATGGCCCCTCTGATTCTTGGATTATTCCATAGAGAAATGGAGATAACTCTCCCTTGTAGCACCTGCCCCCACAGGGTTGTTGTCAAAAGAGAAGACTTCGGAATTTTTTTTAAATGAAAATGAAAAAAGAGAAGCAGTTGGCATTCTTCCAAGGTGACACGTAGTAAGTGATGGAGTCAGGCAACTATGAAGTCATCTATAACTTAGATGCAGGGAATTATTCTCCTTTAGCATCGAGGAGGGAGGGTAGGAAGTTGGGAGGAACATGAGATCTGCTATGTAAAAGGTGCTATGCAAGGCAATAGGGATACAATGAAACACACCAATTTTTTTCCCTTGGCTAATGGAAGGAGACAGAGTTGCTGCAATAAATCTAGAATGTATTGTGTTGATCCGACACAGCTAGATAGATTCTTAGGTGAACCATTCATTTGGTTTTTCTATGGTTGGAAAGCTGAACCACTTCATTGTTATTCTCCCCTCCAACTAGGTGTGCTAATGACTGGTAGGGGAGGTGACAGAGAGGGCTTTGAGCTCCCCTTGGCATCTTGGGAAAAATAAGTAACAGGTCGTCATCTGTCTGTGTAAGGGAGAAGAGAACTGGGGGAAGGGGTCGGAGAGAAGGGGGAGTCAGCCTTAAGTGGTTCTGTAGAAGATCAAGGAAATCAATTTCTAGATTTGGAGCACATGAACACTGAAAAATACCTTTGAGATCATGTGATCCAAGCTTCTCATTTCACAGATGAGGAGACTGGGGCCCAGAGAGATTAAGTCACTTGTCCAAAGTCATACAGCTAGTCAGTGACAGGAACACAAGAAAATAAAATATGTTCCTAGGGACTTGGGCTTCTTTTGCTAAATACAATATGACCTGATCGATCTGGAACATTTTAGAAACAAGCATCATCCAGATAAGTGAAGGTTAAAAGCATGCAGAAAAGCGTTTGGGGCCCTTTTCTTACTACCAGCTCCATGCAAATGACTCACCATTCTGTAGCTCCAGGCTGGACATCTCTTCTGACATTCAGACCTTTGTCTATAGCTTCATCCAAGATATGTCTACCAAAGTAGCCCAGCAGCATCTCAAACTCAGTATATCCCTAAGAGAATCCATTATCTCTCCTTCCCAAAGCTGCTGTTCCTTCTGATGTCTATTTCTCTCTGCATCATCACCATTCATCCTTACCTCCGGTTTGTAGCCTAGGGGTTATATCTGATGTTTCCTTCTCCCTTACCTTCCATATCCACCTAGAGCACCTAGATGGCATACTGGATAGAACACTAGGCCTGCAGTCAGGAAGACCCAAGTTCAAATCTGTCTTCTGGCACCTAACTAGCTGTGTGACCCTGGGCAAGTCACAAATCTCTGTTTGCCTCAGTTTCCTCACCTGTAAAATAGGCATAATAATAACAATTCCCTCCTGGGATCATTATGAAGAGCAAATGAAAAAATAATTGCAAAATTCTTAGCACAGCATCTGGTATATAGTAAGTGCTATATTAATGTTAGTTATCATGGTTATTATTATTATATCCAATGAGTCACCAAGACCTGTTGATGCCACCTCAAATCAGTTCAGTTTAATTCAACTGAATAAACATTTATTTAGCGGGTACTATGTGTGTTCAGTACTGGGAATACAAATATATCAACAAAAGCAGTCTCTTCCCTCAAGGAGCTTATATTCTACCAGAATGAAATGGCATATATACCAATAAGTAAATATAAAATGCATATCGCCTGCTTTTTATTCCCATTGCCACCAAGCCAGCCTGGGCCCTCATTACTGTGTGCCTAACCTAGTACAATAACTTTCTGTCTTTGTTCTCCCCCTCCTCCACTTCAGCCTTCATTCTGGGAGCCAGAAGAGTCTTTCTTACTCATAGATACTCTGCTGATCCAAACTCTTCAGTGGTTCTCTGAAGCCTACCAAACAAAACTGAAACTCTCTTCCTCGGAATATAAGGCCTTCCTTTCCAGCTTCATTCCATGTTAATCCTCTGTATACTTTCAAAGCTTCAACCAGACTAAAGTGGTCCCTATTTTCTGACTGCACCTAAACTTTCCCACCTCTCTGCCTTTGCTCACCCTAGTTCCTCTCCCTCTTCTTCTTCTCATGATGAATTCCTATCCAGCCCTTAAAACACAATTGAAATGCCTATTCCCCGCTAAATCTGGCCTCAGTCACTTGACACTTACTAGCTGTGTGACCCTAGGCAAGTCACTTAACTCCATTGCCCAGCCAAAAATAAATTAATAGAATGCACATCTGTAAGGATAGGGACTAGGCCTGTGATTTGATTTGTATAGGAAACTCTTGGTTGAGCAAAATGCTTCTATCACTCCAAGTCAACACTTTCTCACCACAGCTTGGGAGTTACCTAAAGCAGTGGTGTCAAAGTCATATAGAAAGGGGGCCACTAATGCATCTAAACTGTACATAATGATCCCTGCAGGCTGCCCATTGACTTAGCTTTAAAATGTAATGCTATTGGGGTAGCTAGGTGGCGTGGTGGATAGTGTACCAGTTCTGGAGTCAGGAGGACCTGAGTTCAAATTTGGTCTCAGACACATTAAACAAAAAAAAACTCACTAGCTGTGTGACTCTCAGCAAGTCACTTAACCCAATTGCCTCACTAAAAAATAAACAAATAAAATGTAATGTTATCTATGTTTTGTTGTATTTTTATTTTGTTAAAATATATCCTAATTACATGGTTGGGGGGGAGGTTGGGCAACCAGGGTTAAATGACTTGCCCAGGGTCACACAGCTAGTAAGTATGTGAAATTGGATTTGAACTCAGGTCCTTCTGTCTCCAGGGCTGGTGCTCTATCCACTGCACCACCTAGCTGGCCTTTAGATGTGCATTCTAAGAGCAACAGGGCATCACACATTCCAGAGAGTTTTAGGGGGGAACAGGCATTTCAACAGGCATAGGCCACCTAGCTGCCCCTTTCCCAATTACATTTTCATCTTAAGGGCCTCCTGTTTGACACCTCTGGCCTAGAATACACTAGAATATCCAGCGTTACATAGCCAATATGTGTCAGAGGCGGGACTTGAACCCAAGTCTTCTTAGATTTGAGACCAACTCTCTTTCCACTTTGCTATGCCATTCGTATGAATGTAGTAATTTACTTTCTGCTTATCTATGTTTTTATTATATCCCTCTACTCAACTATAACCTCCATATGGACAGAAACTACCTAAATTCTATACCTCCACTAGTGCTCTACATATAGTAAGTGCCTAATAAATGTCAATTGAATTGTTGGCAGCTCTTGAGGCAACATCTTATGCCAAAATGATATTTTCCATGGGAAAAAAAACAGTTTGGAAGATTCCTCCAATAAAACAAACAGATAAACTGCCATCCCAGATGGGTTGAACCAAATAGAGAAGGATGGATTATAGTTTTCTTATGTGGTTTGTGGGTCTTTGACAAAGCTACATGCATAATCGAAGAATAATCTTTGATTCGTCATTATTTCTTGGGACAACTCTCATCTGCCTGGCTTAAGACAAGACTATCCATTTATCGAATGAGACCTAGATGAATGGCAGCTCATGCTCAGAGGTGCCCAGGCTTCCTAGAATGACCCCAGGGGTCATTCAATACTTCAGTTCCAGTGACATTGCCCTTACCTGGCAGCCTTCCCTACTCCAAGCAGCTGAGAACCCCTGAGCAATTAGAAATGTTCCTGAGCAGCCACAATAGCTGTCACAAAAGCAATGCACTTAATTTACATGAAAGTCCCCAGGCCTTCATTCAGAGCCTATATTCCCTTACACAATACACAATTTCGGTAAGTTTATTTATTTGCTTTCCTAGCCCACAGTAGATCAAAAGCGTCAAATGAGAAGTGGGGGGATGGTAAGTTTAATAGTAGCAAGAACCCTGGTGATCATTGAGAGCCTGACAGTGAGGGAAGAGGCAGAAAAATATAGACAAAGAGATGGAGAAGGGGGGATAGCAATAAAAAGCCATTCCGTACAAGAACAAACAATTCTACATCATTCAATATATCCTGAGGGCATTACTTTATTAAAGTACAAAGCTGAATTTCAATTCAACATTTATTTAGTGGCTATTTTTGTGCAGACTTCTCTGTTACATGCAAGGGAAAATCCAAAGTTTAGCTAAGACACGGCCTCAGCCTTCATAGAATATAGAGTCCAGTAAGGGGATGTGACACATGTATAGATGTCCACAATGCATAGTAATACATGATAAGTATATTAGACATATAAGAAAAATGCTGTGCAAGATCTGATGGGAGACACATTATTATCAACTAGGGGGATCAAGGAAGGCTTCCTAAAGGAGATGGCATTTGGAGCTAGGTACTAAATAAAGTAGGAGCAGGATTTCAAAAAATGAGGTGGGAGAAGGGGAATCATTCCAGGGATAAAGAATTGCATAAGCAAACAAATAGAAGTAAGGAAACCCAGAGAGTGTACAGGGGATGGAAAGAAGTTCGGTTTAACCAAAATATAGATTGCACGAAGGGAGTAATATAAGATAAGGCCACAAAATTAAGATGGTGCCAGATTATAGAGGCTCTTGAATACCAGGCAAGGGAATTTGTCCTTGACTTAGTAGTCAATAGACAGTCCTGCTGACTAACTATGCTAACAATAATAGTAACTCCCCTCACAACCACCCTGTGATATAGGTTGTATAAATATTACCATCCCCATTTTATGGATGAAGAGACCTAAGCCCAGAGAGACCAAGTGATTTGCCCATAGTTATTAAACTAAGTAATTGTTGGAGATGCAAAATCAGGTTCCTTGACTTCAAATCCAAGGGACTACTCTGAATTTGCCCCATCCTACTAAAACATCAAATCGTTTCAGCTACAGGTTACCACAAGGCCATGGGCAATCCCCAAAGCTCCCATGTGACTAAGCAGAATCAAAAATGGCAACTCTGAGCATGCGCCATAGGATGGCCCCTATAAACCAATTCAACTGCACACCACATCTTAGAATGATCTTTATAGCAAATGATTCAGATTAAAGAAAAAAAAAAGCTTGAGGTCGTAAAAGGGTAAGCTTCAATACTCAACAAGCACATTCCACAACCAGTCTGGGAAAGTGTGGTATTAGACTTCTGGCTGGGAACAGGAAAAACTATTTCAATCTCCCCACCACCACACCACCATAGACATCTAATCTCTGAAAGAGCCCTTCGAGGGGCTGGGGGTGGGAAGGAAAAAACACATTACTTCCTAAGGCAGCCCATTCTGCTTCAGGATAGCTCTAATTGCTAAAAAGTATTTCCTTACATTAAGCTGAAATCTGCCTTGATGAAATTCCCACCCATTCTTCCTGGTTTTGCCCTCTGGGACCAAGCAGAACAGGACTTATCCTTCTTCCCATATGATGGCCCCTCTAGTACTTCAGAGAGCCTTCCTTTCCAATTCCTGCAACCAAGCTTCGAATGGTTTTTCAAGTTGCCCTCACCTAGATGCATTCCGAAGAGTGCTTCCTTAAAAGTGTGTCTACATTAGCAAAACTTCCAGTGAATTGGGAAATCTACCAATAAGTTCCAGGATGTGGTTTAAGGCCACACTTAAAGACAAACAGGAACACAGAGAGTGTTTGTTGAAATTCCCTCATCAATTATTTTATCCAAGAGCAAAAACTATTTCCATTGAAATTCACAGACATGCTCTGCATTCCAATTCTATCATATTTCTTCTTAGTAGAACTTTCATATAAGATAGCTTCGACTTATGGAATCTATCGCAGAATCATTCAGAACCGGAAAACGGATGTTAAGAGACTACCTCATTCAGGGGTTCTTAACCAAAGGTCCATGAACTTGTTTTTTAAAAATATTTTGAAAACTGCATTTCAATAATATTTTTCCCTTGGTAATTCTATGCATTTATTTTTCTGCATTTAAGAACATTATTCCAAAAAGTCCCACCAGATTTCCAAAGGGGTCCATGACAAAAGAAAGGTTAAGAACCCCTGCTCTAGCCTGGCATGGTGGTGGGCAGATCTCTTGAGCTCAGGAATTCTGAGCTGCAGTGGGCAAATTGATTGGGCGTGTCCAATATCAATACGGTGAGTCCCTAAAAGCAAGGGACCACCAGGCTGTCCAAGGAGGGGTGAACTGACCGACGTCAGAAAAGTGGAATTGGGCCTTGAGTGGCCCCTGTACTTCTAGCGTTGGTTAAATAAGGAGATCCAATCTTAAAAACAAAAAATAAAATAAAAGAACCCCTGATTTCATCTAACCTCATTTTACAGAAGTGCAACAAAGACAAGAAGAAGAAAGGGTTCTTGTCAAATTTACAGTTTGTTAGTGGGAGAATCAGGACTCTCAGGGTTCCTGACCCCCTGATCCAATGCTCACACACACACACACACACACACACACACACACACACTAAACTCTGCTTCCTTTTTGTGGCTCCTCATTCAGTGTAAGCACCAACCCCCCAGGAAAACCTCTCATTACCACAAGATGTAAGAATGCATCTTGTCATTTGGCCAATGGAATCACTCAATTAATTGTATTTCCTGCTTCTCTGCTCAAGCCCAATTTTTTTCCCGGAGATTTGAGCCTCATTAGACTCCATTCCCTATACTAGTCTTCTTTGAAGAAGATCTTTATTGGAGTAAAGTAGCCCAGGCTGTCGGGTAGCATAGAGGGCTGACTGTGAACCTGTTTCTTGTGATGAACATTCCAATCAGGCTTCAAAGTTGTGAGTGCTGCGGCTGCTGCCTATTGGATTGTATTTTCATACATCATTACCCACCCTTTCTGGAAGACTTGATTACTGTGATACTTGATTACTGTGTTTTCTTCCTTTGAGAGACCTTCCAGCTGCAAATAGTTGCAAAAAGACTTCAAAGAGAAACTCTCTTTGTGGCCTTGGGATGAGAAGTGACCAAGGGGTGATGGAAAAGACTTTGGTGATGGAGTCCAAAGACATGGAGTTTAATATCAGCTCACCACTTACTAGCTATGTGCCCCCAAGTTAGTCCCTCAGCTTCTCTGAACCTTGTTTTATTCCTCTATAAAATGGGAACAATGATAGGAATCTACATGGTAGGTATAGGTTTCAGCACACTACCAACAATAATGTATATGCATGGGAGAAGCGGTTATAAAATGTCATCTGAGGGTTTAATAAATGTTTGTTGATTGAATGAATTATAGCATCTATCTCATAGAGTTGGTATCGTGAAGATTGAATGGGATTATCTTCGTAACATTCTGTGCAGACTTTGAAGTGTTACGTAAATGTGAGCTGTTATTATTGTTGCTGGCTGAGGGAGCTTGGTCAAGTCTGAGTTTCAGTGTTCCCATGTATAGAATGGGGATGAGAGGTCTTACTATACTTGCCTTGAAGAATTGTTGGAAGAATCAAATAAGATAATGTGTATAAAGTTTATTGTGACTTTAAAATTCCCTATATGGATCATGGACTCATCAATTAAAGCTGGAAAGGACTTCAGAAGCACATCTAGTCCAACCTTCTCATTCTACAGATGAGGAGATTGAGGACCAAAGGTTTAGTGACTTGCCTAAGGTCATATAGTTAGAGGAGTAAGGATTTGAACCCAGCTTCCCTTACTTCAAAGCCTACTTTTTCTATTGTACCATGTTGCTATAAACTATTATATTCTTGAGTGGTACCACACTAACATTTGCATTTCTTTATGACAATATCTACAGAAATGACATAAGAGGCAGCTAGATGGCAGAGTGGATAGAGCGCTGGACCTGGAGTCAGGAAGACCTGACTTCAAATCTGGCCTCAGGAACTTACTAGCTATGTAACCCACAACAAGTCACTTAACCTCGGACTGCCTCAGTTTCTTCATCTATATAATGGTGATAATAATAATAGCACCTATTTCCCAGGGTAGTTGTGAGAATCAAAAGAAATGATAGTTGTAAAATGTTTTGCAAACCTTAAAGCACTTTGTAAATGCTAGCTATTCTTATTATAAGCATATTTTTCTGCTTAATTTTACTGCTGATGAAAGTCCTGCTTACATGTGGAGTTTATAGTAAAAAGAAAAAGAAAGCATAAAGTAAATCCAAAACAGTAGAAAATCCTTTAGACTGAGTAGTCTCCTATTGAGTAATAATAACATTCAGTGACAATAACATGTCCCAAAGGATGTCCTTTGCAATTTAAATGGAAGAGGGGATTCCCTCCAGATAGATTCCCTCCAGACAGTCCTATCTGTGGGAGATGTTGTACTTACTGGAGTTACAAGACATGAGTTCGAATCTGGCCCAGCCACTTATGTAATCTTGGGCAAATCCCTTGACATCTCTGGGCCTCAGTGTCTTAATCTATAAAATCTATAAAAGGAGAGGGTTAGACAAGATGACTTCATATGTCTTATCCAGCTCTAGATCCATAAACCTATATGATACAATATAGCCTCCATAGTGAGACCCAGGACAAAGAAATCAATCTAACAATCCACAAAGGAAAACTAAATGGTTGAAAAATGACTGTTGTCCAGACTAAGCATGCATGAGAAAGCCTGGGATGGATTGTGATCTGTAGTGATGCAGGGAATACTCATCAGTGAACTCATTGATCCATTAGTCAGTCAATAAGCACATATTAAGAGCCCACAATGTTCATTGTGTTAACAAGTAATTGTTGTAGTAGTAATGGTAGTAGTAGTAGTTGTAATGGTGGTGGTGGTGGTGGTGGTGGTAGCAGTAGTAGCAGTAGCAGCTAGGTGGCACAGTGGAAAGTGTCAGGGCTGGCATCAGGAATATTTATCTTCCTGAGTTCAAATCCAGTCCCAGACACTGACAAGTTGTATGACTTTGGGCAAGTCACTTAACCCTGTTTGCCTCAGTTTCCTCTTCTGTAAAATAGAGAAGGAAATGGCAAACCATTGCAGTATATTTGCGAAGAAAACCCCAAATGGGGTCACAAAGAGTTGGACACAACTGAAAAATGACTGAACAACAACAGTAGTAGTAGTAGTAGTAGTAGTAGTAGTAATAGTAGTAATAGTAATAGTAGTAGTAGACCACTTACATAGTGTTCTAAGGTTTGCAAATAAAGTACTTTACAAAGGTCTTTCCTCACAACAGCTCTGGATGGTAGGTAACGTTAAACCCTTGGGTTCTGCTTCTATCTCTATCACTTATAAGCCATGTGATTAATGGTACAGTTGAAAGTATGCTAGATTTTAAGTCAGAAGGCCTGGGTTCAAATCCCAGATCTGCCACCTGTATAACCTTGGACAGGTCTTTGGGCTTCGGTTTCCTCATCTTTAAAATAAGGGAATTGAACTAAAAGGACCAATAAGGTCCCTTTCAGACCTAAGGCTATAATCTAAGGATCCTATCCCTTTGTCTCTTTGGAATCTTGAAAGGATTCCTGAGATTCCTTTTCTATAATATGAAGGGGTTGGACTGGATGAAGCCTGAGGGACTTCTGTAGTTCTAAAAAAAATCTGCAGCTCTACATCATCAACAAGATATTTTAGAAAAATCTTCTCTACTACTTTACTTGGTGATTTCTTCAGCTCTCTTGGATTTAATTACCATCTCCATGCTGATGATTCTCAAATCTACCTACCCTTCCCTAAACTCAGGGCTGACCTCCAACCTCTTATCTCCAACTGCCTATTAGACGTCTCAAAATGGATGTCCAGGAGATATCTTAAACTCAGCATATCCAGAACCAACTTAATTGTCTTTTCTCCTAAACACTCCCCACCTCCTACCTTCCCTATTACTGTAGAGAGCAACACCATCCTCCTAGTCCCTCAGACTCACAAACTAGGGGTCCTCCTGGACTCCTCACCCTCTCTCATCCCCCCATATACAACCTGTTGCCAAGGTCTGTTGATTTCACCTTTGTAACATCTGTCAAATATGTCCCCTTCTCTCCTCTGCCACCACTCCAGGGCAGGCCACCATCACCTCACACCTGGATTATTGCACTAACCTGCTAGTGGATCTGCCTGCCTCAAGGCTCTCCTCACTCCACTCCATCCTCCATTCAGTCACCAAAGTGATTTTCCTCAAGTACAAGTGAAAACCATGTCACCCGCTTCATTGACAAACTCCAGTGGCTCTCTATTGCCACCAGGATCAAATACAAAATCCTCTATTTGATGTTCAAAGTCCTTCATCCCCTTGCTCCTGCCTACCTTTCCAGTCTTCTTACACCTGAGTACAAGACACATACTCTTCAATCCAGTGACACTGGCCTTCTTATTTCACAAACAAGTCACCCCATCTCTTGACTCCAGGCATTTTCTCTGGCTGTCCACTATGTCTGGAATGTTCTCCCTCCTCATATCCATCTACTGGCTTCCTTCAAGTCCCAACTAAAATCTCACCTTCTGCGGGAAGCTTTACCCAACCCCTCTTCATTCTGGTGCCTTCACTCTCTTAATTATTTCCTATTTATCTCATATATAGCTTGTTTGTACATATTTGCTTGCTTGTTCTTTCCCCCACTACATTGTGAGTGGCTTGAGGACAGAGACTGTCTTTTGACTTTTTGTCTCCCAGTGCTTAGCACTATGACTGGCATATAGTAGGTGCTTAATAAATGCCTATTGACTAAAAAAATTGGCTAAAGTCTCAGAGCTAGCAGCCATATGGTATATTAGGAAGAACAATAGATTTAGTACTAAAACTCAAATTCCAACTTTGCTAAATTATCACCCTTATGACCTTAAGCAACTCACTTCACTCCCTCTTGGCCTCAGTTTCCTCATCTGTAAAATAAGGGGGCTGAATTAGATGAGCTTCAATGTCCCTTAAAGCACTGAACCTATGTCTCTGAGGTCTGGCACCTAGAAAAATGATGTAGGGTGGGTTTGAAGGATGTGTTCTATTAAAGTCTAAGGTAAAAACCAGGCTACATTAAAATTTTATTCATTCATTCATTTGACACACAATGAGTGAATGACCTGTATACAGCTCTGCCCATGCGCAGAACATTGTGCTAGACCCTGAAAGAGATAAAAAGATGAATAAGAAATGGCTCTGCCTGAAAGGTACTTACATCTAATAGGGAAAATAAGAGATGGTCTCCAATAACCATAAAAAATAGAACATGGTCACAAATTTCTATGAAAGTTCAGAGGAGAGAAAAGTACTTTCTTCCTGAGAGGATGAGAAAGGGTTTCTTTGGGCAGAATCTTGAAGAATGGATGAGACAGCAGAGGAGGGCATTTGTAACATAGGAAACAGTTTGAGCAAAGATGCAGAGGTGGAAAGCACAGACCATGTTTGTGGCAGTAACTCCTAAATGTATAATCCTAGAAGTACAATAAAATATGACAGCAAAGGTAAGATGGAGCCAGATTCTGGAAAACCTTGAATGCCAAGATGAGTTTAGATGCACAGTGATTAACCTGTAGGACAATAGGGAGTCATTGAAGGGTTTTGAGCAGGTGAATCATATAATCTGGTCTACAGAGTAAGAAGTTTCATTTGCCAGGGTGTGAAAGATGAATTAGAGAGGAAACTTGTTTAGAGCTAGAACAGGTAAGGGCCAAAATTTAAGAATGTAGGAAAATTTTTTCTTGACTCTATATGTTTGTAACTCAGCATTTGTGACTGTACTATGTTTTGTTTTTTCTTGCTTTTTCAATAAGGAAAGGGAGTGGCGGGAGGGAGGGAATGTGAAGCTCTAAATAAAATGAAACTGAAGTTAGAATAGGCGATGGCTGAGGTCCTGGAATAGGAGAGTGGCAGTAAGAATGGAAAAGAAAGAAATATATGTGAAGAATATTCTAATAATATTAACAAGAATAAGAATATCCTGTAAACTATTACAGGACTCTGTCAGGACTCCAGTCTAACTGACTGGATGTGAGGGAGAAGAAGGAATCAGAGATCAGCGAAGTTTTGAGCATGGGTAACAATAGTGAGAAATAAAAGGAGGAAAAGGTTTTCAGGGAGAGAGGATAAATTTTCTTTTGGACATGTTGAATCTGAGGTCCCACTAGCACATGCAGCTGGATATATGCAGCAGACAGTTGAGAAAAATGAACCTGACACTCAGGAGAGGTATCATAACTGGAGGTCCACATTTAGGAGCTGGTTGCATAAAGATTATCGATAGGGGTGAGAGAAGCCGGGGGAATGAATTGGTCCCTGAGAGGAAAAGCATACAAAGAGAAGAGAAGCTGGAGTTCAGAGCTTTGGGTAACAACTTAAGATGGATGGGAGGATGGGGAGAGGGTTGGAAAAAGAAGCCTAGTGACTGAGACAGAGGAAGACTGGCCAAAGAGGTAAAAGTGGAATTAGAAAAGATCAGTGTCCCAGAAAATAGGGAAAGAGAGAACCGCGAAGACTTTAGCAGGTGCTCAACAATTTCAAATGATGCAGTGACTTGAAAGAGGATGAAGACTGAGAAAAGTCCATGGTGTTCAGCAATCAGAAGGTCCTTCTTGGCATTGGGATGCAATGTTTGTCTTCCCCAACACCTGCCCTTACTTATCCAAGTATGTTTGAGGAAGGTAAGGGAATTTCTTGCACCTTCCCTAACAAATGAGAAGAATAGTTACTATTTTCCCCTATTCCGCCTTTTCTAACCATGTAGCCTCCAAGACTGTCCTCTACTTGCCTGACCCCACTAACAGCCTTTCTTGTAGCACCCGACATAAATAACTGCTTTGTTGTGTGTATGTTCCTCACTTAAATCCAATTCACAAGCAAGTCAAGACATTACCCTGGGATATCACTGGTCCTTTTCCAAAAGGAGGATGAACAACAATGCATGTATGTACCTTATGAGGGCAGAGGTAGTACAATGGATAGAGAGGTTAAGAAGTTAAGAAGACTGGGCTCAGATCTTACTCCTCATGAGTGGCCTTGAGCAAATCGCTTCGAGAAGGTACTCTTAATTTCCTACCCAGCTGCACTCCTCTGGATTTCTCCATCATACCCCAAGGATATCCTTCATCCTGTAACAACAAACAATGGAACTCAATGAAACTCTGCCCTTGGGACCCTCACTTTCTTTGGAATGAAGAGAGTTCCTCTCAGAATCTCCATTTAAGGAGGCTCCCAGGCCAGCCATCTCTTCATTTCCCATTTGGCTATAATCCTCTGGACTTCTCCATCATCCCTCCTTCCTTCCAACCTCACCCTCACCCCCATTGGGTATCTTCTCTCCTACTCTTCCATATATTGTCATCCCCCATGGGAAAGTTAGTTCCTCAAGGGCAAAGCCTGTCTTTCTTCTTGTATTTGTATTTCCAACATATAGCACAGGGCCTGGCACATAGTAAGCACTTTATACATGTTTGTTGGCTTGACTTGACTTAAACTCTTATGATCTAGGCAAGACCCTAAGACTATATGTTACAAAGCAGCTGTCCATCTACGTTGTCAGAGGGGGTTTCATCAAGTTAAGTCAATAGGCATTTATTAAGCTTCTGCTATGTGCCAGGCACTGTGTTAAGCAATGGGGATACAAAAAGAGACAAATATAGTTCCTGCCTTTAAGGAGCTTACAATCTAATGGGGAAAACAACATGCAAACAACTATGTACAAACAAGATATATACAGAATTAACTGGAAAAGGAAGGAAGGAAAGAAAGAAAGAAGGAAGGAAGGAATGATTTATTAAGTGCCAGGCACTGTGCTAAGTGTTTTACAAATATTATTTCATTTTTTTCCTTACAACAACTCTGAGAGGTAAGTGCTACTATTATTCCCATTTTGTAGTTGAGGAAACTGAGGCAGATAGTGGTGAAGTGACTTGGTCAGGGTCACACAGCTTGTCTTCCTGACTCCATGCCCAACTCTCTGTCCCCTGGGTCACCTATCAGCCTCTAGAGGAAAGGCCTTAATTTTAAGAGGGACACTGTCTATCTACCAGGTGTGAGGAGATAAGGGTTGTACCAGGATGGTAGAAGTTCTTTATACCAATGAAATCCCAAGCCTGGGTGAACATGCATTTGTTACACAGAGGAATTCATTCAAAAAGCAATAATAGCAGACACATATGCATTTCTCAGACCTAGCATTGTCTGAGATAGCAAATAGATCTGAAAAGAAAGGGACAGTGCTTAGTGGAAAGAGTACTGGACTTAGAGACAGGATATTGGGCACAAGTTCTAGCCTCAGTTTCCTCATCTATAAAATGGTGATAACATTTTTATGCCTACCTACAGAGATATTGAGAGAAAAGAGCTTTGTTGACCTTAAAGAGATATAGAAAAAAAGTTATTATTCTTTTTGACTCATTTTGTATAGCGGTTAGCTGGAGGTTACAGAGGTTAGACAGGTTAATTAAGCTGCTGGTTCTTTTACTGTTAATAATTAAAAAAAAACAATGGTGGGGAGAGTTGAGCAAGAAAGAGGACACTGTATTTCAGTGGATATTTACCCCAGATAACTAATGTTATAGGGGATTGAAATGGTTCCAACCATGAGAAAGAGTTTAAAATGTTAGAACACTGTGCTTAAGAGCAACTTTAATTCCCAAGATATCTGCCCAGTGACAAATACCCTTAAATATGGATTATTAAGGCCATTCCTACATGTGCTTTTGGATGGAATGAGATCGTAAGATGAAAATGAAGGGCATTTTTATAAATTTAAAAAGCATTACTCATCGGCTATATATTCTCTTCCTTGCCAAATTACTAAAGATAATTTCATGAGGATGGTTATATGGATTAAAATCTACTAAAAACAAAAGGAAACTAGAAGATGGCATCCTCTGTGGATTATGCTCATTAGAGAGAATATAGGTCACTGTATGTAATTATATAGCATGGGCCTACATTCCTCCTGATTTTATAATAAATATGCTGGGACTGTGTCCAAATGGGTATATCTTTTTGTAAATCAACTAATTTTGTGGAATTTCAGACTCACAGGATTAATAAAAATCAGATATCAATTCATTCCACAGGCCCCAAAGCCTCAGATTTAAGAAATTTTCAGGCTTAAGGATATAATGTGTTAGTTCCTAATACCTACTGGCTATGGGTGATAATTTTCTGTATTCCTTAACCTAAATTCTATATCAACCAATCAATCAACAAATATTTATTAGTGGCTTACTAAATGCCAAGAACTGGTCTAGGTGTTGTGGATACAGAAACAAAAGTCAAAATAATTCCTTTCATCTAGAACCTTCCATTCTAGCCAGATATAGATGTAGATCCAAGAAATAGACATAGAATGGATGCAAGGTGATAAGGAGGTGGGGAGAGATAGCTAGAGGCATGGGGAAAGTCCCCAACCCTCTGACTCTAACCCTAAATGACTCTGACTCCATCTAAGTGTCATTTGGGCTGAGCTTTAGAGGAAAACGAGAGACTGAGAAATGAAAGTGAAAAAGGAGTGCTTTCCAGGTGTGGAGGGCAATCAGCACAAAGGCACAGAGATGGTAAATGGAGATCTGAGTATAAACGACAAGAAAGCCAATTTGGCTGGACCACAGTATACATGGAAAGGATTAATATATAACAAGACTGAAAATGTAGGTTGGGACCAAAGTGTGAAGAAATTTGAATGACAGAGGGAGAAGTTTATATTTGACCCTAGGGATAATAGAGAACCATTGGACTTTTGAGTGTGTAGGAGAATGACATGGTCAAATTTGAGCTTTAAGAATTAAGTTTATGAGCTGTGTGAAGAATCAATTGCAGAGGGGACAAACTTGAGTCAAGAATACCAAATAGAAGGCTACTTAAATATTCTAGGAGGCAGGTGATGAGGGTCTGAGCTAGGGTGGTGGCTGTGTGAGTGAAAATTTCTTAGGGGACGCAAGAGAGATGCTGTTGATGAAGAAATTCATCCTGGCAACTGAGTGGATACTTGGATGAATGAGAGAGAAGAGTGGAAGGAAGACACTGAGGATTTATACCTGGGTATACAATTAAAAATAGAACAAAGAACAGTTTTAAAGGATTAGGGAAAGAGATGGAGCAGGATGGCTTAGTTATTAAAACAGAGCATCAGATTTAGCTCAGTGGCTTCCTGGAAGCTAAGGCAAAAGGGATATAGGTGGGGTGCCATGGTCTGCCTCAGCAGATCAAAGAAAGCATGACTACAAGGTTATCTTTAGAGAGCAATGTTTTTTCCTGTCACTGAATTCCAGGAGGAATTTATCCCCTGGGTCTTTTTATAAGGAACAGTGAGTAATATCATGGGCCATACCTTCAACTACAGTTTTGTAAAAGGTACAGCAACCTTGATGAAATGTAAGTTTGGTATATAAGCCATTCATAATAGCTGAGAGCATACCACTAAATCAGCTCCCTGAAGAAATTCTGTGGGACCTGAGATAATGGAAGACAGAAATGTTATTTACTGATGATCTAGGTAGAAGGAGAACTGGATCAGGGTTCAGGAAAACTGAGTTTGAGTCCTGGTCCTGCCTCAATCGCAGGTAAGCATATTAACCTTTATGAGCCTCAGTTTCTACACCTGAACAATGGAGATAATATTCATACTGCCTCTGTCACAGAAAGTGAAGACAATACTTTACAAACTTTAAAGCACTATTTTAAAATGTGAGCTACAAGAATAATAGTAACAATTATTGTTATTTTATGCAACCTTGTTGCAGAAGTTTCCAGCTTGAGTCCTAGCTTTTTTTTTAGTCCTGCGTTTCCCCTACATTTTCTGTTAGGTGATAAAGAAACACAGAAGGAGGGAAGGTGGGAAACATTTAGGACTGATATAAAGAATAAAGATTGAAGGTCCTGAGGTCAGGAATCCTGAAAAGACTTTTTGAAAAAAGATAATGGAGTAAAGGAGCACTTTGTAACCCCACGTCTCTTGCTCTTCCAGGCTCTGAGCTTGCAATGTGTGCTCTTTAAGAGATTATCCTTTGTATTTGATTCGGAGCCTCAGGAATGCAAGCTGTGTTACTGGGAGATTACCTGAGCAGCTCAGGGGGGAGTTTCCACTCTGGTAATGGGGGAAGGAGCCACTAATGTAGAATTCATACTGCTCAATTAAATCTGAATAAGAGAGGCACAAAGTGGCCTATTCTGATCCGCACCTGTGCAGTAAGTAGCTGTCAGTAGGTCAGTCACCTGAGACATTCTACGCGTGCATAGTAAGGTGTGTTAGTATAGCAAGTGTAGCACGCCATCTGGTGGCTTCTTCAGCTGTAGCATGCCTAGTAGCAATCCCAGCCACACTCCCTGCCGCATTTGACACTGCCCCTTTGTGAGGGGATGTGTACTTTATATATATAAGGATGGCACTTAACAGTTTCTAGAGAGGAATCAGTCTCCATTGAGTTTTTGTCAAGACTGTGAGCTTTTTGAGTGTAGAGACTGTTACTGCCTTTCTCTATATCCCCTGGCACATAGTAGGGACTCAACAAATACTTGTTAACTTCTTGACTGGGCAGCTAGATGATGCTGTGGATAGAGTGCCAGGCCTGGAGTCAGGAAGACTTATCTTTCTGAGTTCAAATCCGGCCTCAGACACTAGTTGTGTGACCCTGGGCAACTTGTCACTTAACCTTGCTTGCCTCAGTTTCCTCATCTGCAAAATGAGCTGGAAAAGGAAATGGCAAACCAGTCCAGTATCTTTGCCGACAAAACCCCAAATGGAGTCACAAAGAGTTGAAAACAAGTGAATAACAATAACAAACAAACTTGTTGACTTGCACAATCAGATTGAATCATGGTTGAATTTCCCATCAGTGCCTCACTATTAATAATCCGTGAAACTGATTAAAGAAAGAACCATGCACATGTTTTAAATTAGTGTTTTCTTGAATCATGTCCTTCATACAGTATAAAAAGGAGTTCTATGAAAGGCTAAATATATAATTACATATTTTTTATATTTATTGCTTTTCACAATTTTCTGTTATTTTTTGTTGTTGCTTAGTTGTGTCCAACTCTTTGTGACTCCATTTGGCGTTTTCTCAGCAAAAATATTGGAGTGGTTTGCCATTACCTTCTCCAGCTCACTTTACAGTTGAGGAAACTGAGACAAACAAGGTTGAGTGACTTGCCCAAGGTCACACAGCTAGTAAGTGTCTGAGGCCAGGTTTGAACTCACAGAGATGAGTCTTCCTGACTCTAGGCCCAGCACTCTTTCCACTATGCCACCCAGCTGCCCAATTTTATGTATTAAAAGAAGGTAATTTTCCCTCTTTTTCTCTAAAATGTCTCTGACCCTTTTATTCCAAGGTTATTCCATGCTCCTAGATTGGTCCCCAGACCATCATCTATGGAGTATGCTGATATATTTCAAGCCTCAGAGGGGTTGTATGACCACAATGAGTTTGGGAACTGTGGCTTAGTATACCAGATGTGGGGAAGGCGATAATGACATTCTGCCATGATAGCTGACTTTGTGCTATTGCACAGACATAAGGCCATTTCTCTTCTGCACAAAAGTTGGCCACAGGGTAGGACTATAAGTTTTTGCTATTAAGAAAGGAGCTTTGAACCAGCTTAAGCATTTGAACAAGTGCTCAGTTGAGAGCCCAGAACATGGGGAAAGAATGATTTGGGCTTCAAAAAAGTGTAAGGGCGAGTGTTCAATAAACTACATCTGCCATGATAGAATTTCAATTTAAGTCCCATGGAACCTCTATTTTTGAGTGGGCCTAAATGTTGATAGGCCTCCCAGGATAAGTTAGCTACAAAACACATCTCTGAGTAGGCGAATGAATTGACCCATTGGCTGGGGTTATTGAATGCCATCCATTTAAATGTTGGAGACTATCTGCTAAATGCAGCCATTTTGGTCCATGGTTGGTGCTAAGTTCCGGTTTCTGCTAATAATTAATCAATAGTTCCAACTATTTCTTAAGGCTACTCCTTATTACTTCAACATTTCAAGCATCCCTAATTTCATCAGTATGGGCCCTCCCTTCTATTAACTACAGACTGCAAGTGCCCAGTGATTTAATAGATGATCTCTGAGAATTGTTATGGCTGAAAGATGAATCATCAGCATGTCATTAAACTCTCTCCACTTAGCTAGGCGAGAAAAGTCCTCCAGTGACATATGTTTATTGCCAAGTCCACAGTCAAAGCCTTCCTAATTTGGTAGGCTCTACTAGACTTTGTTCTTGACTGGAACAACTTCAGGGAACTGAAGGATCATCTCCATGCAATGATGGGGTGCTGAAGGAGGACTTTAATGGTGTTCACTGGGAGGTCAAGATGATAAACTCTGAGTGATCTTCCTAATGCGCTATTTTGAGCATGTCACACCTCTTTGCAAAATCTTTAGTGGCTCCCTATTGCCAAATAGGGAGTATAATAAAGTATAAAGTATAAATTACTGATACAAATAAGATATAAATTACTGATCCTGGCATTCAAAGCCCTTTATAATCCAGCTTTAATTTACCTTTATAGCCTAGAGTTTTCCCTGAGATCCAGTAGGATTCCACCTTCTTTGAACTTGACAGGTAATGTGTAATATGGTCAAAGTTTTCTATTTCATGTACCAACTATATAGATATATATAAACTATATAAATATCCAATATAAATATAAACTATATAAATATCCAAGTGCTTTTACTCAGATCTTCATTAGCTTTCTTAAGTTGTTTCTGCCATGGTAGTATTTGATAATTTTCCTTAGGGATATTACATGATGGCTCTACCTTTCCTACTGTGGTTCTTACTATGGCAATGGTTGCCATATTGTTCTGTACAGGTACAGAAATATCTTATACTTTCTATTAAGTACTATAGGAGAATGAGTTCATTCATTGTGGTTACAGAAGATGTCAGCTTTTCAAAATTATTCTGTTTTGATATAATTGGTCTGCTAGTTAGATTCATGCTGTCCCACTGGCGGGGGGTGGGGGGAAGCTTTCCAGAATTCCAGTCAAAATTGTCCATCTCCTTTTCAAAACCATTTGAGGTTACAATACTATTTTCCTCCTTTATTTTGTTATTGGGTATAATCTCTGGAGAGTGCATTAAGTAAAGATTTTCAATGAACTTGGGGTCTTTAACTCTTCTTCAGATTTTGGTAGCTCTTTGATTTCATCAAATCTAATGAAATCTCTAATTACATCCATTCTAATCTTAGGGATAAAATCATTTTTTTATGATTGCCTTGCACTGGTTGGAAATACATCACTGTGTAACTTGAGACTAAGGGAACAGTTGCCAAAAAGCACTAAGAATCCCCTGCCTAAAATATAACTGGTGAGATCTACTTCCAGCTTTGGTACATAATAATAATACTGGTACATAGTGAACATATGCACATCTTCAATCCATTTCAAGTACATGAGCAGTTTTACCATCTAAGTGGTCAATAGAATTTGCACCAAAGCATTTCTAGCAGGTGGGGAAATTGGTATTCTAATTTGTTCTGATAGATCTTCCTTCATGTCATACCAGAATATGAAGGAGCACAACTTATTCCACTGTCCTCTGTGTCAAGTAATAAATAGGTAGCTAAGTCGATAAGTCGATAAAGTGCTAAACCCTATAGTCAGGAAAATCTGAGTTCAAATCTAGCCTTAGCCCCTAACTAGCTATGTGAACCTAGAAGCTTAACCTCTATATGCCTTATATAACCTCTATATTTCCTTATGTGTAAAATGAGGACAATAATAACACCTACCAAGGTTGTTGTGAGGATGAGATAATATAGGGTGTCTTAAGTTATTAAAGCTTAAAATGGCATTAAAACTTTTAGAATGCCCTGTATTTGTAAAGCACTTTATAAACCTTAAAAGACTGTGTGTGTGTGTGTGTGTGTGTTTATACATGTATGTATTTTACCATAGCCAGCTCCCACCTCCCCATGACATAGATGATTAGGAAAGAAGGTCATTGTTTCTGTTATTTTAAACAATGTGAATTAATTGTCACAACAAGGAGATTAATAGAGCCCCAAAAGTGCTTAGTCTAAAAACACTGACTTACTTGACAAACAGAGAGAGATGACGGCCAAAGCCAATGCAGGGCTAGTATATAAACTCATTTATAAAATCTTCTAAAGAACGATGATAGAGGGTAAAAATAGTTTAAAGAAAGCTTGGAAAGATAGCCAACTAATCAAAGTCATCCCAAGGACATCTATCAATTATTCAACAATAATTTTTAAGTGCTACCATATGCCAAGCTCCATACTAAGTGTTTACATTCTAAAGGGGGAGACAACATGTAAATTAATAGGTATATATAGTTAGCCTTATAGGGGAAAGAATTAGCTGGTGAGGGGACTGGGGGAGAGACACCTCTTCCAGAAGGCAGTGTTCGATCTGAGGCTTGAAGAAAGGCAGGGATTCTAAGACTTATGGGTAAGGCATGGGGAATAGTCAGTATGAAGCTGCAGAGATAAGATCTGGGATGCCAGGGGCAGCTAGGTGGCACAGTTTATAGAGCTCTGGTCTTGAAGTCAGGAGGACTTGAGTTCAAATGGGACCTCAGACATTTGACATTTACTAGCTGTGTGACCCTGGCCAAGTAATTTAACCCCGAATGCCTCATCAAAAAGCAAAAAAAAGAAAAAAGAGCTGGGATGCCATGTGTGAGGAATAAGTAGACAAGTATATCAGGACTAGAAAGTAGTGGAGGGAAGTACAATGTGAGAAGGCTGGAAAGATAGGAGGGAATGAAGTTGTGAAGGGGTTTAAATGCCAAAAAGCGGAGTTTATATTTGATCCTAGAAGTAATAAGGAGTTTCTTGAATTGGGGGGGGAAGAAGAAAGAAACAAGCACTTATAAAGCACCTACTTTACATAGTAAGCACTCATAAATGATGAATGAATGAGAAGAAAACTAACTTGATTATTTCCCTGGCTCAGGATTGGACTATAGCAATGCGACATCTTAAGGGATAGGACTGAAGCTATTTCACAAAATCAGGACAAAGTAATTTGGGGGCCTGGGTAGAGCACTAACAACTGGGAGAATAAGGAAAAGACTTTTCAGGAATGGCGCTTGAGCTGACCTTTAAAGGGCAGAAGAGGCTTCAGCATGGTGGCCAGGGACAGGAAGCAGGTGTCATGTACAAGTAATAGCAAATAGGCCAGTTTGGCTAAAACACAGAATATGTATATAGGGGAAGAAACATGCAATAGGCCTGGAAAGGAATTTGGGGGCCAGGTAGTAAATAGAATTAAGTACCAAATAGAGTAGTTTGCATTTTATCCTAGAAGCAAAGGGGAATCACTGAAACTTCTGGAGCAGAATATCCATATCATCAGACTCTAGGAATATGCATTTGACTGCTACGTGGAGGATGAGTCAGTGAAAGAAGAGGTTAGATACAGAATGACTAATTAAGAAGATATCTTAATAGTCCAGGTGAGAGATGACCAAGGCCTAAATGGTTATGTGAGTAGAAAAGAGGACAGATGTAAGAGATATCAGAGAGAAGACTTAGAGGTAGAATCAGCAAGGAAAGTGAATTGCAAAATACTAAGCATGAGAAAAAGGTGAGGTATGTGAGCTCTTAAGAAGGAAAATTAGCAGCTTTCACATAGGAAAAAAAAAATTAGCTTCTTATCCAATCCACCCAATGTAACTGTAGATTGCATTTAGATACTAATAGTCAATTCCAACTGCTATTATTTAGAAACAATTTGATTATGCGCCCTGTGTAATAAAAGACAAAGTCTTCTCTGAAGTGCTTGACACAATCACTGAATGAATTCTTTCAGTCTCTCAATTCACTTCTTTACCAAAATGACATAATACACAATTATTGATACAATCTTAGTAATTATAGGCCCCAGAGTTTCTCTTGAGTTTTGCAGATTAAGGATATGAACTGTGAAATAGTTTCAGTCTTATACTTTAAGATGTCGCATTGCTATAGTCTAATCCCGAGCCAGGGAAATAATCAAGTTAGTTTTCTTCTCATTCATTCATCATTTATGAAGTGCCTACTATGTGCAGAGCACTCTGCTAGAAGCTGGGGGAGATAACAATATCTCACAGAGCTTAAGATATAAAGAAGGGAACAGCCTCAAGATAATAGTTCATATTTGTATCAGGAGTCGGCCGGAGCTAGCTTGAACTGGTTCCCAAAAGAGATTGTTAAGTTTTCAGTGTGAACGACGAATTATGGCTTGATTTATTGTATTTGTTGATTTTCTAGACTCAAGAAAGTGATGGAGAAAATGTTAATGATACTTAAAATTGTGTCCTACATATATATTTTCCCCAGATAGACACTTGTTAAACATTTACCAGCACATCCCTATTTGAATGGACTTAAGTTTTGCAAAGCATTTTCCTCACAACAACCCTATGAATTATGTAGCGTTGGCATTATTCTCCCTATTTACACTGGAGGAAACTGAGACTCAAGAAAAGGCTAAGAGACTCGTCCAAAATCTCCAAGTTAATAAAGCCAGGATTCAATCCCAGGTCTACTAATACCAAGTCCAGTATTTGTCCTTCCTATATGCTTTCCAGAAAAATATAATACCAACTAAGATATGATAAGGACATAAGAAGGATATAAAGTGCTTTGATATCATTAAGACAGGAGAAAATTAAGGCAACAATATAGAAGAGCTGGTAATAGTGTGGCTTCCCAGATTATCTGTGTATAATGCTAACTCTAATAGAAAAGCACTCATTAAAACTGGGAAGATAAAGAGGAGGAATGTGTTTCAGATGGTCTGGAAATGGACTGTTCTAACCATTTTCCCCCACTCCCAACCTGTAATTTTATGGGTATGGCCAACATCCAGAGAGGAAACTCCCACAACTGGTACAGACCAATTACTGTTCTGTAATTAATTAAAAATTGCCTGAAAAATTGAGAGGTTAAGGTCACCCAGAGTACACCCAGTCAATTATTGTCAAAAGTTGGAGGTGAAGCCAGGTTTTCCTGACTCTGGGGGCAGCTCTCCTTTCACTACATTGTTGTTCAGTCATTTCAGTCCTGTCTGACTCTCTCTGACTCTATTTGGGGTTTTCTTGGCAAAGATGCTGAAGTAGTTTGCCATTTCCTTCTCCGGATCATTTTACTGATGAGGAAACTGAGACAAACGGGGTTAAGTGACTTGCCCAAGGGTCACACAGTAACTGTCTGAGGCCAAATTTAAACTCTGGTCTTCCTGACTCCAAGCCCAGCTCTCTCTCCACTCTATCCACCTAGCTGCCATCTCCTTTCACTCTGCCATGTGTCATCTTATGGCAAGACAAAGAGTTTCTTAATCTTTTTTTGTGACGTGGATTCTTTTGGCAGTCTGGTGAAAATTATGGACTCCCTTTCAGAACAATTTTATTAAATTCACAGAATACACTTTAGTGCAAAGGATGCCAAGTATATTGAAATAGTTACTCCAAATATTTTTTAATATCAAGTTCATAAAATGCTATGCACATTCAGAGAAAGAACTATGGAGTTTGAATGCAGATCGAAGCATGCTATTTGCTCTTTTTTGTTCTGTTTTGTTTTGTTTCTTCTTTCTTGTGGTTCCTCCTATTGGTTCTAATTCTTCCTTACAACATGACTAATGTGAAAATATGTGTAATAAGAATGCATATGCAGAGCATATATCAGATTGCATGCTGTCTTGGGAAAGGAGGTAGGAAGAGAGGGGGAGAAAAATTTAAAACTCAAAAACTTATGAAAATTATTGTTGAAAACTAAAAATAAATTAATTTAAAAAAAAAACAAGTTCATAGGACCTCCCCCACCCCATCTCCTAAGGTTAAGAATCTCTATTCTAAGTGATAAGCAGCTTGGTGGTACAGTGTATAGAGTGCTGGGCCTAGAGTCAGGAAGACACATCTTCCTGAGTTCAAATCTGGCCTCAGATATTTACTGTGTGACCCTGAGTTAGTCACTTAACTCTTATTACCTCAGTTTTCTCACCTGTAAAATGAGCTAGAGAATGAAATGGCAAACTTCTCCAGTATCTTTGCCAAGAAAACCCCAAAAGGGGTCACAAAGATTCAGACATGACTGAAAAATTACTAAACAACAATTCTAAGTAATAAACTTTAAATAAACTGAAGCAGTCTATGATGCAGGACCACATAACATTTTCTTCATGAAAAATTATGTGTTAGTTCTTTTTCTCCCTAAGACCATCACCTCTTCCTCTGTTCTTGATGACATTCAGTCTAAGAAAAATGAAAATAAAATTTGAAAAGCCTCAAGTGTTTGATTTTTTTGTGATGCTATTACTGTAATCAGGAAAGCAGAGTAGTAGAGCCCTGCGAGAAATAAGGCATCAGCTGCTGTCAAATGCCTAATTGAGAACACCCAGCAGTCTCTCTCCCGTTATAAGGCTGCTAGCAGGCAACACAGAAAAACAAAGATAGCCTAGCCTAGCACTCTGGGCTAGGCTGAAACTAGCCCTTGTATTACCTATGTATTGTATTGCGGTGAATGGGGCGTTCAGGGAGGACTAGCACCTCTGGTCTAAGGGTTTGCCTTTTCAAGGCTGCTTATCCACCTTTGGTGTCCACCTGGCACCCAACTCTCACCTGTGGCTCCAAGAAACTGTAGCATGTGCAGCTGCCCCATTCCAGTAACCTTCTCTTCAGATGAGCCAAATGATGAGGTTCAAGCCAAGCAGAGTTGCAGATAGAAAGTGTATGTCTTTATACATTAATGTCCTGGTGCATGTTGCCTTGTTCTATATGAATCCCTGGGGGAAATCTTGTGTATTGGGCTATGTTATAAGTTGCAGGAACTTTTCAGGACAAGATACAAAAAACAACTGATTCATAATGAATTCGGATCACAAAGTCTAGGTCCTTGATGTTTTCTGACTTCTTCCCTATTCTCCCAGGCATGCCTGTGTCAGAGACTCCAGAACCCATCCAAATACCAGATTAAAGTATAAAATTGAAAAAGCTTAAATAGGAGAGAGATCCTGCCAAGATCCTAACATCAAAAAAGGTATCTAATAATAAATGAAAAGCCCATTACCTCATTCCTATAGATCCTTGAAGTTCTCCAAAAAATGATGCTCTTATTGTCAGGACTTCAGTACTATAAAATCCAAGATCTCACTGGTGTGGGCGCTTCTTAACTAATACAGATTACTACCCCTCCATGCCTTAATAGATGATGCAATGAGTTGTTCAGTATATCAGGTTGACATCCATGTATTAACTGCTACTCTCCAGGTCCATTCAACCAATCTCAAATCTATCTAATAGGACTATCTTCCAGTCATTATCTCCCTATCTTGTCTTCAATAGCTTGAGAGACCTCATCATGTATTTTGCAGAAATCCAGAGATATTTTGTCCATTAAACACCACTCTCCAGCCCCCAATCTGCCAGGCTACTGACCCTGGGGTCTCAAGATATGATATGGTAGCCTCCTCATATGTCCAAAGAGTAGAAACATAGAACTATAATACTGGCAAGGACTCTGTTATCTTGACTATGCACGTGACTTTTGACAGGGCCATATTTAAGTCATTAAAGCAGGACAGACCATCTGTACTGTTTTTAATTAGTATGTAGCATTTCAACATTTTCACACTGGTGACTGAAACTAGAAATATCCATCCACTTGTAAGGAATGAGTCAGATTTGAGGACTAGTGAAAGTAATCTTTTTCTTTGCATTTTCCCCCCTATAACTTGACTTTTCATTGAACTGGTAGAGTTATATATGTATTTTTAAAGCTTTATTCATGATGTACCTGTCATCAGTTTCCAGAAGTCACATTTTTATGGTTTTTAGTAAGATTTATGGCTCACCTTGGCAAGTATTGCTATTTATAATTTATATTGAGACTAGGCCTCCACTGAGGTGTTCTCAGATGCCTCCTTGTGTGCAGAACTGACCCTGGTTTCCTGAATGCTATGCCAGCAGAGCCCAAGCCATGGCTGGTCCTACCAAGCTGGAGAGGTTTTAAGAGTAGCCAAAAGATAATGTAGACCATGTTCATCCTAGCTCATCACCAGGGGATTTTCCTAGAGGTGATGAATCTTTTTGGACATTAGCAGTTCATTAAACCATCTAGTAAGTCAGGAATGGGCTGTAATCTGCATGATAAAGAAGTGCCCACATCAAAGAGATCATGAAGCCTTAACACATTCAAATACTAGCACTAAAATGGTTTTTTCTATCTTTAATTAGGTCTCTATCATAGAGGTTGGCTAAAAGTAATGAATTGTATTGTTGAATGGTTAGTCCAGTTTGTCCATCATCAGAAGATGGGGGTGGGAGGGTGAGGGAGGAAGTGCATGAAAGACACTGTGAGAAGGGAAGAGCATGCAGGCTGGGCTAATAGAATTTAATATACAAGTCAAAATCAAATGAAGAAAGAAGACATACCACCACATATAACAAATGAGTAGAGATTGTCAAACATTCTCATCGCTATAGGTGATTGCTTCTTCTGGACCATAGTGCTTTCCCCAACCCATTCTTCTTCTGATTTCCAGTGTCCTTGATCTTAGCTTAGAAACCAGATTAAATTTTTTTTATGTTCTTGATTTATTTTCTATTTGCTACATCTGCTTAATGCTAGATTTCGGTCTCTAGGCTTCCAATCCTAAATTGACACTACCTACTGCACCTTGCTAAGTGGTGTCATGGATAAAGCAGTGGACTTGGGAGTTAAGAAGACCTAAGTTCAAATCTTGCCTCAGAAGCTTTCCAGCTATGAACCCTGAGCATGTCACTTGACCTCTACCTGCCTCAGTTTCCTCATCTGTAAAACGGGGATAATAATGGTATCTACCCCCAGAGTTGTCATGGGGATCAAGTGAGATAACATTTGTAAAGTATACATAAATGCTAGCTATTACTATGTGAATTACTAACTCTTATTCAGGAAGCCCAGCAGGAAAGATCTAAACCTCCCTGGAAGCATCACTATCCACCCACTGGGCTCTTTCTAAACAATGAAGAATGTTTTAGACTGGAATTTTTTTCATACAGACAACTTGATCCCTGTCAAGACTTCAGGGATCAAGGGGTTGCTGCCCTATCCCTTGCCTTTCTCCTCCTGTACCTATATCCTTGCCTAGAGGGTCCAATTTCTACCCCCCTCTCCCCTGAAAATCCTTACAAACTGACATGAACAGAGGTTCATGGTATTAGGTAATCTGATCTTCCAAAGCCATGATCTACCCGAGTTCTAAACATAAACAGAGGTTCATGGTATTAAGTGTATGCCCAGCCACAATGTATCATTTTGGAAGATCTATGAATAGCCAACAACATAAACCACATCATAGGGGTGGGCTTAGAATGAATACTTCCCTATTGGTGTCACAAGCCCTACTTGAGGAAGCTACTGAATTCTACCTGGATATGGGGTAGTATTTAATTACCCCTCTCTGGCATTAAAGGCAATAGGACCATTTCACCTGTGGTCAGGGTTTTTAAATTAGTGTATGATCCTCTGTCTGTCACCAAAGTCCAGTACCTGATGGTGTCTCTCAGATGTCACTACCACATACGCCAAGTGTTGTCTTGTTAAAGACGCAGGGGTGAGGTTGTATCACTACCAGTTGCTGTCAGTCATTTGTAATATCCAGGCACTGTCTTCCCAGCTGTCAATCTGCTCTTTTGGCCTTTTCCTGTTCCAGTTTAAGCCTGTATCATGTCAACTAAACAACTCTGGGTCTGAACCACAATGAAAAACTTCCTAGCTTAGAGAGAATAACAGAAGACCTTTCCCAATTTTCCCCTGATGGCAGTACCTTTCTCTACAGATTACCTTCCTTTTATTACTATATGTGTCTTATGTGTAACTAGTTACTTTACATTGTTCTCTCCCTCACTAGAATATAAGCTCCTTGAGGTCAGAGATGGTGTTTTTGTCTTTATTTTGTCTCCACTGGGCTTAGCACAGTGATTGACTCATAGTAAGTGCACAATAAATGGTTTTTGACTCACCATTGCAATAAATTAAATGTATTTAGTTACAAAGCAAGTTTAGTTTTGTTGATATTCAATATCAAATCTATTATCATTTTAAATTTAAATTTTTTAAATCAGCAAAACAACAGATTTTTTTTGAAAAAAGAAACAAAAGGGACATCTAGGTGGTGTCGTGGATAGAGCACCGGCCCTGAAGTCAGGAGGAACTGAGTTCAAATCCGGCCTCAGACCAAATACTTGACACTTACTAGCTGTGTGACCCTAGGCAAGTCACTTAACCCCAATTGTCTTTAAAAAAGGAAAGGAAAAGCAAAATTTTCCTAATGGTTAGAACTGACCAGAAGTGGAATTGACTGCCTGCAAAGGTATTGAGGTTCTCATACATGGAAGGATTCCAGGCAGAAACGAGACAATTGCTTGCCTAAGAGGAAAGAGTACTGACCCTAAAGTCGGAGGGGTTCAAATCCTGCTTCTAACACTTACTATCTTGTCAAATGACCTTGGGCAAGTCACTTCACTTCCCCGGACATCAATTTCTTTGTCTGTAAAATGAGGGGGTCAGATTAGATGGCCACTGTGAGGTCCCTTCTGGCTCTAGGTCGATACTCTTATGATATGCATTTCAGATAAAGAGTGGTCCACAGAAGTCCCTTCTTGAAACCTTGAGATTCTGTGACAGGTCTCCAGTCTTCACAATCTTGAATTAGTTAATGATTCATTAACTTCATTCCCCTATGGTCTTGTTCTTTGGCTGACTTCCTGCTTCTGACCTATGTTCCTGTCTTCACTTTCTGTTTGCTTCAACTATTTTCCCTTAGATCCCATTTTTCTTATCCTAGCCAAGTTCTAGGGCCCTGATGAACCCATCCATAACAGATCAACAGGAAAAGCTCAACCTTTTCCCCTGATACATTTTAGATTTCATTCCCTCTGCTCCACTGTACCATGGTTTCTTTATTTCCTCCATTGCACTCAAGGTTCCGCTGACATTTGAAATACCCTTTTTATCTGGCCTACTTTCCACCAATGTCACTTGCCTTTCTTCTGTTCTTACTCCCTGGCTCGACATAAGAGGAAGATTAACCTCTTCAACCTTTGGGACACTGAGTTGGATGTAATATTTTCCACATCTAAGGCTGTCAAGGATTGATCTGGGGTTAGTGATGATTTATTCCTTTGCATCATCAACACAACAGGACTCACAGTTACATGAATTATATTTGGGAGAAGCAAAAGCCCCACTCTCTGAAAATTCTCCCTCATTATAGAGGCATCTCTGTTTCTAGTTAACAAGACTGGATAAAAGAGGCAATTGTTTCTAAATCCAGACTATCAAGTATACCTGCATTTCATACCAGGTAACTATTTCCACAGGTGCTTCCATAAGGAATTACAACAAAGCTAGAGGGTGCCTCAGTGCATCTCCCTAATTTCACAGATTAGGAAACTGAGACCCAGAGCCACAATCAATTAGGGAGAAAACTCAGACTAGAACTCAGTTGGTAAAATTCAGAGCTCTTTCTATTACACAATGCTCAGTAACTAGAGAGATAATATTATCGTGAAGATTTTCTGTTCATTGTTTAGATGTCTGTTCTGTGCTATTTCCATGCAAACATTTAGAGTGGGAACATAGAAATCTCTGGCTTGGGTATTCTTGAGACATTTTAACCAATTACCTAAAAAGAGAATTCCTAATCTCCTAACCTTGTACAGTAACTTACACATATTAGGCATTTGACAAATGTTTGTATCTTTTTGAATGAATAGAAAAAAATTGCTTATACCTACCTTATGGACATTTCCAGTTACTATTAAAAACTAATAAACTCTGATCCCATAAATTTTTTTTTACAACTAAAATTCTGTTCTGTTTTCTCTTTATGACTTGGGTACTCCAGGACTCATGACTTTATCAGGATGATTACTTCCTTCACGAAAGCTTATCACAACCTCTTCCACATCTTAGTGTTGTTTAGTCATTTTCAGTCATATCTGATTCTTTGTGACCCCATCTGGGAATTTCTTGGTAGAGACCCTGGAGTGGGTTGCCATTTTCTTCTCCAGCTCATTTTAAAGATGAAGAAACTGAGGCAAATAGGGTTAAGTGACTTGCCCAAGGTCACACAACTATTAAGAGTCTGTGGCCAGATTTGAACTCAGGTCTTCCTGACTCCAGACCTAGTACTCTATCCACTATGCCATCTAGCTGCCTACCACATCTTAATAAATGGCTTAATATATTTCTGTAGACAAAACCATTCACCACTCAGTGGTTAACTCTTCTTTGGAGGTGGAGAGGACCTGATATCAGCATTTTAATTCTTCTTCTATGTTGCTGTGTGTGCCTTACAATCCATCTAAATGTGTCTTTTGGACTTTCTCCTCTCTTTCCTGATGCTACTTCTGATATTAGTTCAGTAGGTTTCTTTCTTCTTTATTCCATAATATTTATTCATTTTATGGGACTGCTCTTTTTCCATTTGCTTGTTGTATTTTCAATGATTCTTAATTTTCTTTTAAGAATTTCCTTCCCCCCAATTTAGCTAATCTGGCCCACAGTTTTTTTCAGTGTATTGCTTGCCCTATGCCAGTGAGAACTCAGAGTTGATGCCATGCCTCCTGGTGGAGGATGTTAGAAGATTTTCTCTTAAACTCTTAAAAAATTGGAAACATATCTAAAAGCTAGTGAAGTGGAGACTGCTGTCTTTCACAATTGCATCTTTTTCTCCATTTCCTGCCTTCAATTTTTTTTAAACTGTTGTTAGTTGTGGTCATTAATTGTCAGGGACCTTGCCCAACACTCTGAGGGTAACAATGAAGAAGAGGCCAGTCAGCATCGATCTGTGAAGGCCTTTATGTTCAGAGGAACTGATCAGGCAGCACAGGGCTGAGCAAATAGGCCTGAGAAGCTCTTGCTTCAAAAGCAGCAAAAGTCTGCAGGCAGCTACCAAGCAATCTGATGCCTCAGAAGGCATTAGGATTGTAGACCCTCAATTTAGAGCTAGAGTAGACCTCAAAGGTCATCTAGTCCAACCTTCTCATTTTATAGCTGAGGAAAGAGAGGCCCAGAGGTGTTAAGTGACCTTCCCATACTCGGCATGTAGTAAGCTGCAAAGCAGAATTCTGTCTTAACATAGACTTAGGATGGTCTGGAATACCCAGAGCCCAGTATAAGCTCACAAAAAAAGATATAAAAGCAAGCCAGTTTTATTGAGAGGAGATACAAATCAAAAGACAATCAGGGAGAATGAGGAAAACAGGTCAGATTGGCTGGCTATGGCATGAGAAGAATTGGGTACCCTAGTGGAGCCCTAGAGAAAATGGGGTACAGTTTCCCAAACCAATAAAGTCTAATGTGTTTTTATCTGGGTCTAGCAGGACTAGGCTTTGGGGGGAGGGATTGAGGAGCGTGGCCCTAGGAACTCTTGCTGATGTGGAGGGAGGGAGGACTGTTGGGGAATTAAAGGCTAGTTGATATTCAGACTCCCCATCTATGGGAAAGGGGGCTTTGGGCCATCACTGCTGATCTTCTTCTGACAGGTGATTCAGTTTTCCTGAAGAAGTTTTTGAGCTTTCCCAGGGGCTTCTTCATTTAGTTGGATCAGGAAGGCTACTGAATGCCTTGCAGATTCAAAGCCAGGTCTTCTGACTCCAAATCTAGTGTCTTTTCCATTATACCACACTGCAAACCGTGAATCATATTTCTAGAAAGGTTGCAATGGTGCCTGGCTTCTCATGATATCACACACACACACACACACACACACAAACACACACACACACACACACTACAAATATGAAAAGAAACAAAATTGTTAGAAATTCTTAAAAGAAAATTAAGAATCATTGAAAATACGACAAGCAAATGGAAAAAGAGTTGTCCCATAAAATGAATAAATATTATGGAATAAAGAAGAAAGAAACCTACTGAACTAATATCAGAAGTAGCATCAGGAAAGAGATGAGAAGGTCCAAAAGACACATTTAGATGGATTGTAAGGCACACACAGAAACATAGAAAAAGAATTAAAATCGTGATATCAGCTCCTCTCCACCTCCAAAAAAAAATTGAAATGAATTAAAAGAACTCAACACCCTTTTTAAAAAATCTATGGTGAGGGTGGAGATGGATTGATGACAAAGCTCAACAGACTAGAAAACACGTAGAAAATTCAAAATTGCAATAAAAACAACTAAAATGGGATTAATCGAGTAGAAAACAGAATGGCAGACAATGTCGTAAAAATGTAAAAACAAGCTCAGAAAAGAATTCATCTGGAAAAAAAGATTAGGAAGCAGTGCAGGATAAAATGATAGGTTTAGAAAACTGATCAAGAAGGCAAAGCCTCAGAATTATTGGAAGCCCAGAAAATAAAACCAAAAGAGAGTGAGGATACCACACTTCAGAAAACTACACTAGAAATATCACCAGAACTACAAAACCCAGGCAACACACATCAAAAATAAAGAATTCATGGAACTCCAATAAAAAGGTAATCAAAAATCAACTCATACAGGTACCTCATCATCAAACTTCAGAACAAAGAAAAAAATATAGCCTCATCAGCAACATATTGGCAAAATCACAGTTGTACTTTACCAAAACTCAAAGAAACACTTTGATCCAGCACTTAGCATAGTGCCTAGCACCTACTAGGTGCTAAATAGATATTTATTGACTGATTCAAAAAGCATTCCTTAAATGCCTGCAATTTGTAAGGTACTGTCCTAGGTACTGACAAAACAAAGCTCATTTTTTTTACATTCCGGCCCTTAGAGAATTTATACTCCACTGTGAGGACACATTTAAACAGACAAATTAGAATATGATTTCAAATAGTAGAGAATACTGAGGGACAAGAAAGCTTTCCTGTAAGAGGTGGCACCTAAGTTGTGCATTGAAGGAAGTTAAGGATTCTAAGAGGGAGAAGCAAGAAGGAAGTACTTTCTAAGCATGTCACAACAGCCTATGCAAAGAGTTGTAGGAGAAAGATGGAATCCTGGGTTTGGAGAACAAAAAGTAGGTTAGTTGGACTGGAATAGAAAGTAAGAACAATGAAGTACTGTGAAATAAATGTGGAAAGGTATCAATCACTCAATCAACAAATATTTATAAGCACTTATCATATACAAGGCACTGTGCTAAGCCCTGGAAATTTTTTCAAAAGTAAAAACAATCCCTGTCCTCAAGGAATTTATATTCTAATGGGGGAAACAGTTTGGATATATACACATATGTAGGGGTGTGCCAGAACAAGCTCAAATCAGCTTGAGAGAGCTCATTGTAAAATCTTCAGTGTGAACAGAAACACTTCATAAACTGATAAGCACTATAAATCAGTGTTTGATCTATTGTATTGCTGATTTCTAGACTTACGAAAGTGATGGATAAAATGCTAATAATGCATATTAAACTTAAAACTAGGCTGTACACACATTTTATTTATTGAGTTGGTTGTTAAGTGTTCACCAGCACACCTATGTGTATGTACATGTGTGTGTGCATGTGTGTGTGTTTGTGTGTGTGTGCACGCTATGGAGCAGCTAAGTGCTACAGTGGATAGAGCACTGGGCTTGGAATCAAGAAGATTCATCTTCACCAGTGCAAATTTGGCCTCAGATACTTATTAGCTATGTGACCGTGGGCAAGTCACTTAACCAAGTTTGCCTCAGTTTCTCATGTGTAAAATAAACTTGAGGAGGAAATGGCAAACCACTCCAGCATCTTTGCCAAGAAAACCCCAACATGGGGTCACAAAGCATCAGACATGACTGAAAATGCCTCAAAAACAACAACAACAACAAGATATGTTATTGTGTGTGTGTGCGTGTGTGTGTGTGTGTGTGTGTGTGTGTGTGGTGTACAAGAGAAGCTTAGAAAGGAAGACACTGGCAGCTGAGGGGACCAGGAATGGCCTCCTGCAGACAGTGCTCTTTGAACTGAATTTTTAAGAAATCCAGGTATTCTAAGCAGCAGAGATGAAGAAGGAGCACATTCCAGGCACTAAGAACAGTCAGCTCAAAAGAAGCATAGATGAAAAATAGAGCATTGGGTGTGAAAAAGAGAAAGTAGGCTGGTATGGCTGGACCACAGAGTATACATAAGGGAATAATGTGTAAGAAGAATGAAAAAGATGTGAAGGGACCAGGTTATGAGTATCTTCTAATGCTTGAAGAGTTTGAGATTTTACTCTAAAGGTAGTAGGGCACCACTGTAGTTTATTGAGTTAGGGGAAAGAAAAGGGTACCATGGTCAGATCTGTGCTTTAGGAAATTCTCTTTGGCAGTTGTGTGGCAGATGGGTTGGAATGGGACAAGACTTGAAGCAGGGAGACTAATTAGAAGTCTATTGCAAATAAAGTGACTAAAATTTCCATGCCCTTTGACACAAAGATTCCACTGCTGGGCATATATGCCAAGGAGGTCAATGACAAGAAAGACTTCACATACACTAAGATATTTATAGGGGCATCTAGGTGGTACAGCGGATAGAGCTCTGGCCTTGGAATCAGCAGGACTTGAGTTCAATCCCGCCTCAGACACTCAACACTTACTAGCTGTGTGACCCTGGGCAAGTCACTTATCCCTAATTGCCTCACCAAAAAGCAAAAAAAAAAAAAGATATTTATAGTGGCACTTTTGTGGTCGCAGAGAGCTGGAAACAATAGATGCCCATTAATTGGGAATGACTAAGCAAATGAGTACAATGGAATAACACTTCACAGAAAAAAAAAAAAGATGACCATAATAAATACAGAGACACAGGGGAAGGCATGTGAACTGATTCAACATGAAGTAAGCAGAACTCAAAAAAATAATTAAACAATGACTACAGCAATTCAAGTAGAAAGAAGAGCAACAACAAACCAATCAAAAGTGAATGTAGCAAAATTATAATGATCAAGCTAAACCCAAAGGAGAAATATGAGATGACATCTCCCCCCATTATTTTGCAGAGGTGGGGGTTCATGGGCATGGATCGATGCATGACATCAGACTTTTTTGATGTGTAGAATGGTTTTGCAGAACTTTTTTTCCTCAATTTTTACTCAGGGGTGTGATAGAAGAGGAAATATAGATGATACAAATAACAGTAATAATAATAGCTAGTATTTATATATCACTTTAAGGTTTAGAAAATGATTATTTCATTTGATCATCAGACCAACTCTGAGAGATAGATGCTATTATTATCTTCACAACAACTCTGGGAGATGAATGAGGAAACTGAGTCAGAAAGAGATTAAGTGATTTGCCCAGGGTCACATAGATATTAAGCATCTGAGGCCAGATTTGAACTCAGATCTTTCTGCCCCCAAGTCCAGTGCTCTATCCAATGTGTCTCCTAGCTACCACCACCACTACCCCCAAAGAAAAGACATAAAAATATGTTTTTTCAAAAGGTCCATTGGAAAAAAATTGTTTTTCAAAAAGTCCATTCAGTCAAAAGGAGGTTCAAGACTGAGCTAGGGCGGTGGTTATGTGAGTGGAGAGAAGATACTTGTGGGAGGTATTGTGGAGATAGAAACAAAATTTGACAACTGACTGGGCATGTGAGATAAGTGGGAGTCAAGAGCGAGAGTCATATTAAGGTTGTGAACCTGGGTGACTAAAGGATGTTGATGCCCTCCACATTAATAGGTAAATTCAGAATAGGGGAGGATTTGGGGGGAACGGTAACAAATTCTATTTTGGATATACTGAATTTGTGATGTTTTGGGGATATCCAGTTCTAAATGTACTGTATGAAGTTGGTGCTTTGAGACTGGATCTCAGAAGAGAGACTAGAGATGGACATATACATACATGTGTATGTATGTATATGTGTGCATATACGTATGTGTGTACATATGTACGTATCTGAGAATCATCTGCCTAGAGATGATAATTGAACCTATGGGAACTAATGAAATCACTAAGTGAGAGAGTATGGAGAAAGAAAAGAAGAGAGCCCAGGACAGAGTTGAGGGGTATCCCTAAGGTTAGTGGTCTTGATGTGGGTAAGGATCAAGCAAAGAAAACTGAGAAAGAATGGTCAGACTCATGCTTTATGAGGATAATTTGTGTGAAGGATGGATTGGAGAAAAGATAGAATGGAGGCTGGAAGACAAATCCAGAGATTCTTACAATGGAGATAATCATAATTAAACTACCTATCTCAGAGGATTGTTTTGTGAAAAGTGCTTTATAAATGGTAAGGCGCTACATAAAGATAAGCTCCTATGATTCTAAGTGCTCATTGAGGAGCAAAACATTTAGGAGATATTTTTCTAAACAAGGTCTTTTGTGTTCTTCAAAAGGTTTCATGATTTAAAGATTTGGTAATTTTCTTAAAATTTATTTTTTTCCCCTACAGGCAGCGCCTGGGGGAGAGGATAGGCAGCAATGGAAAAGAAGAAGGAAGATAAAATATAACAGGAGGTGTAAAAATGAGTAGATAAGTGACACAGGAGTGAGACAGAATCAACACAGAAAAAAAACAGCATGGTGGGAAGAATCAATCAATCAATCAATAATCATTTATTTAAGTGCCTGCTTTGTGCCCAAGATTGTACTAGGCACTGGAAACCAAGGTGCTGGAGTCAAGCAGCTTGAAGCTGACAACCAGAGTTTAAATTGTGAGATCCTAAGAAGACACAGAAATTAGCTGCGTAAAGTCTTTAGCATATTCAATCCAGTTAATTGTTCTGTGTGTACAAATAGGTGAGCTCCCTAGCTTTTAGTCATGCTGAGTAAGGAGGGGAAAGATCATCGAGTTGCTGAGTATGGGATGAACTTTATCTTACTCCACAGAAAATCTGTGAGATGAAAAGGATTCATAGAATCCCATGAACAATAAAGCATTCACATCATAAAGAATCACAAGACATTAAAATATTCCATTAGTCTCCCTCTTCCAAGAAGGAAACTGAACTTGGGGTTGTTATCAGTATGACCCTTTGTCATTACTGTGAGTCCCTCTTTCCCATTGAATGCTACACAGCCTTCCTAAGACTTAATATAGACCCAAATTTCCATAATTCAGTGGGCTTGGAGCTTGTACTCTCAAAGATGGTGCTGCACAGGAAATATCACTTCTCTACTTGAAGAATGGATTTGAGAATCATACTGTCCAGGGAATCTAAAATCTCTTCTCCCTCTACATAGGAGATAGAGATTTAAAAATAGGATCCTAGATATCCTTGATTAGGGAGTATATGCAAATGTATCTCCCACTACCACATTCTTCTGATGTAAGCTGTCATTGCTGTTCCTGTCAAAAGGATGTCTTTGACACTTGACTTTGCAGAGGACTGCTTGACACTAGGAACTTTTCCATGGGAGATATGACCCAGGGCTGAGCTTGTGAAAAACTGAACTTAGGAGGCTTTTCCAGGATAGACAATGAGGTGGTTTGAGGCAGCTGAGTGGTTCAGTAGATAATGTTGAACTTGGAGTTAAGAATAATTAAGCTCAGAATCTGTTTCAGACCCTAGGTAACCCTGGGCACTTGCCTAGTTAGTCTCTCAACCAATAAAATGGAAATAAAGTAAGATGTCATAAAATGACAGCTCATCTCTTCTTATGGGAGAAAGAGCTTCATTGTTATAAAGGTCTTTCCAGTTAAGTTCTTTCCCCTCTATCACACTCTTAGAGAGAAAATCAAGACCCATGTGTTAGTACTGGCTTTGCTACTCATTGACAATAAAGTTCCTTTGGAATATCTCTAACATCCTTTGAAGGCAGGAAATCCTATAGTTCTTTGGAAACAATGGATCAAATGAAAGGTTTGGCTTAGTCGTCAGACAAACCAGGTGCTGAGCCATCTCCAGTCGTCCTGATCTATATCTTGTCACTGGACCCAGATGACTCCGGAGGAGAAAGTGAGGCTGGTGACTTTGCACAGCCCTCCCTCACTTAAATTTAATTCACTTGCATGTCATGGCATCACCTCCCTGATGTCATGATTCTCTTCAAAAACAAAGGATAAACAACAAGAACAACAACAAGCCAGACCTTTGAGCTTAGAGTCAGGAAGACCTGAGTTCAAATCCAGCCTCAGACACTTACTAGCTATGTAACCCTGGGTAAGTAACTTAATCTCTGTTTACCTCAGTTTTCTCATCTCTAAAATGAATATAAAGTAGCATCTCTAGGATTGTTGTGAGGATCAAATGAGATAATAATTATAAGGTGCTTAGCACAATGCAGCACAATAGTACTGTATAAATTTTTTTTAAAAAATTAATTAAAAATGAATGAATCTTTAAGATTCAGAGAGACTTTAAAAATCACAAATTTAGGGCTCATAAGGAATGTATAGGCCCTAGACCAACACCCCTCATTTTACAAACGAGGTAACTCAGAGCCATTTCATAGAGCAGTGAAATAACTTGGCCAAGGTTAAACAGCAAAGTCAGAATTTGAAACCAGGTCTTTGAATTTCAAAACCAGTGCTTTTTCTACTATAGCAAAATAACTTCTAGGCCAGCCTCCTTTATTTTACAGATGAGGAAACTGAGATCCAGGAATACTGACTTTATCAATGTCATGCAGGATAGTAAGTAGCAGTCAGGATTCAAACCCAGGTCTTCAAACTCCAAATCCAATGTTGCTGTTTCTTGTTATCCATCATGGTACCTCTCCAAATGGCATGACTCTCAAATGCTCTCACTCCTGAAATTTTTCTTCATCCTCATTACAACCTGGTCCTCCATTCTCCTCCTTGTTCTCCCAGTTTATCATCCCTTTTCTGGCTCTTCTTTGTAACTTGGAACTTTTGATCAGCCATTTTCAAGGATGTCCTTACCCTCCTGAGAAACCCACTAACTATCTATACTTTCTGTATCTATTAGTGTTGGCTTCCCCTCTTAGAATGTAAGTGCCTTGAGGGCAAGGATTGTTTTTTGCCTTGGCACATAGTAAGTACTTTAATAAATGCTTGTTAATTGATTGATTAGTGAATCCTTCACCCTGGTAATGTCTATACCTGCCACCCCATTTGTTGGGAAAGGAGGGAGGGTTGCTTGTTGCTTGAAGAAACAAAATACCATTCATGGCCTGAAAGAGGTGAAGGGGTGATCCTGGGTGATAACATGTTATAAAGTCTTTCTACTGTCTAATATTTTTCCAAACCTCTGCTCATTCTGGGCTTTAGTCTTCCTGAGACTGCTTTTAAAGACCTGTGCCATACTTTTGTATCTCTCCTTGGTTCTGTGTCTCTGCTTCTGTCTTTTATAGTTGTTCCTTTGTAGAGAGCTCCTGTGGTTTCTTTTAAGGTCTTCTCCTTTTTTTCTTTATAATTGGGATCATCTGTGATTATATTGTTAGAATTTCAGTTTTTAGACCCTCCGTCCCTTTTGAGCTGTGTTCTCTTTTAGAATATATCATCATGGAATGACGCCTGTCTTCTCTCTGAACTTTGGAAATAATTGTTTCCTAAAGTCTAGGGAATATGTTTAGCTATGCCTAAGGTTTACATGCCTTCTCCCTTCCAAATTCCAAGGTGACATGGTCATCTTCTTCTAAGAGTCCAATCAATTCTGTATCATCAAATAGTTATTCATTGATTAAAATTAGTCCAGAGGAACAATTTCCCTTACTACCTCCTCAAGCTTTTGAGGATAATGTGCACTTGGTTGAAATTCAATATGTTGGAGGAGGTGCTCACATTGATGAGATCACATATCCATTTAAGTCCTTCTTTATTTCTGGAAATCTAGGGACCCAAAGAGAGAAATGATAGTAGAGATCATTTGGGTAAGAATCAACAGAGAATCAATCAGAAGCAATATTTTTATGGCAAAACAGACCCCTGTTGTTGTTTTATTAAAAAAAAAGGACAGCAAGTCAAGAATTGGTATTATTCTAACAGATGTTCACAAGGTTAGAACTACTAGATCTTGATTTTGTTTCATTTTGTAATCTATATTCAGAAATTATCATCTATATCCTCTGGCTGGCCAGGCTATAAATAGTGTACTCCCAACTCCCCAAGGTTGTTGTGAAATAAAAATAAGAAGACAGTTATAAAGAACTTAATACAGTTCCTAGCATATAGTAGATGTTTATTAAATTCTTGTTGTTGTAGTTTTTTTTTTAAAAAAGCAGTAATTCTGTCTCTCTCCTTTTCACCCACATTCTCTACTGTATTTATACACTCAGGTTCTTGAATTTTCTATTAAGGTTCTATAGATTTCTATAAAGATTTCTATATATTTCTATAAAGAATCTTCTATAAGCAGACAGAGATGTGATAATCTCCCTCTCCTTCTATTAGACCTATCATGAGCCTCATTTTTACCAAGTCTTGATGTTAACTGTGAAATTGTATTTATCTCCTCATGTTAAATTGTAGCCAGTTTCAAAACTCCAAGAATTTGAGGGATCACTAAATTAAAAAGTTATAAATGAAAAGTATAGTTTATCTCTCAACCATTACTTACTGATATAAAATAAAGTGCTTCCACAGAGTTTTCTCTTTAGAAATTAGCGTTTTATTCATGGACTCTCAGAAGTAATGGGGGACCAAGGCCACTGACCTGTTTGGATTCCCTTAGCCATAATTAATTATAATAAAGAGGGCATTTTTGAGGATACCTCAAAATGTTGCTTTCTTGGAAACTTAAGCTGATTTCTTTAGAATTCTTATAAAAATGAATGAAAATGTTGTTTTCCTGCAGTTTTCATAGTAAAATCCAGTGATGTTATTGGTTGTCCCTGCTTTTGTTCCTTGCATTCTCAATATAACCTGTTACCCAGTGATGTCATACGACTTTCCAAACTCACTCTTTCAGTTAACTCAGATGCAACAATTTTATTTTTCACAGGCGTGTACCATGGTCAATTTAATTGCCAGCCTTTTTTCAGGTGGAATTTAAGCAATCTGGAACTGTTATTCTCTACAGAAAAGCCACCCAAGATGAAGGCCTACCATTCTGGCTCTTTGCCTGGCGGATTATGTGAAAATTGAACATCTATTTTCATTGGAGTAATCCAACTTTGATTCAGTTAGCCATTTGTTGTCAGTAATTGCAATAACGCAGCACCATGGTTTCTTTTACAACTTTTTAAAAGTAGTTTCCTAAAGTTATATAAGTAGGAACATAATTACTTAAACAATAACCTTTTGTTCTATAAAATAAGATATGACACTTCATTTTCCAGTAAGAACAAAGGAGTTTTTCACCTTTGACAAGTGAGGTAGAGGGAAGGCCCCAAAAACATCAGCTCTTTCAAACTCAATATTTAAAAAAAACATTTTAATACAAACACTGGCAATGTCTACAAATGTTTTTGGTATAGAAGACTGGCATATTTTCAAGAAGGATGATATTATTAAATTAGTTAGGTCTCTGCCTCTCAAGGTTTTTGCAAGCTCTCAGCTCTGTTCTGGGGCCATATTTTTATGCCTCAAAGTGGTCCATTTACATAAAATTAAATAGCACTTTTAAAGAGGTTGTGTATTTCCATAGTCCCTTGAGGACATTGTAGCAAGGAATAAAAAACAAGATTGTTTCTCTGCCTTTCCACATTATACATTATTTCAGTTTACCTTCATCCTCTTAGGGTGTTTTCATCTCATTTCTTTCATAGAGAATTGAGGTGTGAATTCTAAACTGATAAACATCTTCAGTTGTCATTTTCATGTTAAAAAGATGTCAAAGTATCTCTAGAGAGTTTTGTTTTGTTTTGCTTTGTTTTTTTGTCTTGCTGAATACTGTCCAGGTGCCCTCTAATATTCCAGAGAATTCATGGAATCAAGTTTTAGATGCTACTTGGGGCTTAGGGAGGAAAGTTATTTCCTAGTTCCCTCCAGAAAGAAATAGTACCATTAATTGGTTTTTATATAGAGAGAGTAGCATAGCACAGATAATATTTTTGGTTCAAGTTTCACATCTGACACACACTAGCAATATGACCTGATCTTTGTTGGTGGAGGGAGTTTGCTCACCAGGAGTTCTCTATACCAATGAAATCAATGTTTAGAACCAAAAGAATACAAAAACTCAGTCAAGAGGCATATGAGTCAGTTAATAAGTGTTTATCAAACTCCTACTATGTGCCAGACACTGTGCTAAGCACTGAGGAGATGAAGAAAAAAGTAAAAGATATTCCCTACTCTGAAGGCACTCGGTTTAATGTGAAAAGACAACATTTGAACAACTAGGTACAAACAGTTAATAGGTACAAAAAGTTATATACAGATAAATTGGAGATAATAAAGGCTTCCTATAGAGGGAGGGATTTTAGCTAGGACTTGAAGGAAGCCAGGAAAGCCAGGAGGCAGAGATATGTGGTAGGTACGCCGAAATTCATGGCATCCCAAAAGTCTTAGTGAAGTTCTAAGCTATTACAACTTTTGGAATAACCCAGATACACTTTCTGGTTTTGAGAGACAACTGTGAAGTGCCGAAAGGCCACAAAATTCATGTGGGGGCATAGGTCACACAGGTTATTAAGCATATATTTAAATTTGTTACCAAAGTATCAGAGTATTGATTGCCTACTACAAAACCTAACCTGTAAGAGCCACAACCGTGTTATAATTTGTTCATTTTTAAAAACTAATAAAGCCATGACCTAAAGAGTATGTTTTCCTTAACTAATGATCATAAATGAATTTCATCTCAACTTAGTAGTACCTGATCTTATAAGGAATTGCTTTTTTGTTTGTTTGTTTTTTTAGGGTCAAGTTGTGTTCAGAAATGGGGAGAGAATGGGAACCATCAAATTTACCCAGTTTCAAGGTAGGATTTGGATATCTACTCTTTCTAGTCTGTAATCTTTGTGCTCACCTTTTTTTATGAAAGAAAACTGCATTTCTATATAGGCTTCAGATACAAAAAGACATCAAATGAAATGAGCCACATGGAACTACAGAGAAAATCTGATCATGGTGGGTTTTACCTTTGAAAATGGCAGTTTGGTTTATTCAGAATACTATTCCCTAGAATGATACTTCATCGGGTTAGAGGCTTCTTGCTACCTTATTCCAGCTATATAACTCTGTGGCAAACCTCCAGTACCTCAAAACTGCTCAAAATCAATTGGCAAATTTATTACCTAGAAATATTCGGCTCAGTAAGTTTGAACTGAATATCTTCTGTTCGTCGATAATTAAACCATTTATGTATTGCCAAATGCATGGTGTCCCAAAAGTCTTAATGCTGTTTTAACCCTTTCCCCACCCTTTTTTTTTAACAACAGGAAAGAAATACTCCAAGACTTTTGGGACACCCAGTTTTTGTCATAATTGCTCAAAGGGGGCAGTAAAAGAGTGATAAAGAGGAAAAAACACAACTTAGAGCAATAACACTTGAATTTGAGTCCCAGCTAGATACTAGACACTAGTCTAGTATCATAGATACCTAGTTGTATGACCTTGGGTAAGTCATTTCTCTTTTGAAAGGCAGAAGTTTCTCACATGTCCTATTTTTGTCCAGACGTGATTTCGTTGGTATAGGGCACTTCTAGTGAGAAAACAAAGCCCTCTACCAATTTAGATAAGCAACTGTTCTACAACTTATAGTCTTAGAGAGGTACCTGGCTTACTAAGACAGTAAGTGACTTGCCCAGGGTCACACAGCTAGTATATGTCAGAAACAGACTTGAACCCAGGTCTTCCAAGCATCAAGGCCAACTTTCTATCCACTACACTATACTACCCCTCTTCTTCATCTATAACAGAGATAATAATATTTGTACTACACTACTTACTCCTAAGGGATATTGCAAAGAAAGGGTGAGTTAAACTTATTATGATTATATAGTTTTTACTCACCTTCCCACCCAACTTCTTTCTTTACGACTTGGGGGGAGGAAATTTTGGGGGAAATATTTTCCTAGGATAACTGCTTCTACTTTTTCATTTAAGTTTGGAAACAGCAACCACAGCTGCCAGTACAACCTCCTCAGAGGCTTTAAAATATCAATCAGTCTCACAGTTAGAAACAGAATGTTTTCCTTAGAGACAACGTTTGACACAAAGTAGAATGCCGCTTGTCCTAAAGAATGACCACCAAGGGTTAAGAAGTAGAAAACAACCCCTGAGTGTTAGATACTGGCTAAGGAAGGGAATAAGTAGAAGTGTGGTACCATATTCCTGCCTGCTGCCTTCCTACTTTTTACGGGTCTCCCACCTCCCCAAAGCTGTCTCTTCAGCACTTAGAGGTAGTAAATTGTGGCAAGTACTGCTGGATAGACTTGACTGAAGAGCAGAATAAACCTCAGACCTTCCTGTGGAAGGACCAATCAATCAACCAACTGACAAGCATTTATTAGTACCTACTATGTGTACTAGGGCTGAGCTGGCGATAAAGAACAAAGAATGAAACAATCCCCACCCCCAAGGAGCTTATATCCCAATAGGGAAAATAACAAGTACACATAAAAGCTCATAAAGCATAAACATAAAATTAATAAACAGTGTCTTCAGATCTAGTTCTTCCTTCCTTAGACCAAAAAAGTATTTATGCCCTTAAATCTAAAACTTGAAAAGAAAGGAAATATGTATAAATACAATCAATCAATTATAAATTCCTTTGTACTCTCTCCTACTCCTCCTCTATCTCAAACACACTGACAGGGACAGCTTTTCTACTCAGCATTACAAGTTAATTAGTAGTAAGCCAGGACTCAACTCTTCCCCTTTCCCTTTCCCCCAGCATTTTAGAAAATATAAGGAAAAGGGGAGAAAAATATGCTAGCAAATCCTTTAGTAATTCTTTTTTTTTATTTTGGTGAGGCAATCAGGGTTAAGTGACTCGTCCGGGGTCACATAGGCAGGTAATGTCATCAAATGTTTGAGGCCAAATTTGAACTCAGCTCCTCCTGACTCCAAGGCCAGCACTCTATCCACTACGCCACCTAGCCTGTACATTCCCAGTGCCTTACATAACACCTTGCAATTTAGCAATTAAATTCAGCAAGCATTTATTAATTACCCATTAATTACCCAGGCACTCCTGATACAAAAGAAATAACAAAGTAATTATTTATATTGCACATAGTATATACTCATTATCAGGAGAGATCTATATTTATATGGTACTTTACAGTTTATAAGCCCTTTCATAACAAAATCATAAGATAAATGATGCAAGTATTATTGTGTTGTTTTGCATATAAGGAAACTGAGGCTCAGATAAGTGAAGTTAGTTGCACAAGGTCACGTGGCTATTAAACATTGAAGACTGGATTTCAGTCAAGTCTCCTGACTGAGCTCTGTGTAAATGAATTGAATTGAGTTGGGTCTTCAAAAGTCAATCATTTCCTTCTATCTAACCTAAACATTTTACCCTTCTTTGATATTGTCTACCGGAAGCTAGAAGAGGAGCTAAAGATAAAGGTCAGTGGAAACCTAACTGAAGGGCAGCCTAGAAAACTCTCCCTAAAGACACCTCAGACATGTGCTAGGCTGTGGCTTGTGGGGCGAGGAAGGCGGGGGGACAGAGAGAGAAACATAGCCAGTGGTGGAGGCTTATTGCTGAATGAGCAATTGCTTTGCCAGGTGGTCAATTTAATTCTTTTGTTAAATCCACCCAAGTAGCCAAGTGGTGACATATCAGGTCTACTTTTTCCCCACTGCATTGAGTACAAGATTGCATCAAATGCTTAGTAATTTAGTCTGTTGACCAGCAGCACTCAATCATTATAACAGAAAAGGAAATTAAATCAACTAAAGGATTTGACAGAATCATTGCTCAATCATTTCTATTTGGACAGGGCCTTGATGTTCATGTAGTTCAGCCCCCTACTTCCTAGGCCTCAGTTTACTCAACTGTAAGATGAAGAAGTTGGATTAGATGGCCACAGGGGTCCCTTCTAGTTCTAAATGCATAGTCTTTTGTTGTTGTTAAGTCATTTTTCAGGCATGTCCAACTCTTCATGACCTCATTTGGGTTTTTTCTTAGCAAAGATACTACAGTGGTTTGCCATTTCCTCCTCCAGCTCACTTTACACATGAGGAAACTGAGGCAAGCAGGGTGAAGTGACTTACCCATGGTCACACCACTCGTAAGTGTCTGAGCCCAGATTTGAACTCAGGAAGATGAGTCTTTCAGACTCCAGGCCCTGCACTCTATCCACTGAGCCACCTAGTTGACTCATATGTATGGTCTGTGATCCATCATTTTACAGCTAAAGAAACTGAGGCTCAGAGAAATTATAACATATCTCACCACTGGTTAGTAGGGATTCCTTTCATGAATTGGTTAGACTTAATAGCTCAAGGTCCTTTCCAAATCTCAAATTCTGTGATTCTGTTAAATAAAGTCCCACAACCAGTTAGTGACAGAGACAGGACTTGATGTGGGTCTATTTACTGCCAATCCAGGGCTCTGTACCACATTGGTGACTTAAATCTAAATCACTCATTTCTGTGTTGAACATGTTTCTCTGCAATCACTCTCTTTCTCTGAAGGGTTGATCTAAATTTTGGTCATTAATTAACTAGAAACAAAGGAGTGAAGTAGAGAGTCAACCTTGGAATCAGGAATACCTGGTTTCAAATCATGCCTTTCATATACACTGTGTGATGATGGCCAAGTCCCTTAACTTCTCAGCATTCCAGACAAAGCCCTAAGATTACAAGATTTGGAAGAGTTGCTGATTTGCATTGGTGGAGAGAGTTGTCCACATTGGGAGTTCCACACACCGGTGAAAACAGATCTGGACTCTCCTCCCCTCTCCAATTAAAACAACCAAAACCACTGACCAATTACTGATATGGTACTTTTAAAAAGATAGACATTATGGGAAAATCTAGATATATTTGGTCACTTCTAGATATGCCTGTTCATGTTAAGTAGATCCCAGTACTGTTACAAGGAAACCATAAAATTATAATAAATTACATTAAATTGCCAGAGTGACTTTTGAACTGGACTGTGGTAAATCAAGAGTTGCTCCCTTGCCCAAATCTTCTTAGCCTAATAGAGGTTTGCTTGTGCATCCTTCTATGGCAGGTAACTGACAATAATGTCAACTCTGATGCTTTTACAGAGATGTCATTTTAGGCAAACCTTCATTTATTTCCACAGTTGCTGATTTTTCCTTTTTTTATTCCTTGAAAAGAGTAAGCGGATTGGCAAAGATTTAGACTTTTTAAAAACTGATTGCCACTGGAATAATTTGTCACGTTTCCAGTTCTTGAAATAGAGAAATTCTTGGAGAATGTTTCATACATTTTTAAAAAATCATTTCTCCATTGCATCTAGATTTTCATGCCAATTTGAATGCTTTTTGGTTTAATTGAGATTTTGCCTAAATCTAGATGGTCAGTTTTACATGTGCCTGAGCAAATTTTAGCACTTTGCTGAGACATTTGTGGATTTGTCTAGGTACATTTTAAAGTATGCTTGCAACATAATTATGATTACTGCTATTCACTCGTTTGTCATATTTTTCTTTACAAAACCTAATTGTGTCAACATGAAGACAATAATACAGTATTGTTATCAAAATCAGTGAGGCAAGGCAGTCAGACTATTGGGGGCAGGGAGACAGCAGCTGTTGCCAATAGTCCTAATGAGGGCATCAGCCTATCTTCCACTCTGAGGGTATATCTACAGACAGAATATAAAGACAAAGCCCAGGACTCTTGGCCAGTGTTCTTAGTTAAGTTAAGTTTTATTATGTCCATTTTACAAATGATGAACTGAGTCTTAGGGGAATCATATAACTTTCCCATTATTTTAGAGCTAAGATTTGGGCCCAGGTTCCTCTGGTTACAAGCCCAGTGCCCTTTCCATTGCATGAAAAAAGCCTCGTATTCTTTGGCCATGGAAGAGAGACAAAGGAAGACAATTTCATACTTCATAATAGCTAGTTTGTACTCAAACCACCAGAAATACAAAGGTATCTCTCATACCACACTTAGAGTCTACAATCTCCTTCCTACACTCTACTTAAGCTGAAACTCTGTATTTGTAAATAGATCTGAATTAATACATCTTCTCACATTAGTGAATAAGGAATTTTTTCATTCCTCAAAAACAACTGGATCTTTTAAAATCCATTTTTCTAGAAGAATCCATAAGCTAAATAACCCAGGTATGGAGACTTGTGAATACACTACCTCAGACAGTTTTCATGCAGGTCTCCATTTTGTAGATGTTCCCAATGTCAGTTTGCAGTGGATTTTAATTACCCTTATACTATAAATCTCTTATAACTATATATAATGTATAATTACCCTTATACTATACTATACTATACCATATATATACTATATATAATTACCCTTATACTATACTACAACCTCTTATAACTATACATATATATATACACACGTATATATATATATATATAATTATCCTTATACTATAAACCTCTTATAAATTCCTAACTACTGTTTTTCTGTCCTTCCCAACTGTCTCCCTCTCTCCTGACCATTCTTACACCTGCTCTCCTTTCTCTCTCTTCTATCCGGGGAGATGCTGGTAAATGTTTTACAACCAGTTCTCAAAAAATATATATATACAACAGACTTTTAAGTTTAACCTGAATAATTAGCTTTTTCTCCATCACATCCTTAAGTCTAGACAATCAATAAAACAATAAGTTCAGCCTCGATTTGCAGCATATATATAGTTTGTGACCATCAAGATATCTCCCCCTCTGCATGCCACCTCAATTGCCCTTCCCAAACTACAATAGTCCTCACCCTTCATAAACCCACTGCAGTGGTACCACTCCTCTTTAAAGGGCAACAAGAACAAGCATTGACCTTTCTTGGCATGAGTGGCCTTTTTTGACTGGGAGATTAGGATGGGCTCTTCCGGAATGAACAGTTCATTTAATGAAAAAAGGAGTCACTGGTTGGGGACCTGCCAGTTCAAGAATAATGGTTTCAAGACCTAGAATGATCTTTAGAAATCATTCAGCCCAATTGACTCATTTTTACAGATGAAGAAGCTGAGGGCCGGATAGACAAAAGGACTTTACTCAAGATCACACAAGTAATAAATAGCAGAGTCAGGATTTGAACCCATATCCTCTGACTCCAAATCCAGAGTTCTTACCACTACCTTTGGACAGAGTTCTTGGTCACTTGGGAGTATCTCTATTACAAGTAGGATGCATCTGCAGCCCTACAGGGAAAAGAATATACTATAGGGAAGATACTTCTTGTTAACTGATATTAATGAGTTCCACTAGCTGAGGATCATCTTGAGATTGGAAGAGCAAATAGTTCTCTTTCTGAAGGACCCAGTTAAGCATTTAAAAAATAGATTAGTAGGACAACCTATGCTTAAAAATTTGGCAGCCTGTAACTAATAGGGGATGTGACTACAACTGAATGACTGTATAGAGGACAGGATAAAGGAGTGGTCTAGGTAGGAAGAAAAAATATATTGAGCCATTAGGACAGGAGAATGCAAAGCTGGAGAAGTTGCTTGTCAGTCAAAAACTGTAGTCACGTAAGGGGGGACAGCATCAGGAGGAGAGGGCATTACCAGAACGTCCAACCTCAGGGTCAAGACCGGATAAGAAGGAAAGTAGCCAAAACAGGTTTGATAGCTTTAAACAGGGAGAAAATGAGGGATATGATGAGTGTGTAAAACAGGTTTGGAAAAACATATTGTGCCATAAATGATGAATATGAAGAATTTAAATAGAGATGGAAAGACTTGTAAGAACTGATAGAGTAAAATAAGCAGAATCAGAACAATTACATGACGAAAACAAAAATGTAAAGCAAAATGGCAGTGAGCATCTTTAGAATTTCAATCAATATAATGTGTAATAGTGACTTCAAAGGACTCTTGGTGAAGCATGCCTCCTGACCCTTGACAGAGGTAGTAGACCATAAGTACAGAATGAAGCACACATTTTCAGACATGGCCAATGTACTGATTTGTTTTTCTTGGCTAGCCTTATGTGTTACAAGACAGGGCTCAATGGTGGAGTAAGTCATTGAGAAAGGACAGTGGTGGGGGAAAAAAAGAAAAAAGCATCAACCAAACATTTTAAAGGAGTGGGGTGGGGAAGAAGTAAAGGGATGATAGAGGTGAAAGGACAAGATATGGGCAAGAGAAAGAAAGTTCAGAGTCCAGGTTTTGGGAGGTAGAACTAATTGCAGTGATTGATGGTAAGGTTTAATGTGTTACCCACCACATTGACAGGTGGCTGAAAGAGAGAGGACAGGAGGGAAAATATTCAAAAAACTGTAAAGGCAGAGGATTAGAAGATTAATCAGCAAAGATGTTGAAGTCTCTGAAGATAATATCAGGAGAGGTAGCGGAACCAGGTACCCAAGACAAATAGAAAGACAATAGGGTATCCAGGATGTTACTAGGTGCTAGCAGCAAAGACTAGGAAAGGATGAGTTTGATTACGTGGGGCAGTTTAATGGTACAATGGATAGAATGCTGGGCCCGGAGTCAGGAAAATCAGAATTCAAATCTGGCCTCAGACACCAGCTGTGTGACCCTGGGCAAGTCACTTACCCTGTTTGCCTCAGTTTCTTCATCTGTAAAATGAACTGGAAAAGGAAATGGCAATCACTCCAGTATCTCTGCCAAGAAAACCTCAAATGGATTCACAAAGATTCAGACACGACTGAAAAGTGACTGAACAACAGCAAAAAGATTCCATGAACTGCCATTGCATAAGATCATAATAATAACTCACATTTCTAGAGTGCTTTAAGGTTTACCAGAAAGACTTGCATTCATCTCTGACACTAGCTGTGTCAGCAAATCACTTAATTTCTCTGAACCTCAGTTCCTCATCTGTAAAATGGAGATAATAATACCTTTAATGCCTACCTCAAAGGGTTGCTATTTGGCTCAATCAATCAACAGGAATTAAGCACTTGTGTAACAAGTATTATGCTAGGCATTGAAAATACTAATAGATAAGTGAGACAGTCCCTACCCTGAAGAAGCTTAGGCTCAACTGGGAAATCAGATGAGATCATTTATGTCAAATGCTTAGCAAACCTGAAAGTGCCTCCTTGGCCTCCCTGACTCAAGTCTCTCCTTACTCCAGTCCATCCTCCACACAGCTACCAAAATAATTTTCCTTAAGTGTAGGTTTGACCATGTCACTCACCAACTCAATAAACTCCATTGACTCCCTATTGCCCCTAGAATAAAATATGAATTTCTGCTCGGTTTTTAAAGTCCTTTACAGTCTAGTCCCAATTTATCTTTCCAGCCTTATTATGCATTATTTCCCTTCACGTATCTATGGTCCAACTAAATTGACTACCATAATGCTCCTAATACATAATAATCCATCCCCCATCTCCAATAACTTTGCAATGGCTGTCCCCTTTGATGGAATGCATTCCCTCCCTTTGTCTACCTCATATAATCCCTTACTTCCTTCAAGACACAGCTCAAACCTCACCTTCTACCTGAAGCCTTTTCTGATCCACCCCCTCCCAAGTGCTAATGTTCTCCCTCCTGAAACTACTTTATACTATTCATTTTGTATTTATCTTGTATATACTTACATAACATAAGCTTGTTGAGGGCAGAAACTGTTCCATTTTGTCTTTACATCCCCAGCACTTAACATAGTACCTGGCACATGGTAGGTGCTTAATAAAAGTTTGTCAATTGATTAGTATCAGACACCACTTTAAAACTTCTCAGTTCCTAAGTTGGGTTACTTGAGGAAGAAATGCATTGCCACGTTAGCTGTAAAGGAACTTCTGTATTCTCCTATGAAGATCTTAAAGGATGAAGAGTCTGCCCTACCACCATGGTGGGGAAGGGAAGTTATAACTTTGGGAGGTCTCATTGATTAAGGACTCTTAAAATACAGAAACAGTAGAGATCACAGAACCAGGAGTCATGAAGCATCAGTTCAAATCCTACACTGCCACTAACTATCTGGTTAACCTTGGACAAGTCATGGAATCTCTCTAGGCCTCCGATCTCTCATCTGTAAATATATATCACCTGACCTCACTGATCTCTAAGGTTCTAGCTCTGACACTTTATGAATACCAGTCCTAATACCACTCCAATATTTCATCTCAGACACTGTCTTACATCCAGTTGCTCTCTATCTCTGTTCCCAAAACAAGACATGGCAATGTTCCTTTTCCAAGTCTTCACAGCTAATAGATTCTAGTATTATAATTCAGCCAAACACAGCTGTGCGTGGTCATTAAACAAATGTTTCCAGCATACCTGCATATAAATTATTTCCTTTTACTCCATTGTGACTCTCAAGTATAAATGTAGGCTGTTTTGAGAAGGAGAGAAGGAAAAAAAGGAAAGAATAAATGAGATGCAAATATTATTAATGCCATATATTTGCATATAGTTCACAGGGGCTTCTATGCTTTCATCAATGATTTAAGAAACTGGTCATAGGAATGAATGTAAACAACCTTTTTTAGAGAATTTAAATCAAATGGAATTGTATGTCTTTGGGCTTAAAACAGCACATCCAGATACAAATGAACAAACTGAATTCCTCTTATATCCTGTTTAATGAAATAAGGCACTAAAACCTCATGCACATTGAAAGAATTGGCATTCCAAATAAAATACTAGGTTGATCACATTGGTAACCTTACAATATAGAGTAAAGGAAATTTGCACAAAGATGAACTCACAAATTTTCAGTCATGGATTTTTGTTTTCATCGGTAATTTGCAATAATACTTATGGTGAAGTTCAAACTCAAGCAATATTTGTTTGGTGCCTACCATATACAGTAAACTAGACTCAGCACAGATAGAATTACAAAGTTTAGATAAGTTCTTACCCTCAAAGAGCTTACATTCAGAAAGTGAATAAAACATATTTCATCTTTAGTTATTAAGTATATAATAATATTTAAAGAGCTAGCACAAACTAATGGTTGAAGTAAAGAAGAAAATTAGTAAATTAAACTACGTGTGAATATAAAAACGTGTGTATATATATATGACATATATATTTCATCAACATAGAGATAAATTATTGAACTCATGGGTACTGATGAGATCACTAAAGGAGAAAACATAGAATAAGGAGAGAGAGAGAGAGTAAAACCAGAGAGAAACCTAAGCTTAGGGGACAAGAGATGGGTGATGGGATAGCCACCAAACAAGAGTCAAACAGGTAGAAGGACCAGGGAAGAATAGTGCCACAGAAAAGTATACAGGAGGAAGGAGCGATCAAATGGTTGAGAAATGAGTAGGTAATGAAGAATCAGTGGCATCAAGTATAGAAAATGATTTCTAGGAGTTTGGTGGTGAAATAGATTTATGATGCAAGCTTGAGGGATGGCAGAGTCAAGTAAAATTATTTTAATCAGAATAGGGCAGACTTAAGCATGTTCATAGGCAGCAGGGAAAGAGCCAGTTTTGCTCGTTCTAGACCTCTGTATGAAATATAACATTTCTGGAACTTAAAACATTTCAGCTACCCAAAACTAGTTGACTACCTGGGCTACACCCATGGCCCATCAATCCCAGTCTTTGGGCTCCCACAGCCTGGTCCAGTTTGGGAGGATACCCTAAAAGGTCATTTTCTCTTTGTTTTATTATGCCCCACCCACAGTTTACCTGGAAAAACAGTTTTTATTTAGTAAAACTCATGTCTCCATAAATGTGGATAACAGAGTCTTCATCTCCCATATAAGAACTCAAGGTAATAATGGTATCAGGTACAACACAATCTATTTCATCTCACATAAAATGTAAAAGAATCTCTCTCTCTCTCTCTCTCTCTCTCTCTCTCTCTCTCTCTCTCTCTCCTCTCCTCTCCTCTCCTCTCCTCTCCTCTCCTCTCCCCCACCTTTTATACTCCAAAGAGACTTTCTGATGGCTTGAGCTTCCCTAGAAGTGAAATACAACTGAGGGCTGTTGCAGCAATCCTGCTTCCCATTACACCTGCACTGTCCAAATAATCTACAGTAATAGACAGCAAAATGGAGTCTTTTGTGTCTCCGTGTTGTGTGTCTTTTGTCCATTGCTACTTTTCCAGCTTCAGGGACCATATGAGCAATATTCTCTAACCAGCACACTGCTCAGGAAATTCCCTTTTTTTTTTTTTTACTATAATATCAAATCCCGCATCTCAAATTGGAGACAAACTTCAAAGCTAGTGCTGGCCAGGCTTAGAAGGCTAGAGCCTGGGATCATGAAGCCCAGGAAACCCCAGGAAACCCCCCTCCTCTAATGAGTAGGCAGAGATTCAGAAATGACATTGTCCATGACCTCTCTTCTCCAGCCACATGGATAAATACACAAAGTTTCTATGTCCTTCTCCAAGATATTCCATCACTACCCTGGCTGCTACCATATCCTGGTCCAGGAAAACACACTTTCAGGTCTCTGGTCTCTGACCAATGTTCAGAAAGGGAAAAAGAATATTCAAAAGGCAACCAATACCCCTGTCAGCTTAGATGAGCATATGTTGCTCCCATGTGCTTCTGCCTCATGGAAAGACAGAAATCCCACCACTGCCTGCTGTGCTCTTAAAACCTTTCTAGAAGAAAGATGGAAGGGAAAAGGCAAAAAAGAAGCCCAGAGTCCTCCAAGAGTGAACACTACTCTGAAAAGGAAAGGCTCCTCCCACAAAATCATGTTCTCCCAAGAGTTCAAGTCAAATAATTCACCTCATCAAGCCCCACTGAGGCTTAATCAGAAAATGTTTTTGTTCCTCTTGCCAAAGCTGCCCCAAGAATTATTTCCTCATCCAGTTCAAAGGACCACTTGAAACCCTAAAGTTCAGGGGAAACAATTACTTTAATATAAATGCAATCACAAAGACAAAAAAAAGATTTAAAAAAGCCACTATAAGGAAGTTGGAGGTGGGGGTGATCTCAAAAGTTCTCTGATGGAATTATAGAATGGTCCTTATATGCTCCTTGTCTAGCTAGATTTCAAGTCTATCTACTTGGGTGCAGAGTTAACTCAAATTTCTCATAGTCTGCTCCATAGTGTCCTACTTTAGCCCTTGTTGTTAGGATGTCTGTGTTGGGGGAGATGAGAGGGTGAGGTAAACAAAAACTGCCCCAAGTCTACTAAAATCCTGACCCACAACTGAGGCACCAATGAAGTATCTGCACCCTCTACAGGAACCTGCAGCCTTGAGGCCACACGTGGCCTTCTAGGTCCTTGGGTCCTGTCTTTTGACTTAGTCCAAGTTTTACAGAACAAATCCTTTTATTAAGGGGATTTGTTCTGTAAAATTTGGATTCAGTCAAAAGGCTGAACTTGAGGACCTAGAGGGTGACATGTGACCTTGAGGTTGCAGGTTCTCCACCCCTGCAGGAGGAGAGATACACATAATCAAAGGTCTCAAATAAAGACCTCCATTGGGGTAAACTCTTCAAATCAATTAGGAAACTCCCCAGATTAGATCTTTACCTAACTTTATTCTTGCATCAAGACAGACTATCTTACATAAAGCTGTTAGCTTTGTTGACAAAAACGTTAAATAAAATCTAATTCATTAATTTATTATTTGTTCTTTTCTGTTGTAGCCACTAGTATTTACTCAATTTTTAGTTGTTTTACTGTTCTCCTCAGATATTGGGTCGAGATCAGTGTTGATTAAGGACTGCAACTGAGCTGGAGCCATAGCACTGATTGAACTTTTCCTATTTGGGGACAGGAGAGAGGTCTGAGGAATTTATGTACAGGTAGGGCTCAGCATCATGGCACAAACAATAGGCAATCTAGAACCAGGCAGGTGAGATGCCATGGAGTTGAGGGAGCCAGAGATAGCAGGTGGAGTCTGAAATAGGAGAATCAAGTCCAGGAGCTACAACCGGGTCTGAGAAGGAGTTACTTAGAGGCTAGGTCAGAGGTGCAAATTCTAATAGTTTGGTCCCAGGCAAGTAACAGCGCATTAAACAAGGGACAATCCCACTTCTGGGCTGCTGAGCATTGCCAGAGCTGTTGAAATGGAACTGATTCCATTCACTCCAAATGCATGTTACATAACCTCTAATGAACCCTCATGCTGCAAACCTTTTGCTCTGTTCCATATCTTTTCCTTCCTTCTCTACTCCCCCACTCTCCACACTCACAGCAGATGACTTGTACTCCTACTTTACTGAGAAGATCAAGGCCATCCATCATGAACTGCTCTAGCTTCCTGCCTCCACATTTCAAAACTCCTCACCATCTTTCTTCAGTTTGATTCAAATCAACCAGATTTTTTTAACATGCCTACTATGTGCCAATGCTAGGCTCTGAAGATACAAAGACCAAAAAACAAAACAAGTCAACAGATACTGCCCTCAAAGAGATTACTTTCCACATCCTTCACTCATTCTCTCTTCCTTCACTCCTGTCAGGAAAAGAGGAAGCCTCACTCCTTGAGAAGATTAATCCCTAATCCTGTGCCCTAGATCATATCTTCTGCCTCCTAGAGGACATTGCTCTAGCAAACATCCTCACTCTCATTCATCTTGAGTCTCTCCCTCTAAATCTCCTAATTGCCTACAGGCATTCTCCAGTCTCCCCACTACTCTCTAAAACCTTTCTTTGGTTCTTCTTCACCTCAGAACTATTATCTCATGTCTCTCCTCCCTTTCACTAACAAACTTTTTTTAAAGTAGCTGACATCTCCATTTCTATACCACCCACTCCTTTAACCCCAGGTCATTTGGGCTCCATGCCATAATTAGGCATTAGAGTAGATTTTGGGGGAGGGATTTCCCAGTATCTGATGAACTAATTGGACCCTAATTTTTATTCATTTCCTACAAACATTCTTTTCCCCTAAAAACTCCTTGTAAGGCAGGGACTATTTCATTTTGGTCTTTGTATTCTGTATACCTAGCACAATGCCTGTTGTCGTTCAGCAATGTCCATTTCTTCATGACCCCATGGATCATAGCATCCTTCACAGTCTCCCAAAGTCTATCCAGGCTCATGTTCATTGATTCCAGGACACTATCTATCCATCTCCTCCTCTGTTGTCCCCTTTTCCTTCTGCCTTCAATCTTTCCAATATCAGAGTCTTTGCCAATGAGCTCTGTCTTCTTATTATGTGGCCAAAGTATTTAAGTTTCAGCTTCAGTATTTGACCTTCCAGTGAACAGTCTGAACTGATTTCTTTAAGTAGTGACTGATTTGATCTCCTTGGTGTCCAAGGAACTCTCAAAAGTCTTTTCCAGCACCACAGTTCAAGAGTCGATTCTGCAGCACTCAGTTTCTCTCGTAGTCCAACTCTCACAGCCATGTATTGCTACTAGAAAAACCATAGCTTTGACTATACAGACCCTTGTCGAAAAGTGATGTCTCTGCTTTTTAGTATGCTGCCCAGCACATAGTAAAACCCTTGAAGAATTGAATTAATCTGATTCTTAGTAATTTTCAAAAATCCTTTTTTATTATGTCCAGTCAAGAATTCTTTTTCACGTTGATTGGCCATGTTTAAGATATAAAGAATAATTTTGGTGAAACATAGTACCTCCTAGCAATTTCATCTGTGAATGCTTTTGAGGTGATACGGCTACTTATGGTTAGGGATTATTTCACTCATTATATCTGTATTCCCCAGCACCTAAATAGGGTCTGACACATAGTAGGAACTTAAGGAATGCTCATTGATTGATTGACTCAGCTGAGACCGACACTAAGCTTTTCATAGACTTCTTTTTATTTCCACTGCTTTTTTGCTGTTTTCTGATGTGATACCATTTGTAATCCTCAACCATCCTCCTCCATAGTATTTTACAAATGAATTTGTGTTCTAAACTGGTCTCTTGGCTTGGCAAAAAGATCAGGTGTTTTCTGGCTTAGGCAGCATTGAGGTTCTTTTGGCTTCCTCATTATGGAAACTGCTTTATATCAGTTAAGATGTTTTTTTTTTTAAGAAATAGTGACAATAAAGGTGAATAAATATATCGGCCTTTTTCCACCTCCCACTTTTCATCCTTCACAGATCATTTGGATAGGTAAGGATGAAGATACTGTAATTTTTTACAGTGTCATTCTCTTATCCTTAGCCTTCTGATTGGATGTGATTTTGACCTTTCTAATCAATGGTCTTTGACAGACCACTGATTTTTATATGACCCCCAGATCACTAACTAGTCATTTTTTGTCTGCAAGATATGGTCAATGCCATTGTATGTGATCTTTACCATTTCTAATACCTCCCTAGGTGGTAGAACACCACTAGAAGATGGTGTTCATGATATATAGGAATAAGTCTTCTAAATAGTCTACAAAACTTTGGCCTCCCTCTCATTTCTCAGATCTGACACGTATTTTCCAACATAATTTTTACCATCTTCTCTTGTATACACCCTTTCACTGAAGACACCAAGGATCAAAGTATATGTTGATTTAGTTCGGTGAGTGTGGCTGAGCTTTTGTGGAACTTCTCCACTTCTGCAACATATGTTGGCTCATAGGTGGCAAATACCTTTCTGGTCATCTTTTTACTAATTCTTACCTTGTAGACTTCAAAGTGAGATGATATAATGCTCCATGAAATTATTTTTACTTTTGCCTTTGGGTATATGATGAAATCAATTTTCCAATCCCTGTTTGCCTCTTCAAGAAGAACCTAAGGACCAACTTTCCATTCATCTGTAACCTCCTTTTGTCCTCTAGCTCCAATTATCATGAATACATCAATATTGGTGTAGTACAGCTCTTCCCATACTATGTCAATTTATTGGCCCTTAGCCAAAGATCTCACATCTAAAGTATCTATAGTTAGACTACCATTTACAGACCATTTAAGAACTGCAGAATTCTTAGCATCATCTGCCTTTTTGATGCACTTCTCCACCACCATTACATGGATGCAGAAAGGGGCCGCATAAGATGTAAGAACTGATTTGTATTTTCATTTGTTTCATTGGATGGACAAACAGTTTATCACCTGGTGGGCCAACCCACTGGGGGTAAGTCTTTAGCTAATTTGATCCTTAGACACCAAACTGAGTCTGACACTGACACTGTACTCAGAGTCTTTCTAAAATGGCAGAACCTGAGGTAGCTAGATGACACAGTGGTTAGGGCATTGGCCCTGAAGTCAGGAGGACCTGAGTTAAAATCTGGCCTCAGATACTTTCTAGCTGTGTGACCTTGGGCAAGTTACTTAACCCCATTGCCTAGCAAAAAAAAAAAAAAGAGACCAAAAAAATGGCAGAACCTACTGGAAGTTACTTCCTATTGGCTTAACCCTTGGTAACGCAGCTTGTCCTCCACTCCGGGATGAAGTCTCAGAATAAGACATTACTGAGGGAAAGATGTACACAAATAACTTGGATACAGAAGAGATTATGATACATACAAAGCAGAAGTCTATGTAAACTGCAATAAGAAATTTGAGGACAGAATGATCACTTTCACTGGGAGTAGAAGGAAAGAGAGGGACAAGTAGGGCTTCATAAGAAAGGTGTTTTTTTTTTTTTTTGCTAGGCAATGGGGTTAAGTGACTTGCCCAGGGTCACACAGCTAGTAAGCGTTGTGTCTGAAGCCGGATTTGAACTTAGAGACTCCTGAATCCAGGGCCAGTGCTCTATTTACTGTGCCACCTAGTTGCCCCGAAAGGTGGGTTTTGAATCAGGTTTTGAAGTGAAGGAGTCCATTTTTAGATGTGAGTAAACAGCACGAGACTAGAAAACAGAAAGTAATGTGATTTGGCAGAAATGAAGAGTGTGAAAGGGATATATGAGATTAGGCTGGAAAGAACATAGACCTAGACTATACTGGTATTATTACTGATACTTTTATACCAAATGCAGTACAGAGCTGATGATAAGTGTAATACATTAAGATTATTTGGGCAGTTGAATGAAGGATGGATTGGAGAAAGATAGACTAGAGACAGAAAGAAAAGTTAGGAGGTTTTTGCAGTAGTACAGGCAAGAAAAAGATGAGGGTTTGAACTAGAATGTTTATAATGTGATTGGAAAGATGGGAATAACTGCTAAGCATAGTGTTTCCGTTTTCTGTACAATTTTTGTTGTTGTTCATTTAAGTAGGTCAGTAACTACAAAGTAACTACTTTGGTCTTTTCAAACAACTTTTTTCTCTCACATTAGAAAGTATATGAGAGGCATCATGGCCTAATGGATAGAGGGCCAGCCTCAGAGTCAGAAAGTCCTGGAATCAAGTTTCTGACCCCTATTGGCTGTAGGACTCTGGGAAAGTTATCCTCTCAATGCCTCCAAACAACTCTTAAAATTCTAAATTGCAAATAAATTATCCATCTGCATTGCTAGAGGGAATCCCCCTCACTTGGGAGTTTCCTACACTAATGAAGTTATAGATCTAGACCAAAACCAAAAAAAAAAATTGTATTTATTTATATGTGTATATTTTTTGTTCACCCTAATAGAACGGAAGCTTCTTGAGGGCAAGAACTATTTCTTTTTTTTCTTTGTATCCCTAGCGCCCAGCACAGTGCACACAAATGCTTAATAAATGTTTGTTGATTGAATTATTGGTTGGTCAGCAGGGCCAGATATTTCAGAAAAATATAGAAATTGAGGAGAGTCCATTGGATCTGGCAATTCAGATCAGTTTCAGTAGCGTGAGGATGAAAGGAGCCACTTTGCACAGATTTGAAGAGTGAGTGGCTGGTAAAGTCAGGGAGGTAATGAGTATAGACCAGCGGTGGAGAACCTGTGACCTTGAGGCCACTTATGACCTTCGAGGTCCTCAGGTATGGCCTTTTGACTGAGTCCAAATTTAATAAAAATCCTTCTATGAAGGAGATTTGTTCTGTGAAGTTTGGATTCAGTCAAAGGGCCGCACTTGAGGACCTAGAGGGCCACATATGGCCTCCAGGCTGCAGGTTCCCCACCCCTGGTATAGATTATGTTTCCTGGAAGTTTGGCAGTTAAGGTGTGGAGAAAGAGAGGACAATAGCTTGAAGAGTTACAGGGTCAAATGAAGGCAGCTTTAGGGCAGGAGAGAGATCTGAGCAAGGCTTGTTTATAGGCAGGGCGAAGGAGTCAGTATGGAAGGGAAGATGGAAAAGGCAAGAGGGAGGATGATGAATGAAACAAGACTCAAATGAGATGAGAGAAGATGGAGTCAAGGGCACAAGAAGAGGTTAGCTTTGGCAAGAAGGAGTGCCCCCTCATCTTCAAGGATGTTACTGCCACTTCCCCTTGCAGAACCCATGTGTCATGTGGACACCCTACCGGGAGAGCCCAGCAGCTCATTGGCACAGAAAGTGCACGGAGCCAGAACCGGGCTAAGACATCCGAGTAGGTTTTGGTGAGGTAGACTCTGCTGTCGTGAAATGGCAAAGCTCATGGGGTCGTTTTGCCAGATGCTCTCAATAGTTTTCTTCCTGCTCCTGTGAAGACCTTCCTGGCTTGAAACAGCCTGCCTCACCCCTGGCTTCCCATTTCTATGTCCGCCTCTTGGGTTTTAATTTTCCAACATACCCTAGCTCCCAGACTGTCCTGGCTAGGTCTTATGCTCCCTTAAATTCTGATTTGGACTCTGTTCTTATCTCAGATAAGTAGTGTCCCTTAGACCTGATGACTTCCCTGATCTCTGGCTGGTGTCTATTACCAGTCAGTCAATTAAACACCTAGGATGTACCAGGAACTATTCTATCAAGAATTATAAATCACCCTTCATTCATTCTACCACCCCCTTCTTTTCCTTTCCTACAACACTTAGCACAGTGCCAGGTACACAGTAAGCACTTAATAAATGCTTATTGACTAACTGACTAACTGTTTGATAAAACAACAATACCAGAGAGGCTAAGATTCAGTATTACCACCATGGCAAGGAGGTGGGGCATGTTAAGGTTTACAAGATACTTTTCTTACAACAACCCTGTGTGGTAGGTAGCTTAAATATCATTATACTCTTTTTCAGATGAGGAAAATTAAAACTGCAAGGTCACATAAGAGACTACCATCACATAGGTAACAAGTGTCAGAGCCAATGTCTGAGCCCAAGCCTCCTAACTCCAAGTCCAGCGTTTTGGGGCATAATGGAGCATAGATTATCTAATAGGACCTAGAAAGCAAAAGTGACAGTGGAGCCCAGGCTGAGGCCCCACTGTCCATAACAGATACTATATAAATGTACGGACACTGAAATAGCCTTAAATGTAGTGTAGTAGAAAGAATACCACACTTGGAATCACCAGACCCGAGTTCAAATCTTGTTTGTGCCTCTTACTGCCTGTATGATCTTGCATGTCGTATAACCTCCCTGGTCTCAGTTTCTTCATCTGTAAAATAAGGGGACTGGACTAGATGACCTCTAAGGCCTTTTTTGACCTTAGATCTATGATCCTACACTGAGAATGTAGAGGAATAGAGAGCAGGTCTTCCCTAAGGCCCTCTTTTTTTTTTTTTTTTTTTTTTGCTTTTTGGTGAGGCAATTAGGGTTAATTGACTTGCCCAGGTTCACACAGCTAGTAAGTGTCAAGTGCCTGAGGCCAGATTTGAACTCAGGTCCTCCTGACTCCAAGGCTGGAGCTCTATGCACTACACCACCTAGCTGCCCCAGCCCTCTCTTTTTTCAAAGCAAAGGTGGATTAACAAGGGAGAGGAGGGGATAAAACAATAATAAATACTCACATTCATTTAGGGGCTTTAAGTTACAAGATACACTCTTGCATATTATCTCATTTGCTCTTTACAACAACCTTGTGACACAATAGTTTATCATTATTCCCATTTGAGAGCTCATTCACCTCACAGTGGCACAGTGGAGAGAGCGCCAGGCCTGAAGTCAGCAAGACTCATCTTCATGCATTCAAATTCGACCTCAGACACTTACTAGCTGTGTGACCCTGGGCAAGTCACTTAACCCTGTTTACCTCAATTTCCTTATCTACAAAATGAGCTAGAGAAAGAAATGGGAAACCATTGCAATATCTTTGCCAAGAAAACCCCAAATGGGGTCATGAAGAGTTGGACATGAGTGAGACGACTAAACAAAATCAACCCAAGTAACAAAGCAATTGCCAAATCTTGTCATTTTTACCCCACAGTATCTGTAGCATATGATCGCTTCTCTCCATTCACACAGCCACAACCTAGTTTAAGTTCTCATCACTTTTTGCCTCGATTATTCTAACAACCACCCAATTATTCTCCCTCCCTCATGTAGCTCCCCTCTCCAGTCCACTCTTCATACAGCCACCAAACTGATTTTCCTAAAACACAAATCTGACCATCACTCCTCTACCCAATAAACTCCTCTAGAATCTAGAATCATGTATAAATGCCATTGTTTGACATTTTTAAAGCTCTTGGCAACTTGGTCCCAACCTACCTTTCCTATCTACCTACACTTCTTCCCTCTACAAAGACTGAGGTCCAGCCTGATTGGCCTTCTTGCTATTACTTATACACAGTATTCAATGTCCTGCCTCAGTATCTTTGCACTGAGTCCCTCATGCCTGGAATACACTCTATCCTCCCCTCTGTATCATCTCAGCATCCCTTGTTTCCCTCAAGGCTCAGCTCAAGCACCATCTTCTGCATGACATCTTGCCTGATTCTCTCCAGCTGCTAATTCTTTCTCACCAAAAACACCTTTAATCTCTTTTGTATGTGCCCACACATGTAAATCTTCTAGTTACATTATAAGCTCCTTGAGGGCAGAGAATATTGTCACTTCTAAATTGGGATACCCAGAGCATAGCATAGTGCCTAGACCATAGCTGATAATTAATAAGTGGTTTTGGTTGACTAACTGAATGATTAAGATGAGGAAGCAGAAACCCAGACAAGTGATCTGACCTGCCTAGGGTTATCCAGGTAATAAGTAATAAGAACCAATGTTCTCCTGCAAAAAGTGAGATTTGAGGTGACTCTTGAAGACAGCCAGGGAAGCTGGGAGACTAAGGTGACTAGGGAGAGAATTCCAAGAATGTGATATGGCCATGAAAAATTGGGTGAGTAGGGAAATGGAGTGTCATATTCGAAGATACAACCAGGACACTAATATGTCATTGGATTATAGAATATATGGCAGCAAGTAAGGGGTAAGAAGAATGGAAAGATTGGAAAGAGTAAGATTATGAAAAGCTTTAAACACCAACCAGAGAATTTTACATTTGATCCTGGAGGCAATATGGAGCCACTGGAGTTTATTAAGTGGTTGGAGGGAAAGTATTGACATGGCCAGACCTGCGTTTTAGGAAAATTACTCTGATAGCTAAATGAAGGATGGGCTGGAGTGGAGAGAGAGCTGAGACAGCAGTGGGAAGAGAACTGAGGCAGGGAAACCAATCAGATGTATGCTCTAGACAAGTATTCATCACTTTGTGGAGGAGAAACAGCACAGAGTCCAAGTCAAGGAGAAACTCTCCATTGATAATGAGGTCATCTAGCTACTTCTGTTTGTAGATGTTTGTTGATTGCATCAAGTCCAGAGCCTATTAAATAAGATCCACAATGGCTCCAAGAAGGTTAACCTAATTATCCACACAGGAAAACCCAAGTGGATTTCACAAAATGTCCATTGTACAGGCAGTTGAATGGATACCCTCTGATGTTCATCCATAAGTATATATCTAGCCTGCCTGGCAAATATTAGGTGCTTAATAAATATTCATTGACTGGTTTTATTGGCCAAATCCTATAAATGGAGATTGACCCACTAATGAACAAAAGAGTAGGCTGGATTGCCTTTGGGAAACCTTCTAGAGCTTTTACCAGGCCTAAATATCTCCTTGAAAGAAAGACCTATCTTTTTAATGCAGTATTTTTTCCACTGGTAGTATAAGGCTGCAAGTCATCTAACACTGCAATCTCTGAAAATCAAAATTGAGGATCAGCTAAAAGGCAACGGAGAGGAGCATGGTGGGTGTAATCCTCACCTTCAGGTCTTTGTAGATTGTGGTATTTGTTCGATGACTCACAACCATACATCATCACAAGAAGAATATTGATGTTAAAAAAAAGTTGGGCCCTTGTTTCAGCAAGGGTTGCTAAAAGCTCTCAGTAATTTCCCAAAGGCGATTCAGTCCACTCTCTTCTCGTTCCATTGTGGGCCTGGCTCACTGTCCATTTGTAGTGGACATCCCAGCTACACGTACTTGCTGCCTCAGAGGAACAAAATGTCATATCCTTAAAGTGATTGAAAATACATCAATTTCCCAATCAAGTGAAGTGCTTCAGCCCCACAGTCAAAGGCTATTTAGAGATTGGATTTTTTCAACTCCCTAAATTTAACCACCTGAAATTCTTTTTGAATTACTGTCCTATTCAACTCCTAGAAATTAAGCATTTGCCAATTGATCAGAATCCTACACTTTGGGGAAAAGAGTGAATTCACTGTTCTTGAGCTTAGTTGGTTTGCAAAAAAAAAAAAAACAAAGAGCCAGCATGGGTTAGGGGAAAGAGTGAGGGACTCATAGCCAAAAAAGCCCTGGGTTCATGTTCTAGGTCTCTTACTTACTAGCTGCATGACCATAGGTAAGTCACAGACTCATAAGTTTTCTAATCTGATAAATGAAAGATTTGGATAGGTGATGTCTAAGCACTAACATGCAGTCATTCTCTGGCATCTGCTACTGTATAATATTTATCTGCACTTCATGCAGAAGTATTTTAGCAAATGTGTTATAGACACGAAACCTAAGGCTTGGATGTTTGTCCATCAAGAGGTATGGATTCTGAAGCCTCCTTGTAAGATGACTGCTCTCACAAATTATTTTACTCATCTATATTCTCCCATACAGAAGTCAGTGAGATCAGTTTTAGAACAAGTAGCTGAAGTAAATTGGCAAAGAGAAAGGGTGAGTTATCAAGGAGCAAATTTGAACAATAAAATGGATTCTCATCAACCGCCTGTTAAGAACTCACTTGCCCAGAGAAAGCAAGGTTTATGGTTCAAAGAATATAATGAGCCAAATTTCCTGACTTGTGAAGAGAAGAGGGAGGGAAAGAAGGAAGAAGAAAGAAAAAGAGAAGAGAAAGAGAGATGGAAGGAGAGGGAAAAATGAGAGAGAGGAAGGACAGTGAGGGGGAGGAATGGGAGGAGAGAGAAGGAAGAAAAGGAGGAAAGAGAGTAGGTAGAAAAAAGCAATAGAGGTGAGAGAGAGGATGGCCAATACCAAAGGAACAAAAACATGGCTTCCTCTCCCATCCTCCTTTCATCCCTGTGCATCATCGGTCATTTCACAGCCCTTCCCCATGGACAATCTCCCATTGCTTCCCAGTCATCTCTATTCCTGAATATTCTGTTGCTACTTTGCCTCCCTGACAGAAACGCTGAGTAAGGGGAGGAGAGGAGAGCCAACTAAATTCCCCCTTCCCTAACACCATTGCCTTTGGCTTGAGGCAGTGGACAGATCATTAGACGGGGACTGAAAGACTCGGGTTTGAGTGCCAGCTCTGACATTTAATAGCTGTAGGAACACAGGCAAACCTCTCAGAGCTTTATAATTTATAGAATTTCTATTTATAGAATACTGATAATAATGCTCCCACTACTTCACAGGGTTGTTATGAGAAAAGAGCCTTATGAAACACAAAATATTACATAAAGGTGAGTTGTTTTTATTATTGCTCCCACTACTTTCACCAAGGCTTTGCTTTATCCAGTAAGCCCAAATACTCCTATGGGAATATTATGGTTTTCTGCCACTTTAACAAGTCCAAATGGGCCCAACTACCCTACAATTCAGTAGACAGTGAGAAGAAAAGAAATCTGAATGGGAACAGGGCATGGTCAAAAGCACTTTATGAAAATTATTTATGTTTCAACCCCACATCCAATACTTTCCCCTATACTATGCTATTTGAGGGTTGAACATTGATGGTTCTGTGTCACGAGGTCAGTGACAGCTATACACTTGAGCCTTCTTCTCTTCTCTCTGCTGTGCCCAAGGTAGTGATCATGAACCCCTGACATTTAGGAGTAATCGACCATTTGAAGTGTTTGCGCATGAGTGATTAGAAGAATGAACAGGAGAATGATTAAGGAATTAGCACCATCAGTATAAGTAGGTAAGTTAGAAGAGAGAGCCACCCTGGGGAGGAAGATGATAAGTTTAGTTTTGGACATGCCGAGTTTGAGCTGCTGGTGGGAAATCAGGCAGTTGGAAATGCAGGCCTGGAGCTCCGTGCTGAGGACAGACTTCAGAGCTGTCCAGAGTATCAGTTCAGTATAGACCCATGCTGGAGCTGGCTCAGTAAGCTATTCCTGCTTAAGTCAATCAATCAAAAAGCATTTATTAAACACCACTGTGTATTTATTAAGTACCACTATATTCCAGGCACTGTTTTAGGCTTTTGGAGTACAAAGAACAAGTGAAACAGTACCTACCCTCAAGGAGCTTGCTTTCTAATAGGACAACAACAACAAGTGCTTATAGAAGTACATACAAGTTATGTGCAAAATAGATACAAGGGGATTTGGAGGAGGAAGGCATTAGCATCTGGATGATCAGAAAAGACTTGAATAGATGACTGAAAAAGCATTTTTAAGGACTTACTATCTGGCAAGAATTATGCTAATTGCTGGGAATACAAATAGAAAATTAAGATAGTCCCAGCATCCTAGGAGTTCACATTCTAAATGAAAGAAATAATACACATGGAAGGATTTGGCTGCAGGCCATTTGGAAAGACTAGTGGTCTTCACCTGCAGGGTAAGTGTCAAGAGTCTTTAAGTTGCATCACTAAGCAGATGATGGTGCTTAGGGTTTGGGAGAGCATCATAGTAACATTACAGATGGTAAGACCCTTTGGCCCACCAGCATACCAGGACTGTAGCTCAACTCCTTGTTCATCCATAAATGACCATGCCTTCCAGGCAAGCATATGCTGGGGGAAGGGTCCCCTACCATTTTGAAGAGAACAGTACGTCCAAGGATTAGAGTAGATCAGGAACTATTATTTCTGTCCCAAAGGGGTGGGGATGGAGAAAGGGGGAAAAGAACATTGACAAAAAGGTTAGAAGGAAAAGCTCCCTTCAATGCCTGCTCCTACTGGGCCCCTGGCCCTGTATCTGGGCTAGGATGTGGGAAGTGGGAGGTCCTGTTTCACAGAGAAGACAATGCTTGAGCTGAGTCTCAAAGGAAAGTAGGAAGTCTAGGAGGTAGAGCTAAGGAAGGAGTGAATTCCAGGAAGTCCATTCCTTAGGAATTGTGTCAAGAGAGTCATTACAGCAAATTACATGGAAACAACTTCATCCCAAGTGTTGCAGGTCAAAATGCCTCTAGCCTTTTCTTTATTGTTTTATCCTTAAGTTTGGTTTACAAGAAACTTGTTACGTGCAGTCTAGTTATTTGTTGTTCAGCTGTGTCCAACTCTTCATGACCCCATTTGGGGTTTTCTTGGCAAAAATACTGGAAGGGTTTGCCATTTCCTTCTCTGGCCCACTTTACAGAGGAGGAAACTGAGACAGGGTTAGGTGATTTGCCCAGGATCACACAGCTAGTAAGTGTCTGAGGTCAGATTTGACCTCAAGTCTTCCTGACTCCAGGTCCAGTGCTCTATCCACTGCTCTACCTAGCTGCCCCTTACCCACCATTTATTCAATATTACTGTGGTTTGATAATCCAGGAACTATGGGGATGAGTGAGTCACCATGCCATGATCAGAGAAGCACAATCGAAACCTGGGATAGGATGTGTCACCCAGTGAATGGGTAGGATGCTAGCAAGCAGCATCCCACTTCTGACTTCTGGTTATTCTGGGCTTTTCTGCATATTTCATGTGATTTTGCCCTACCACCAAAATAAATAAATAAAGGCTTCCTACATAGAGCAGTAGGAGTTCAACCTTTCCTTTCACATTAGCCCTTTAAAAGTCCAATGTGAGAATTCTATACCACAGTGATTACCACTGGGTTTTGCTAATGTGACATTTCGAGAAATGGGCTTGACAGCGTAGCATAACAGCAGGCCTGCGTCCTATAGCATTCACCAAAAGGCATGGAATCTCTCTGTGAGGAGGAAGTTGTTGACGGATGTTTCACTCTCCTCCTAAAAGTCAAAGGAACAAAGAGTCAAGAGTATGAATTACTAGAGTTTTTCTATCACGAAGTTTTCTGAATTTTCCTAAGAGAACTCAGGAGATCTCCTGAATTTCAGGAAAAGTCAATGGATTTAAATCACCCTGAAAGACTCTTTGTAATATAACTTTAAACCATCTCATACTACTCTCCACATACTCTATGCTCCAGACCAAACTGGACCAGTCATTGGCCCCAGACTCTTTCCAGGAATCTTATCATTTGCTCAGGGCTTTCTCCGTGCTCCTACTCCTATTCCTCACCTTCTTCCTCCTCATCTTCCTCTCTGCCAGCTGAAATCTAACCCATCAGAACTCCCTTCTGATTGGAAAAAGGCAATCAGTTGCTGGCTTCACACTACTACTTCACACATAGATAAGCCTATATGATACCATAACCTGCCACTTCTGGCCCCTACATGTGGAGGAAGAAGTAAGCAGAACTGAAAACAGGGAATTTGAAAAAGTAAACTAAGTTCTCCATCTGATTATCTGGGGAGGAGAAAGGAGAAAAACCTCTATCTTGCTAAAGGTATTAAAACTGTTGTCTGCAGGAAAAATAGCCACCTGTGCTCTGACATACCAAGAGAAGTCCCCAAATTATGCACAAATTCCAGGAAGGTTTGGATTCTAAATTAAGATAAGTAGAATGAGTTTAACTCAGTTCAGCCAAAATTTATTAAATGCTTACTATGTAGAGAGCTCTGTGCTAGGTGCTGAGGGAGACGCAAAGTTTAAATAAGACATAGTCTCTGACCTCATGGACCTTTACTATCTAAAAGGGGAATAAGACACATAAATAATAGTCATTATGGCCTTCTCAGGGAAGGGAGGAGAGGGAGGGAGAGAATTTGGAATTAAAACTTTAAAAAATTAACGTTAAATATTTTTGTTTACATGTAATTGAGAAAAAAATAAAAATTCAAAACCAAAAAAAAATAGTCATTATGTACAACAGTATTTCAATGGATTCATAATGTCCTTAATGTGGTTACACCCTCTGATGGTTCAAATCATATCTTTCCCACTCCTCATTCTATGTGATTTTTTTTTTAGTGAATCAGTGATAATTTATTAATCATCTACCATTGACCTACCCCAAGCAGCTAGGTAGTGTGTGTAACCTATATTACACAGAGCACTGGGCCTTGAGTCAGGAAAACTCATCTTCCTGAGTTCAAATCCAGCCTCAAACACTTACTAGCTGGGTGACCCTGAGCAACTAACACTATTTACCTCAGTTTCCTCATCTGTAAAATGAGTTGGAGAAGGGAAATACCAAAGTACTCCAGCATCTTTGCCAAGAAAACCCCAAAATGGGATAACAAAGAGTTGGACACAACTGAAAATGACCCCAACAACAATTGACCTACCATGCCTAAAGAGGACCTAGGATGAAGCATGTTATTCACCTCCCAACAAAGGTGTGATAGACTCAAGGTACAGAAAGATACCTTCATTTTTAGACATAGCCACCGTGTGCATCTGCTTGACTCTGCTTATTTATTATAAGGGAGGTTTTTTTCTCTATTTTTAGTTAGAGGATGAAAAAGGGGAGAAAAGAGAATAGCAACAGTAATAGCCCCCCAAAACAGAAGGACATTTGGACACTTTTTTAATGAACAGAAGAAAACAGAAGGAAGAACAAAAGAAAGCAGACAAGCAGGAAAGTTTTAAAAGTAATAAGTTGAATTTATTATTTATCTTTTTTTAAAGCAACTAGTATGAAATATTCATAATTTCCTATACAATCCTCCTTTTCGTTCTGCTGTACATGTGGAAATGTTCTTTTTTATGTGTAAGTTCAGAATTTAAAAACTAAAAATATTTTAAAGCACCTACTATACTCTCAGTATTGTGCTAGGTGGGGGCTACAAGTACAAAGAACAGCATAATCTCTATTCACAAAAAATGTCCATTCAAATGAGGAAGACAACAAGTGCATAATAAGGGCATAGATGATAAATATGAGAATAAATTCAAATAAATACAAAATAGTTAAATATAAGGCAATTTGAGAGAGAAGGCAGTAGAAAGGGAGAGATTGGGAAAGGCTTCATGTAGAAGATGGTGCTGATGAAGGAAAAGGATGAAGTCAGATGGATGAAGGAACAAATTCCAGGCATGGGGAATGACCAGCACAAAGACATGGAGATAGGAGAAGTAATGTCATCTGTGAAGAAGAGAGAGAGAGACCTTGGCTGCATTACAGTGTGTGGGAAAGAGAGTAATGTCCAGTGAAGATGGAAGTCAGGTTGTGAGGAGTTTTAAAAATTAAACAGGACTTTACATTTTATCCTAGAGACAATAGGGACCCAGTGGAGTTGTTTAAGAGTCAAATCTTAGACTTAAGGAAAATCACTTTGACAGGAATGGGCAGGATAGACCCAAGTCTCTTACTCCATAGAGGGTCCAGTGGAGCAGAGGCCTTCCTCAAGGTCTTTTACCAGAGTAGCACTGAGGTCATCCATCTGTTACCATCTTGCACTCACTACATGACAAACCCACTTCCTTTTCTGATCATGTATATCCTGGATAAAATTTTTTCTTCTGCTTGTTGAATGCAAATCATCATGGGTAACACACTACAGTCTTCCACCCATACTACATCTCTCTATCATTCATAGGAAAGTTAGACTCTTCAGAGATTACAGTAAGAATATTGATTGCAATATTGATTGTAAGAGCTAGAACCTATATTAGAGAGCATTTAAGGCCCAGAGATTACAAACAATAATATTGTAAAATTGTACAGAGTAACAGTAACATTGTGCGATGGTCAACTATGATTGACTTAGCTCTTCTCAGTAATATAATGATCTGAGACAATTCTAGACGACTCATGATGGAAAATGCTATCCACAACCAGAAAAAGAACTGATGAAGTCTGAATACAGACTGAAGCACGCTATTTTCACTGGGGTGGGGGGAGGAAGGGTTAGTGGTTTTTTTTCCTTTTGGTCTATTTCTTCTTTTACAACATGACTAATGTGAAAATATGTTTTACATGATTGCACATGCAAAACCTATATCAGATTGCCTGCCATCTCAGAAAGGGGGAAGGGTAGGGAGGGAGGGAGAAAAATTTGGAACTCAAAGTCTTTCAAAAAATTAATGTCGAGAATTGTCTTTATATGTAATTGGAAAAAATAAAATACTATTAATTTTTTTTAAATAAAGCAATATTGCAAAGACAAACAACTTTGAAAGACCTAGTAAGTAATCAATGCAATGACCAGTCATGATTTCAGAGGACTCGTGATGAAACATGCTACCCACCTCCTGACAGAGATGATGGACTCAGAGTTCAGGGTGAAACATATTTTTTTGACATGGCTAATGTGGAAATTTGTTTTACTTGATTATACATGTTTGTGACAAGAGTTTTGCTTTTCTTGCTTTCCTGGTGGAAAAAAGGGAGGAAGGCAGGGAGGGAGAGAAAAGGAGGACTTTTGTTGATAGCAAAAAATAAAATTTAATTAATTTTTTAAAAGAGATTAAAGTATTGCATAATTCATATCCATAAAATATCACTGGAAAAATACCAATGTTAAAAAGATGAGGTTTTTTCTTTTGTTTCAGCAGGCTGCGTAGGATAGTTGAAAACACTATACAATTTGCCAAGTGCAGTCTCCTATTAAATTCTGGAACTAGCTTACTATCCATATGCAACGTCCTTCTAAGCTCTACCGTTGACCAATTTGATGGACTGTTGATACAACTGAATATCAAAGTTAGCATTTTAATAATAATAATAATGTAGTGCTTCAGGGTTTTATAAAGCACTTTCCCCATGAAGTGGGTAATGCAAATTTTATTTATTATCACAAAGTTACAACTGTGAAAAATTGAGGATCAGAGAGGTTATGACTTGCCTAGGGCCACACAGCAAATAAGTGTGAGAACTGGATCTCAAACCCAGGTCTCCTGACTGCAAGTTTAAAATATACAATATGTGAATTAAATAGTGCAAAATGCTATGTGAAGTCCCAAGGGAAAAGTAGTCACTGACAGAGGAAATCAAAGACAACTTGCTGAAGGAGATAGCCTTTGAGGTGAGCCTTAAATGAGGGTCAGGAATTCAGCCAGTGAAGAGGGAGGACATTCCAAGCATGAGGAGTGAGATGAACAGAGGCACCTTCTTATCTTGAAAAGCAAGATGTTGGAGTAAAAAGAGCATGGGGTTTGGAGTCAAAGACATAGGTTTGATTCCCACTATGCTGTTAATAGCTGTATCTCTTGGTGCACGTCATTTCATCTCTGGGCCTCAGTTTCTTTGCCTGTAAAATGAAGAGGAGAGACTAGATGAGTCCATTCTAGCTCTAAATCTTATGAACCTGTGAAAGATGCGGAGGCAAGAAAGCACAAAGAATGGATGTGTGTGTGTGTGTGTGTGTATGTTCAGGGTGCAAAGTTACCAAGAACCAGCCAGTTCACTCTGCATATAAGGATGTGGTCTGCCTATCACAAAAAGAGGATAGAGATGGGCTTCACATTTGAGGAAGGGCTTTAAAGCCGGGGATGAAGATCTTAGATGAGTTGGGAAAGCACCATAGGTCTCTGAGAAGTACTGTGGCTTGGTCAGCATGACAAATTAAGCAAATGCCAATGGTGGTGTACATAGATGTTAGGGATCTAGTGGAAGGGGTTATGTTCAAGGTAGAGGGGTAGGGAAAGAAAAGGCATAGAACAGGGTCTGGCCTCCATCTGTGGCAGTGGGGGAAAAGAGTAAATGGAAAAAGACATCTTAGCAAGCAAATAAAAAAAGGAGAACATGATCTAATCTACCCTTATTGTTTTTTCTACAGATAGTAGTGAAGTGAAGGTGGGTGAATACAATGCTGTGGCTGACACATTGGAAATCATCAATGACACCATCAGATTTCAAGGTAGGATGGGTTGCTTGAAGTTCAATCAAAGAGTGGTATGATATTGTGTAAACATCCCCAGTAACCCAGGGGCATGTTTTACAGAATAATAACAATAATAATAATAGCTAACATTTCTATAGTGCTTACTATGTGCCAGTCACTGCACTAAGCGCTTTCTAATTATTATTTCATTGTGAGGCAGCTTAAGCTATAGGCTATAAAATCAAGAAGTCCTGGCTTCAAGTCCTGCCTCTGACACAATACTGGGTATTTAACTATGGTCAACTCACTTAACCCCTCTGGGCCCAGGCAACTCTCTAAAACTATGAGTTACAGGTGAAGGTACCAATATGCATCCATGGAGGGAGTTTCTATACCATGAGTTCCTTACACTGATGAAATCACAAGTTCAGACCAAAAAAACAACATGTCATTATACATAAGTCTTCACTGACCCTCAAGTCAGAGATCAGATTTGGGGAAGACACTATCAGGTTCCAAGATAGGACAGGTTTCTTTAAAATCAAGTGAAGAAGAATAGTGTGACATGTTGTAATTATCTCTAATAAACCAACGTCACTTGGGAAAGGAAGGGGGAAGAGATAAAGCATTTACATAGTGCCTATTATGTGCCAAACACAATGTTAAGTGCTTTGCAAATATCATTTCATTTGATCCTCACAACAACCTTGAGGGATAGGTGCTGCAAGGATCCCCATTTTACAGCTGAGGAAACTGAGGCAGACAGAGGTTTAGTGACTTACCTAGGGTCTTACAACTAGTAAGTATCTGAGGCTGGATTTGAATTCAAGTCTTCCTGACTCCAGGTCTAGCACCCTATTCATTGCACCACCTGTTGGCATAGTACTTTGGATTTCCATGGAGGATAGAAATCTCCTCCCTATGCACGTGGAAAGTAATATACGTCAGGCCATTTGGGAGCATAGCCTGGATCAAGACAAAGGGGCAGCCTGTTGTACAGAGCCAGCAGCCTGGAAACTCCCATTCTGACACCATGGGCTGTAGAGCATTGGAGTCTGTGAACACACAAATCCCCTGAGTCTTTTCTCAAGCTAAGCTAAGGCCCGGCTGGAGGTGACTCATTTGGGGACCACAGAGAAGGGAAAAATGAATCACAATTGTTCATGCTCTAGAGAAGGCTTACAGGACAGAAAGGTGAAATTCCAATTTCAACAAACAACCTCCAAAATGCACTGTTTCCCCAAATAGCATTTGGGGGCCATTTCCCCAAACTACTCTTGAATGCACAAATTATTGTGGTTACTCTACCTATGGCCACCTGAGTTACTTAACCTATTTTCTGTAGTATTTAGCCTATTAACTTCTTATTTAATCTAAGTTATTCTGTCATATTGCTTAGTTTCATTCACAGGATTTAACCTTTGGAGATACTAAGAAAAACATGCAAAGGAAAGCCCCCTCTATCACAACCAGGGCCACACATTTGTATACCTTTGGCAAGGTGTGAAGATTGTGTTCCCACCATGTGAAAAGCACCTCTTTTGTGTGTTACAGTACACCATTGGATTTTAGCTTTCACCCTAATACACATAGCTTGGAGAAGGGGCTTTTTCTAGTATGAAAAAATGTCCATTTTATTAAAAAGTCATATTTTAAAGCAATCCACCCAATGTAGTACCCTAGGAAGCTGCCTCTGTTGTCCACCAAGCATGCAGAAAGCATTGTCCTCCAATTGCCATTGATACAAACACATAAGCCTTGTGGCATTTTGACCATACGTCATTTATACCTACACTGTCCTCATCAAGGTCCTTTTGCAACCTTAACACCACTGGCTAGCCTTTAAACAACATTAAAATTTCAGAACAAGTCAATGACCAGGCTAGAAGCTCAGTCTTAATTCCCCATTCTGGACCTAAAATATGAAATTTGCTCTTCAGCTATTGAGAACTCTAGGGATATATTTACACATGGAAAAAACCCAGGGTATAGAACACACACAACCCCAAGGATTGTTCACAATCTGCATTTATTGAATTTCAATTTAAAATTGTGCCACGTTTTATAAAGGCAAAGCAGAACCCTCTGGAGACTGATCTCTTTGATTTTTTTTTTTTAATATAGAAGTGACTGAGCTTGGGGGAAGGAAGTCCTAAAAAGAGCTCATTCTGGAGAATGTTTCTCTTTCTTTTTTTTATAAGACTACCAGCAGTTTCTTTTTATAACCCTTCATTAAAGCAATTACTTCAGGAGGTAAAGGGATATACGTATATGTGTGTATATATATATATATATATATATATATATACACACACACATACCTATAATATAAGACGTCTTCCTAGAGATCTTATTTTCATTGAGGAACAGCACATCCCATTCAGCCTGGCCCTATACTTTCAAGACAGTCTCCTATGATCTAATTGGGAACTCATAGCACACCTGTGCTGCCTCCCTCTTAATTCCCCAGCCTGAATAGCAACCCCCTCCCACCCAAATCACTGACCAGAGCCTTACCTCCACCCAACTTCCAATGGGTAGGTTTTAGAATCATTCACACCCAACCAGCCAATCAAAAATGGCCAATGACTGCTGGCCTAGTCCTCGTATTATGCCCACCCTGTAACTGGCAATGGCCCGGGATGCAGTGGGTGAACTTGGACTTTCTAAGGACAGTCAAAGGGTAATGTTCATGGGAGGAAAAGGCTAGTCCAGCTGGAAGTGATCAGGAAAAACTCTATTCACATGTAAATGAGTTTCGCTGGACTTCAATGACTGGAGGAGAAAGTGAGGCTGATGACTTTGCAGCTCTGCCTCACTTAAATCCAATTTGCACTCAAGACAAGACATCAGCGGGTGACGTCACTGGTCCTCTTCCTGAACAAAGGACAAACAACAGCCCACCCTATAAATTCTGGCCCTTTTGTTTTGGTTTGTTCATTAGTGTAGGGAACTGCAAGTAAGGAAACCCTCTCCACCAATGCAGAGTAGCATTTTCTCTGCATTGTATAGCTCAGAGTTGCCTGGGGCACTGGGCCACTGATTCAGGCACTGTATCCTAGTATGTGTCAGAGGTAGGATTTGAAGTCTGGTTTTCCTAACTCTAGGGCCAGCTCCTAATCCACTAAGCTACATAATTTAATGACCTAATTTTGAATTTGCATACAACTATCATACCAAACATAAGGGAGTGGGGAGGAGCATTACTAAAACTTAAGAATATCTTACACAATTAGTTGTGAATTTTATTTTTTTAAAAACTGAGGGAGGGGAGAAAAAGAGAGAAAGAGAGAGAAAGGAAGGAAGGGAGGGGAGGAAGAGAGAGAGGAAGGGAGGGGAGGAAGAGAGAGAGGAAGGAAGGAAAGAAAGAAGAAGGAAGAAAGGAAGGAAAGAAAGAGAGGAAGGAAGGAAAGAAAGAGAAAGGAAGGAAGGAAAGAAAGAGAGAAAGGAAGGAAGGAAGGAAGGAAGGAAGGAAGGAAGGAAGGAAGGAAGGAAGGAAGGAGGGAGGGAAGGAAAACAGGCTTAGGTGTGGCCAGGCTGGGATAGAATTCTCAGTATTCGAAGCCACGGTTGTTGTTTTGCCTGTGTTCGACACAATGACAATAATAAATAACTCTCAGAGGAAATCAATGTGTGTTTTTGCTTAAGCTGACTTTTCTCATTGACCTTTCAGGTTCAGAGCCTCCAAAAGACAAAACAATCATCCAAGAACAGCTGAGGGAGATCTCCCTTCCTCTTTACAGCATTCTCTCTGCCCTCACAATCCTAGGAATGATCATGGCCAGCGCCTTCCTCTTCTTTAACATCAAAAACAGAAACCAGAAGTAAGTCATTCATTTCCATCCTGCTCCTAATGTTCCCTAAGCCGACGTGCTGCCTTTGTACAGCCTAGAATTGACCACAATGAACTATTAGGCTCCCCATCTGTAAAATGGGCATAATAACACTTACGTGACCTACCTTCAAGGGTAGCTGTGAGCAGAGTGCTATAGAAATAGAAATGTAAAAGAATATGTTCATTATCAATATTATTAAAGTATTTCTCTGTATGTTGTACCCTGAGGATTCAATAGGCATTCCTTCAGGAAAGCAGAGGACCAGGGGGTGTATGCAGTAGGAGAAAGGATGCAGACACTTCCCACTGTGAGAACTAGAAAAGGCCATAAGGGTCTGCTACCCCAATCCTCCTCATTTGACAGATGAAGAAACTGAATCTCAGGGAGAAATGACTTGCCCAAGGTCACACAGCAATTTGGAAGGCTAAGACTAGAATACAAGATATCTAGCTTCAAGCCCAGGGCTCTCTACACTCTACCACACTGCCTTTCCAAATTACAGAGAACAGTCAGCCACAGAGAAACTCGCCCACTAAGGAAATCTGGCTAGTGCTAGATGACAAACAAGGCCACATTTTAGGCTACAGTTTTTTTTTTAAATATAGTTCTTTAGTTTCCATGGAGAGTCTCTAAATCCAGTTTCCCTTCATGTTGGGGTTGGGGGGGGTGGTTTGAGAAGAGAAGAATGGAGATGGGCAGGGGGAACATCAGTCTCTCTGCTATTCAAGGCCAGCTTCAGATTATACGGGTGTCAGAATCATTCCCCATCCTTTAAATGCGTGTTGGAGCCCTGAAGGGCACTGGCCTAGAACCCAATGTGAAGGCAGGCCTCACAGACACACCATATGATCAAGGATCAAGCGGGGCAGCCACTGTGTCCCCCACAGTGAAGCGTCATCTCTGAGGCGACCAAAGCTGTTGGAACCTAGGAGATGAATCACTGCTTGATCCAGGAATAAACCTAACTCCACGAGAGAATCTAGGACGATGGCAGTGAATTTTCCCTTCTTCCCATATGAGAAATGGAAAATTGTCTTGATATTTTAGCAATTTGTTAACTCTTTGGTCCAAGATGAGAGACAAAAAGAGGTTCTCTTGAGTCCTAGAATGTCAACTTTGGAAGGGTGCTCAGAGGTCACAGTCCAATGAAGTGGGACCCTCCCCTCTGTCACCTCAACCCTAAGCAAATGGTCAGTCAGACTTTGCTTGAGTACCACCAGTGACAGACATCTCACAAGCTACTAAGGCGTACTCTTCCATTTTTGGACAGTTCTCTCAGTTATGAAGTTTGAACAAGTCATTGTTGTCACCATGTTTAATAGAAAGCACACCAAACTAGAAATTGATCGAATTAGGTTTGAGACCCAGGCCTGCAAAAATCACTCAGCCTCATTGTCAGTTTCAAAAAAAAAAAAAAAAAAAAAAGCAGGGACAGCTAGGTGGCACAGTGGGTAGAGTACCAGTCCTGGAGTCAGGATGACCTGAGTTCAAATCTAGCCTCAGACACTTGACACTTACTAGCTGTGTGACCCCGGGCAAGTCACTGAACCCCACTGCCTAGCCAAAAAAAAAAAATTGTCGGTTTCCTCACCTGTTAAATGGGGATGACAATGTATACCCTACTTAGATCACAGAGTAGTTGTGAGGAAAGCACATTACAAACTGCAAAACAACATAAAAATATAACATTATTGTACCTTTATCTAAAGACTAAATGCCCATAATTTCTTCTAGAGTGCCAGGGAGAAAATCAGGCAGCTAGGTGGCACAGTGGATAGAGTGCTGGGCCTGGAGTCAGGAAGACCTGAGTTCAAATCTAGCTGTGTGACCCTGGGCAAGTCACTTAACCCTGTTTCCTCATCTGTAAAATGATCTGAAGAAGGAAAAGGCAAGTATCTTTGCCAAGAAAACCCCAAAATGGGGTCACGAAGAGTCGGACATGACTAAAACAACTGACCAAGGGGAGAAATCAGTATTCCTGTTTCCAATTTGCTGTTATTCACTGGATTTTTTTTTTTTTAATGCTTGGGCTATTTCTCTAAAAGTCTATGAAGAAACAGAAAACAATCACTATGGTTCTAAGTTCCCCTTTCCTAAGTAAATCTTTCCAAACTTTCCTTTAAGCACCAGAATAAGTCCCACCACACTTCAAAGGCCTTCCCCAATTACTGGATCTCCCCTTCTATGTGCTGCTGTCGTCTATACCCTCCATTGAAGTTTTTCGTTATTACTGAACTGTTTTCATCTATGTGTTTTATCTTCCTGTGAGAAACAGGGTTCAGTCACTCCTTGGTAGGGTTAGGGGTTTAGCCCAAGCACGCAGCCACAACTCACTGCTCCCCTAGAAACATACCATGCACAGTTCTGTCCTCCCTTAAGAAACAAAACTGAAGTGAGCGAAGGAGATGTTTATTTACAGTTCTTGCAAGAAGCGGGTGTGTGTGTGGTACCCCAAAAAAAGACACACACCAACAGATGCCAGAGCAAACTTTTTATGCAGTTCCTTTTTGTCCCTCCCTTCAAAGCTGGGATTGGTCCCTGCTCTTACAATCTTCTGGGTACTCCCACTTCATAACGCATCCGTCCTCCCGCTAACATATGAAATGTGCCTCGTTCTGTGCTATTGCTGCCCTCTGGGTGGAGAAGTTAATATTAATGAGCCCATGCTGCATGTGCACTCTAAGTAAAGCTTAACCTTTGTCCTACCTCCGGTCTCTTTAACCAAACAACCAATTTCATCCACTTTTAGGCAGTTCTAGCTAGAACTTCTGACCTAGAGCTACCTTTTCTCTCAATTTCCTTGTATGGAAATATAATCATTTCTTACCTCTCACATTCCCAACTAAGAGTACACATCTTACCGTTTTTCCCCTTGGTACCTAATGCAGTATTGTACAGGGAAGGCATTCAGCAAATGAGTATTGAGTGAATGAGTGAATGAATGAACTGTCCTATTAAAGGTACTACCTCTTTCTGTTGGTAGGCTAATAAAGATGTCCAGCCCATACATGAACAATCTCATTATCCTCGGGGGAATGCTGTCTTATGCATCTATTTTCCTTTTTGGCCTTGATGGATCGTTTGTCTCTGAAAAAACATTTGAGACACTTTGCACGGTAAGTAACTTAAAATATTCTACCTGGCTATGAATTATACAGTATAAAATCTTTCATGGTGAAAATAGAAAATACTGTATAATGTGGCACTTGTCTAGCAGTTTTTGGAAATCTAAGCCTTTCAGAACATAGTCATAGGGGGCAGCTAGGTGGCGCAGTGGATAGAGCACTGACCCTTAAGTCAGGAGGACCTGAGTTCAAATCTGGCCTCAGACCAAACACTTGACACTTACTAGCTGTGTGACCCTGGGCAAGTCACTTAACCCCAATTGCCTTAAAAAAAAAAAAAAACCAAGAACATAGTCATAAACCCAGAAGTGAAAAAGCCTCTGGGCAAACAGAAAAAGAGTTGTTACAAAGCCCATGCGCTTCTATAAAGAGAGGTATGGATGGAGTCATTACTAGACTACAGCCTATTGACCTCCCGTGTATAAAATTAAGTTTACTGATTTAAACAAGCTTCAACTAGTAGCCGGCCCACTGAAAAGTGGCAGCAGATATTGAAGCTGCAGACAGAAGATTCACCATGTGTTAGCCTAGCAGAAGTCGTGCTGGGGCAAACAGAGCATCCTGTGAGGCCATCCCAGGACACAATATAAAACAGTATTTTGTGTTCAATAGTGGTGACTCTAAGTCTTAAAGCAGAGATTTTTTTGGAATGGCAGATAAGTAACTGTTGGCAGTCTGGTCAAGCCTATGGATCTCTTCTCTGAATAATATTTTTAAATGCACAAAATAAAATGCATAGGATTACAAAGGAAATCAATTATACTGAATACAGGTATCAGAAATCTAAAAAAAAGCTTGAAATTAAGTTTCAAAAAAAATGATTGAAAATTTAAGTATCAGCACTTAAGGGGTAAGCTTCAGTTATGGGCAAATTTTAGTCTCTTATTCAAGGGACAGCTGAGGGGTGCAGTGAATAGAGTGCTGGGCCTAGAGTTAGAAAAACTCATCTTTGTGAGTTCAAATCTGGCTTCAGACACTTATCACTTAACCCTGTTTGCCTCACTTTCCTCATCTATAAAATGAGCTAGAGAAGGAAATGGCAAACCACTCTAGTATCTTTGCCAAGAAAATCCCAAATGAGTTCCCAAAGTGAGAGATAACTGGAAAACATCTGAACAACAACAAATGTGCCAGGCACCATCCTGAGCAAAGGAGGGTGCAAAGAAAGGCAAAAATATCATCTCTTACCTTCAGGGAGCTCATACTGTAAAAGAAGAGACACTATGCAACTAACTATGTATTTACAAGATACAGACAATGTAAATGGAAGGTAATCCTAGCTGCTAGAGTGACTGGCAAAGACCTACAAAAGATGAGATTCTAGTCTTAAAGGAAAATAGGGACATTCCAGAGGTAGAGGTGAGGAAAGAGACTACTACAATCATGGCGGGGGGAGGATGAAAAGGCCCCAAGTCAGGATCTGGAGTATAGAGAGATGAGGATCATGTGTGAGGAACAGCCAGTAGGCCAGAGTGGTAAATTAAAGTTTAAGAAGACCAGAAAAGTAGGCAGGGGTCAGGTTGTGAAAGCATTTAAATGCCTAACAGAGCATTTTACAATTCATCCTGCCTGTCATAGAGATCCACTGGAGTTTTTGAAGTAAAGGATTGACGTGGTCAGACCCATTCTTTAGGAGGATCCCTTTGGCAACTGAGTGAGTGGAGGATGGATCTGAACATCCTTGGTGGTTGGGGAGAGGGCATAAAGAAGATAGAGCTTGAGAGAAGAAGGATGAGACCAGGAAAGAGGTAGCAAGCAAAACAGAGTATAAGGTGGCCTGGTAGGGTGACAGAGATTAGGGGAATAGGAGGTTGTAGTTAATGGGGAAGAGGAGGGAAGTGTTAGTATTTCATTAGCTTTTTTGATTGTCCCATGCTGCTGACATCTCTTTCAGGCAAAGTGCTATCTAACAATGCCTGTTTAATACTTGTAAAACTGATTTTTTGTACCTAAATGTAAGACTTTACATTTATCTGTATGAAGTTTTATCTTATTAGATTTGTCACATGAGCCATCAAGGAAAGGCGATAATAAGCTGGCAGAGATGATCAGTGGAGAAATATATCTCCAGAGCTTAGCACCGTGCTTTGCATATAGAAAACACTGAATTAACACTTCATTCATTCATTCATATAGTTCTATTTAGAATGTTGTGATGAAGAAACTTCTACATTCTGTGCTTCTCCAGGCCCAGGGTACCCATAGATTTCCAGGTGGCCTCATTGCTTCATTGCTTTGAGAGGATGGGTTGAAATGAGAAGGAATCTTGCACTCCAGGAGAGGTCAATGGAGCCTACTAGGAGCCAGATTGCCAGGGAGATGAGACTATTGCAAGGGTTCAGTGTGTAGGAGAGGTATGATGATGCCAAAGGATGGGGTAAAAAAATCATGGTCAAAAAAAAAAAAGCCATGCCAGGTCTTAGGTGGGATACACAAAGGTTGGGAGCACAAAACGGGAACAGGGCAGAACTTTTCAGGTAGTGGTAATTACTTTGTAGGTATACTGTCCATCCTCCTCTTTGATACACATGGTCCCAATCTCTCATGTGTCTCTTAACTTTGAGTATGAACCATTGTGAAACTGACAAATGAGTTGTAAGAACTTAGACAAATATCCTTGTTCAATCCAATTCAATAAACATTTATTGAGTGCCTGCAGTGTGCTAAGCACTGGGGATACAAATAAGAAAAAGACAGTTCCTGCCCTCAAGGAGCTTACAGTCCAATGGAGGGGGGCTGAAAGTGGGGAGGGGCACTGGGCATGAAATTCCATGGAATAGGAACCAAGCAGAATTGCTAATGGAAAATGGAAAGTCTCCCTGGAAAGTTCAGAGCCCTCTATAAAGGAACTTTCAGAGGAGCTTACTGCTCCACTCTAACCTTCCAATCAAAGGGGAGAGGCGACTGACAAAGTTGAGGTGTTGAGCATCAAAAACTGAGTCAATTTGCATGGTAATGAGATTTCAAGTGATCCACTTATCCTGGGAGAGATGTGATGTTCCAAGGAGTCAAAGCCAAACCGAGCTGCTGATGGAAAATAGAATTATCTGAGCCTCAGTTTCCTCATTTACAAATAGTCATAGAAATAGAGATCATTGGATAATGGATTTAGAACTGGGAAAGAATTTAGAAATCATTTAGTCCAATCTCCTGACTTTGTAGATGAGGAAACTGAGGCTCAGAGAAATTAATTGATCTTCTTAAGGTCACAGGTAGTAATTAGGAGAGCCAGGATTTGAAACTAGGTTCTTAACCCCAGATCCAGTGCTCTTTCCACAATACGATGGTGCCTGTCCCCCAAGGTTGTTGTGAGGCTCCCACCAGGTTATATAAAAACCCTTTAGCATGAGGAGCTAAACGAATGGAGGCACCATTAGCAAAGCTGTTCTCAATTGTTTTTTCAGAGTTTATAATGTTCAATCTCATTAAAGTTCCCACAGGCTTTGAAGCCAAGGAGACATTTTCTAAAGCCACATGAATGAACAGTATGGTGCAGGTGCTTCTGAGAGATTTCCACTGAGCTATTCTGTATAGGAAATTCCCAAAGGGTTTGAACTAAATAGAAACCAGGAAGTTTTTCAGTGTCCTTTGAGGGTCAGCACTATGTTGGATAATTGCTTTGTACCCCCATTCAATAGAGTGCCATGTTCATGAAGATGCTTAACAGGTGACACTGAATGGCAAGGACAATGTGTGTATTTGACATTTTTGTGAAAAAACGTGTAGAGCCAGAAATCTGCTTCCTATGCCCTTACTACTGGGGAGGGGGGAGAGGAGAAGTAAACACCTACTATGTGCCAAGAACTGTGCTAAGCACTACAAATATCTCATTTGATCCTCACAACAACCCTAGGAGGGAGGTGCTATTATTTTCCCCATTTTACAGCTGAGGAAACTGAGGCAAACAGAGGTTAAGTGACTTATCCAGAGACATATAGCTAATAAGTATCTGATGCTGGATTTAAACTTAAGTCTTCCTAGCTCCAGATCTAGTAAGCTATCCACTGAGCCACTAGCTACCTCTAAAAAATACTACTAAGAGACGCAACCTGTATTACAGTGGAAAGAGAAGTTAGGATCAGAGGACCTGAGTTCCAATCCTTGCTCCACATTTCCTATCTGTGTCACCTTGGGGAAGGTTCACTTCACATCTGCTGCTTTGCCTGGTTTCAACTCCATAAAATGAGATGCCCCTCCCAGGTGAAGCTCATCTCATCACCATGCTGTTCATTCTAGCCCGAGTTGATACCACCTTCCTCAGCCTCCTGTCCCCTCTGATTGGAGGGCTTGAGGGTGGAGTACCAGACTCCTCCCAATGCCTTCCTTTACAGAGGGCAGAGCTAGACTTTCAGCTTGCCCCACACTGTACCTGCTGCTCTACCTGGTTTCAATTCTATGAAACAAGATGCCCCTATGCCACATACCCACTTCTGTCCCCCCCCCGTTTTCCTGCCTCCCTTTGTGTGTTGTCTCCCCCTTTAGATTGTAATCCCCTTGAGGGAAGGGACTGTCTTTCTTTTTTATTGATTGTTTCCCCAACACCTATCACCATCTTTGGATAGCTCTAACCCTTAGGAATTTTTTTCCCCTAAATGAGCCTAAATTTGTCTCCTTGCAATTGCCATTGATTGCTTCTGGTTCTGCCCTCTAGGGCAGAAGTGGACAGACTTTGGCCTAAGAGTCAAATCCAGCCTTATGACTGTTTTTTATACTGCTGCAAGCTAATAATAGTTGGCAAATTTTTAAATACAACAAAACTTTATTTTAAAATGTAACAATAATTCTTAGCTCATACAAAACAGGCAGCAGTTCAGATTTGGCCCAATGGCCATAGCTTGATGACCCTGCTCTAGGACCAGACAGAACAAGAATATTCCTCCTTCACTTGAAGGCTCTTTAGATAATTGAACACAGCTATCATTTTCCCTTTGAGTTTTCTCTTCTCCAGGCTAAACATCCCTAGTTCTTTCAACTAACCTTCATTTGATATGAAGTCAAGGCCCTTCCCATCCTGGTTGTTCTTGTCCACTCTCTAGATTATTCATATCCTTCATAAATTGTAACACCCATAATGGAACACAGTACTCCATATGAGGTCTGGAAGGAGCAGGCTACATGCTTCTCAGTGTAGCCAAAGGTTGCACTGCCTTATTTGACTTACTCACATTGAGCTTTCAAATGACTAAAATCCTTAGATCTTTTTCAGGCAAACTGCTTTAATGTGGCTTCCCTATGTTATACTTGAGAAGTTTGGTAGTGGTTGTTGTTTACTCACTTGTAAGACTTTGCATGTATCTATATTGAATTTCATCTTCTTGGGTTCATCTATTTCCTTTTCAGTCCAGTTCTTTTTGGATCCTGACTCTGTCATTCATTGGATCAACTATTTCTCCCTGATTAGTGTCATCTGCAAATCTGAAAAACAATCATATCTGTCTTTATCCAAGTTATTGATCAAAAAATGTGAAACAGCACAGAGCCAAGCACAGATCCCTGGGACCTGTGGAGGCCTGGCCACCTTGAAATTGAGCCATTAACAACTCTTCAAGTCCAGTCATCCAACCAGGTCCAAAACCATCCAGCTGTATTATCATCTAGTCAACATCTTTCCATCTTCTCCACGAAAATAGTATGAATACCTAATGAAAAAGCTTTATTAAAATCTAGGTAAACTATGCCTATAGCATTCTACTCTTATACCAGTTGAAGAATACTGTCCAAAAAAGAAAATAAGGTTAGTTTGGTACGACCTGTTCTTGATTAAGCCATGCTGGTTTTCTTATCATTGTTCCATCATCTCTTTAATTCTTTGTTCTAAAATGTTCCCAGGAATGAAAATCAACCACCACCCCCATCCCCGACTGACAATGTTTTGACTCTGGTCTCTTCCTGTTACAAAAAAATTGAGACATTTGCCCTTCTCTAATCTCATGATATCTCTTATACTCTCCATGATTTTCCAAATGCTTCTTCAAGTGGCTCATCAATCAATCTGCCAGTTCTTTCCTGACCCAAGGGTATACTTACTTTGTCTGGGCCAGGTGACTGGAATTCATCAAGGGCAGCCAGGCACTCTCTTACTGTCTCCTTTCTTATCTTAGATATTAACTTCTTGTTAACCCTTTTGGTTCTTTTATTTCCAGTGCAAGGCTCATAGCCTCAAAAGCAAATAAAAGTTGAACAGCTCTGCCTTCTCTCTTTTGTCATATATCACTACTTCCATTCTATTAAATTCCATTTATTTAAGTGGAAGCAGTAATTCCTTCCTTACCTCACAGAGTTGGAGGGGAACCTAGCACTTTGTACTGTTGTACAGTCGTTTCAACCATGTCCAATTCTTTGTGAGCCCATTTGGGGTTTTCTTGGCAGAGTTACTGGAGTGGTTTGCCATTCCCTTCTGCAGCTCATTTTACAGACGAGGAACTGAGGCAGAGAGGGTGAAGTGATTTGTCCAAGATTACACAGCTAGTAAGTATCTGAGGCCGGATTTGAACTCAGGAAGGTGACTCTTCTTGACTCCAGGCCTGACACTCTACCCTCTGCACCACCTAGTTGCCCAGCACTTTTTGCAGCACCAAACAAATGCAAACTATTACTGCTGTCATGATCCTAGGATTCCCTTAAAACTTGCCACGCCCCAACTTTCTATGCCTTAAACTCATCAGAATAAAGAAAGGACATCAGAAGTCACATCTAGGCCAACATCTTCATTTTACAGATGGGAAGCTGAGACTCAGGGATGTTAAATGACTTGCCCATGGTCACACAAGCAGTGTTGGAAGTAGGATTTAGACCCAGATCCTTTGACTCCAGAAACAGTAATTTCCCATGGTACCACCTGCTTCTCCCAACCTGCCACATCTTGAGCAACAGAGAATTGAAGAGAAGCATGGAAAGCATTTGTGATAGGACAGAGTTGAGTAGTGAAGGCTTAGGCAGCTCATTATAATTATGGAAGAAAACTATCAGCATTTCCAGGGTGAGGTCATATCAAAAAAAACCCTGGCAATTGAGTAGATATGTGGAGTAAGGAAGAGTGAGGAGTCAAAGATGACACTGGGGTTTTGAACCTGGATAATGGGAAAGTTTAGAAGAGAGAAGGAAAAGATAATGAATTCTGTTTTGAACAAGTTGACTTTGAGATACTTAACTAGGACATCAGGTTTGAAATGCATAATAGGAAATTGATGGTATAAGCCTAGAGCTGAGGACAGAGAGTAAGCCTGTATATCTGCAGAAATGGTCATTAAATCCACGAGAGTTAGTGAAGTCACTGAGAGAGTATATAAAAAGAAGAGGGAAAAGAAAAGTGGACCCAGGACAGAACCGTGGGATAATAGAAGGAGCAGAAGATGTGTGTGCTTGTTGATTCTAGAGCATATGGAAATTTCACTTCAAGGAGGTCAGGAAGTCAAATTAGATATTCTACTCTAAGGAAAATATAGCCCAGAATAGAAGAAAGACTCCTGACAGTGGGGTCTAGTCGCAGAAGCATGGAGTTGGGAGTGGTAGAACTAGTGGTAGCCAGGGTGGTGTTTGGGCTGGAGTGGTCACAACCTAATTTGGAACTAGATTGCATCTTCCTGGCATCCATGTAGATGGAATGGTCTTGATAACAACCACTTCCATGATAAGGGAAGTATCCCTGCAGGACAACCCTTCAAATATGCCTCAGAACATGTGACATGACTTAGGGGAGCTCTATAATGAGGGAACCAATCACCTTCTAACCCAGTACCCAAGTGACTGCCCAGTTGATTTTCTCCTTGAGTTGACTCCCTTACATGGTCAGATTTATGCCCTAAAGGAGAATGGAAGAGCTTGGGGCTGGGGTGGGGTGGAGGGGGGAAGAGGACTTCCCTTGATTTCCTACAGAGCTCCACCCTTTTTTGTGTCCCAAAGCAATTGTGGCCTTGTATCAATTATAGGAGCTTAAATAACTGGAATCATCATCTCCTGGAAAAGATTCAGGGGACTCTGACATACATCAAATTCAATCTCCAGGGTGCACCCGGTCTAATTTAGATCTGTCCCAGAGCTAAGTGGAACACAGTGTTTTTTATCTACCACAGGTATTGTAAATATCATATGCTGTTATTCCTCTTAACCAATATCCCTGCCCCTTCTCGGTATTTTATTAAGGAGGAGTTAGCAGACGTGTTGGACCACTAATTAGTCAGTCAACAAGCACTTATTAGGTGCCTACTTTGTGCCAGACACTGTACTAAGCACTGAGAATACAAGGAAAGACAAAAGACCCTTACATGGCCACCTATCTGGATAACATTATAATTTTCTTTTTTTTAAGTTTTATTGATGTGTTTTCTTTTTATGTAACAAACATTTCAAATTACTCCCTGTCTGTGAGAGGTCTCTTGTAACAAAGTAAAATAATTAAGTAAAACTAGTCATACAGTGAGCTCATCTGAAAGTTCATGCAGCATTCCATATCTATAGCATCCCCCACCTCTCTATTTAAAAAAAAATTAACAGAAACCTATTTTCTCTCCCTCTCTTCCACCCCCAACCCACTGAAAAGAAAAAACAAATTTATTTATATAATATGCACAGTCAAGCAAAACAAATCCCTTCAGTGATCATATACAAAAATAGGTGTCTTATTCTAATCCCTAAATCCACCACCTTTCTGTAATTCATGATTCATCCTCAGTCCTCTAGAATCATGAATTTGTCGTTGGTGTTCAGTCATTTCAGTCATGTCTGATTCTCCATGACCCCATTTGGGGTTTTTTTGGTAAAGATACTGGAGTGATTTGCCATTTCCTTCTCCAGCTCATTTTATAGATGAGGAAACTGAGGCAAAGAGGGTTAAGTAACTTGCCCAGGGTCATACAGCTAGTAAGTGTCTGAGGCCAGATTTGAATGCATGAAGATGACTCTTTCTGAGTGCAGGCCTGGCACTCTATCCACTGTGACACCTAGCTGCCCAAAATCATGAATGGTCATGTATTAATCACACTAACCTCGGGAATTTGTTCATCAGTTAGAGAAGATGCACTAGTGTCTATTGGTGAATAATTCATACTTTAAGCTAAAGTTCTACCAGATGGGGATGATCATCTAACACTTTGTAATAGGCCCAGTTGAGCCTCAAAGGGACCCAAGTTACATCAACATCATTCAGAAATAGGATTCACAGCAGCTAGCAAAGGCTCTGAAAAGATTTCTCAGGATTGTGTTTTCTTAAGACTAATTGATACTTGAATATTGCCACGCAAACAAACCATTGACTTATTAGCCTAGGATAAAGGAGCTATATAGCACTGGGTACCTAGAGCCAGGAACAGACATCCTAGGCACTGATGCAGAATTGCATCTCATTAACACCATCCCTGCACACCATGTAATGGTTTTCTGTGCAGGTGAGATGCTTCAGGGGCTGCATTGGGGGATGAAGTAATACAACTGCAGAAAGATATAACCAGCAGCCTGAGTTACAGAGGCCATGATTGTCCCTGGCATTTAACTCGGAGAAATTAATACTAGTTGCGATAGGACCACTATCTACCAGGGTCTCCCTCTTCCCCACCCGCCTCCTAACCACATGGCATAGGCCAATTTTCCCCCAAAAGCTCAAATTGCACCTTGCTTGATACAATTTGCTCATAACCTTTGCCCTTATCGAAATGGCTTCCTGATCACCTAAGGGCATAAAAAAAGTCCACCTATAAAGAAGTACATTTTACTCAACAAGAAAATGGGAGGGAAAGGGGAGAAGGCAGGGAAGAAAATTAGAGGAATGGTAGGTTAAAGGAGGGATAAACAAAACAAACTCTAAGAATGTACAAAAATATTTATAGCTCTTTTTGAGGTGACAAACCCATCAATTGGGGAATGAATGAACAAGTCATGATATATAAATGTGATGGAAAACTATTGTGCTGTAAGAAATAATGAAGGATAAGGCTTGTATGAACTGATGCAAAGTGAAATGAAGAGAACCAGGAGAATAATTTATGTAATGACAGCAATATGATAAAGACAAACAACTTTGAAGAATTCAGAACTCAGTGTAATGACTAGCCATAATTCCAGAGGACTAATGAGGAAACATGGTACCTACCTCTTGAAAGAGAGGTGAAGGACTCAGAATGCAGAATGAGACAGTTGTTTTGGAGTTGTTGGTTTTTTTTGATTCAGATAAGGAAAAATTTTGTTGTGCTTGACTAAACAGATTTGTAACAGGTTTTGGTTTTCTTTTGTTCTCAGTGGTGGAGGGTGGGGAAGGATAAGGCAAAATTTTGCTGATTGAAAAAATAATACAATTTTTAAAAAAAGATTCCACCCACGTGGAGTTGGGACCCTTCAGGCTTGGTAGATGTCCCAAGACTATTATGCAAGTCCCCACCCTCGGCCCTGCTGACCAGACATATTTCCATATGGAGGTAAGAGGGACCATATCTACCCAAACGAAGCACTGATGTGTCCTTGTTGAATATCCTTTCTATTTTATGACTGAGTAAACCTTTTTTTTTGTTAATTTTTGGATAATCTAGCAACACCTCATTTTGTTCCCACATGAAGCCTGAACTAACAGAGTACCAGACTGAGTCAGGCCCACCCCTACTGCCAGTGAAGTGGAATTTTACAGGAATAGACCTTAAGATGCTGGCTCTAAAAGCAGCTCAGAAAACATGGTATGGGTTTACTGAGATTTCCATCCAATGACAATCCTAAAAAGGAGCCTCATCAACTTTCTGGAGGCCCAGATCATATCTGGACTGGACAGCATACACACCAGGCCTTGTTCTCATAATTTCATTTTTTATTCATTTATTTATTTTTAGTTTTCAACATTCACTTCCATAAGATTTTGAATTCCAAATTTCCTCCCCATCTCTCCCCTCCCCCCATCCCTCAGAATTTCATTTTTAAATTATCATCTAGTAGGGAACAATCCTAGTGGATACACTGTCGTGCAGCCTAAACCCCAAGAAGCCAATGAATGGGACTAAAGCAGAATTATTGTTTTCGATTAGTATGTATGTGGCCCTGCCAGGGTGTAGAAAATGATAATATTATCGTATCATTTGAGCAATCATGCTACCACAGTGCCATACAGAAGTATTCAGAACCCATTCAAATGGCCTATTGGATAGACATCAGACCCTTCCACGCACCAAAGCCCCCGTCATAGGCCTTACCGGTGACCACTCTGGGTCATAGATATCCAGCAGAGCATCCAGGCTTGTAATGGCCCCAAAGGACTGTGAACAGAGGTGTCAGATACTCCCAAGAGCCAAAGGGCTGCAACATTCCCAAGTGCAGCCAGCAATTGATTAAAATTTAATTGGAAAATATTTAACAAAATAAATAAAAGTACAATAAAACATGGACAATATTCCATTTTAAAACTAAGCTAAAATTCAGCCCCACAAGGAACCTTCATGGATGGATTAGTGACCCCCATTTCCATTCAAGTTTGACACCACTGCTGTACAAGATGAATGACTCTTCCTTCCCTCATTGGTACAGGGAACTTCCTGGTGGGAACTCTCTCCCTTCCTTTGAAACTCACATTCTTTTCTGTAAGTCATAGCCTTTAAGAGTGGTCTGGGGCCCTGAGAGTTTAACTTGCTGCCGAAGTGATTTTTTTCTAATGTGTAGGTCTAACTATGCCTCACTCCCGGCTCCCCAACTCAGTAAATGTCCATACCTGCCTGTTACCTCTAGGATCAAATGTGAAATCCTCTCTTTGGTTCTGAAAGCCCTTCATTATGACCCCTTCCTTTCTTTCTAATATTCTTACAGTTTGCCCCTCTTCCTATTCTCTACAATCCAGTGACAGCGGCATTTTTGCTATTCCTTTTACACAAGAGGGGAAGGAAAACAGCATTTATATAGCTAACACCTGCTATGTGCCAGGCTCTGTACTAAGCACTTTCACAAATGTTATCTCATTTGATTCACCCAACGATCCATTAAACTGCTCCATGCTTCCCCCACCACCACCACTGGCTATCCACTAGGCCTGGAATATTCTCCTTATTCAACACTCCTCCTAGCTTCCTTGGCTTCCTTCAGCATTCAGCTCAAATTCTACTTCCTGCAAGAGACATTTCCTGGTCTCTTTCCCTCTGAGATTTTGTTGTTATTACTGAATTGTTTCAGTCTTGTCCAACTCTTCACGACCCCATTTTGGGTTTTCTTGGCAGAGGTACTGGAGTGGTTTGCCATTTCCTTCTCCAGCTGATTTAAAAATGAGGAAACCGAGGCAAACTAGAGTCAAGTGGCTTGCCCAAGGTCACACAGCTAGTAAGTGTCTGAGGCCAGATTTGAACTCAAGAAGATGAGTCTTCTTGACTCTAGGCCTGGTATTCTAGCCACTGTGCCACCTAGCTTCCCCCCGCCCCCACATTACCGTCTATGTAATACACACACACAGCTCATATACAATATTATTACATGTGTACAATTGTGTGTGTATATATACTTATATTGTATATGTAGTATATATACAACTGTATAGAGAGAATAGACATTAAAATATATATATATACACACATAATATATGAGTACACACCCACATATACATAGTTGTTTGCATATTATGCCCCCTATTAGAATGTGAACTCTTTGGGGGCTGGGACAATGTTTTTGCCTTTCTTTCTTTGTCTCCTCAATGCTTAGAACAGTGTCTGACACACAGTAAGCACTTAATAAATGCTTGTTGCCTAACTGGCTTGCCCAGGGTCACAAGCCTCTTTTTTCAGAGGCAGGAGTTGAACTAGGACCCTGAGACCAGTTCTCTACCCTGTACATCATGATGCCCATGTCCCAAAGATGCAGTATCATTTTATGGTAATAGCTCACTTATTTAGCTATAATCTACCTATAAAAACCAAATGGCACATTAAACAGAAAGACATATGCTTGCCTAAAGTGTTTGTCTCTGTTGTGGGGGATATCCTACAAAGAGCTGAAATGATGGAGGGAATTCATAACCTTTGATAATGGTCTGGGGCCCCTATACATGGTAAGGTTCTCCAAATAGGTCTATTTGTGAATGATGTTGTGGAGATTGTATCAAGCCTTGTAATGGTAAAAGGCCTTGTCAATAAGATCCGTGACAAGTCATAACTAGGAATTTTTGCGCCTAGGTGAAGAGACAAGAAAGTCCGTGTTTTTTTGTTGTTTTTGTTTATTTGTTTGTTTGTTTGTTCTGGGGGAGCAATCCTATCAATGAAATCAATGATTTCCCAGGGATATAGCTGTGTGCCGTTGGGCAAATCACTTATATGGACATACCATATATGTATATTTGGACACTAAAACCATGGTTTTTGCAACCTCTGGAAAGTAACAGAATTTAAAAATAAAATCTCTAGATAAAGCATACTGGCCTTTATGAGATAACAAGTGAGATGAAGCACTTTGTAAACTTTCAGATACTGCATAAATGCTAGCTGTTAATGTTTTTTTAATTGCACACATATGTTTGTCCATCCAACATAAACATGTCAGGGATTCCAGCAGGCTTTTATATGAAGAGCTCTCTGGAAGCAGAAGGTTGGGACAGAGAGGGGGCAGCATGCACATTCATTTTGGTGATCCCCATTTAATTAAGACACTGGACACTGAAGAAGAATGCCTTATGAGTTTCTAAAGAAGGAAAGAGGTGGATCTGATGCGCCCCTGCAGTTGACAAGTGATAAAGTAGTAATGGTGATTAGAAAAGACAGACTGGAAGCAGTGGGCAGAATAACATGACACAAAGTATTCGGGGTTTAGGGTTTCTTTACACCATGTGACAGGTTAAAAACAGAAGTTAACACAGCAGACAAGCCAGGACTGGCTTTGATAGCAGCAGTTCTGAAAGTACCAGAGATGTGGAAAGGATGAAATGAGGGGAGGGGGAGGGGGTGCAGAGGGGCTGTTCTATGGAAGCAGGAGCATTCCATTCCATGTTTGAGTCATGTCTCTGGCCTTTTGGGAGACTCATTCCCCAAATTCTTTTATGAAAGGGCTATGTGACCCCTGTTGTACAATAGAGATTCTTAGCATGGGATTCGTGGGTAGATTTCAGAGGATCCATGAACTTGTAAAAAAAAATCATCTTCCTTTCAATAAGTTGATATCCTTCATAGTCCTGTTTTTTTTTTTTATTTTATGAGTTTAAAAACATTCTGAGAAGGGGTCCATTGGCTTCACTCGGCCTGTCATACGGGTCCAGGACGAAAGAAAAGTGAAGAAGCCCTGATGTTGTTAACCGTGGGTCCTCGAACCATTTGGATTTGGGGAGTGGGCGGGAAGTTGTTGCTCAAAGAATCCTTAGGTACAGTCACAACATCACAGAGCGCAGTCACAGGGGTGAAAATGACTCTTCCCCCATGCAATATTTAAAGTGATTTAAAGATAACTTGAGATTGATAACTTCCACAGTTTTGCACACAGAGTCCTGTCAGACGTGGGGTAGTGGCCAGAGAACTCACCTTGCAGGAAGGACCTCCTTGCTTAGAATGCTACTTCTGACACTTGCTAACTCTGGGAACCTAGGCAAGTTGCTTGACTTTTCTGAGCCTCAGTTTTCACATCTCTAAAATGGGAGAAATGAAAATAACTGCCTCCATAGGATTGCTGTGAGGATCAAACAAGAAAATGTACATAGAGCACTTCTGAAAACCTGAAAGAGCTGTTGAAATGTGAGATACTATTATTACTGTGGCCCCTCAAGAAATTATCTGTGAAAAGAACTATTGGACTGTTGTCACCTCAGAGCAGGCAGAAAGCAAAATGGACATAGAGTTCAGGTTAGCTAGGTTACCTTCCATTAGTCAATCAATTGACAAGCATATATTAAGTACTTACTGTATGCTAGTTACTATGCTAATCAGCGAGGATACCAAGTCAAAAAGACTTGCCCATTAGGAGGTTACATTCTAATACAGAAGAGAACATATATCCACAAGCCTGCATATGCATGATACCAATTGAGTAAATAAATGGTAACTCAGAAGGGAAGGCACAACCTGAAATAATAGAATGTGACCAGCATTTGAAGCTAATCTTTAATTTAATCTTCCCTCTCTTGAGTTTCAAATAATGAAACTATTTCTACTCAGGGCGTCCTTGGCTCAAAAGAAAGCTAGCCACCCCCACCTCACTCCAATTTTCATCCCAAGGTGGTTTACAGCTCACTATTTAGGCAGATTGCATTTGCCTACCCAGCAATTCCATCACTGCCAGGTGGTATGAGATAAGAAACTGGAAGGGGGATTTTTAGAATACAGACACCAAGGAAAGGAAAAGTGCCTGAATTCACCAATGCCAGCTCAGAAAAAAACTCCCTACCAGGCTCCCAGTCTCCGAGACAGAAATGCTGCTTTAGGGACAAAGAAGACCCCTGGGCATCTTATCCATATCATCTACAAAATAGCTCATTTTCTTTTAGTATGTTTGTCAATGTAGATAATCCAGCTCTGACTATTTCCCTACAAACCCTAAAAACCGAATTGCAATGCTTTATTTTGTCAAGAACTCCTTTAGAAAATAAATCTGATATTACATAATGCTAAAGTGTAGTCACTGAGCATGATTGTTTCCATTTTCAATGATGTTTTTAACTTCAAGGTTTTCTTTCATTTTTCTACATCCCTAAGTGAGGTTATTATGGTAGTCTGCTCATTTTTTTTCCTAGATGTTTATGCTCAAGTAAATAAAACCAAGGATGGTTATGTATCGCCCATAAAAGAGAGGGTATTAAAATCATGATATTGATTTGAGTTTTGAAACTTGAGAAGATAAGGAAAGCAGTGTTTTTCCCATACTGTTTCTGCAAATCAATATATAAACTACTCAGATACTCAAATGCATCTGGGATCTCATTGATTTGGCTATTCCCTCCAATGATACAGATTGTAACCCATCTGTGCCTGCCCATCCTGTAAAACTCTGGCCCATCTCTTCCCATAAGCTGGCCACAGGAGGTCCATATGCAGCCCTTATAAACAACATTAAAAGGGAAAGGAAAGGAAAGGAGAACAATAAAATCATTCATCACTATCACATTATACTCGCTTGATTCTAATGATAGAATCTGTGTCAGATTCCCATGACCTCTGGCTGCAAGGGTCCTTCTTACTGCAGCTCAGACATTCCCACAAGAATGCAAAGAGGCTTCAACTATGCTGCTGTCACTGACCTTGTGACTGAAGGTCATCTCTACCCAAGTCCTTTGTTTTATGCTGTATCTTAAGATACGCAGAAGTTTGCCTCACAACCCCATCCAAAAGATGAGTATATGTACAACACAAGGAGACAGAAACACAATCACTCAAGGAAAAGGAACTAGACCCCCCACCCCAACCCCAGAGCTCTACTGCAGAGCCCCCTAGAGGTCTCACCTGTCCCCATTGTTTACCTTCCTACCTACTGTTATCCCTTTCACACCAGGACTTTCCCCTATCTCGGTTTTGCTATATTGCAGATCAGCATAAGAAATTAAATAGAAGTGACAGCTAGGTGATGCGGTAGATAGAGCACTGCCCTAGAGTCAGGAGGATCTGAGTTCAAATCTGCTCCCAAACCAGACACTTAACACTTACTAGCTGTGTGACCCTGGTCAAAACGCTTAACTCCAATTACCTTGCCAAAAAAAAATAATAGCAATAATTGGGGGCAGCTAGATGGCACAGTGGATAGAGCACTGGCCCTGTATTCAGTAAGACCGGAGTTCAAATCTTACCTCAGACATTTGTCACTTACTAGATGTGTGACCCTGGGCAAGTCACTTTACCCCATTGCCTCGCCAAAAAAAATAAATAAATAAATAGAAATTTTTGGAGAGTTTTGTGGAAGCTGCAGATGACACGTGAAGGCCAGAAAACAATAGGAAAAAGTTTAGAAAACTATGTATAGCATTGTATAATATCAACCCAAATTTTACAATGAAGTGCTATAAACACCCCATAAAAGAAAAAGAAAAAAATTCAAACTTCTCTAGTAGGAAAGAAGGATCAAAAAATTTTACATGGATTTTCCAGATCATGGGGGCACTGTGCCCCTAACCCCCGTGATGTAGAAGGAATAACTGTAGGTATAGCCAGCTCTACAGCAGCTAGGTGGTTCAGTGGTTAGAGTGATAGACCTGCAATCAGGAAGACCTGAGAACAAATCCAGTCTCAGACACATAGTAGCTGTGTGACCCTGGGCAGGTTATTTCACTTCTTTTTGCCTCATTTTCCTCAACTGTAAAATGGAGATCAGAATAGCCCCTAACTCCCCCGACCCTGGGAAGATCAAATGAGATAATACTTTTAAAGCATTTAGCATAGAGTCTGGCACGTGGCAGGCTCATAATGAATGCTTGTTTCTTTCCGTCCTTCCTCTCTTTCTTTCTCTGCAATTTGAGGGCCAGTTTTCAAAATACTAGCCCTGAAGCCTAAGCTAGGTCTGTCTTTTTGAGCAGCCTTTGAGAGGGAAAGAATCTGATGCTCTTCTCCAAGTCACTGGCAATAGTTTCTGCCTTCCTGCTTCATAGATCAGTTGCTCAACTTTGATGGCTGTGTTAACAATCCAAGTTGGAAGAGGCCTTAGAGACCCCTAGTCTAACTTCCTACCTTTCTACAAGATCCCTGACAGATGGTCATCCAGCTTGATTTTTACAGGTTTGTAGATGACACTCGAGTGAAAAGAAAAGCTAATACACTGAATGAGACCTTTCCTGATTCTCTCCATCCCTAGCTGTTAGAACACTATCCTCTAAGGATACTTTCCATCTACTCTGTATGTATCTTGTAAGGGTTATTTATTTACATTTTATCTACCTCATTGGAATGTAAGCTCCTTGAGCACAGGGGCTGTTTTTGCCTTTCTTGTATCCCAACATTTAGCATGGTGCCTGGCGCATAGTAAGCACTTTAATAAATGCTTTGTTTAAGGGGCAGCTAGGTGGCACAGTGGATAGAGCATCAGCCCTGAAGTCAGGAGTGCCTGAGTTCAAATCTGGCCTCAGAACAAACATTTGACACTTACTAGCTGTGTGACCCTGGGCGTCACTTAACCCCAATTGCCTAAAAAAAAAAAATAAAAAAATAAATGCTTGTTTAGTTGATTGGTGGCAAAGATAGGATTCAGAAGGATCTCAAACAGCCTAGAACGATGAACTAGATCTACTAAGATGAAATTGACATTCATAGTTCAATGATTTGTGATGATTTATGGCATGAGTACTCCCTCTACCAATTCAGACCATAATGCCTATAACCTAGAGACTCGTCAGTAGTCACACAGCTGGTATCAAAGGCAGGACTCAAACCCGGGTCTTCCTGACCTCAAATCCAGCATTCTATCCACAATGCCAGGCTGCCACTCAAATTTAATCAGGATAAATATAGAGTAGATAAGTGTAGAGATCCTTTGGGATCAAACACTCAGCTGCACAAAGACAAGATAAGAGAGGAAATGACTCGAGGACAGTCCCCATGAAAAGGATCTAGGAAACTGTTAGCTCACTATGATTCAAGAGTATGACCTGGCAACCACAAAGGTTAATCTGAGGTTTCATTAATAGAAGGAAGAGGGCATACTGAGAGTCCAGCTGTCTAGAAAAGGGAAGGTGATAGTTCCACTGTACTCTGCCCTTTGCTGACCACATCTGGAAGATTATGTTCAGTTCTGAACACTGCATTTTAGGAAAGACACTGAAAACCTAGGCAGGGGTGGGGAACCTGCAACCTCAAGGACACATGTGGTCATCTAGGTCCTCAGTCCTTTGATTGAATCCCAATCCTGGCCTAGAGCACATCAGAGGAGGAGAGCGAGGCTGGGAAAGATTAGTTAACAGGTCACAGAAGGGTTAGTTAAAGGAACTAGAGATGTTTAACTTGGAGAAGAAAACAATCACAGGGGGACATGAGAGCTGTTTTCAAATACCCAGAGGCCTATAATGTGGAAGAATGATTATACTTACTTTGCATGGAGCCAAAGGACAGGCCTGGGATCGATGGGTGGAAGGTAAAGACAGACAGATTTGAGCTTGACTTAAGGAAAATCTTCCTAATGGTTAGAGCAGTCCAAAGGAGGAATGAGCTACCTCATCATTCATCATCTTCAGGAGGACTGGAGAACCATGGAGGACCATGAGTGAGGATACAACTCCATGTACATGTCAAAGACTACATGATTCTGCATTTGAACACCTCCAGGGAAAGGGAGCTCACTCTTTTGTGAAGCAGCCCATCCCAGTGTTGAAAAGTTTTATTTTTAGGAAGGGAGCAAGCATTTATGAAGCACCTGCTACATGCCAGGCACTGGGCCGAGTGCTTAATGGACATTGTTGTATTTGATCCAAAGTTCATCTTCATAATCAGTTCAGTTCAATTAAACAAATGTTCATTAAGTGCTACTCTATCTAAGGCACTACTATGTCAGACATGGGGTATTCATATATTTTCCACAAACTTTGCTCTCAAGGAGTTTTGGAGATGGAGGTAGATGAGTGCAAAGGGAAAGTCCAGGCCGAGCGCAAAAGGAAATTTGAGGAGGGAGATATCACTTCAGTATAGAAAGAGAGAGTCAATTCAAGTCAACAAGCATTTATTAAGCCCCTACTGTATGCCAGGTATTGTGCTAAGAAGTGGAGAAACAAAAGGCAAAAATCAGTCCCTGCGCTCAAGGAGCTTATAGTCTAATGGGAGAGACAGCAGGTAAACAAGACATATACAGAATAAATTGGAGATGATCTCAGAGAGAGATCAGGGAAGGGTTCATAGAAGAGTTCATGTAAGTTAGGCCTTGGAAGAAGGGAGGAACATAAAGAGAAAGAGACAGGGAACAGAACACCATTCTAAGGATGGGAATACCATGAGCACAGATGCATTTGATTCAATTCAACAAGCATTTATTAAGTGCCTACTATGTGTGAGACATTGGCTATACAAAAAACAAAACAGTCCCTGCCCTTAAGGAGCCAACATCCCATTGGAGGAAACATATCCCCAGATAAGTTGATAGAAAATATATGCAAAATAAATATAAAGTCATTTGAAGAGGAGAGAGGCACTAACAACTGGAGCATCAGGGAAGACCTCTTGTAGGAGGTGACCATTGACCTGAGCCTTGAAGGGAGCTAGGAGTAATAAGGGGTGGAGATGAGAAGGGAAAGCATTCCAGGCAGGGGATGGTCCTTTGTGCTGCCTCGGTGCCATGTTTTAATTGTCTGTGCATTCATATGGGAGAGGGAAAGACAAAAATAAAATGTGGAAGATAGTCCAGTTGAGCCAGAACACAGAAAATCTGAAGGTGAGTTGGATGTTACTAAGCTGGTGGGTTGGAATCATACTGTGGGGGCCTTGAGTGCCAGAGTTGGGAGTATACATTTAATTTGATAGGACATGGAAAACCACTGAAGGTTTTTGTGTGGGGAAGTGACAATCATATTGGTACTTTAGGAAGATGACTTGGATAGAATGGGGGAAATGGTTTGGAGAGTCTGGAGGAAGGAATTTCATTCAGGAGTCTATTATGATAGTCTAGGGGGAAAGAGGTGAAAGCCTGAAGTAGGGTTACAGCAGGGACAGAGAGGAAGGTCTGGATGCAAGAAATATTGCAAAAGTAGAATTGACAGGATGTGACAACTGAATGTGTAGATGAAGAAAGAGTCAAAGACAACTTTGAGGTTGCGAGTTTGGGGAAATGTGGGTAGCTGGGGAAAGACGATGCCATCACCAACAATAAAGAAATTAGAGGGAAGCACAGGTTGGAGTGAGGGGAGATGTTTTGAATATATGGAGTTTGAGTTGCCAGGATGATATCAAGGTGAAAATTTCCAACAGGAATTTGGAAATAATGAGGCTGGAGTTCTAAGGGAAACAGGGTAGAGATTTTCTTTTGGGAATCATCTTTGTGGAGATTTGATAGAGAAGAGAAGAAAGCCAGAGATAGGAATTTGGAGGACACCTACTTTTAAATGGTACATGGAGGTCTCAACATCCAGGAAAAGAGACTGAGAAGGAACAATCCAATTGGTAGGAGCAAAACCATGAATGTGTAGTGTCCTAAAAGCCAAGGAAAAGAACAATACCAAGAAAGTGAGGCTAGAGAATAAAACAAGGACAAGAACAGAGATACGAGGATATCTTGGGGGAGGGAGGGGAGCAAGATGGAAGAAAGGTTCTTTTGAGAATAGAGCTAATCTAAGTATATTTATAGGATAAAAGTAGTGAGCTGGTAGAGAGAGAGAGAGATGAAAGATGCACGAGAGAAAGAGGATGATTGATAGAGCAAGGTCACAAAGGATGTGAGGGGGGATAAGCTTGAGGGTCCAGGGAGAAGAGTCAGCTTTAACAATGAGTCCTACCTCATCCTCTAAGCCTGGAAGGAAGAACAGGAAGATAGCAAAGGATGCTGAAAGGTTTCCAAAATAAAGGATGGGTGTTGATGGAGTTCAGAGAGATTCAATAAAATAGGAAGTAAGAATCAGATGCAGAGCAGCTAGGTGGAACAATGGATAGAGTGCTGGACCTATAGTCAAGAAGAGGCATCTTCATGAGTTCAAATATGCCCTCAGACACTTACCAGCTGTGTGAAGCTAGACAAGTCACCTAACCCTGTTTGTCTCAGGTCCCTCATCTGTAAAATAAGCTGGAGAAGGAAATGGCAAACCACTCTAGAATATCTGCCAAGAAAACCCAAAAAAGCAGGCATGAAGAATCAGATGTGACTGAAACCACTAAATAATAAACAACAACCAAGAGCACTTAACACCTCAGCTCAGCCAGTTTAGGGAATACCAGCCCAGTGACTCGGGATAGCTCTGCTTTCTTGATGGCCTATAGACAACCTAAGATTGGGAAAGACTGATGCCCTTGTTAGGGCTATTGTCAGCAGCTGTTTCTTCCTTCTTGCTCCCACAGCACAACTGCCCAACTCTCCAGCTAGGCTAATAATGATCACATTCTGTCATGACAGCCTCATCTCTGCAAATTCTAGGTCTCAGGCAGCACAGGCACGGAAACCCGCAAAGGACCTTCAGGATATAGACACCACAACCCCCCTGGCACTACTTCCCAAAGGGAGAGCAAATGAAATGCTACCCATTAGGGGCAATTCCCAGGGGCCCTGATGGCTGAGTTCATAATGCTCAGCTGTGTCCACAACCTCGGCAGATTCCTCCCTTCCCTCATCTCCTCATATCTGAAACCTACAAAAATCACAGCCGCTTTCCCAAAACACAGACTGGCAATTTTCTCTGAGGCTGCCATGCCCAGTACCTTGGCAACAGCGGTCTTCGGTGGAAGTGCTATGTCCATTAGCCATCCTCTTAACAGCTCTTCTCAGCAGCTAGACTCTGGCTAGGGCCTCCCAGAGAGGTTTCCCCAATATCTACATGCCTCCCATATATTTTCTTTTGCCTCCTGGCCCTTACACACTTCTCTTTCCCCCATTATACTGACAACAGGAAAACTAGGGAAAGGGACAAATTCACAGGGAAAGATGATGAGTTCAAGATTAGACGTGTTGAGTTTGAGATACTAGTGGGACATTCAGAGGTAGAGAATTCTGTCCAAGAGGCATACAATAACGTGGAGCTAGAGCTCAGGAGAGGTGATGGGGTGGATGTGTCGATTTGCGTAAGCATGACCAGCTAGAGCGCATCCAGAAGAGGGCAACCAGGATGAAGAGAGGGTTTGTGTCATCTGAGGATTACTGGAAGGAGCCTGGAGAAGAGAAGACTTGGGGGGAATGTGATAGCAATTAGGAAATGCTACATGCGCTGCCATAGAGAAAAGCAATTAGGCTTTGTTTGACGTGGCCCTGAAGAAAGGAGCAAAAGAGAAATGAGTCACAGAGAGGCTTTACATGACAGGAGGTTGGGGGATAAGGAGGAATTCCTAATAATTAGAGCTCTCTTAAAGCAATAATAACAAAAATAACAATAATAATGGTATTTATCTATTGTAAGATTTGTAAAGCACCTTACAAATTTTTTCCCATTTCATTCTCACAACAACCCTGGAGAGTAAGTGTTATTATTATTCACATTTTACAGATGAGGAAACTGAGAATGAGAGAGGTTAAGGGACTTGCCCAGGGTCACACAGCTAGTGTCTGAAGCTGGATTTGGACTCAGGTCTTCTTGATTCAAGGTCAAGCACTTTGCCACAGTGGTGCAATGGTCTAGAATGGATAGTAAGCTCACTGTCACTGAAAGTCTTCAAGCAAAGACTGAGTTATCATTTGTCAGGGATGTAGTTGAGAGGGATGTCACTTAGAAAGAAATGGATTAGGTGACCTTTGATGTGTGGTGGGTAAAAGGTGAAATGACTAAGGAAGCACAGGTTTGAACTTCCAAGTATATTGATTTATTAAACAATGCATGCCAGTTGTCTAACGAATCAAGACCAGTAGCCTTCCTCAGCTTTGACACTGGATCCCGGATACAAGGAGAGACAAACTTTTAATCATTAAAAACAATTACTCAAATAAGACCAATTAATTAAAGGGAAACAATTAACCTGCATACAACAACAGATAATCTGATTTCTAATTGGAGGAAAGAGGACTTTCCAATTTGGGAGGGAGAGAGTGAACAGGTACAATTCCCTGAAAGAAGAAAAAGAGGTGTCCTACTCTGCCCCAAGTGTCTGTGTAGAATCAAGGGAACATGGAAACAGTAACTGATTGATCAGAATGGGGCCAGTTTTCAGATAAGACATATGGGTTGCTTGAGATGCATAATCATGAGAAAACTCCTTGTATTAAGCTTCAGATCTGACCAGGTTTCTGATCAGAATAAACTAAGTGCTTAGTTAGGGGTCTCTAAGTAATAGGTGGAAGTGGTCCAGCTTCCCAGCCACACAGGGCAAGGTTCAAACAAATATAACAAAGTCCTCTCCCAATTCCCACAATTAAATAAAGTTTTCTCATAAGACAAAAATTGTACTAGACCCATAATTGAATAGAAAGGGAACTGAGTTAGCTCCAGAATTGAGTCAAAAGATGGAGTCAGTATGGTTCATTCAATTACCACCACCACTTCCTACTCCAATCCCCTCACTTCCCTGAATTTCCCCTTTTTGATTCATTGGGGAGTAGCAGTCTACTCTCTCCCCCGCCATGGATCACTTATCTATAAGGCAAATCTACATTCATAATCAAAATTATTTGTCAGGTTGCAGATCAAACTACTTAGAGGTCTCACAATGGACTGACTAATTTTAAGAAGGGAAATTTACAGGTCACCAAGATAATCAAGAAAACTTAAACGTAAACACCATGAAACAAAAGGGCAAAGCAATACAATAATAATCGTCAATATTAACTAACATCAAGTCTTCTTGTATCCTGATAACCCACTCCCAATGTCCAATTAATCAGCAATTTTGAGTCTTAGATGTCCAATGTAGCTGCCTGGTCCCTGGAAATGTCTTTTCTTGGACATTCTGGAAAAGGCTTCATCCTCAGGGCAGCTATGAAGGGGGCTCTGTTTCTGGAGTTCCAAATCACTTGTAGAGCTTCCTGGATAATTCTGATGAAATACACTAGTAACAAGACCTAATGCATTTGAGTACAATCTCTTAAATTTGGTTGCTTAATAATTAGTTCATGTGGAAACCAGCTCAAGCCTTATGGAGCTAATCCTATTAACAACAGAGATATAAGAATAGCATCAAATTAGGAACCCATAATTCATCTGACACTTTAGAGAATTTCAGTTTTCATATACCGCTTACTGCTTTTCTTTACCTAAACCCTGGACCTGATATAAAAATCATAAAAAAAAAATTCATGAGGGTTTAACTTGTAAAATGAACTCTTCTATCTTTTAAAATTATCAGACAGATGCTTTAAAAATGAGGAAATGATTTCACTTTCTTTACAATTATTTAAAAACAGTATCCTAACAAGTTGCTAGAGAATCTAGAGCCAAAAGACTTATGCCTTCTTCTAACTGTGACTGCTAAAGAATATATATTTATCAGCATTACATGGAACTTTTACAAAAATTGACCATGTATTAGAGCACAGAGATATTGCAAACAAACATTAAAAGGAGGAAATAATAAACATATCCTTTATAGATAATAACATGATAAAAATAGCAATCATTTCAGGAAGCACAAACAAAAAAACATATCAGATGGAGACTTGACAATGAAATCCTAAATAATGGGTCAAAGAATAAATCATAGAAACAATTGATAATTATGTGAAAGAAAATGATAAGGATGAAACAATATACCAAATTTCTGTAATGTAGCTAAAGCACTCCTGAGGGGGAAATTGTAAAAACATTATTCTGAGAAGGGGTCCATAGGCTTCATCATTCTGTCAAAGGGGTCTATGACACAAAAAAAGTTAAGTAGTCCTGAACTAGAGTTCAGAAGACAAGTCATTGAATTTTCCCATTAAAAATGGTTAGAAATTCAGACTAAGCTATACCCCACATACACACACACACACACACACACACACACACACACACACAGAAACACGCATGCCCTAAACCTATTTAACCCATAATGCTACTAAAATATTGTATATTGACAATGAAATGTTAAAAAAATAACACTTGCAACATTAGTAATTAGAACAATACAACTAAACAAGAAAGGTTTTATTTATCTCTGTTGTTGGTGATCGAGAGAAAGCAGATATAACCAGAGAAGAATAAAAAAGGTAGATGAAGACTTTTGCAAAAATTATAAAAGGGTCTTCTCAGAGTTTAATGTATTTTCAAAATTGTTGTTCCTTCATTGCATTTATTTTTACTTCAAAATTTATGACTTCTTATGTGAGGAGGAAGAAAATAATGGGAAGGAAAGAAGTATTAATTCAGATGCCCCTCATGCCAGGCATCTGATAGTACCATGAGCTCAGTACAGCCTTGTCATTGCCCAGAGTAACCTCAGGAGGGAAAGACAGTGAGTAACCAGCATTTTTATGAGGAAAATTTGTGAAAATTCAGATCACAGACATAGAACTGGAAGGGATCTTAGAAGGCCATTGAGTGCAACTCCCACACTATACAGAGGAGAAACTGTGGCACGTAGAGACTGAGTAATTGTCCAGGGTCACACAGGCAGTAAGTATATGAGGTTTTGAACCCAAGTCTTCCTGATTCTAAGTCCAGTGCTCTATCCAGCTCAAGAAGAGCCTACGTACTCATCTTTGCAGCTTCAAAAAAAACCTGAATGTGTCAAGTTGATTGTCCTAGTTCACAATTCAGATCTTTACTAATCTAATTTCTCTTACAACCTGGTGGTCTAGTAGATGGAGTGAAGGAAGTAAGGAACTACGACTCCAGAAAGTCAGGAAGTAGGAAGTGCCAGCAGTGTGGAGACAAGATCTAGGTTCAAATCCTACCTCAGATACTTACTAGCTATGTTACCCTGGGCAAGTCCCTTAACCTCTCTCAGCCTCAGTTTCCTCATCTGTAAAATGGGGATAATAATGGTACCTACCTTGCAGGGTATTTGTGAGGGTCAAATAAGATACCATTTGTAAAGTGCTTTACAAAACTTAAAGTGTCATATCAACTTGTTATTTGTTATTATGTTATTATTTTTTGTTATTATATAGACTGAGTGCTTTTCAAGCCCCAACAACTTTTCTATCCTAAGTTTCCAACATATCCCCCTCATATTCTGTCATTTGTTGTTGAGTTGACTCCTCATGACCCCATTCGAGGTTTTCTCGGCAAAGATACTGAAGTGGTTTGCCGTTTCCTTCTCCAGCTCATTTTACAGATGAGGAAACTGAGGCAAACAGAATTAAATGATTTGCTGAGGGTCACACAGCTAGTAAATGGCTGAGGGCAGATTTGAACTCAGGAAGAGGAGTCTTCTTGACTCCAGGCCTAGTGCTCTGTGCACTATGATGCCACCTAGCTGCCTCATATTCTATCATAATTGGATGCAAATAACAGCAGAACAGGGCTGGCCAGACTGGGCCATGACTGTGGGTACAGCTGAAGAAGGAGGGATATGTCAGGTCAGGCAGGTAAATGGGTTGAGTATAGAAAGGTATAAGTACAGAAGGGCCGAAAGGACTAAGCAAAAAGTCACAAGTCAGGCAACAATTGTCCATGACTCCTGTGCCGTAGAATATGAATTCAGAAGCCAGAGGAGGAATGAACAAAGCCACATAGGGCAGCTAGGTGGGGCAGTGGTCAGAGTACTGGGCCTGGAGACAGGAAGATTTGAGTTCAAATCCTGCCTCAGATACTTACTAGCAGTGTGACCCTGGGCAAGTCATTTACCTCTGTCTGCCTCAGTTTCCTCATCTGGAAAATGGGGATAATGAGAGTACTTACCTCCCAGGGTTGTTGTGAGGATCCAGTGAGATAAAAATTATTATAAAGTGCCTGGTACAATGCCTGGCATATAGTAAGCACGATATAAATGTTAGCTATTATTATGTAGTCAGGGAAAGCCACGCTCAGCACAAAATCACAGGCAATGAGGGGAACTCTCAGCATAGAATTAAGAGCATGGATATCCAGGCATGGCCAGAATCACTCAGGAACACTGAAGCTGCTGTCCACAACCTTGTTGTTGTTCAGTTGTTTTTTCTGTCGTGCCTGACTCTTCCTGACCCCATTTGGGATTTTCTTGGCAGAGATACTGCAGTGGTTTAACATTTCCTTCTCCAGCTCATTTTTACAGATGAGGAACTTGAGGTAAATAGGATTAAGTGACTTGCCCAGGGTCACACAGCTAATAAGTGTCTGAAGCCAGATTGGAACCCACAGCCTACCTCCATTTAAAGAAATTAACAAGTACTACATAAAAGCCAGCAGCCAGAGTGTTGCTAGAGGACTTTGCTTTGGTGACACACTGGAGTCAGTTCCTATGGTATGATTGCTAAGCAGATTAATTACAGGAATGAGGCTTCAACAAGGTTGACGAATTCGGGGCATTCCTTTGTCCACAGTGATCTCAGGATTCTATTCCTTCTTACCCAGCTGGGTGAATTTATGCATCTTCCTGGTATCACATATCCCACTGGCTTTGGGACTAAAAAAGGTTGCCCTGCCTCTGTATTTCTGGAAGAGCAGAGACTTCTGCTCTCTACCAAAGGCTACTCTTATGTGTTTGTGAGCCAAAGGAAGAACCTGGGGAATTGGTTTTTGCTGACCAGATCGCTATAGGAGGTAACCCTTAATGAAATCCAGCCCGAGAGTCAACAGACAGACTGTGTCTGCAGTACCCGTTTGCAGGCTAAAAAACAATTGAGGGAGGAAGTCATTTTTTCCCCTTAAATAATAAGTTCAATCAATCAGCAAGCTTTCATTAAGCACTTACTATGTGTCAGGCACTAAGTTAGCTAGGTGTTGGGGATACAAAATACAATAAAGGGAATTATCTCCTTACTGGCAAGCAGCTTACATTATAAAGGAGAGTTTATATTCTGAAAGGGAATTAAATCCCAGAAATCAACTAAAGGCTGTAAGAAGAAAGCAGGTTTCAAAAATCTAAGCAGAGGTGGGGAACCTGCGGCCTTGAGGCCAGACTTAGATGGACTCAGTCAAAGGGCCACACTTGAGGACCTAGAGGGCCACATGTGGCCTCGAAGCTGCAGGTTCCCCATCCCTGGTAAGGCATGTGAGATCCAGAAGTTAGCAAAATAAAGACAGTGGCACTGGAAATAAGCTTTGGGTGTGGAGCAGAGGCTATTTTTTCTCTGCCAGGTATAACCTGACAGCCATAAGGGAAGGAAAATTGAGGCCCTGCAGACATCTACAAGAACAGGTAGTTCATATTTGGGGAAGTACAGAGCTGTTTAAACTTCCTAAGGTTTCTTCCTTATGTATTTGCCTAGGCCTGGGTGAGAGCCAGCTAGGTGGCACAGTCAGAGCACTGGCCCTGGAGTCAGGAGGACCTGAGTTCAAATCCAGCCTCAGACACTTACTAGCTGTGTGACCCTGAGTAAATCACTTATAACCCTGTTTGCTTCAGTTCCCTCATCTGTAAAATGAGCTGGAGAAGGAAATGGAAAACCACTCCAGTGTCTTTACCAAGAAAACCCCAAATGGAGTCACAGAGATTCAGACACGACTAAAACAACAACATCAGGCCTAGATGAACTTGTCTACAAGATCTCTAGACTATGCTCTCTAGACTAACCATGTTTTGGGGCCACCTTTCAGACCTTACAGGACAGTATATTTCTCTCTAGCCTGAAGGGCACATGTCTCCTTACTCTGGCCATTACTATGATCAGCTAGCTCCAAGCTCCTCTGTTTCCTGTTCCAAATTTTCAAATAGAGCACTAGCCCTGGAGTCAGGAGGACCTGAGTTCAAATCCTGTCTCAGACCAGGCACTTGACCCATACTAGCTGTGTGACCCTGGGCAAGTCACTTAACCCTAGTTGCCTTGCCAAAAAAAATCCAAATTTTCGAGCTTTGCCTGTCTAACCTCTATGCTTTCTAACTCTGCTCTTGGTCCCTTTCCCCTTGGCTCTCCCAAGCTGCCTGCTCCCCTTCTTTGGAGCCCCAGGGACAGTTCTGCACTCCACCCACTTCAAGGTTTGCTTCTCTGCCCACATCCAGTCCCTCCTAGAACATCTGTTAAGTTTCATACCAATACTTAAGGCATACATTTTTGTACTGAAACACAAATAACTCCAAGCTAGGGAGGAGAGGGTGTTTTGTTACATGCTACAAGAAAAAAAAAACATAAGAAAGGACAGAAGGGAGAATTTTCTCCCTTTTGGGCAAGGCAGAATACAATTAATCATAATATCATTGCAATTATAAAAAAACTAATAAATATTGTAAATTAGTCCTACTAAATCAGATCTGACTAAATTCAAAGGCTCTCTGATCTGGAAAAGACCTTAGAGATAATCAAGACCAAATGTTTCATTTTCAGGAGACAAAAGTGACTTGCCACACAGAGTCAGACCCCAGGTCTCCAGACTCCTGACTTGGTCCTCTTTCCACTTTCCACTACATAGAGTTCACCTTTTTATAGTGCAGAGTCCATGAATTGGAAGAGTATTGGATTTAGAGGTCTTGGGGCTTCAAATCTGCAAACCTCCAGAGGTCTTCAAACCCTAACACTTCCACTTTCTGCTTCCAGTACCTCATAGAAGTCTTTTAATCTTTCCTAGCCTCAGTTTCCTCATCTGTAAAAAAAAATCAGAGGGTTGTACCTCCAAGAACCATTCCAGATTTAGATCTAAATCTAAATCTTTGGTCTATTGAAGCACAGGGCATCTCCAGCCATGAAAAGTACCAGGTGGGAATTGGATCAGGGAAAAGGCAGAGCCTAGGAGGCACAGGTGAGAAGGGAAAGGGGAGGGGGTTCTATACCATCCAGGCCTGTAGTCACTTTGGAATTGTCTGAAAGGTTCCTTCTCTTGCTGTGAAGAGATAACTGCCTCTAAGACAGTGAAAGTTCTGACATAAACAGATTTGGGGGGGCTCACTGTTTTGGTCTTCTCCAAATATTTTTAGAACTAAATGTTTTTCATGCTTATATTTTAAAACATATATCTAAAGGGGAAATTTGGAGTGGCTTCAAAAGTTAGAAAACTGAATTTGCTCACAAGATGTCAGTCAGTCAACAAGCATTTATTAAATGATTGTTATGTGCCAAGTAGTGGGTTCAAAGCAGTGGAGATTCAAAAGAAAGTCAAAAACAGCCCCTTCCTTAAAGGAGCTCACATTCTAATGGGGGAGACAAGATGCAAATAACTCAATGCCTATACTACAGTACAGAGAAGAGATGTAAAGTTCTGTCTTCTCTTGGATTTTTAGGTCCGAACCTGGATTCTCACAGTGGGCTACACTACTGCATTTGGAGCAATGTTTGCCAAAACGTGGAGGGTCCATGCCATCTTCAAAAATGTGAAAATGAAAAAGAAGGTAATTCTCACCTAGTTCTCCAAAGCAACAATGACGTATTCCACATTCATGTGAACACAGATTGGGTGTTTACCATGGACTGTCCTTTATGATCTTTCAAATTTTCCAAGGAACTGAAGCAAATTACACAAATGATGTTAACACCACCTTCATAACTTGGAAATGTAAAAGGCTAGCATCACTGGGCACTGTCACCCACTGGTATACATTTGGTGGTCAATACTCATTTTGGGGTGAAAAGGGGTGGGCTTGTAGCTGTGGTACTCATGCCATTTAGTCTCGAGTCAGTCAGTCAACAGGCATTCATTAAGTGCTTACTGCATGCATGTCAGACTCTGTACTAAGTGCCAGGGATACAATGAAAAGCAAAAATCAATCCCTACCCTCAAGGAGATCACATTCAAATGGAGGGGCTCACATTCCAAAATGGAGGAGCTCACAGTCCACCCTCCCCAGCCTAAGTACTCTCAATGGTGCATGAAGACCCCTTTGATGCCCTTAAACACCTGTATTAGATGATCTGACACCCTCCCTTTCCCGTCCCTCTGGTTCCCTTACTATAAAAAAGAGAACACATCTCCAGTCAGGTGGGCAGAGATCCAAGCCAACTGCTTCACTTTGTGCTAACTCTTTGGGATGCCTAGACATGTAGGGGCCCTAAATCCATGCCTGTTGGCCTATCAGATGAAGTGGCACCAACTTCTCCCTGAACAGTTAGGGTTGCCTGACGGAGGTCTAAGGGAAGTCTCTTGACCTGAAAGAGCTCGGTCCTAGTCATGAGCTGGATTTGGAGGGTCTGAAAAATATTAAAAATACAGGAAGTCAAGGACAAGGTTAGGAATAGAATTATGGAATTTTCGGTAAGTCAGCCGAATATGTGAGTACTTCCTTAGGGACCCCATTGGGTAGTGAGACTTGATAGTTTTCCATAGCAAAGGGCATTTGTGGATTAATGGAAGCCCAAGAAGCCAGGGAATGCCCATCCTACCGCACCGAGAACAACATGCCATCAGCTTCCACTTGTAAATTTGGTTAGTTTACTGTACCTCATCTAGATGTGCCTCTCACTGTCATTTCAATACCAAGAAGGAAGTTGGGGCCAAGAAGGAAAGCAGAGAATAGATGTATACCTTGAAAGAGACCTGGGGGGACAGCTAGGTGGCACAGTGGATAGAGCACCGGCCATGGAGTCAGGAGGACCTGAGTTCAAATCTGGCCTCAGACACATAACACTTACTAGCTGTGTGACCCTGGGCAAGTTACCTAACCCCATTGCCCAACCAAAAACAAAACAAAACAAAAAAAACAAAGATGCTATATGACAATGAGTCATGGACCATCATGATCTCCAAAGAAACAAAAAACTACAGGTGATTCTTAAAAAACAAAAACAAAAACAAAAAAAAAGAGTAAGAGGGGCAGCTAGGTGGTGCAGTGAATAGAGCACCAGCCCTGAAGTCAGGAGGACTTGAGTTCAAATTCGGCCTCAGACCGAACACTTGACACTTACCAGCTGTGTGACCCTGGGTGAGTCACTTAACCACAATTGCCTAAAAAAAAAGAGAGAGAGAGAGAGAGAGACCTGGGGCCTGGCGCTTGCTGGCTGTGTGATTTTAGACAAGCCACTTAAGTTCTCTGTTCCCTCATCTGTGAAATGGGGATAATAATACCTCTGGTCCCTACCTCACAAAGTTATCGTGAAGATCAGACGAAATAACCTATACAGAGCACTTTGTAAACCTTAAAATGCTATGGAAATGTAATTATTATCATTAATAACTACTGTAACCTGGTATGGCCAAGAGCCTGGGGTCAGCCCTAGCCAGTCCAGACCACTTCATAGATGGTAGTATTTCCTGCAGGATGACCTTCAGGACCCACAGGGGTCTTCCTGATCCCTTCTCCCAGTCCCTTTATTTGTTCTTTATGCTCTTGTCAGTATCCTCTTGGTTATAGTATTACTCTTCTTACAATTAAAAGTGCTGCTGGGTCCAAGGAACGGTGGTGCTTTGCCCTCTTCCTCTCCACTAACAGGCCCCTTTGCTCTGGACCTACATGTCCTTGGGCGTGTCTAACACCTGGAAGAAGGACTAGGCTCTTTTTCTCAAACTCTCTGAGTTTTTATGGCCCCATCCCAGGGCCCTGGAGAAAAATTAATTAAAGCTTAGGTTTGGCTCCTGTCTAGATCTCCTCAAAGGGAATAATAGAAAGGTACTCAGTGTACAATGTAAACCAGGTATGGGACAGGTATTTATTTCCTACTGTCAAAAGAAATGGTTAACATAGAAGACTTTCAAAAGTGCACATCAACAAGACTTAAGCAATCAATAACAAATAAGTTAAAATAATATTATACTCTCCCAGGAGACTGAGAATTGAACGTCAAAACATGAAGCAGTTTCTGGGACTACTTAATAGGCAGTTACATTTCACCACAGTTCATCACCGTCCAAACAAAAAAATTGGACACAACTGAAAAACAACTGAACAACAAAAATAGTTTAGTTTTATGAAATATACCCATTTGTATATGTCCTATTGAAGCCTTTATTGGATGTTAGAAGAAGCCATAGAGATAATTCCATACAATCCACCCAAAGTAGAGATATGACCGCAATTATACCTTACTCAAGAAATCCCAGTGGCTGTATCTTTCCTCTAAGATCAAATACAAACTTTTCTGTTTGGTTTTTGAAACTCTTCACAGTCTGAATCCATCCTCTCTTTTCAATCTTATTGAATGTTGCTTTCCTTCTTGCACACGCCTGATTTAATGTCCCTCATACACAACTCTGTCTCCCTTCTTCTTCATGCCTTTGCACTGGCCTGGAATGAATGTCCTTCCTTCTCACCATAGCTTGATTCAAAGCTCAGATCAATTGCCACTCCCTACACATAGTCTTTCCTGATCCACAATCCCAGCTGCTAGTATTGTCCTCTAGAAATTACTTTCTTTATCTTTTATATTTTATTTTCTATGTATATGTTCCTGACGATAGAATGAAAGCTATTTCAAGATGAGAACAATTTCATTTTTCTTTGTAGCCTCAGTCCCTGGCATAGTACCTGGTACATTAATTAGAATGCACTTAATAAATGAATTAATGAATTTTACAGAGAAGGAAACTGAGTCTAAGAGGATAACCACTTGCCCAAGATAAGAACAAGAGCTACCATTTATATAGCTCTTTCAGGTTTGCAAAGCACTTTACAAATATTATATCATTTTATCCCAACAGCTTTGGGAGGTAGATACTAATATTATTCCCATTTTACACATAAGGAAAGTGAGGTTGAGAAAGGCTAAGTGGCTTGCCCAGTACCACACAGCCAGTAAATGTCTGAGACAGGATTCAAATTCAAGTCGTCCTCTGAGGCCAACACTCTGCCCACTGTGCCAGCTAGCTGCCTCTAAGATCACACAGCTTCTAGGCAGCAGAACCAGAATGTTCACCTCCAAACCCAGTGCCCTCTGCCCTGCATCAAGCTTTACCCTCATTTTTAGTTGTCCAGAGCAATCTGGAGCAATTCTAAAGGAATAAATTGCTTTCCAAGAGTCTAAACAGGCACTGAACAGCACCCTCAAAATGTTGGCCTCGGGGCAGCTAAGGTGGTGCAGTGGATAGAGCACTGGTACTGAAGTCAGGAGGACCCGAGTTCAAATCTGACCTCAGACCAAACACTTGACACTTACTAGCTGTGTGACCCTGGACAAGTCACTTAACCCCAATTGCCTAAAAACAAAAAAGTTGGCCTCACAGTTCTCCCTCTTTGCTAAGGTGCTGCTGGTGTTTGTTGCCACCCATTATTTCGAGTAACAAACAGAAAACCGATCCTTTTCCTTTGACTCTAAGAGCAGTACGTGAGTGTGCTCCTCCCTCCCTCCCTGTCATTATGACACTGTCCATCAGCTGCCTACAAACCCAATAGAATGCCCATTGGACTCCCCCTTTTTTGACTACAGGCACTGATGTCTCCCCCGTTGCTGCCCCCTGGGTCCTGTTTTAGCTTCATTTATTCTGCAGATATTTCTTCAGCACTGTCTGTGAGCATAACCCTGTACCAGACAATGTCAGGTCCATTAGGGTGGTCATGGAAGGCATCGAGTCACACCAAATCCCCATACCAATCACAACACAACCCTGATTTTAAGATTCTCATGGGAGATTTCTTCCTGGCAGGTCAAAATTTCCTTACCAGCTTTATCTTTATGGTTGTTAGCAATGATATCACTCCTGAACATTATTGATTTTCAGTCTTTCTGGTGTATTATGAAAGAAATTATTTAGTTAGCCTAGAAAGAAATAATCCTTGACAGAGGAATGTTTTCATTTACACTACAACTCTGCCAGCCTTTCCCAAGGGAGCCCTAGATACTTCTGGAAAATGGAGCACTCCCCTCCCTGCCAAGCTTGGCTATTCTCATCAAAATCAGTGGAAGCTCTGAGCATGTGCTTGGCCCGGGTCTTCCATGGCATGAGAGCCACATGGCATTACCTTTCATGAGCATTCTATAAAGACTTTGAGCTCAGCTTACTTTTATAATCCCAAATCTATTATTTCATAAGTATAAGGAAGTGCTAGTATGGAAATTCCTTCTACCAATGTAATTTAGGCAAATCAATTCTAATTTGTAGTCTTAAAAAACTTCCCTGACACTAAGAGATTAAGCCATCTTCCCATGCTCACCAGCTAGTATGTATCAGAGGCAGGATTTGAACCAAGGTCTTCCTGACTGTGAGTCAGGCTCCTGTTTCTGGTAGCCCATGCTGCCTCTCTTGAACTTTTGTATAAAGGAAAGAATTCATCAGTGTTACATGGTGTATGAAATGATAAAGGCAGGGGGGGAAACACTTCATCATAATCCAATTCAGGACCTTGTTTTCATTATTTTAGTTATACGTTGATAGGTGAGTATGTTTCTTATGCCACTTATTATACAAATGAAGAAATACTTTCATAACCTTGGGCAAATGATCTATTTTGAATCTTAGCCACAGAGTTTGAAAGATAGTAAATACTTATTAATAAGTAGTTTTTCATTCATTCATTCAAGATAAAATTCAAACCAAAGGCCTTAACTAGGAGCCCAGTTATAATATGGAAAAATTTTAAATTTTTCTCTTCTTAAAAAATCCAGTTGAGCCTGGTATGGCATTGGTCCTTTGTAATCCTTTCTTTTAGGGAGGCTAAGACTTGTGGATTACTTTAGTTTGGGAGTTCTGAGCTGCAATGCACTAAGCCAACTGAGTGTGTAAATTAAATCTGGCACCAATATGATGAACCCCTGAGTGTGGGAGGCCAGCAAGTTTCCCAAGAAAGCACAAACTAGGCCAGGTTGGAAATGAAGCAGTTCAAAGCTCCCATGCCAATCAAATAGTTAGATTGGACCCATGAATGGATACTGCACTTTGGGCCTAGATAAGATAGGGAGAACCCAGTCTATAAAATAAAATTAGATAAAATAAAATATTAAAAATCCGATTGAAGGACACAATATGGTGGGGGTGGGAAAGGGAAGAGATTAGGATCTTGTCACCCCCAGCTATTCCCAGCATCATTTGGACAGTGCAGGTCCTAAGGGAAAGAGATTGCTTGTCTAATAGCTCCAAAGTGTTTGCCTTCTGAGAAGAGGTTAAACCACAAGGTAGCACCATGATTCTGGGAGAGACTGTAGAGGACCCTATTGGAGAACCAGAGATTCAACTGGAATGTCAAAATATGGCCCTGATGGCACCCCTGAATTCAATTCCCTTCTAAGGAAAACACTAGCTGTTGTGACTGCTTTGGGTGTTTTCATCTGTAGCTGTTTGGGTCTTCTGAGTTTTCTGCAAGGTAAAACAAAAAGTATTTATTGGAGAAAGAAGGGGATCACCCACATGGTATCAGCAGCAGGAGAACGGTCAAATATTTACCTTTCAAGTAGGAATCATTTAACCCTTTGCACTTAACCTTGTGCCTGGAAGTAGACATTGAGCACTCTTTCATAGTAGGTGCTTAATAAATGCTTATTGCTAGACTGATTGAGATTCTTGCCAGTATTCTCAGGTCCAACAGAAAAAACACAGGACATGGATATGAATTCTCTTTACTCCAAAGGTATGGATATTTCTTTTAGATAAGTGTGTTGGGAAATAGGATATGAAGTGGAAAAAATTAAGGGAATCAATAAATGATTATAATTTAGATACAAAGTATCAAAAACTAAGAGAAACATATTGATGCTGTGGGAATTATTTTAAAAGAGAGTTCATACATCACTTGACAGATCACAAAGCAGACCTGCCCACAACTGAAGGCTGTTATGAGAACAGTGTCAGTCTCGTGGTGGGGCCAGAAGCCAGATTTCAAGAGACTAGACATGAGCAGAAGGCCTCAATTGCTCATAAGCATAACAGGCATAGACAAACCATTAAATCATTAGACACAGATCCTTGATAGATTGATAGGCGTGAAAAAGGAGAGGTTATCCTTTGAAACTGGAGCAAAGGAGAGAATGGTGGGATGGTGTTGAAAGGATATGAACTGTAGGATTGGGGAGGAGAGAGAGAGAGCTCAGGACAGATTGCCTCAAATTTTTCATTGGAGTTCCTTCTGCTGAGAGGATATGCTCACATGGCAGCAGAGGATGGCTTGAACAACTTCAATGATTTGTGAAACTCCAGCAACAGGAATATCTGTCCAACAGGGAAAATACATGGTTCTTGTTGGACTATTTTTCTGGACAGGCTGTGAAGTGGGCAACACCATATATTACCAAAGACAGCCCCTGCTGGAACAATATGACAACTTTCTGAAGTCTTGGCAGGCCTTCCTAATCCTCGCCAGCAAGAGCAAACCTACCAGAAAGTCTGGAGCCTCCAAAAGAGACCGGGGGCAGGAGAGGGGGAGCAGCGAGGGAGGAGTGTCCTGAAATATAGAAATGGATTCTAGGCACTAGGCCAAAATTTGTTTTGGAATGAGCCAGCCTTGATGAACCAACTCCAGGAGGGACTGACTAGCTGATACTTTTCAAGGTGAACTTGACTGTGCAAAGGTTGCTACATTCTTGTTGGAGCTGAGTCAATAATGATTATGAATCAAGGGCTCATTGCTGCCTGACTTGGCCTAGGTCCAGCCTCCCCTACTTCTTAATCTATACCCAGCAAACTGGACACCTCCATCCTATTCTACTAGACCAACCCATGCTGCATTGGGAGGAACCTGACCTCAGATGACCATCAGGGGACATGAAATAAAAAATAGTAATAATAGACCTTTATATAGCACTTTAAAGTTTGAAAAACACTTTATATACCTTATCTAGCTTGATCCCCCTCCAACAACCCTATGAAGTAGGTACATATTAGAGGAATTATTTTGTTCATTTTACAGATGAGGAAACTGAGTCTCAGAGAGGGTAGAGAATTTTCCCAGGGTTATATAGCTAGTAGGTGTCAAAGGCAAGATTCTACTTCACCCTACCATGATCACTAGCTATTGTCCCTTTGTGTTGTCCCTTTCAACCCATCAATCAATTAAGCGATAAGTATTGATTAAGCACAGTGCCACATACCACACTAGTCTAGTCACTGGGGATACAAGTGCAAACACATGAAACAATCATCTAATGAAGCAATCTTTTTGCAATGAGCTTCCATTCTAGTGGGGAAAAGAAGTATTTGTGAAGAGTTTGCGTTTGATTGGGAAGAGATCATATTAAGGGATGTTTCTACTGACAGAAGGTGAAAAGGGAACCATAGAAAATCAGTGTCACTCTCTAATATAGCAGTTCTCAAACTTTTTGGTGTCAGAACCCCCTTATACTTTTAAATATTGAGAACTCCTCAGAAAAAGGTTTTGTTTGTGTTTTTGTTATATCTATCAATAGTTGTTGTTATTGTTTAGTCATTTCAGTCATGTCTGACTCTTCATGACCCCATTTGGGGTTTTCTTGGCAAAGATATTGGAGTGGGTTGATGTGTCCTTCTCCAGCTTATTTTACAAATGAGGAACTGAGGCAAACAGGGTTAAGTGACTTGCCCAGAATCACACAGCTAGTAAGTGTCTGAGGCTGGATTTGAACTCATAAAGATGTGTCTTCCTAACTCCAAGCCCAGTACTCTATCCCCTGCACCACCTAACTATCCCAATATTTACCATACTAGAAATTAATGTTTTAGAATTATTTTGAAATAGTTTTGACCACATGGTCCCTAAACCACACTTTGAGAACCACTACTCTAATAAAAGGTTCCAGGAAACCCAAAGGATTTCTGGGATTTAAAGGCAATTATAGCCCACCCTAATTTTTAGATGGACCTATTAAAGAATAAATCGTAGTTGGACTCATAGAGTTGGTAGTCACCTCCAAAATCAGCTAGTCTAATCCCTACCTGAAATATAAAGCCCTTCTACCACACCAGACATATGGCCATCTGATTTCGACTTGATTTTTTTTAATGGCAAAAGCCTCCCTACTTTATGAAGCAATCCATTCCATTCTGGGACAGTTCTAATTGTTAAGATTTTGCTTTCATTGGACTTAATTTCTCTCTGCAGCTCCTACCCACTACTAATAGTCTTGCCCACTGTGGACTAAGAGAGCAGGTCGAATCCTTCTCCCACATGGCAGATCTGCATCTTCTTTCCCCACGCCCCCAACTCCCTCACCTTGCCCAGTTTTATCTTCACAAGCCCCAACCCCTCTTACTTTGTGTCCACTAAATTTCCCTTCTTATTTCTTTTCATTTTATTGCTATGGCCAGTGGGAAAATATGTATGAAAAGAAGCTAGACAGCACAAAATGGCCAATGGTGCAAGTTGTAGTATACAATTCACATTCACAACATTGGTCAAGTAACATTTGAAATAAAAAGCATATGAATTTGATCAGGGTATAGAATGATAGATTTGAAGTCAGAAAGACTTGAGTTCAAATCCTGCCTCAGACACACTAGCAGTGTAATCCTGAACAAGTAATTTGACCTCTGTCTGCCTCAGTTTCTTCATCTATGTAGCAGGGATATTAGTACCTACCTCACATGGTTGTTGTGAGGTTCAAATGAGAGAAAGTATTTAAAGTGCTTCACAAATTTTTAAAGCACTATAAATCAGTTATTATTATTGTTATTAATATTATCACTGTAATACCTTTCTCAGCTATTTTGAGGAAGTCCACATAGAAATAGGCTGAGAATAGTCCTATCTTGCTATTATTCTTTGATATGTAATGTTCTACAGACTTTTGAACAGGTGAATAAACTGCTTTTTGTAATTGAGTGAGAGTATTGGGAAAGAAACAAACATTTGTGAAGTGTTTACTCTGTCCCAGGCACTGTGCTAAGTAGTATGGATACAAATACACGAAAAAAGAGTATTTAAGTTCTTATAAAGTTCTTAAGTACTTAAGTTCTAATAAGGGAAGACAACACACAAAAAAGGAAAAGAAGGTGGGGGGAGGGAATATCAAGGTAATATGTGGTTTTGAAATCCAGAAGCCTGGACCAGAGCCAGAAGAGGAATAAAAGTTGGCCTATGCCCCTCCACAAAATGGAGTAGCTCAAATTTGCTCCAGGAGCAACTCAGTGGGTGGACCTTACGGTGGGATGTTCCATGTTGAGAAAGCCACATATGTTTTTGAATGTTCCAGGGCAAAGAGGCTCAAGGAGATAAGGGAAGTTTCAGGATGAGACAGTATGGTTTGTAAGCCTAAGAGCCAGGAGGAGGCTGGGAAGAGAATGAATTTTATATTAGGATATAAGCTTGTCTTCTGTAGACTCATTAAAAGCATCTTAGAGAGGAGCAGCTAGGTGGCACAGAGGATAGAGCACAGATAAATAAATAAACAAGTGAATGAATGAATAGATGAATAAATAAGAAAGCATCTTAGAGATAACTCCAGGCTGACAAGGAAAACATGTACCTCATCCTATTCCTCCAGGGTTTTAATTTCTTCTGATAGGTCTCTATATTTTGAAAGTTTTTCTTTGCATGAATGGGAATCAAAATCTAAAATAGCCCTAGGAAATTATGAGTATTAAGTATAGCGATATCTATGAAAAATGTTGTTCATAAATTTTTTGTGGATCAATGTTAGGTCTGGATGGTGGTAGGGAACAGTTTTGTCTCTTGGTGCCTGATTCCTGTAGATTTTATATCCTGAATTCTCAAGGATATTATGGGGTTTGTAATGTAATGTGGAGATTTCTTCTCTAGTTAGTTTGCAGAGATAGCAAACTTCTGCTATATAATTCTAGCCACTCAGTATTGTATTTCTAGATATCCAGTAGATGCTAAATTTTTGTCACCTACAATAATATGTTCCACACTTTCTACCACATAATTCATAATCTGCATCAATCAATTTCTCTGGACTCTAAAAATATGCTGTCATTGAGGTTGGCAATGACCTACCTGATTCTAAATTGCTATCTATCATAAACCTTTTACTTTTATAAACAGATCCCCATGACTCAGTCATTTGTTTGATGCTCCTTGGTCATCATCTTGTTGGTTGAGTTCATGGGGACATCTACCATCCTTATGTTATTTATTACTATTGTGGTTATTGTTAGCCTTATTATAAACTGAAGGAGTTAGACTAGATTATCTCCAAGGTCCTCTCCAGCTCTAACATTCTATGATTCAACATCTACATGACAAAACAGGACATGCACCACGGAGGAATAAGAATTAATAAAAAGACCCTACACAGATGGCCACCTTGCTACTCCTTCTCCACCATCACCCCTACCCACTACATATTGAATATATGCTTTGAGAGCTATTGGTTTCCCATTAGGCAGGATGAGTCTCACTGAGCCAAACATGCTTTCCCACCTCTTTCCTCCGGTGAACATTTACAAGAGAGCTAGCTGGGGATGTTATCAGTTTCAGTAGCATCTGTACAATGTTAATCAATGAAGAAGTGACTATAAAGATCAGGGCAGAAATGTGTTACCCCACAAAGCGGCCCACAACAATCTATACATCAGGACACAGGCCCACAACCACAACAACAAAAAAGGAGCGGCAAAAGTTCACAGTCACTCAGCTTGTTGCGAAAGAAGCAAGGTCCCAAACCTCTCTGTGAAGCAAGTGACCTGGGAAGAGCCTCAAAGATCAGGGGAGTCAAACGTAGTGGAGGCAGCCTACTGTGGGAAAAGATGCTGAGTGGGTTAGGTAGCAAAGATGATAGACAAAAGGGGGCCTCCTAACTACTAAACCAGATCATGGTGGGCCACCGGCGGCTGGCCAGGAGGCCAAGATGCCATGCGAGGAGCCAATCATCCAGCTACTTGGAAAGAGTTGGAAACAAGGAGCTGGGATTAATTCTGTTATTAGGTAGATCTATGTTCACACAGTTATGACAATTTATCACTTCAGATTATGAATGCTACATAAATGAACCCAGGTAGGAGAGATGACAACCACTCCAGTATCTCCATCACCATCATTAGTTTGTGTTTCCCAGTTCCCCTTCCATCTTTCTGTTCTATGGGCCCAGCACAAATCATGGGTTAGGTGATAATATAGCTAAGGTACCTGAATCCACCTAAGTCCTACATTTAGAATTTTTTTAAGAAGTCAACTACACAAATAGAGGATGAGGGTGACAATACTAGACTGCAGCTCAGTTGAGAAAGACCTGGTGGACATTCAAGCTTAATAAGCCATTTGATATAGTGGCCAAAAAAGGTGATGAAACTTTAGGCAGCATTAGTATCCAAAACAATGGTAGTGCTTGTCCTGTTGTGTTCTGCCCTAGTAGGCCACATATCATATACTGTATTCAGTTCTGAGTTTTGGACTTTAAAAGTTTTGGACTTAATATCTATTGGTACAGAAGAACACAACCAGAGGTAGGATGATGAGGAGATACACACTATGCCATATGGGTATCAATTCAAGGAACCAAGGGTTCCCAGAGAAGAGAAGGCTTCAGAAAGTCATAATACCTATCTTCAAATATTTGAAGGACTGATATATGAAAGGCATTAGAGTTATTCATCTTATCCCCAGAGGGTCAAATTAGAACCCATGAATAGAATTCCTAAGAGACAGATTTCAACTCAATCTCAAAAAGCATTAAGCTGTACAAAACAGAATGGGTTGCCTTTTGAGATCATTAGTTCCCCATCACTGACCTCTTGGCAGTGAAGTTGTAGAGGAGAGTAATCCATCAGGCAGATGTCATAGAATCCTCAGATTCTATGATTCAGAAGCATTGTCATTTTTCACCATAGACAAAGAATTCCACTTAGGTCAGGAGTAATAATTCAGAAATGTGAATTTCTTTTTTGCGTGCTATGTTTTATGAGGTCAAGGTAATGACCTGCATGATCCATAATATAATTCACTACACAGATGAAGGAGTTTTTGGTGCCTCTCTCCAAAGGGACCACCAGAGGCTATAATAGCTTAATTAGAAGAATATTGAGTACAGAATACACTAACTCTACACACCAGTATATCTTAGAGCAGAAGGAAAGAGAGGATTCTAGCAAATACATAAAGCAGAAGTTGAGAGGAAAGAAAGGTCAGAATGAATTAGTAAAAATTCTTAATTGTAGATCCATTTTAAAGTAAACTTTATTACTTTTAAGTCTGTATTGTACATGTAGTCTGATCAAGGCAAAGCAAAATTAAAGAATCCAGTCCCTCATTTGGGACACTATACTTCTGGCAACGCCACCTGAAATTATATTTTGACTGCCATATCACAATGGTAACTTGTACTCAACAGCACCTTTCACATAGTAAACCCTTTATAAATGGTTGCTGAGTTAAGTTGAACTAAACTGTTGAAAACCATCCATTCATTCTGTTGCTTAGGAGAAGTTCCGAGAGTAACCTGTTCTAATGTTAGATGAGACTGATTGAGAGGCAGTGTAGCATAATAAGTAGAGGCTGCTGACCTTAATGTAAGGAAGACTTAGGTTGGAATCCCATCTCTAAAATATACTAGCTGAGTGACCATGGGCATGTTACTTTTAACATCTCAGAGCCCCAGGAAACTAAAACTATGAGCCACTGATAAAATCAGACATTTAAATAGCACAACAAATATTACAAATATAATTACTGAGGTTTTCTGTAACTCAGAATTTTGGAGATCATTTCATTTGACCCTCTCTTTTAACAAATGAGGAAACTGAGGCCCAGAGAGTTTATATGATATGCCCAACATCATCTGGCTAGTTAGTAGCAGAACTGAGCATGCCTTAATCCTGTCCTTAGCTCACAGTATTTCTCAGAGTGGGATTACAGGGTTGTAGATTTTAAAGTTGGAAGCAGGGCACCTAGGTGGTGCAGTGGATACAGCACCATCCCTGGAGTCAGGAGGGCCTGAGTTCAAATCTGGTCTCAGGTACTTACTGGTTGTGTGACCTCGGGCAAGTCACTTAACCCTCATGGCCTCCAAAATAAAAAAGAGAGAGAGTTGGAAGGGAACCCTAAAGGCCACTGAATCCAACCTCCTCATTTTTGAATTGAGGCATAGAAAAATACAGTGACTTTTCCAGGGTAGCATAGCTAGTGAGGTCTGAATTGGGGTTTGAAGCCAGTTTTTCCTGACCACAAGTCCTATGTCCTATCCACCACACTATGTTCCCCGTCATTAGTTACTGCCCCTAGTTATTGGAAGAACCTGAAGGCAGACCTGATGTGTCCTCTCTCCAAATCGAAAGCTTTTTTCCACTTCAAAACTTTCATTTCAGAGGCTGGTACACCACAGCTCTTTATTTTCTCCTCATTGCTGTGCCTATAATTAGATTAAATTGTCACAATGTAAGCAGTTATGTGTCCTCCTAATTCCATTCAGGCAACTCTTTACCTGAGATCATCTTAATAGCAGGTTATACTTTTAACTGCCTGCTTACAATTTTCTCAAGGAAGGTTCCTTTTAACCCTCCTAAGTTACCAGGTCACATCCCTGTGTCCTCTTTTCCTTATGGCAAGCAGAGAATGGGGGGAGGGGGCAGGGGCCAGGGGCAGGGGGGGGCGAGGAAGATAACCAGGACAGGACAAGGTTTTCCTCTATTTCACTCACTCCTGCCCAGCTTTCAATCCCTTGAAGGCAACCAGGCTGTGCAGTGGGCAGGTGTGCCAGACCTGGATTCAGAAAGACCCAGGTTCAAATCCCACCTAAGATATTTATTGGCTATGTGACCCTAAGCAAGTGATTGAACCTCTGTTAGTCTCAATTTTCTCATTTGTAAAACTGAGATAATAGTAGCACCTACCTCACAAGGTTGTCATAAGGATCAATGAGATAGCATATACATGTTTTTGTTTAGTCATCCAATTATATCTGACTCTTCATGACCCATGGACCACAACACATCAATACTGTCCATGGGGTTTTCTTGGCAAAGATACTGAAACAGATGACCATTTCCTTCTCCACCATTCCAATAGCAATAACTGAATTGCCTCTAAGGTCACTTCCAACTCTCTATCTTGGATCTTCATGCCATAAATCTGGAGTTGGTCCTTTGATTGTGATATGAATGAGCTCATTGAAGAGTGTCTAAGAGATTTTAGAAGGAAAGGGTCACTTCTAGGAGAGAGGCTCAGAAAAGACTTCATGATGGAGGCTAACCCTCAAAGGAGAAGAAGGATTTCAGTAGGCAAAGGTGTTCCAAGCATGAGCAGGACAAAAATTGGAAAGTAGTGAGGATGCAGAATGAGGGAAGGAGAATAATGTGAGATAAGACAGACAGGAAGGATGGGACTAGATTGTGGAGGGATTCATATGTCATGCCAAGGAATTTTGTATTTGGTAGGCAATAGAGAGTTACTGAAGATTTGTGTATTTATACCTGATAATTAGAAAAATTACTCTGCAAGCACTGTGAAAGGTGAATTAGAGAGAGGACAAACTAGGAGAAAGACTCATTTAGGAGGCTGTAATAATGGGCCAGTTGAGAAATTTGTAGACAACATTCTATGCAAGTAAGCATCCTTAAATGACTAAACTAAATACGTCTTCATCTATGAAGTCTTTGGTATGAGAAAAGCCTCTTTAATGAGACATGAATCTACTTTAGATTCATCTTCTGGGGTACGCAGGACACCACCTGTAGCTTCTGTTCTATGCACATTAACCTGTGTCTCACCCACTTTCCCCTATACCTGCAGTCCTAAATCCTGATACCACATCCTATCTAGGCAGAAAATATAAAATAAAACAGATGAAAAAAGTGTATTATCTAAGGATTAGGTTCACTAAGGTGTATTCTCCTCTATCTCTCTCCTTTTTAAATGACCTGGACTAATCTTCCTCTCCTGATTCCCTCCTCCTGCTGTCCTGATCTACTGGCTCCCAGACCTACAATTTCCTCTGGATCATGGCTGCAATCCCTCAGTCTCTGGGTGCTTAAACCCTCTGCGGCCGCAGACCCCTTGACCCATGCCTTAATCTCCTGCTCCCCAGACCTTCACCTGTGTAAGACCCTGGTAACTCTCCTAATTCAAATGGGCACTTACCAATCACAGTTGTGCTTCTTTCCTCACTATGGCATGGCAATAAACATGTCAGTGGGAAGTTGAGGGACTTAATTTCTGCAGGAAAGATGCTCTAAAGTTCTGAGTTTTTGAGTTCATGCAGAAGGAGTGTTTCCACATAGTGAGTGCAGCATCTGAACTCTCAAAACATATCCTTAGGGCATTAGGCAGTCTCAGAACTGAGCTTTATTATCAACATGCTTGGAAGACTTTCTCATCACAAACTTCTTTACCAGATACTGACTCTTGTCATGTGGAGAATGTCTTCAATTCTTCTATGAGACATAAGATGCCAGGAGAAGCAATGTGCAATCTCTCTCTCTCCCTCTCTCTCTCTCTCTTTCTCTTTCTCTCTCTCTCTTTCTGTCTCTCTCTCTCTCTTTCTCTTTCTCTCTCTCTTTCTGTCTCTCTGTCTCTCTCTCTCACACACACACACACACACACACAGACACACACACACTCACACACTACCCTATTGATTAGCATAGTGATGGCAGACTCAAACAGAAAGGAAGGGTGCCACTAAACTATACATAAGGATCCTTGGTGGTTGTTGTTCAGTCATTTCAGTCACGTCCAACTCTTCATGACCCCCTTTGGGATTTTCTTAGCAGAGATACTGGAGTGGTTTGCCATTTTCTTCTCCAGCTCATTTTACAGATGAAGAAACTGAGGCAAACAGGGTGAAGTGACTTGCCCAGGGTCACACAGCTAGTAAGTGCCTGAGGTCACATTTGAATTCAGGAAGATGAAACTTCCTGACTACAGGCCCAGGAATCTATCTACTGTACCACCTAGCTGCCCTTTAAGGATCCTTACAGGTCATATCTTGACTTAGAAAACCACAAATTAACATTATGTTTTATTGGGGGGATTTTTGTTAAATATTTCCCAGTCACATTTCGATCTTATTCTAGGACACTCAGGAGTGATGCAGTTTGCAAGCTACCAACAGACCTCATACTTGATACCTCTGGTTTAGCACACCAAAGAAGAGATAAAAAAAGACATGCCCGTAGAAGGAAAGCTTCTCCTCAGAAAACACAATGCATCAAAACTCTTCCCATAACTCAGAGTTTCATCTGGGTTTTGGTGTCATTCTGTGAATCCAGACTACTGAAAAGCAGCAAAGTGGGGCAGCCTAATTAAATCTTCTGGGCTCAGTACCAGTCTTTCTTCCTCCTTAAGTATTCTGGATATTGACTCTTGCATACTTTTGGGCATGGTGCAGCCCAGCTGTGGCAATTCTACTGCTATTCATGACTATCAGGGCCAACCCTACTGTGCTGTGTCAACCTCTGACCATGGTCCTGACAATGCCCTTGATACATGTGTGACATAGCCTTCTTAAAAATTTATAGTGATGAGAATATAAGCATATAGGTTGGTGATTAGTGTTGTCTGTGATCTGTTGTTGTTGTTGTTCTGTTGTTTTAAAAATCATGTTATTTTCTTTCCCCATTGTTTAGTATCTTTCCAATTTTGTGAAAGCAATACCTCAGTGTTTTCAAAACCGTATTACTTCCAGCACAAATTTCTACTGTATAATATTTGTATGGTCCAGCCATACTTCTTGAATCCAACCCAAGTGTTTTTCCTGCCTTCTCATATAACATATTGGGCACTAAGGTGTTAGAGCCCAAATGCAGTGGTTCCACTATCATGATAGCAAATATGTTCAAAAATGTATTATTTTCTGTTCAATTCTTGTCCTCTTTCTAGTTTTATATATAAATGCCTTTGCAGTGATATGTTTTACTTGTGTCTGTTTTTCCTAGCCTAACATTTCTGTCTTCAACAGGCTGTCTATTTTCTAGCTATGCCGTTTCCTCTGACCTGGTATCCTCTCCTTTCTGCCCTGCCATTTCTCTAGAAGATTATCCCACACACCCCACACCCTGTTCCTGTAATCCTCTTGTAAGAAAAAAGTAGCATAAAGGATTTTTTGGTCTAGACCTGGGAAACTCTCAATGTGGTAACTCCCTCTACTGATGTAGATCACCAATTTGTCTATAACTTAAAATCTTAGAAAGTTTCTTAGAAATCTGAAAGGGTAAGTGATTTGCCTATGACTCTAATACAGGGCCTTTATCCTCTAAAACACATTTCCTCTGAGATATAAGAAATTATCATCTAAGAAATATATGATCAGGAAAGCATATGAGCCAGTGATAATGTGGGAGTCAGATACAATAGAATGTCAGCCCATGTGTTGCATTGGTACCAACAAGATGCTAGAAGACCCAAGCAGTGGCCTCTAGAATACTAGATAGATACTCTATTAGAATTTTTTATAATGGCATGACCAAGAATCACACAAGATGAGAAGGGATGGATGGATCACAGTGTACCTCCTTACCTACTATTTGAGGGAACACTCAAATCAATAAAGTAATGCTTCAATTCAAGTAGCAGAGTATATGGACAAGGTGGATCATGTCCTGGGAAGGGTAATTAGGTTGGGAAGAGGTCTGGAAATGATGCCATACAGAGATCAACTTGAAGCAACTAGAGGTGTTTAACTGGAAGAAGAGAAGATGTCATCATTATAGTATCTTAATTTTTATGTTTCATCAGTCACCATGGCCAATAAATTCATCATAGTATTGAGTTTCTCTGTACTTAGCTAGATTGTTCCTCAAAAAGCAAATGTAGAATGTCTCTAGAACTATGCTCAAAATCTATCTCCTTGGTAGAACTAACCTGAACTTGGGTCTGCTCCCAGAGCCCTCGAGAATCCAGTATCAACTCCATGTCCTAAAAAGATATCAGAGTAGGGCTCTTTGGAAATTTTCTTTAAATATTTAGAGTTATCATGTGGAAGATGGATTAGATCTCTTTTGCTTTATCCTGGAGTATAGCTAGGTGGTGCAGTGAGTAGAGCTCTTGGCCTGGAGTCAGAAAGACCCGAGTTCAAATTCAACCTTAGATACTTACTAGCTATTTGACCCTAAGCAAGTCACTTAACCCTGTTTGCCCCAGTTACCTTGTCTGTAAAATGAGCCAGAGAGGGAAATAGTAAACCACTCCAGTGCCTTTGCCAAGAAAATTCCAAATGAGGTCACAAAGAGTTAGACACAACTGAACAACACAGAACTAGTACTGGTAGGTAGAAGTTACAGGGAGGAAAGTTATTGTTTGATATAACGAATAACTTCCTAACTATTAGAAACAACCAAAATGGAATAGAATGTGAATTGCTAATTAATTTATGAAATTATGAAATGGCAGGCACACCTGGTTCTTTAAGTACTCACTGGGAAGGACCATGATAGCAGCAGGAAGTGAGGTTTCAATCACCCTTTAATAAGGCACAGAGGGTACAGGGGCGGACAGGCACAGAAACTACAGGGATAAGTGATGAAAGATGGCTGAGGGAGTACAGAGGCAGATGGCATAGGGATGGGGATACAGTGGTAGAGGAAGGCAAGCAGTGTAGGGAAGAGGATGGAAAGGGGGAGAAGCACAGAAAATCACTCATGTAGGCATGAATTAGCGTTGGAAGCACCTGGCAGCACGGACCCAGATGGAAGTAAAAGAATGCTTGAGGGAAACAAGTTTAATGTCTCATTTTGTAAGGACAGACTAAATCTTATCCATGCCACCTTGGGGTTAGTTCATTAACATATCCAAATCATCTCAAAGTTATTGGTAAAACTTTAACATTAATATATCCACTTCATCTCACAGTTATCAGTATCATTTGGTGTTCTGTTGGTCTTACTGTGGATGTCAGGAACTTATCTGAGATTTATATATAAGAGAACCAAAAAGTCCCTGGCAGCAAAGCCTAGATGGCTTTCCTTGATTTAGCGCATATTACTAGGATGTGACTTTTGGTTAATATATGATACAATTTGCAAATCACACTCCTTTGATCTTTGGGAGGGTTTGAACATGACTTCTAAGTTCCCCTTTGCAATCTCACTTCCTACAATTGTTACTTTATGCTGGCTATGTATAGACTTACTTACTATAATGACTATAGGAAGAGAATGGTCAGAGGGACCAGAACAAGATACAATTTTAACACAGGATGCCGCAATATGTAGTGAGTTACCTGTCATAAGAGGTATTCAAAGACTGGATCAACCAACAACCATTTATTAAATGTTTACTCTTTTCCAGACATTGTACTCATGTCTGGGGATAAAACACAAAAATTAAGTTGTTCTCATCCCCAAGGAGCTTACCTTCTCTACAAGGAGACAACACGTTAACATAATTGCATAGAAAATAAATATGATGTTGTTTGGGGGGGAAAGCACTGGCAACTGAGGCGATGAGGAATAGTCTCATGTAGATGGTAACATATGAGCTGAGTTTTGAAGGAAACTAGAGATTCTAAGAAGTGAAGATAAAAAGAGAATCTGTTTCAGGCATGCACATCCTGGGCAAAGACATGGAGAGGGGGGAAATGGAGTGAGGCCTCAAGGAATAGCAAAAAGGCTAATTTTGCTAGTCCACAGGCTCTATGAAATAGAATAATCTAATAAGACTGGAAATGGAGGATAGAGTCAGCTTGTGAATAGCTTTAAATGCCAAAGGACTTCGTATTTTATTCCAGAAGTAATAGGAAACCACTGGAATTTATTTGACATGGTCAGACCCGTGTATTAAGAATATCACTCGGCATCTGAGTGGAGGAGAAATTGGCAGTAGGGACTTGAAGCAGGGAGACCATTTGGAAAACTATTCAAACCCAAGGGGTGATGAGGGCATGAACACGTGAGAGATGTTACAGAAGTAGAATCTCAATTCTATCTTGATCCAGCAACTGATTAGATATCTAGTGTTTAGAGTCAGTCGGGAACTGAGGTTGTGAACCTGAGTTGGAAGGATGGTAAAACCTTGAAAAGAAATAGGGAAGTTAAGAAGTGGGCTTGTTCTACTTGGGGCACATTGAGTTTGGGATTACAGGACATTCGGTTGGAAATGTCCATTTGGCAGTTGGTGATGCAAGATTAGAATGCAGGTGACAGTGGAGGACTAGCTAAATAGATCTGTGAGTCATCCGCATAGAGATGAGCTGATGAAGTCATCAAGAGAGAATATAGTGAGAAGAGAAAAAAGGGCCCAAGACAGAGTCTGGAGATATACCCAGTTAGGGAATATCAGGGTATGGAAAGATGCATGCTCAAAGCATCTAACTAACCCAAGTAGCCTCCACAGTCCTTTCCAATCCTGAAACTCCATTATTCTATGACTTGGGAAGCTAGATGGCTCAGTGGATAGAGTGCCAGGCCTGGAGTCAGGAAGACCTGAGCTCAAATCTGGCCTCAGACACTTACTAGCTGTGTGACCCTGGGCAAGTCACTTCACCCTATTTGCCTCAGTTTCCTCATCTGTAAAATGAGCTGGAGAAGGAAATGGCAAGCCGCTCTAGAATATTTGCCAAGAAAACCCCAAAAGGGGTCATGAAGAGTCGGATACAACTGAAAAAAAATGACTAAACAACAACGTGATTCTAGGTGAAGAGGAATAGAAAGATGGAGTACACCAGACCGAACGTGCATATACTGTAAGTGATCTAACCGGCAGTGAAGGGCTCTGGAGAAAGGGCTACTGTCCCCAACCCTTTTCCAGGGTTATCCAATCCTTCTGCCAGAAAGTCTGGGATATTAAAATGTCATACTGTTCTCCTTAGATCTGTCCTTTGCACTTATCACATGATACTTTATGTTACAATTTTCTTTCTATTTATTTTATCTCTCCTACAAGATTGTAGGTCTATCATACTCATCTAATACATATTTGTTGGACTAAATTTAACTAAAATCTTCCTCATTACCATTTCAGCCTTCCTTATCTAGTCAGTGGGGAGTTTTTCCTGGTACATTCTGACTCATTCCAATTGAACCCTCTAGTTAGCATCCACTGTTCTTATCTTGGGGTGACAATCTCCTTCCCGAAACCAAATCATTTACACTTGTGCACGAAAGTAAACACAGTGTTATTTCTAGGAAAGTCCTGTTTCTAGTGCAAGAAGTTTCTGCCAGGATTGTTAGCAATCTACAAACTCTGGTTTATTCACCAGGCTCTCAAACTATGGCATTGTACTCCAAACGAATGTCATATTCGTAGATTTAGAGCTGGAAGGGAATCTTAGAGGTCACTGAGTCAAAGACCCTCATTTTATAGATGAGGAAACAGGTTAAGTGACTTGCCTAGGGTCATACAGCTAGTAAGCATCTGAAGGGAAATTTGAACCCAGGCCTTCCTGCCTCCAAGTCCATCACTCTATCCACTATATCACACTGCCACCTACCAATAACGTGGCTTCTATATCGTAGAGGAAGTTCTGCTTCCATGTTTTTGTCCCAATGAAGGCCCAACAAAGACAATATTTTTGTCACAAATTAGGACTGCAATCTGTACCTGTCTGTAGAGAACAAAAGGCCTCGGGATTGGCAACCGGCTCTTGTTTTCTCTCACAGAATGTTTAGACCTTCTAGATTGTCCTATTCAAACTTCTCATTTTACAGGAGGCAAAACTGAGGCCAAAGAAGAGAAAGGACATTCCCATGGTTACATCATTATTAAGTGGCAGAGTCAAGATTTGAAGCCTGGTCTTTTGAGTCTTTGGACAAGAGATTCTTATCCCCCGGGATCCACAGGGGTTCATGAACTTGGACAGGAAAAAATATTACATCTTTATTTTCACTATAACCAAAAATCTATCATTTCCTTCCATTATGAATTTTTTTTGAAACATTATTCTGAGAAGAAGTCCATAGGCTTAATCAGACTGCCCAAGGGATCCATGGCACATACCCAAAAAATGGTCAAGAATAGGGATGTGCTGATAAATGTTTAACAACTGGATCTCTGGAGAAATAATCTGCAACACACTTTTAAAATATATTCTGCCTTCTTGACATTTTCTCCACCACTTTCTTAAGTCTACACAATCATCAAAATAATAAGTCAAGACCTGATTTGTAGCCTTTACCTATTTCTAAACTGTAAATGCTCACACTGAAAATTTAACAATAGGCTCTCGCTAGCTGGGTCAAGGTGGCTCCAGCACACCCCTGGTTAAGAACCTTTTTGCTGCAGACTCTTTTGATTCAAAGTCTCTTTCCACTACACCATTATACCCCTCTGCATGATGAAACAATCTGCTTCTAAAAGGATTCTAGATGGGGACCTAGTAGAAATAGAATTGGATAGAGAATTATGAGGTTGGCATTTGAATCCTGTTTCTGAAACTTACCATCTGTGTGACCATAGTCAGGTCCTTCAATCTCTCTAAGCCTTAGTTTTCCCCATCAATAAAATGGAGTTAATGATACCTAACTCACCTCACACAGGGCTGTCATTAAAAAAAAGTCTTTGATAAACCTTAAGGCTCTGTTTAGTATGTTTTCATCATTGTTGTCATCAAGTCTTCTAGGAAACCTGAGCTTCAGCCCCAATTCTGCAACAAATTAGCAATGCAATCTAGGGCAAGTCACTTACCTTTCCTAGGACTTTTTCTTACCTATAAAATGGGGTTTGGGTGAGAGGAAAAGAAGGAAGGAAAGAAGCATTTATTAAGCATCTACTATGTGTCAAGTACCATGCTAAGCTTTGGGGATACAAAGAAAGTCAAAAGATAGTCCCAGGCCCCAAGAAGTTCACAGTCTAATGAAGTGACAACATATGGACAATTATGTACAAGCAAGCTCTAAACAGAATACATGGAAGATAAGCGACAGAGGGAAGGCACCAGAATTAAGAGGGATTGGGAAAGACTTCCTGTAAGTGAGATTTTAGCTGGGACTTGAAGGAAGACAGGGAAATCAGGAGGCAAAGACGAGGGGGGAGAGTATTCTAGGCATGGAGAACAGCCAGTGAAGATGCCAAGAATCAAGAGATGGAGTGTCTTGTGCAAGGAACTGCAAAAAGACTAGTTTCCATGTCCTAAAGAATATGTAGGGGGTACAGAGCAGGGGGGTAGGGTGTAAGAAGACTGGAAAGGTGGAAGGGTGGGGGTCTAGGTTGTGAAGGGCTTTGAACATCAAACAGAAGAATTTCTATTTTATCCTAGAGGGGATAGAGAATCACTAGAATTTATTAAGTTGAGGTGGGGGAATGATATGGTTGGACCCAAGCTTTAAATAGGTGCTATTATTATCCCCATTTTACAGTTGAGGAAACTGAGGCAAACAGAAGTTAAGTGACCTGCCTAGGAACACACAGCTAGTAAGTGTCTAGAGCCAGATTTGAATTCGGGTCTTTCTGACTCCAGGACTGTAACTCCATTCTCTGTGCCACCTAACCGCCTCTCGGGAGATGGAGTACATGACTCCTAAGGCCCTTTTCAATGAATCTATGATATATGCATGCCCTGTATATACTATTCCTAATCCATGAATCTATAAATTACCCTTCCAAATCTCAAAGAGAAGAATACCAAAGGTCATAGGACACCAGGATACAAGTGCTCAAGTGTGTCACTGTTTCTTCCCCACATCCAGTCTGCTTCAAAGTGAAAATGTCAAAGGAGAAGACCAAAGTCATGTTCGTGGAGATGATATTTAAACACCCCACGGCAGCTCACACTCCTTCAGCTACTAGAGGGAAACCTCTAACTCACCTCTGCCTTCTTTTCTGCTCTCATTTGTCCCTGCAGATCATTAAAGACCAGAAACTGCTGGTAATTGTTGGAGGGATGCTACTGATTGATCTCTGCATCTTGATTTGCTGGCAGGCTGTGGATCCTTTAAGAAGGACGGTGGAGAAGTACAACATGGAGGTAAGTTGCCAAACTCATTGCCCTTCACTCTCCTCCACCCAAAGGTCATTCAGAGTACAGATGTACCCTACCAAGTGGTATTCAATGATTTCCTAGAAGCACACCTTTAGGCTAGCTAGTTCCTGACTAAGGCTGGTACCACCTTGGCAGAGATCTGAAGGGTATAACAACCACATGAGACATCATAGTGGGATTTTGCTACAACATCTTACTTGCATTATTGCAAAGCAACACTAACTACAGTGGTGTGCAGCGTGGAAATCTATTCTGTGTAAAGGAGAATGCTTCTTCAATTGCCCAATGTGAACTTTCCAGAAAGAGAGTAAAAATATAAACAAATTTTATCAGTATTCTGAATAAATTTCTGTCTCTTAGTCTCTTGAAGACTGAATAAACCTGGCAGCAGAAGGGAATTCTGGGCTCTGGACAAGTGTTTGTCATAGATGCTATTGTTATAAATAATAGATTTCAGGATGCATTAGCAGATTTCACAATAAACTCTGTTCCATGCTTTCCAGCCTATAAAATCAAGATTGAAGGCAACTACAGGAAAGGTCAAAATTGGGTCATTAATTCAGTATTTAGCACTTTGGGTAGATGCTGTAAAACCTCATTTATTTGGATTCCACTAATTTGAAATTTAGTATAATTCAGATGAGGCTGGGATGAATTTAGTTATATATGGTCCATTAAAAAAGGGGTGTTCTAGATCAATTAATAGTATAAACAAAAGATCTGGATGATGTTTGCATTTCTTAAGAGTCAAGCATTTTAGAATCTTTCATTTACCAGATACGATCACTTGGTGTGTGAATTATACATTAAAGTAAGTCTCCTAAGAAACTCTCTTAAGGCATGGTTCACAAGATCATAGGTTTTGAGTCGGAAGGGGTCTCAGAGTTCATCTATTCCTACTGTCTCATTTAATAGATGAAGAAACTGAGTCTCAGAGCAGTTAACCGACTTAATGTAATGCAGACAATACATGTTAGATACAGATGTGAACCTAGGTCTTCTAACTCCAAATCCAGTTGTTGATCTATTTCCAGTTGTTGTACAGATTTGAAATTGGGGGGGGGGAACATGTTTCTTTTTTGTATGTTTCTAGGTATTGTATAAAATATAAAATTTAAATAATGTTAAACCAATGTGATAAATTATCCGATCCTATCCCATCGTATCCATTCAGATTTTTCATTCATTCAACCTGGTCTCATCCCCTTTTTGCTCACCCAACTCCCAATCAAGTCAGTCTGTATTAGTGACGTTTTACTCTCTTACGAAATTGTATTTTCTCAGGCATGTGAGAATATACATTTGATTGTGTTGTATTGAGTAGTATATACAGGGCATGTATATGGGGCAGTATCCTGAATCTTGTTTATAAAACAAATTCTGTGTGAAAACAGGAAAGCTTTCATCTTTCGTCTTACTGAGGCAATCAGGTGGCACAGTGAATAAAAAAGTGGGCCAGTCAGGAAGACCCAAGTTCAAATTTGGCCCTAGACATTAAGTTGTGTGACCCCGGGCAAGTCACGACTTCTGTTTGTGTCTATTTCCTCAGCATGAGGATAACGTCAGCCCCTACCTTGCAGGGTTGTTGTGAGGATCAAATGAGATAATATTTGTTAGTGGTACCATACCAAGCATTGTATGTTTGTATATCATATATAATGTGTATATACATATATATGACGTTATAAATTAGAATCTCCCCCCAAAAAATGCACAGTTCATAGGTCATTTGGGGCAGAGGGAAAGGAGTTTGATGTATTTATCCTGAAAAGAGATGATTATGGAGAATATGATTTCATATAGCAAATCTGCTTCATTCAAATCTAGGTTCATGAAATCTGATTTGAAGTTGCAAAACTAGAACAATGACAACCAATACCATTTTTAGATTATGTGGACAAATGGTGTGGACTTATTCATTCATGCAATAAAGATGTATTAGGCACCTTATGTGTGCAGAGCTCTGCGCTAATTACAGGAGAAAAAAGTTTAGCTAAGACATATCTGTTCCCCCAAGGAACTTATAGTCAGGTAGAAGATAAGACATATATATATATATATATATATATATATATATATATATATATATATATTGATAACTGTAATATACATTATGTCAAAAGTATGTAATCTGGATCAGGTATAGAGGATCTCACCCAGAGTGATACTATAAGGGAGGGTAGACTAGGTCCCTAAGAAAGACAAAGACCAACAAAAAATAAAAGAGGGGCAGCTAGGTGGCACAATGGATAGCGTACCGGCCCTGGAGTCAGGAGGACCTGAGTTCAAATCCAGCCTCAGATACTTGACACTTACTAGCTGTGTGACCCTGGGCAAGTCACTTAACCCCAATTGCCTCACCAGAAAAATAAAAAATAAAATAAAAGAAGAAAGGTTGCTTGATTCTTTAGGAACCATGAGTTCTTTTTCTTTTGGGACGGGAAGAGAAGCAGGGTGGGGGGGAGAGAGAGATCGTGTTGAGGGTAGAGGGAAGGACTGGACCAGTTACTTCCCTGAGGAGTTGGTTTGACTATTTATGATCTCATCAGTGGGGAAGTCAAGAATTTACACCTTGTCTAAAGATTTCACACTTTGTAGGGAAGACAGAAAAGGGGCCCCTCCTGTGGCATATCTGGATATACCATCTGGGCATTAAGAGAATTGCTATGTGAGTTCCAGAAGGGAAAATAAAAGAAAGCTCCTAAAGGATTAGGAAATAAAGGAAGAGACATTTGGGTTATCCTAGAGTGCTGGGCCTGAAGTCAGGAAGACTCATCTTTCTGAGTCCAAATCTGGCCTCAGACACTTACTAACTGTGTGACCCTGGACAAGTCACTTAACCCTGTTTGCCTCAGTTTCCTTATCTGTAAAATAAGCTGGAGAAGGAAATGGCAAACACTCCAGTATCTTTGCCAAGAAAACCCCAGATGGGGTCATAAAGAGTCAGACACAACTGAAAAACAACTCAGCAACAAGGAATTCAGTAGGCAAAGAGAATTCCATTAGAAGATTCCAAGCATGGAGAAATGCACATGTAATGCCTAAGGAATGTTTGAGAGATAGAGAGCATCCTAGTTTGGCTGAAACATATTTAACAATAATGAACTACTGCCAAATCTGAGATTTTGAGGCCCTGAGACCTCTCCTTCTCCTCCACTAAGGGGCCTCTCTACATAACTGCATAACCAGGTTCATCCTGTGGGAGCGTGGCCTCTATTGAAATGGATTAGGTTCTTTTTCTAACACTCTTTGGCACCACCACCTCAGAGGCCCGTGGAAAATTACTGAAATCTTATGTCTGGGTAATGTCTGGAGTCTCTCCAAAAAGCAGTGAATAGGAATATACACATTATACAATACAGACAAGGTATAGAAGAGCTATTTCCTCAGCACAAAGGAAATGCTTACGATAACCAAGATCCATAAGCATGCATTGACAGAAACAACAAGCAATACCAATAACATAATCCTGTTATACTGTCCTGGGAGGCTGATATTTTAAAACATCAAGACATGATGCAGCTCACGAGGACTGTTAAATGTTTTACATTTTGCCTTAGTTCTACACCGTCCACCTAGTCCCTTCCTGGTTCACATCTTCTAATATGGCAGCCCAGGGATCCAGAGCCAGTGGCTATCTTCTCCTCTCGTGAGACCTTTAGGAATATGAGGGACACCCCCAGCACTGACCAAGCACACAAGATCCCCAGACCTCTCAAACTCACAAGGTGAGTCCATCTCAGGATCATAGTTCAGTTACCTATGAGCAGGCAAAGAAACACAAAGCAGAAGAGGCAGCCAGAGGTCCAGACTCAAACTCATCTAATTGATCGTTTTCTCTAGCTGCCATATGAGAGCAGTCACCATACTGCAGAGCTAAGAGAAAAAGGCTAGCAATGGAGAGGATGGACCAGAAGCTACCTCTCCTTTTTAAACTGGTAAACTCCGTTCTTGGGGCTAAAGGGCCAATGAGGGGCATGCTTCCTTATCCTGACGTGCCTACATTGGTCAGCAGTAAGAAGACACGGGGTCTGGGGCAGCTAGGTGGTACAATAGATAGAGCACCAGCCCTGAAGTCAGGAGGACCTGAGTTCAAATCTGGCCTCAGACCAAACACTTGACACTTACTAGCTGTGTGACCCTAGGTAAGTCACTTAACCCCAATTGCCTGGAAAAAAAAAAGACATGGGGTCAGCCAGATGCAGACAGGGAAGTTCTGTGCATGACTGAGGTTTACATTACACATAGACTATACGGAGGGGCATCATATCCATCAGCCTTTGACCACCAAGCACTTCACTAGACCCCGAGGATTCAAAAACAAAAGTGAGACAGTTCCTGCCTTCAGGACCTTAATATCGAGTTAGGGAAGACAACCTGAATGTATATACAAATAGATAAAAGGTGACAGGGGCAGGAGAAACAGGGAGTAGCAGCCGGGGGAATTGAGAAATACTTCGTGTACTGTATAAGGTGGCCCTTGAACTGAGTCTTTTTTTTCTTTTGGTGAGGCAGTTGGGGTTAAGTGACTTGCCCAGGGTCACACAACTAGTAAGTGTCAAGTATCTAAGATTGGATTTGAACCCAGGTCCTCCTGACTCCAAGGCCGGAGCTCTATCCACTGCAACACCTAGCTGCCCCTTGAGCTGAGTCTTGATACAAAGGCGTGCATTCCAGAGAAGGGCATAGAGATGGAAGGTGGAATGTCATGTATGAAGAATAGAAAGGAGAGTGTGGCTAGACAGGAGGGAAGGTATGTAATAAGGCTCGGCAAGTAGGTTGGAGACAAGGTTGTAAAGGCTTTGAATGATAAATAGAGGAATTTATATTTGATTCTGGAAGTAATAGGGAGCCCATGAGGTTTATTGAACAGAGGAGTGACATCATCAGACCTGTGCTATAGAAAGATCACTTTGACAGCTGAGTGGAGAATGAACTGGAGCGGGGAGAAATAAGGAGAGAAAAGTAGGGTGGTGGCAGATTGAGGGGAACTTGAATGCTCAGCAAGGATTTTGAAGATACTAACAGTATCTCCTTTAGAAATTTCTCTGTGCATTCTTTGGTCAGGTCCTCATTTTCTTCTCTCTCTTTAGTTTTGCCCTTTCTGCAGGTTGGCATGGTTACAAATTATTTTTGATCTGACAGCTTCATTCATTTACTATAGTTTCCACAATACACTTGGTAACTTCAAACTGTTGTTTTCTCACACATGCCAACTGTAGGGGGTAGGTCTGATGTTAGTACCCTGTTAGTTCAGGAACAGGAAATTAAAAGGCATTTGCCAGTCAACAAAAGGAGATTTGCTCAGCCCTATGGATATACAACAAGGATATGAAGACGCTTAGCTTCTATAGACTTGCCACCCCTCCTTATCTCCATGTGAAGGCACATTTGGTCAACAAGGCAGATGTGGGGTGTTAGACACCCACCAAGTTGGAGGGGCCCCAATTCCAAATTGAGACTTTTTATGCCCTTAGGTGACCGGGAGCTATGTTTTTTTGTTTTGTTTTGTTTTGTTTTGTTTTTTGGGTTGGGCAATGAGGGGTAAGCAACTTGCCCAGAGTCGCACAGCTAGTAAGTGTTATGTGTCTGAGGCTGGATTTGAACTCAGGTCCTCCTGAATCCAGGGCTGGTGCTCTATCCACCATGCCACCTAGACACCCCCGACCAGGGAGCTATGTCAAGAGAAGCAGAGGCCCATCCGGTCTTGATGACAGCTTTGTCCCCTTTCAGGGAAAACTAAAAGAAGAGGACCCTGGTGGGTATTGGTCCTTTCATACCATATTAGAACACAAAAGTTGTTTTCTCAATTCACGTAGAATAAGAAGAATAAAAATAATAACTTACATTTACATAGTAGAGTAGATTAGATAAAGCATTAAGTACTTACTATGTGCCAGACAGTGTACTAAGTGTTGGGAATACAAAACACAAGCAGAAAAGACAGGCTTTGTGATCAAGAAGCTCCAATTCTGTTGGAGGGAGACAACACCTAAAAGGTAGCTGAAGGGGGTCAGGGGTGGTGGGGAAGGTACCCACAAAGGGGCAAAGGAGAACAGTTTGGAAAGTCAGGAGTTGAGCTGGATTAGGAGTGAGTATGATTGATGTAGGTAATTCCTCAAAAGGAAATTCTGGGGAGGAACTCAGGGAATGAAGGACGAGGCTGCAAGAATAGAGGCATCTCCAGCTTGAGAAGGCAGCTGGAGTGGAGGTGGAAAAACTCCATGTGGTAGAGAGAACATTGGACTTAGACCTGAGTTAGCATCCCAACTCTGCCATCTTGTAGCTATGGGAACCTTGGGATGTCATTTTATCCCTCTTAGTGAGACTCAATTTCCTCGTCTGCAAAATGATGATCTCTAAGGTTCCTTCCATCTGTGTAATTCTGTGACTCTGTAATCTCTTTCTCTGTCTCTCTGTCTCTGTCTCTGTCTCTCTCTCTCTCTGCCTCTGTCTCTCTCTCCCTCTCTCTCTTACACACAAACACATCTGTTTGTTTATACACACTCCATATTTACTATGGGTTAATGAATAAATGTATTGGGGGGGAGGGCACAGGCAGGGAATGGGAGAGGAGTGCCCTGGTGACATCACAAAGAAGTAAGGGTTTCTAAGGAATGTCTCCCGAAAAACAGATTTTTCCCTTGGTCTTTTACAGAGTAGAAAGAGGTTTGCATAGCCTCTTTTCTTTGTGGTCCCCAGGTCTTCTAATTGACCAGATGTCTTCTGTGCCCCGCCTCAACTTAACTCTCCACATATCTTTGCTGATTAGCTCAGTACCCAGTGACTGCTTGCCTTAGGGATGTCCAAGTGTTTTCAGCACTGGGTCGCCTGCGAAGCTATCCAGATGTGTGTGGGCTGTGGGAATTTTTCATTGTTAACAGTGTTGAAGATTTATCTATTAGTAATTTAAAAGATAGGAATGTTTTATCAGCAATGAAAATGCAGTCCAAAAAAAAAACCAGTTTAATCGATTTTATTTGTACAAAAGTGCACAGTTAGAGGCTCTGAGCTAGTCACTGATCAATTCTGATCAAATCCATTAGCATATTATTATTGAACAGACTAAATTATTCTTGAGACCTGCAGGGTGTGATTAGTCAGGCATATCTTGGTTCTACCTTCAGATTTACATCAGTGATAATGGCTTTCAGTTACCATTGTAGCAGTTTTATAAAATGGTATCAATATTCACCATGCCCCCAGAAACCAAACATTGCCAAGAATTTGGCCACTTCAGCTACAAATTTCAGGTGGTTGGACCTTGCTGGCCCTAGTCCTATGTGTTAGCTGTGCTAACCTAATATTTTAACTAACCAATTCAGGTAAAAACATTTTAAATAGAAATCTCTTGACCTTCACCCAGGTGTCTTCAAGAGAACTCCATTTGACCCATGGGCCAGTTCAGAGGTCTGCAAACTGAGGCACATGAGTCAAATCCATCCTTCCACATGTTTTTGTTTTACATTTTAAAATGTAAAAACCATTCATCACACAAAAACAGTCAGTAGGCTGGATTCAGCCCATGGCCCATGGTTGCCGGTTGGGCCCTGGTCTAGATGGTTGATTGAGACCTCCATAGCAGTGCCATTCTTCTTTAATCACTTCCACATATTAATACTTATACTTATTAATACTAACATTATGCTAATAACTTAGCAACATTCACACAACTTGTTGATCCTACTTCCCTAACATCACTTGAATCCATTCCATCTCTGTCCCCTCATACAGCCTCTCCCCACATCCAGGCCAGAGTCATCTCTTACTTATACTAATATAATATCCTTCTGATTTTTCCTCCCAGCCTCCAGTCTCTTCCTTTGCCAATACAGCCTCCATAGAACTACCAGGTTGATATTCCCAAAATGTGGATCTGACCATGTCATCCCACCACACATGCACACACATTCAAAATTCATCACTGGCTTCCTACTGGCCCTAGTATACAATACAAAAAAAAACAAAAAACACACCTGTATATTTATCCTGCATATATTCTATTTGTATACAGTTCCTTGCATGTTATTTCCCACATTAGAGATTCTGAGCTCCTTGAGAGCAGACCCTGATTTTGCCTTCCTTTATATCCCCAGCATTTAGCACATTGCCTGGTACGTAGTAAGCACTTAATAAATGTTTCTTGACTTGACTTGACCGTCTTATTTAAAGCTCTCCACAGTCTGACTCCCACCTAAATTTCCAGGATTTTTCCATAGTATTCTTTCATGCTTTTTCCATTTTAGTTAAACTGAGCAGCTAGTTATTTGTTCCCTGTACTTAATATTTCATTTTTTGCCATAGAGCAAGCAATATCCCATGTTTGGAATACATTTTGTCCTCACCTCTGCTAGAGGTGAATCGCCTAGGGTCCTTTAAAGCACAGCTCAGGAGTGCCACCTTCTACAGGTGACCTTTTCTGATTCCTTCCTTGGATCTTAAGTTATTAGCATTCTCTCCCTCTTAAAATTATTTTACCTTACTTTGTATATGTTTTATATTTATTTACATGCTGTATTGCCTCTAATAGTATGTAAAATCCTTGAGTACAGGGACTGGTTGGTTTGTTTGTTTTTTTGTTTGTTTTTGGAGTTGTTGGGGTTTTTTCCCTATCCCTAGAACCTACCAGTTCAGGTTATATAGTAAGTGCTTAATAAATGTTTGTTGAATTGAAATTAATTGAATTTGATTTCACATAGACTGCCAACAACAAACAACATAGGCATAGAGTCTTTACTAACATTTTACATTCCTGCTTGATTCAGGGACATAAACTTGGTCTTACAATTACTAATTGATCCATTAATGTAAAATCAATTCGGTTCACCCTTACAATTACTGTCAGCCTGTGGGCATCATTATTGATTCATCAGTTACCAGCCAGCTCATTCTACTCCTGTCCTAATGGAGTACATGGAGAGAACTGGAGTTGTATTTCTGAGATTACAGCTCCTCTGGACCTTGTGGTTCACCCAATCTGATCAAATATTCTGTTGTTTTCCTCTGTCAAATAGTTGAAATAAATAACATGTGTTAATATATCTTTTGGCTTCAGTGAAAAGCATTTTAACTGTTATTCTCCTTGACCTATATTCATATTATTTAATTCCTTTTAAGGGAAGTCTTTGAGATTCAACAATTCAGTGTAATAAACATATATTAGCAAAACATTGGGTAGGTGCTAAGGGAAACACAAAGTTCAAATAAGACATGGCCCTGTACTCATGGAGTTTATAGTCTTATAGGGACAAATGCACTGATATCTAGGGCAAAACATGTTATGTCACATCCCAGGAAGGGAAAGACTTTACTGATAAGAAAATTCAAGGAAGATTCCCTAGAAGAGATGGCACGTGACTTGGGAATTCAATAGACTTAATTCACAGTGTACATGAAGGCACAGAAGGCAAACGTGGGGCTTGTTCAAGGAACAGAAAAAAGAAAAGAAGCTCAAATAATACATCCTTTACATCCTCAATTACTAAATAAATTACTGTTAGTAGCTTTTAATTTCTTACAGTGCCATTGGGTTCCAAGTAATTAGGAGAAGAGAAGACTGTTTGAGACAGTAAGATCCGTGAGGTCAGGATCTACATACTTTCTAAACTCTCCCAAAATCTAGCACAGTACTCTGCACACAGTAGATACTTAATAAATGTTTGTTGAATGGGATCTGTTTGGAGTCAGGTTATGGAAAGCTTTAAATAAGAAGGTCAAATCACGTCAAGTCAAATCCATGAACATTTACAAGTGCTTACTATGTGCCAGGTTATTTTAAACGGTGTATGTGTTTGTGTGTGTGTGTATATACATACATATATGTATATGTATGTATGTGTGTAAGTGTAAGTTTCTATGTGCGTATAAGGAGAGAGAAAGAGAATAGAGGTTCTAGACCCCTTTGGCAGACTAATAAAGCCTATGGATCCCTCTTCTAAATAATGTTTTTATACTTAAAATAAAACACATAGAAACTCAGTGTGGATACTTGATCAGTTTAGCCCACTGCAGCCCAGAATTCCTAAGCTCAAGAGATCCACCAGCCTCAGCCTTAGGAAACAGGAAACTATTTCAATTATATTGAAATATAGTTATTAAATTTTTTAAAGACAAGTTCATGAGTCTCAGGTTAAGAACCCTTGGTATTGAGAGTATGGCCAGAGAATCAGCCTTGGGATCAGGGTGACTTAATTCACATCCTATCTCTGTCTATGTGACCCTAAACAAATTATTTAACCCCTCAGTGTCCCCAGCCAATCTTTGAGATTATAAACTGCAGAAATTGTTGAAGTGCTGAGGTAAAGTAAGTTTCCTTACTGAAGCTTGCCATACCAATGAAATCACAGGTCCAAAGTGAAAAAAAAATAAAATAAAAAATTTTAATGAGTATCTAGACTGACTTGTCAAGGACTTGTGATTTCTTCAGGATGGAAATCCCTAAAGATTATAACCTAACTATAACTTGAAGTGTTAGATAATTATCTAAAGTATTAGAATTTGTTACTTGGGGCAGCTAGGTGGTGCAGTGAATAGAGCTCCGGCCCTGGAGTCAGGAGAACCTGAGGTCAAATCTGGCCTCAGACACTTGACACTTACTAGTTGTGTGACACTGGGCAAGTCACTTAACCCCGATTGCCTCACCAAAATGCAAAAAAAAAAAAAAAAAAAAAAGAATTTGTGACTTGCCTATGATCACACAGCTAGTTAGTGTCAAAGGTGAGATCTTGGCCACGCCTTCCCAGACTCCAGGTCTGTCACTCTGGCTTCTATACGTAATAGCTCTATTTCCATAGATGCATTTAAGTGGAGTGTGGTGGTGCACACCTGTAATCCCTGCTACCGAGAAGGCTGAGCTGGTGCTGAATCTCTTGAGCTAAGGAGTTCTGGACTGCACTGGGCTAAGCTAGCCACAGTGGCAGAGTCCACAATCAGCATAATGTGACCCATGGAGCAGGAAGCTACTAGACTGCCCACGTTATGGCACACTGGCCCACATTGGAAAGAGCACAAGTCAAAATTCTCAGGCTAATTAGTAATAGGATCAGACAGGGCCATGAGTAGACACTGTACTCCTAACCTAGGTGAGATAGGAAGACACTGTCTCAAATATATGTGTGTGTGTGTGTGTGTATACACACACACACCTAGACACATGTATGTATTTGTCTGCATACATATACACATATAATATGTATTTTATAAATGTGTGTTATATAAACAAATATAATATATCAGGAAGGGAAGATGGTACAGTTTGGTGGTCCTTTGTCTCTCTGGAAAGAACAGATTTGGTGACTATAATTTCACCAATGTTGGCACCCCATCCAAAGTCACAGATCATAACCCACCTAAAACTGCCCATCCTAGGAGATTCTTTTCCATGTCCTTCCAGAATCCTCTAATAGAGGGCATATCCAGCCTCCCAGAGTAGTTCCTCTAAATCAAAGGATCTTAAACTTTTATGTGTCATGCACCCCTTAGGCCATCTAATAAAATCCATGTGTCCCTTCTCTCAATAACTTTTTTAATTAATTCATAATTAAAGGAAATGCTAAATTTTAGAGGTTAGTGAAAATAAAGATGTAAAATTTTCCCATTCAAGTTCACAGAACCCCCCACCCTAAAATCTATCAATGGGCAAGTCAAGACCCCCTTATTCCAGGGGATACCAGTGTAACATTTGGCCTCTTCATGTATCATCCCTAACTCTCCCTACATAGCTCGTCCCACCTAACCATACATTCACTAGATGTCCTTTATGCCATGGCGCATATACATAATCATTATTAATGTGCAGAAGCCTATTTATACCTACCATGTATGTCTGTAACCCTTTGTGCTATCTGTAACTCTGATTCTTTTGATACTGTGATGGTCCATGATTCACAGTCACATCTCATCATGAGGAAAGTATATGCATATATACATATGTATGTGTATGTGTATACATGAATGTGTGTATACGTTCATATACTTATGTGTAATGTGCTTCAGCATGTGGCATATGCATGCATCATGCATGCATGTGGCATGCGCATGCATGATGCATGCATATGGTCATGCATGAGTTCATGCATATGTGTATACTTGTAAACAGGAAGCCATGTGGCACAGTGAAAAGAGTCTAGATTTGAAGTGTAGGGACCTGGGTCAAAATTCCAGCTCTGACATTTACTTATCTGTGTAACTTAGCCCAAGTCACTTAACTGGGCCTCATCTTCCTTACCCATAAAATGAAAGGATTGAACTCCTAAATCCCTAAGGTCTCTTCAAGCTCTAAATCTATGAGAGGTTAAGTGACTTTCAAAATCAGGAAGACCTGAGTTCAAATCATATCTCTGACCCATACTGGCTGTGGGATCTTGGACGAGCAAGGTACTCCCCCTCTCAGTACCTAAGGCAATTGGATAAGACTCTTAAGTTACAGAATAGCTGCTGATCTATAATGTAAAGGAAATTTACCACTCATCACTAGGAGTTATCTACACTGATGAAATCACAAATCTGGATCCCCAGATTTATATAAGTAGATACAGACAAATATATGGCCATCATTTTCCCTTCATGGGGCAGCAGGAAAGGATTTTCTTAATAGAATGCTACAATCATGCAGCACTGAAAACATAAAAGTTGTCAGAATAAAGAAAAACTAAAGATAAAACTCCTTTTTAAAAATTTTTGAAAAAACTATGCTTCCTCTGTGATCCCGTACCTTCAAAAAACGTGGGCCTGAAAAAGTACAGATCAAAAGGTTTATTTCCAAAACAAAAGAACAAGACAGCAAATGAGCGTGAGGAGAAACCATCATCCCAAATAATTCTGTGCCTCTAGTTTTACATAAAGCATTATTTCAATCCAAAAAACTCATGATAATCTATGTTGATTGGGTTACTAAGTCAGTTATTTGTTCTGAAATAATTGAATTCAATTTAACAAATGTTTATTAGGTTCTATGGTTTAGGGCATTGTGCTTGGGTCTGGGAGAGCTACAAACATGAAGAAGGCACAGTTTCTTCCCTCCAGAATGAATATATAAATACGTGAATGAATAAAAAAGCTTGAGTTTGGGAATGAAAAAATCCAAGAAACCTGACTGCTCACGTGCCTTCAATGAGATGGGAATCACATCTGTTCTTTTCAGAGAGATGGAGCACCAGCAAATCTTATTAGCATCTTCCCTGCCCCCCTTGACACTGACACCTGGCTTACTGATGTAACCTAAGGACCACAGGACCTTGCTATGTGCACCAGCACTGCACCCTGAACATCTCCAGACCCCGCCATATGCTTTGCAGCTAAACTTTATTTTTATGGGTTATCTCCCCCAATTAGAGAGTGAACTCCTTGAGATCAGGTTTGTCTATCTTGTTTCTTAGAAATATTTCTGTCCCAACACTTAGCATAATTTCTTGGCATATAGTAAATGCTTAAAAATGCTTTTTCATTTATTCATTTAAAAAGCATTTACTAAGTGTTTACTCTGCAAAGCTCAAGTTTGCATTCTAATTATGCTATACTCTATGGCTACAGATTGTAGATCCTTGCCATCTCTGCAGAATCAAAATTGAAGGTGACCCAAAGGGCAATGTAGAGAGACTGGTGGTGGGCAAAAGTAGATGCAGCATATTAACAATAACTTGTATGCCAAAAGTTGTGTAAAAGACAATGTATGATTGGGCAGGCAAAAAATGAAGATAGCACATATTCACAGATAGATGCAATACAAATTAGACATTAAGTGCAAAGAAGAGGGCCTTTTAAATCACCTAGAGAAATTCAAGAAAGGAGAGGTAAAAAAAACTAAAAGTAAATAAATAAATTTTTAAAAAAGAAAAAAAAAAAGAAAGGAGAGGTAACATCCAGCTGTGGAGTCAGGGAAGGCAGCATAGGAGGGCAGCACCTGAATCGGGTCTTAAAGAAAGGGATTGATTTCAGTAGGCAGATATTTCATGCTGTGGAGATGACATGAGCAAAGGCAGGAAATGGAAGAAGGAGGGATGATGCATAATCCAGTTTGGCTGAAACAAAAAGTGTTATATGTAAAGAAGTGTTATATGGGAGTAGAATGAAAACGGTGTGCAGAATGGGAGGCAATTGATTGTAGGAATGCTGAGGCAGCAGCTTTCCCAACATATGAGCCATCCATTTTCCAACCCAGTCAAAAACAAAGACCTCCAGCACTTCTAATTCACTTCAGAAAACAATAGCATGCTGGTCTCAGCAGGCAGCCCAGTAAGTAACAGTGAGACTCTCACAGCTTCTTGGTCTTTCTGCTCCCTGGCTACCAAGGTGAAAACAACTTAAGGAAAGTTTGGAATGCGGTAGAATTGGAAAACCTTTATCTTATTGCCATGGATTTGACATCCCTCTCTATGGAAACAACAGATGTGAGGTCTAAAAGTCTTTAGCTAAAATTGACTCACCAACTGGTGGCCTGTGCTGATCATGTTTCTATGGAAACAATGAATAGACCAAAAAAGATTTTTTTTAATATTTAATTTTAAGTCTTTGCCTTATTCTTCTTCTTATAATCTGTCAGAAAAGAAATATTAACACTTGTACACATGATCTTCAAAAACCTCTGGTTGGTATACATATCTGTTCAAGGTATATGTGTGTATACACATACATATTGTACATGCAGATGTGTGTATACATATGTGCACATGTGTTTATGTGTGTATACTGTATACATTTATAGATTTTTTAATTGAATTAAAGCAGATTAAAGTTCAGAACATGTTCTCTAAGGGATATTTAATAGAGATGTATCCCAATTTAATGCTTTGATATTAATATATGTACATATATGTGTATAGCTGCATATATCCATATATTAAGGGTGTGTATATAGTGATATCCCAATTTAATGTATCGATTTCCTATGCGTATTATGTGCATATGCACATATATGATAGCCATATCTTACATATGGATATCAAAGCATTAAATTGGGATATATCTCTCCATATACAATCCTTGAATTAACCTGTAAATATATATACACATCTATATGCACATGTGTACATATAATATATAAATATCAGAACATTCAAGTGTTAGAGTTGACAAATCACAGACTAGGTTTGAGGTACCTGATCCAACCTCTTCCTGAAGCATCAGTTGTCTCCACAGCATCCCGAAGCAGACACCCAATCTCTGCTTAGAAAGCCACCAGTATTGGAGCCTGAGCAAAGCCAAGTATCGCACAGGAGGAGGCAAAGGGCCATAACTGAAACAAAATGAACAAAGTATACCCACTCAAGATTTAAAAAAATGTACAGACAAGAAGCTATCATTGAAATTAAATGGTGGGAGGCATGTCCAAGGAATATTGCAGGGATTAGATCCATTTATGAATCTTGTGATTGAGGAGTGTGTAGAAATGGCACCAGGTGGGCATCAGAACAATATTGGAATGGTGGTAATCTAAGGAAACAGTATCATTATGTTAGAAGCCTTGGAACAAGTATAAAGAATGAAGCACCGTTGATGCCCTTGGTCTCCGCTTATCCTTTACATTCCCAAGAGTCTCTTTTTTTTTCTTTTGATACATAAAATTAGTCATTATATATTCTTTGTTTAACTTTTTGAAAATAAACTTTTTGTAAAATGTTTTAAAAAAGAAAGAAAAACACCAGTATGAACATCAATTACCATCTTAGCCCAGATGAGTCAAAGTGCTAGTTAATAGAGTGCCAGAGAAAAGAAGGAAGGAAGGAAGGAAGGAAGGAAGGAAGGAAGGAAGGAAGGAAGGAAGGAAGGAAGGAACATTTTTAAGTGCTGCTATATACAAAGAAAGCACCAGGGATATAAATAGAAAAGTAAGACAAGTTCCTGTTCTCAAGGAACTCACATTCTAATGGAGAAGACAACACTTAAAAGGAAACTAGAAGAGGAAGGAGTATCTTATGGAGGAGAAGCCTGCCAGCTAGAGAAGTCCGGAGAGTGACTGCCCCTGAGAGTCAACTGAGCACGGCCCCAGGAAATAGTGGTCCAGGCAAGGGACTTGTCATCATATCACTCCACTGTTGAAAAACTTGTAGCCACTACAAATCATCATTCTAGTAAATCATATCCCAAGCTTTCTACTTGACTTTCAAAGCCCTTCATCATCACCATCATCGTCACTCAACTTTATGTAGTATTTTGAAGTACGACAGGAGTTAAGTGACTCTACCAACTTCACACAGTTATTAAATGCTAGAGCCAAGATTTGATCTTTTGATCCCAAGTCCAATACTCTGTCTTGTTCTCATTGACCAAGTGATCATCCTTCTCCAGCTGCTTCCCAACACATATCTTCCAATAGAGTCCAGCTTGTTTCATCACTGTCCATGAATATACCCAGGCTTATTCGTGCCTCCTAGTCTTTGCTCATACTGTTTTCCTCACTTAGAATGCCTTTTTGACTCTCTTTCACCTGTCCAAAGCCTTCTAGGCCCTGCTCTAGTCCTTCTTCCTCCATGAAACTTTCCCTAACCATTCTTAACTCTCACTGATTCCCTTTAATAAAACTGGGGCGCAACCTGCAAACAAAAGTTTCCCCTTCTGGGTTCCCGCCACCACTCCCTTTGAATCATTTTCTGTTCATGTAATCTAAGAGTATTAGAAAAGGGTTGTATTTCTGCACTAATGACCATACCCTTGGGTTCACAGCCCATCCCCCGGGGAGCCCTATCCTGACCATGTCTGCAGAAGCCCAGTACACTCAGAGTCCATCCAAATGCATGATTACTCTTCACTCCAAAGTAAGAAAAGCTCAGGTGAGATACCCCACTGAGATCAGTTACAAGTAGTCTCATGTTGCTTGATTACCTTGGCACAGATTTAAAACATTAAACATTCTCTGTAAGTCTCTCTCAAGACTCTCTTTGCCTTCATTCCCTTTATATTCAGTAGCTTGCTTTTTAAAAACAAACAAACAAACAAACACCAGTTTGACCTGCTTCCTCTGAAAACCCTAAGTTGGATTCTTTTTTCTAGCCTCCTGGATCTCAGGATAATCAAGTCTTTCTTTCTTGGTCTCAGGTCTACTCTCTTTGACCTTCGGTCAAAACTTTTCTCTTTACCACCTAGTACAATCAATCATTAGCATTTATTGAATGACTGCTATGTGCCAGCCACATTGCTAGACACTGGGGATAGATAAAAAGACAGAAGTGAAACAGTGACTCCCCTTGAGGAGCTTACACTCTGGCTGGGGAGATAACACTTACCTATAAAGGTCTATTCAAAAAGATGATTTGGGCTGTGAAGAAGGCACTACGGCAGGGGAACGTCACCTGATGTTACCTGAGCTTTATCCATGATAATCTTCTGATTAGCCTCCCCCCTGGTTTGAAGCTTTATCATTCTGTCTCTTCTTCTCTCACCCCTCTATCTGTCTCTGTCTCTGTGTCTGTGTCTATGTGTTTCTGTTTGTCTCTCTTTGCCTACATCTGTCTCTCTGTCTCTCTGCCTCCATCTGTCTCTCTGTCTCTGTCTCCTCCCTCTCTCTCTGTCTCTGTCTCTGTCTCTTTCTCTAACACACACACACACACACCAACACACACACACACACACTGTGTGTGTATTTGTCTCTCCCTGTCTCTCTGGCTCTCTCTCACTCTCTCTCTCTTGCTTTCTTACTCTCTGTCCCTCTCTTCTTCCCTCTCTTTCTCTGTCTCACTCACTCTCTACTTTGCTCTCTTGCTCTCTCAATCTCTCCTTCACTCTCCCTCATTCTCTCTCTTTTCTTCCCTCTCTCTCTCTCCCTCTCTCCCCCTCCCTTCCTTCCACCCTTTTCTCCCTCCCTTCCTCCCTTCTCTCCCTCTCTCTCTCCTCCTCCTCTCTCTCTTTCTGCCTCTTTCTCTCTCAAACTGGGAAAAGACCTCAGAGGTCATCTAATTCTAAACGAGAATCCTTCTTACAATGTACCCAACAAGAGTCATCTATTTCCATTTGAAGACCACCAAGGATAAGAAGCTCACTACCTCATGAGGCATTTCATTTCTCATTCAAACAGCTCTCATCACTGGAAAGATTTCCTCATATGGAGCCATAAGCCACTTCTTTGAAACTTCTATTACTCCTGACTCTAAAAGTCAGATTTAACGACTTTAATCCTTTTTCCATGTGATGATCCTTCAAATACTTAAAGATATCTATCACATAACTCTCAAACTTTCACTTCCCCAGACTAAACCATTTCTGAGGTTCCTACTAATGTAAGGATTCTAGGAGGGGATTCTAGTATTATAGTTGTTTGTACATGTTTGTACATGCATCATACCCCTAAATAGATTTTTTAACTTCATAAAGGCAAAGACTATGCCTTGCCATTGTATATCTAGTGCTTAGTATAGTATAGACCTTAGTATAGTATTTTATATACAGTAGGTATTTAGTAAGTGTTTGTAAACTCTTGTCTCAGGCTACTTAAAACTGTAGTTAAAAACCACACTTGACTAACTCTCTCATATAGTTTTTTTTTAATTCAGCATATAACAAATCAGACTCCAACACATTAAAACATAGTGAGGAAAAAAAACTTTTACTGTTGAATTTCACACTTTGCATCCATTTCCAAAATGTATTATGTAGTAAGTGTAGTCTGTACTAAACACTTTGGAGTATCAGGCACAGAAAACCAGGCCTCTTTCACATTAGGTTCATAACCCAGTGTCTGAGTGATAAAGTTAGCTAAAGGATGATTTAAAATGTTACGTGAAAATCAAAAGCAGAATTGGATGAAGGCAAGGTAGGCAGCTGCTTAGGATACCACAAGGCAAAATGCAAGGTGAAACACTTTGCAATATGACTTTTTATAAGGACTTATATTTTGAATGCCAGAAAAGTCCACTCTGCCTAACAAGTAGGTACTTATTTTGTGTTAAGTTTAGTGGAACTAGGGCAAATGAATTCCTTTCAATGCCTTCCATGCCCTCTGGCCAGCTATCTTCTGGGCTTCGAAAAAGGACCTTGAAGCAACACTTGGGGGGAAGAGGATGAATTGTCAATGTTTACTTTGGATTTGTGCCATATCAAAAGGCCCCATCCCTTTCCCAATATCCCAACAACCCAGTGTGGAAATTATATACCCTATATTTCCTAGAATGGTCATGATTTAAAATATTTTATCTTGATGTCCTTATAAACCATTGAAATGTCCTAGAAATGCCAGTAATTTAGCAAATAGTAATTGAATTTGTCAAGTAAATAGGAATTAGAAAAAAACACAGAATTTCCAGTTAAGATGGTGGTGTAAAAGATCCTAAAGAAGTCAAGTTCTCCCATAGACACTCAAGCAAAAATCTAAAAGGGCACCAGATGAAACTATAGTCAAGAATATTAAAAAGAAATACCAGGGGAAGCTAAGTGGTGCAGTGGATAGAGCACCAGCCCTGGATTCAGGAGGACTTGAGTTCAAATCCTGTCTCAAACCAGACACTTGACACTTACTAGCTGTGTGACCCTGGGCAAGTCACTTAACCCCAACTGCCTCACAAAAAAAAAAAAGGAAAAAAAAGAAATACCAGTAAGTGGTTCCATTCAGTCCAGTCTGACATGAGAAGATAACTGGCAGCTTGCAGACACTTGGAAAAAGGTCATGCCAGACAGGCAGAAGTCAGCATGAGCTTTAGCAGAAGGGGCCTAAAACTTGTGGATGCTCTGAGCAGGGACAAACCAGGGTGATGATGAATTAATGAGAACCTCCCTCAATGGCTCCTGAAGCAAGTAGGACCTTGGCCCGAGAATGAGCAGCAGTATGAAACAAGAGATGATGCTGAAGTGGGGTGCAGTTTTAGGGTGCTCCTAGATGCACAAGAGGCAGGAAAAAGCCCAGATCGCGGCACAGATCTGCCTGAATGAATTCAACCCAGATCTTCTTCCAGCCAGAGAAAACATTTATTAAAAATGAAGCATATAAGCCAGACTCCCAAGGAACCCAAACATCAGTGATCTAAATGGGGGCTAAGGCAGTCAGGTGACGCTCGTAAGGGCGAGTGAGCATGAGGCAGTCTCAGCCTCTTGGGCATAAAAAGCTCAGTGTCTGAGTGGGGGCTGGGGGCTAAGGTGGTCAGGCCAGGTGAGCTTGTTAGGAGTGGGCGTGGGGGTCTCAGCCTCTAGGGGCATGAGAAATTCCCAGCGTCTGAATGGGGGCTGGGGTGAAACTTAAGTACAGAAAGACTAGGGGAGGGGTCTAGGAGTGGCCAAGCAGTTTGAAGTGATGGGAGGCAGGGCCTAGGGAGATCTGGATGGGAGTGGCCAGTAAGATGGGGTGGACAGAATGCCTGGGTCCCAGACCACGTGGCGCCTAGCTAGGATTAAGGGTGGCCAGAGGAAGAAGGGTTGGTTGGGTCCGTTTGGAAGGTAATAAACAATGAGAATAGATAATGAAGGGAGCTGAAAAGGGGGGAGGGGAAGTTTGCTTTCAGATGGGAGATAAGGAGAGACAAACAGAGGGAAATAAGGCAGATTCTAAAACTTTAAGGTTTTCCTGGGACGGGTAAACAAACTGAAGCCAGGTTCTTTTTAGGGGCCAGAGAGGAAAGGTGTATTTGAATAAGCTTAAAAGGTAAGGCTAAGGCTTTCAAAGAGAGAAAAAGAGACAAACAAGAGCCAGGTTCTTTTCAGGGCCGGGGAGGAAAGATGTCAAAGAGAGATAAGTGAGTCTACAAGGAATCTAAAAGTTTTAAGGTTTTTCAGGGAATTGTAAACAAAGGAGACAAATTCCTTTTGACAAAAAAGGGGCAAAGGGAAAAGGGACAAAGATAAACCTCTTCAATCCCAATAGGTCACTGAGAAGAGAGACAGGACCAGACAGTGGTGTAGGATTAGAAGCCACAGCACAAGTAGGGGCCAGCAACAAACAGGCAACTGGGGTCCCTCAGGGCCTCAGAAGAAGATGCAACCAAGTACCAGCTCCTGATTGGGGATTGTGCAAGGAGGAGTCAAAGACAAGCTGAAGACAGCCCACAAATTCTCAAGAGAAATAATTTTTAAAATTGGGAAGGAACAGGGTTTGTCAGCTTCCAGTCTCAAGCTATACTACAAAATAATAATCATCATAAAAATTTAGTTTAGTTAAAATATAGACATTTTGATCGATGGAAAGGACATGAGACCCAGAAGTAATCAAATGTGATAGCATTGTATACCCAAAAATGCCAACCACTGAGCTAAGTATTTAGTATTTGAACAAAATTGTTAGAAAAATTGGAAAGTAGTCTTGGAAAAAAGTTAGGCTCAAATCAACATCTCACCACAATAAACTACAAATAGATTCAAGACCTAAATATAAAAGGTCATATCATAAGCAGACCCTCTAAGCCTTCAGGAGACAGAGGTAGAAGCCAAAGATTATCACCAAGCACAAAGACCTAGTACCAGCCACTGATCCAGAACTGCAGTAGTATCCGACTATGAGGGGGACAAAACCAAACAGTGCCTGTCCATCCTATCTAAAAGTGCAGGAGGGGGTGAAGGTCAGCCGTAGCACAAAGTCCCAACCTAAGAACTAGGCTGAAGATAGGAATAAACAAAAGAAAACTCCAAATACAATGAAGAAATACTATGGGTCATAAGAATTCCAAAAAACAAATCCAGAAGACAAAAGTACCTCTAAAACAAGTAAAAAGTAGACCTTCTGAGAAAAGAAGGGCTTGGCCATAAGGATTCAAAGAGTGACTGGAAAAAAATGAAGAGATAAAAAAGGAAATCAGAGCCCTTGAAGAAAAAATTAGAACAGGTGGAAAGCCTTCTCCAAGTATTATACTCACTGAAAAATAGAATGGAGCAAACAAAACTCAATGATTCCATGAGACAACAAAAAATATTACAAAAAAATCAAAAGACTGAAAAATAGGACATGTAATGTATCTACTATCAAAAACAACTGACCTGGAAAACAGGTCAAGCAGAAATAATTTAAGAATAATTTAAGGATTCCCTAGCCAAACAAAATGCCTGAATATCATATTTCAAGGAATCATAAAAAGAAACTGCCCAAGTATACTAGAACCAGAGGGCAAAGTAAAAATAGAAAGAATGCACTGCTCAAATCCAGAAAAAAACTTCAAATTGAAAACACTAAGGAATGCCGTAACCAAAATCCAGGTCAAGAAAAAAATAATGCATGCAATAAGAAAGAGGGAATGGGAAATAAAGGAAAGGTACGAGAGGGCATGATGGTGGAAAATACACAACTGGTCATCATAACTCTGAATGTGAATGGGATGATTATCAATCCAAAAATACTGAATAAAATATTAACAAAGAAGTTACAGTAGAATATCCAAAAGACTGCACACTATGCGGATAGCTAGGTGGCACAGTAGATAGAGTACCAGCTCTGGAGTCAGGCGGACCTGAGTTCAAATCTGGCCTCAAACACTTGACACTTACTAGCTATGTGGCCCTGAGCAAGTCACTTAACCCCATTGCCTAGGAAAACAAAACAAAACAAAAAAGAAATCCTAAGGGAATACACCTTATTTATGGGGCACCTAGGTGGTGCAGTGGATAGAGCACCGCCCCTGAAGTCAGGAGGACCTGAGTTCAAATCCGGCCTCAGACCAAACACTTGACACTAGCTGTGTGACCCTGGGCAAGTCACTTAAACCCAATTACCTAAAAACTTAAAAAAAAACACATTGTATTAATACCAGGAAAGGGTTGGTTCAATATTAGGAGACTATAACAGAATAGATCATATTTTAATAACAAAGCTATTCAATGACATTAGGATAGAGATAGGAGCTGGATCTCACATTTCAGTGATATAGGGAACTCTTAGTTAATCCCCTTACCAATGCAGGTCAGTACCTTTTCTGCAATTTATAATCATAAGAAATTTGCCTAAAATACCAAGATGTTAAGTGGTCGCCCAGCCATGTGTCAGGGGCAGAGCATGACTCTATATTTTCAAAATCTAAGGCCAACTGCCTTTTGACTACACAATTCTGCCTTATATAAATAGATGTACAAAAGCTTTCAACAAAATACAACTTTGTATACTAAAAAAAAAAGTTAAAGCATAAAGCTTTTCCTTAAATGGGAAACCATATCTATCCAAAAACCAAGTGCTAACATTATATATAATGAAGAAACTATAGAGGCTTTTCCATTAATACCAAGATAAAGCAAAGATGTCCATTGTCACCATCATTATTTAATATGGTTTTAGAAATGCTAGCCACAACAAGAAAAAGAAATTGAGAGAATAAACAAAGCTGAAGAAGAAACAAAATTATCGCTTCCTATGTATTATTGTGATTATGGTTTAGAGAATCCTAGATATTAAACTAAAAAGCTATTGAAATAATAATGTCAGTAAAATAGCAGAGTATAAAATAAGACAAAAATCATCAGTCTTTCTATGTGTTATCAACAAAACCAAGCATAAAGATAGAAAAATAAATTTTACAACTACAGGCTGTAGTTAATTGAGACTAATTTTGAATGTAGTTAACTTGAAAATTTTGAAACATCTGGAGTCCAATATACCCACAGGAATTATATGAATGCAACTAAAAACACTCTGCATAAATAAAGACTTCAAAAGTTGGAGAGGTATCAATTTCTCATAACAATACTACCTAAATTAATTTACAGATTCAATGCCACACTAATCAAACCACCAAATGATTTCTTTATAGAACTAGACAAAATAAGAACAAAATTGATCCAGGGGAGCAAAAGGTTAAAATTCTCAAAAGAAATAATTTTTAAAATTGGGAAGGTACAGGGTTTATCAGTATCCAGTCTCAAGCTACACTACAAAGCAATAATCATAAAAATTCGGTCTGGTTAGAATATAGAAATTTTGATCAATGGAACAGATTAGGGACATAAGACCCAGAAGTAATCAAATGTGATAGCATTGTGTACCAGAAGATGCCAACTACTTGGCTAGGGACTCAGCTTTTAACAAAAACTACTAGGAAAATTGGAAAGCAGGCTTGAAAAAAATTTATCTTAGACCAATATCTTATACAATATGTCACAATAAACTCCAAATAGATGCATGACCCAAATATGAAAGGTCATATCATGTCACAAGAAGGGAAAGAGCTACCTCTCATTATTATTGGAAGACAGCAAATTTCTTTGACAAAAGTCTGATATCCAAATATATATGGAATTATAGAAATGTAAAAATATCAAAAAGCCATAAATAAATGAGCAAAAGATATGAACAGGCAGTTCTCAAAATAAAGAAATGCAACTTATCAAATTCAGTTGGATTTTACCTTTTACCCAGTGTTATATAGTTAACCATATGAGCTATAAAATAACACATTTTCTTCTCTTCCTCAATTCTTTAGTGAATTTAAAATATTTTTCAAAAATTTCAATGCCAGCTAAAAACTAAGATTTCCTCTCCTCCTTCCCCCTATTTTTCATTCACATCCCAATAAACCTGTTTTTAGGAGGAAAGTACTAATTACCTCCATTTGGAAGCAGACCTTAGTCCACATTGCTTCTTGACAATTTAGATAAATCCCAGAGACGCCATTAGGGAAGCATTTCAAGTGAAACCCCAGCCTCACTCTCCAGGAAGCAAGTTGAAGAAAAGCTTTGGTGGGAAGCCCAGGTCCTGTGTGTCACAGCTGTATTGGAAAGGTCTGTGAGAGCTATGTTATCATCCACAGGCCATTGTTTCAAATCACCACCAAACTTGTTTTCTTACATCACACACCAGCTATGTGGATGAATTAAATCAAGGAAGCAAGAAGACTAAGTCCTGGCTGGAATTATTTCACCAACATTGTTAAATACATTTCCGTACCCCTATGTGTTCTTTCCTTCTTATCTGCATTTTACAGCAGACATGGAAGCGGGTAATGACAGATTGCATGTTCATACCAGTTATGTCAAATCTCTAGCATTCTTCTTTAAATGCTTTCAAGAAAGCACCATCTATGAGCAGATGGAAAAGTGCTGAAGACAGTGACGTACTGGGTTTACCATGGTTTAACCTATATTACCCATTTTACCGAGTTCATTTACACAGAGGATATGTCCATGTTGACATTTAACATGTCTAATACAAATAGGTTTTTCATCTACCTTGCAAAAATAGTTCATTTGAACAATTTATAATAATATATGTAATATAGATATATACACATACATATATACATATATGTATATACAATGTAGACAATGTATTGTTTAACAACACAAAATATATCTACATTACATCATAGTATCATCACAGCTTGGAACATTATTTATATGTTTATTTGTAAGCTATTTGATAAATACCTGCACCTGCTTAAGTTTGGCATATGATAAAAAAAATTGGAAGTTTTTGTATCTAAAGTTGGTTAATAAGATCTATTAAAGGTGATAGTGTATAGTTCCAAATACAGGCCACACCCCTAAAATGAGATTTCTTTGAAAAAAGGAAAAAATGATATATGTTTCTACAAAAAAGGACATAATTACTGTATTAAAATCAGTATTTCATGTAAAAAATTTTCAGTCTAATCTAACAAGCTTTTATTAAAAGCCTACTATATAGCAAGCCCTGTTCCAGGTGCTTTTTTGACAGGGAGCAAAAACTAACCAGAAATAGTTCCTACCCTAAAGGAACTAATATTTGGTTTGAGGAGGGAGGGAGATCTTTTTTTCAAAAGCTGTGATTTCACCTCCATCCAATGCTCCATATGAAAAGGTTCCTCTACCAATGCAGATTGTCAAGTGTTCTGCAGTTTGATGTAGTGGGCAGATAGCCAGCCTATATACTAGGAAGACCAGGGTTCAAGACCTCCCTATGATATATACTGCTTGTATGATCCTGGGTAAGTCATTTAACTACTTAGCACTTCAGTCAATTTTCTAAGACTATAATTTGCAGAGGTCCAAATTTCATTGGTATAGGGAACTTTCAGGTGAAGAAGTTCTCTACCAGTGCAGGTCAGCACCTCACCTGGAATTTAGTCTTAAAGAGTTGGTGAGTCACTGAAAGGTTGTAATTTGCTCAGAATCACACAGTCAGGATGTATCAGAAAATGAACTGGGGGGAGGAAAATAGTATAGAGTGAGAGGGTGAAAGCAGAAGATATAGCAAATAAACAGATGTTTATGAGTGTGATAAACCAAGCAGGGAAAGAACATTAATAACTAAAGGGATCAGGAAAGACATCTGGTCTGAGAAAGCATATGAGCTGAGCCTTGAAGGAAGCTAAGGATTTCACAAGGAGGGGAGGCAGAGAGAGAAGGTGATGAAGTGCATTCCAGGCATCGAAAATATTTCTCTCCAGTCAAAGACATTTTAGAATTTTTTTCAATTATTTCCATCACAGTCATTGTTGCTTAATTACCAAGAGCTTGATTATAGGACACACTTGGGTTTTGTGAGAATTGTATTTAAGAAGAAGGTACTATCCATATCCAGACCAATATGCCATTGAGTAAAAAAAGATCTAGGTGTGGACCACTAGCTGTCAATCAGTCAATAAATATTTTTTAAATACCTACTATGTGCAAGGCACTGTGTTAAGCACTCAGCATACAAAAAGAGACAAAAGACAGTACCAGCCTCAAGGAATTCACAATCTAATGAAGGAGACAATAAGCAAATAAATATGTACCAAAAGAAAACTATATATAGGATAAATAGAAAATAATTAAATAAGGTAAGACCCTAGAATTAAGAGGTGTTGGGAAACTCCCTGCAGAAGATGGAATTTTAGCTGAGACCTTAGCTTAGAAAGGCCAATGTCTTCCACTGCATTGTGGGCCATCTCCAATTGTCCTGATCTGTATCTGACCACTGAACCCAGATGGCTCCAGAGGAGAAACTGAGGCTGGTGACTTTGCACAGCCCTCCCTCACTTAAATCCAATTCACTTGCAAGTCATGATATCATCTTCTTGATGTCAAGGTCCTCTTTGAGAAGAAAGGACAAACAACAACAACAACAACAAAGGAAACCAGAGAAGCCAGTAGGTTATTTCTCTGGTGATAAAGAGGAAGAGCATTCCAGGCATGGAAGACAGCCAGAGAAAATGCCCATATTTAAGAGATGGAAGGTGAACGAGAGTTTAGGGGGGAAGAATGCATTCAGTTTGGGAAGTGTTGAGTTTAAGACATCTACTAGACATCCAGTTCAAGATATCTGAAAGGCAGTTGGAGATTGGAGATTGGAGATCAACAAAGAGGTTAGGGAAGAATAGGTAGCCTTGAGAATCATCAGCATAAAGATGATAATTAAATCCATAGGAGTTAATGAGATCACTAAGTGAAGTAGTATAGAAGAAGAGAAGAGGTTCGAGTACTGAATCCTCTAGTTAGAAAGTATGATCTAGATGAAGATCCAGCAAAAGAGACTAGGAAGGAATGATCTGATAGTAGGAGAAGAACCAGGAGAATGTGGGTCGCCAAAAATCTAGAGAGAAGAAAATAGAAAAGATGGTGATCGACAATGTCAGAGGTTGCAGAGAGATTGCAGAGAATAAGGACTAAGAAAAAGTCATTGGATTTGGCCATTAAGAGATGATAGGTAACTTTGGAGGGAGGAGTTTCAGTAGAATGATGGGGTTAGAAACCAGATTGGAAGAAATTAAGAAGAGAGTGAGAGAAGAAAAAGAAGAGGTGTCCTTTTTGAGGAGTTTACTCACAAAGGACAGAAGAGATATAGGATGATAGTTAGAAGGAATGTAAGGATCAAGTGAGAGTTTTTTGGGGATGGGGTAGACATGAACATGTTTGTAGGCAATAGGAAAGGAGCCTGTAGAGGGAGAGATTGAAAATAAGTGAAAGAGTGAGGATGACAGAGGGGCAATCCGTTGGTAGAGACAGTATGGAATGGCATTTCTTGTACAGGTTGAGGGGTTAGCCTTGGTAGGGAGTAAGACCACTTCTGCACATGAGACAGGGGTGAAGGAAGAGATTATCAGAAGGCTTATGAATGTTATGAGATGAGGAAGAGGGGAAAAGAGGGAGCTCATAGAAAATGGTCTCTCAGTAAAATAGGAGTCAAGGTTCTCATCAGAGAAGATTGGGGAGAAAGGGTCATGGGAGGTTTAAGGAAGGATAAAAAGTTTGGACGAGCTGCTATGGAGAGTGGGATAGTGAGTTGATAAGAGAGGTATAGTAGGATTGCTCATCAGCAGTGAGGGCCCAGTTGAAGTTCTATAACATAAATTTTTGGTGGACTCAATAACACCAGTGGCATGATTTTGTGATTTTCTCCACCTTTGTTCAGCAGCACATGCATAGGCATGAAGGTGGCAGGTGGTGGGAGTGATCCAAGGTTGAGGTTTGGCAGGGTGCAATCAGTGATAAGGGAGCTAGAGACTCAAGGCAAGAGAACAGTATCAAGTTGAACTGGTTCACCAAGGTCAAGATAGGGAGAAGAGGATAGAATGGTTAGTGCAAGTATGATGGCCTGGGAGAGAACAGAGGAATCAAAGAATTGAAGGTTACAGTACGGATGAAGAGTGAGGTTATACAAGCAAAGGCAAAGGAAGGGGTGGAAAGTCAATAGATTATGGTCAGATGAGAGGACTATAGAATTCTTGAACACAGAGGTGTTGCATTTGTGAGTGGTGGTAAGATCAAGGGTATTACCATCTTTATGTGAGGCTGAGGTGGAGTAGAGGAGTTGATCATGGAAAATGAGTAGGTTGAGGAACTGAGTGGTTAAGGTGTATGAACGAGAGTCAACATATGGCAGTCTTTATAGCTTAATAAAGGCTAATAAATGTTCCAAATTGAATTGCTCCTGCTCTTTTTTCCCTTCCTCTCTTGTTTTTTTCCCAAAGATTCTTAGAAATGTAGTTCCTGAGCCCGTTTCCTGTCCCTGTGCCCCTTCCACTCACCTCTGCCTTTGTTCTTTTTCCATCTCTTTTTTCCTCCTCTTTTTTCATACCCCTACAGGGTGTGGTGACACTGTCAGCTCTCTGTCCCCCTGGACAAATCATCCACAGTTCATAAGTAAGAATTGAAGTTGTCTTGAGTTTTCCAACACCCAGGACATCTGAAGAAAGGGAGAATGAGCATGGAATGAAATCTGCTGCTCAAAGATGGGAGGAAAATGGGGAGAAGACATAGGAAAGGATTATGGGATGGAAGCCCATTTATGGAAAACAGGAGCCTTAACCTTAGGTCTTTGATAAGAGGAGCAGATGAGGAAACGCCGACGTTAATGTAAAGTAATGCTGTGTACTGGAGAAAGTCCAGGGATCCTTCTACCCATGAAGAGGCTATGAGAGGAACAGCATTCCATCAAATCTAGATATCACTAGAGTCAATGCAGTTATAATCTTTAAACTAGATAATTAATATATGGTGACTTTCAGAGAGGTCTATATGGGGGAAAGCACAGGCAGGAATCATGGGAAGTACTTAGTCATGGTTATCTGGGGCTCCTGGGAATTTTCCCATTTGTCTTTGCCTTTGTATGTGAAGCCAGCTACCAGTCATGTGGGAGAGACTGCCTGCACAATGAGTGGCACATACAGCGGTGTGCTGGAACTGACTAAGTTGTTCAGGATTCCAAGAACTGATTCTTAAATTTCACTTTGAACATTTACACCTCAGAAAAAAGCACATGCTATAAATCAAGGCTTGATTTATTTTTGGCTGATTGTCGAGACTTAAGAAAGTGATGGAGAAAATGTTGATAATGTATATTAGACTTTAAAGAGTGTCATGCATACTTTTTTTCTGGAGGGCCAGTTGTTAAGCATTTACCAGCATGCCCCTGGATATTTGTCTTTCCCTCCCCAACCCCCAACCCAGGCTGTCTATACTGGTCCAAAATTGTGTTGATGGGCTCCTGCTAAGAGTTCAGAAACAGATCCCACCAAAAAGATAAAGCTGCAATGATGAGCTGGGTTCCAGATTCAACCCAGAGTTTTTTATCTGGCTATGCCACCTGATGTTTCTGCTCTCAAGAAAGGCATGCAACAGGACACAGCATAAGGTTGCTGGAGACTTAGATGCAGACCTTTTGTCTCTTCAGAGGTGTGTGTATTGACATGGGGCAGCTGGGAAGTGCAGTGGATAGAGAGCCTGCCTTAGAGTCAGGAATACTCATCTTCATGAATTCAAATCCAGCCTCAGACACTAACTAGTTGTGTGACCCTGGGCAAATCACTTAACCCTATTTGTCTCAGTTCCTCATCTGTAAAATGGACTGGAGAAGGAAATGGCAAACCACTCTTGTTTCTTTGCCAAGAAAACTCCAAATGGAGTCCCAAAGAGTCAGTCATGACTGAAAAACAAATGACTGAATAATGCATTCATGTATGTAAACATAGATGCATGTGAGTATAAATGTTTTTGCAGAAAGGGAAACCTGCTGATATTGATAGTAATGACAGATTCTGGCAAATTTACAAAGATGTAAACAATACAGCCTGGCAATTTAAAAGTAATACTGATGATTTAATATTTATGTAGGATGCTTACCAACTTCTACCTGATTACCATATTCAGTTCAATTCAATTCATTTTAGCAAATTATTAAGTGCCTACTATGTGCTAGACTCAAGACACAATGACCAAAAAACAATAATAATAATGAAGCAGTTTCTGACCTCAAGGAACAACTTATATTCTTCTGGACAACAAACACTACAAAACCCTGTTTCATGCAATAATGATTAGGGATATCATGAAATAGGAGTTGAATGAGCTTTGTTATTGATGTATGTAATCACAGCAGTGCACAGAGGCTTGCCTGCACATGCCCAGATCTCCTAAAGAGGGGGTCACTGCATCTCTGAATCCTCTACCAAGTGAGTGAGGGTAGCCTCCTTTAATTGGCCGCATAAATGCCAAAATGTGTTCAACTTGTGAGCCTGATTGTGAGAAGCACACACACACAAAATGAGCTCTTTTTCTGGGTGGACTCTTTTAAATGTTTATTCTCTCTGGTCAAATCCTTTTGTAAGCACACTAAGTCTATCCCCATAATGAATACGAAGCTTCCTTGAAGCAGCCAGGTGGTAGAGCAGTCAGAGCACTGGACCTAGAGCCAGGAAGACTTGAGTTCAAATTCAGACTCTAACTCTTATTAGCTGTGTGACCCTAGGCAAGTCACTTAACCTCTGTCTGACTCAGTTTCCTCAACTGTAAATGGCAATAATAGTACCTACCTCCCAGGGTTGTTGTGAGGATCAAATAAAATAATATTTGTAAAGCATTTAGCACAGTACCTGGCACATAGCAGGTGCCATACATGCTTATTCCTTCCGTTCCAGCCCTGAGAACAACCAGCATTCCAACTTCAGCCTGTCATTCATTCCTTCTGGTGAAGAAAGATAAATCTTCTTGCATATGTCAGAGATCTGCTTTTTACTGAAACAGTTCCATACTAGTCGAGTATATCATGCCAGTAATCAAGGTCTTTTTACCCATTCATTCAACATTCAAGCATTTATTAAGCATCTACTCTATTCCAGACACTATTCTAGAAGCAAGAGAAACCAAAACAAAACCAAAAAAGTTCCTGCCTTCAAGGAGCTTATATTCTATAGGGGAAACAATGTATACAGATAAGTAAATTGAAAATATATAGAAAATAATTTCCCTGGGAGAGGGGGAAAGCACTAGCAGCTAGGGAACCAGTACAAAGCAGTACCAGAGATGAGGCTTGAAAGAAGTTTGGGATGCTAGAAGGCAGAGGTGAAAAGCAAGGGCATTACAGGCATAGGGCACAGCCTGTGCAAAGGCAGAGAGATCAGATTCATTTTCACCTCCCCTCCATAACATGGGCCTCTTTATTCAATTCCAATTTACTCATTTCAAGGAATAATCTCTTATCAAGAAAACATGCTTTTAGAATAAATACACACACACACACACACACATACACACACACACACTTCATCTCAAAATGCACTCAGGATGAGTTGTTTACAGGGATAAGCCATAAAGTGATTCATTCTCCCTCCTTGACCTTGCACAGTCTTCATTTGGCTATGCTGTATTTTGAGGCTAAGGTTGGAAATAAATGGAGAGCCATCTTACAGCTTTGTGCAGTGACATTAAGTACAAATCAAAATTTTTGGATTCAGAAGATGAATTGCCATTTCAAAATCCTCTGAAGGGGAGCATTAATATGGTCACTGGCTGGCTGCTCACTTTGCAATTCTGCTGCCACCACCTGAGGACTTCAGGTCATTCTCTGGTGGCTACTGCCTCGGGACACAGACCCCTCCTCATCTCCAGCATCCTTCCGAGTGTTTGTTCATGTGATTGAAAATTGATTCTTTGATTATTCCTCTGGATAGCTTCCCAGACATCCCTATATTAACCTGATCAAGCTGCTTCTTTTTTTTTCTTTTGTAAACATGGACACCAGGCAACCAGGTGATGCAGTGGATAGAGCTCCAGGTCTGGAGCTCATCTTCCTGAATTTAAATCTGGCCTCAGACACTTACTAGTTTTGTGACCCTGGGTAAATCACTTTACCCTATTTGCCTCAGTTTCCTCATCTGTAAAATGAGCTGGAGAAGAAGATGACAAACCACTCCAGTATCTTTGCCAAGAAAACCCCAAAAGGAGTCAGGGAGAATCAGACACAATTGAAAAATGACTCACCAACAAATAGAGACACTGTATTTGCTTCATCCTAGTCCTTAGGAATTTCTCTTGTATTCCATGAAATTTCAAAAAACTTGTCTGTCTGCCTCCAATCTCTCCCTGATAGACATATACGCATATGAGGAAGGTTTCTTCGTTATACATATATTCCTCTTCGTCACTCCTCTGCTTAAAATCCTTCAATGACTCCCCCTAGCCTACCAAATAAAGTCCAACCCCTTACCTTGGTACTCCAGGCCCTTCATTAACTGACACTAAGCTACCTGATCTATGTCTTGCTACCAGACCCAGATGGCTCCGGAGGAGAAAGTGAGGCTGGTGACTGCACAGCCCTCCCTCACTTAAATCCAATTCCCTTGCAAGTCATGACATCACCTTCCTAATGTCATGGTCCTCTTCCAGAACGAAGGAAAAACCACAACAAACAACACCTATTCATGGCCAAATATTCTATTCCGACTATACTGGACTGTTCCTCATTCCCCAGATCCATCCTGCCTCCACACCTTTGCTCACACCATTCCTTCCAGATGACATGTTCTCCCCCTTCTCTGCTGGTAGAAATGCTGCCCATCCTTTAAGTCCCACCTTAAATATCATCTCCTAATTTCCGTAATCAGTTACTGTCTTTCTTCCCAGCCAACAGTCAACAAACATTTTATTAAGCACTGCACTGAATGCTAGGGATATAAAGAAAGACCAAAAAAATGAGTCCTTGCCCTCAAGGAGCTTACATTCTAAAAGGGGGTATGATATGTAAATAGGTGAATACAAGATATATGCAGAGTAGGTGGAAGGTGATTTCTGAGGGACCAGGAAAGGCCTCCTGCAGAAGATGGCATTTGATCTAAAATTACTTTGATTTGCTTCTCTCTTATATACTTATCTTACAATATTTTGCATCATAATTATTTGCGGAAGTCATCTGTGGCTCAGGAGCACCACAAGGGACTCTAGTTCATACAGATTGGGTTCACTCCTAGCAGCCTCAATCTAAGTTCCCATCCCAGTATAAAACTGCAGAGAAATCTTAGAAACAAAATTTAGCGTGGTCTGTGTTCAGGCCTCCCCAAATGTGGGTAACAAAGTCTCCTCCCACAAAGATTCTCAGTGAATAATATGAGTAGCAGGTATGGGACAACTTTGAACTTCTGCCTCCCCCAAGAAATACGTAAGATGCAAAGGACTCACAGGCATGCATTAACAAAAACAGCTTTCAGACTCCCCCAGAAGATAAATAACATTTGTGGAATTGCTGAACAAGTATTCTCCATTCATCTCAGATTCACATCATCTAAGCAATTCACAGCCATATTACAGAAGGTTGGCAAGGTCCAATGTGCTGACCCCCATGTGACCCAGCCGTAGACCCCAGCTGTCGGATGCTGCTATGGGCAGTCCACTTCTCCATGTTTTAAGGAAATCTTCCCCCTCTGTGCATATGGCCCCTGAGTGAGGAAATCAGCCTTAGAATTACCTATGAGTTAATAATCCCCAAAGGCCAGAAGCATCTATTTGCAAGATTGCTGATCTCTGATCTGTGTTCATAAATTTTTCTTTTAAACAGGGAATGGATATAATCTGCAGCAATTTGTGCCTTTGTATGCATGTTTTAGTGATGCATGTGTTGGGAGAGGGGGTCAAAGAAAGAGAAAATGAAGCATGATAATAAATTACGTTATGGCAATACATAGGCAGAGGAGAGAGGGTAGTGTCCGCAGTTAGCCAGGAATCAGTGTCGCTTACAGATTGCCTTGAGGTGTAATACTTATTTTTAACCCGAGTTATGATAGGCCAGGCAAACCAGAAGCTGGGTGGGCAGAACCGAGGACCTGATGTTCACAGGTACGTAATACAATCCCAGGATTAGGATACACTGAAGAAACATTCAGCTGGGGCAGATTCCAGACAATATAATGGTGGGTGATATATATGGGTGCTATGGAAAGAAAGGCTGGAAGTGAAATGGAAGGAAGGCAGGGACTGGGATGGTGAGAACAGTTAGGTAGCACTATAGTGCACAGAGCACCAGGCCTGCAGTCAGCACAGCTCCTCTTCCTGAGTTCAAATCTGGCCTCAGACCTGGGCAAGTCACTTAACTCTATTTGCCTCATTTTCTTCACCTGTAAAATAAACTGGAGAAGGAAATGGCAAACCACTGCAGTGTCTCTGCCAAGACAACCCCAAATGGGGTCATGAAGAGTCAGACATGGCTGAAAAACCACTCAGTGGGATGATGAGAGATCTCAAAACCGTGGAATTTGAGGATTGCAAAAAGGAGCAGGGGATGTAAATTCCCTGAGGGTAGAGACTGTTTTTGACATTCTTTTTATCCCTAGTGCTTAGCACAATGCCTGGCACATAGTAAGTGCTTAATAAATATTTTATGTATCTCTCTACCTGAGCCTAAGTTTGAGAATGCATATGTTGTAAATTGAGATCACTATCACACCCACTTCACCGGATTGTTGAACAGCTCAAATGAGGTAATAATGTGTAAAGTGCTTGAAAACTCAAATGAGCATAATATAGGCAGTGTTTTGCAAACTTTAAAGTGCTATATAAATATGAACTGTTATGATAAGATCATAGATTTAGAGCTAAAAGGAAACAGACATCATCTCGTCCAAGTCCCTCATTTTACAGGTGAGGAAAATGAGGCCCATAGAGGTTAATTGATTTGCCCAATGTCACATAGGAAGTAAATGGCAGAACTGGAATTTGAACTCAGGGCCTCTGCCTCTGCAACCAACATTCTTTCTCCTATACCATTGATTCTTTCAGGTATATTGTGATTAAATAAGAGCATATTTACTTCATTCTTATCCAAACTTTCTTCTAAGGATTCGAAGAAGTAGGCAGGCTTCCCACCTTCCTTTTCTTCACAATGATCCCATTGAGGTAATTTTAGCTGAAGAGAAAACAGTGAGTGAACCTGCATTGCTAGGCAGAGAGACTGGAATCCAGATGTTCATGCTGCTACTCCAATATTCTTGCTGGGATTTGTAGCTCATAATAGTTCTTCCCCCAATCTGGAATCAGAAGAGAAAAAAAAAAAAAAAACAGGCACATACATTTTTTTTTTCACTAAAATGAGCTTTCTGTACATGCTCATGGGTTAGTACTAAGCCATATTTTCACTCCTCTTTTTTTGAAAATGGCAGCTTCTCATACTATTTTCACTTTATTTTTGTGTATTTTTTTTCCTTTTGGTTTGTTTCTTCTTTCACAAAATGACTAATATGAAAATGTGTTTTACATGCTTGTACATATGTAACCTATATTAAATTGCTTACTATTTTAGAGAAGAGGGAGGGAAAGGAGGTAGGGGAAAAAATTTAAAACTCAATTTTTTAAAATGAATGTTAAAAAAATGTCTTTACATATAATTGGAAAAAATAAAATACTATTTGAAAGAAAATAGAAAAAAAGAAAATGGTAGCTTCTGAGCTAAACACAACACATTCACCCAAGCTAAGCATGTGTATGCATGGGTCTGAGACACCTACAAATTTCCAGACTCTTGATACATCTATTTTGGGTGGGGTCTATGGCAGAACCCGGATGACCTCCATCCCCACCACCTCCAGCTCTACTGGCCGATTATGACCTCACCCAGCATGATCCTAGCTTACAAGTTTCTTCTCTGAAATAAGGATAAGCTTGCAAATGAGAAATTCAGGGCCTTTGTTCACCTATAAATTCAGTTTGTTTTGGACTCTGATCAAAAGAAATGCAAATGCTAAATTAATTTCCTTGCTACTTCCACATACTTTTTAATAACCTCTTATCAGGCCATTGACAGCTTTCTTGTTTTATGCATATTAACTATCTTATTAATTAGATAGCTTTGGTTTTCCACTATAACTCTTTGTTGTTGTTTTTTTTCTAATCTGTACCTATTTTGCCTTGCTCACTGGATTATTTAGGCACGTTGCCCATTTTCTTAAAGGGACTTTTAGCCTCAGAAAATACATACCTTTCAATTAGCCATATACTCACATTTCAGCTTCAGCTTTAGCATCTGTCACTAATAGGGAATGTTTAGCCTCCTAGGATCCTGCCTCTAGATCTGAAAGGTACCTCTTCTTCCAAAGTGAATCTGATCATTAAGTTTCTTTACTTAGCTCATCATCCAGATGTTATCTCTGTACAGGTCATTTTTGCTATTGTTATTCAGTAGTGTCTGACTCTCCCATGACCCCATTTGGGGTTTTCTTGGCAGAGATATTAGAGTGATTTGCCATTTCTTTCAGATTTCTTGCTCATTTTACAGATGAGGAAACAGAGGCAAACAAGATTAGGTGATTTGCTCAGGGTCACACAGCTAGAACATGTCTGAGGCTGGATTTGAACTCAAGAAAATGAGTCTTCCTGACTCCAGGCTCAGCGTTCTGTGCACTGTGGTGCCACCTAGCAGCCTTGTGCAGGTCATACTAGAATGCTACATATCTCCAATGTGAGCTCCTTGAGAACAAGGATTGTTTTCCACTATTTGTATCTCTAGGACCTCGCACAGTGACTTGTATATAGTAGGAACTTCATTCATGCTTGTCAAATTGAATTGAATTGAATTCCACAGCCCATCAATAATTTTGTGTATTGATAAGGAAGAGGAGAAGATAAAGGAAGGTTATAATAACTATTTACACATTATAGACATGATCATTATAATGTCTCGTCGTCACTAACTACATCAGCCCTTGAGAGTCTGTCTGCTTTAATGGGTAAAAAACAAATCGAAACAAAGATGGCTCACCTCACAGGGCTGTTATGAAGAAAGCACCTTATAAAGCTTGGCCTCATCAATATAGATATGTGATATACATATAGATATATGTGGGAGTGTGCGTGTATTGTTATTTTTTATTATTGCTCATAGACTTGAGTCATTGTTCTTTTTTATTATGTTTTTATCATCTCCAAAATACTATTTTCCCAGGTAAGAAAAGTATGCTATTTGCCATTCTTTGCTTCTCTGATTTTCTAGACTTTATGTTTGAAAAACATTAAATTATGGCCAGCTTTCCTTTATTTTTTAAATCATTAGTTATTTAAGGTAAGAAATGAGAGTCAGTGTGATATAGTGGATAGAGAACTGACCTCAAAGTCAGGAGGATCTGGGTTCTGCCAGGGCTGTGTGATCTTGGTCAAGTCCTTCAACTTCTCTGTTTTGGGCAGCTCTTGAAAACTATAGGTATCTATCCACATTGGTACAGAGAGTTCCTTGTGAGCTCCCTACACGGAAGAAATTGCAACTATAGTTCCCCCCCCCCACCCAAAAAAAAAGGCTAGGATACTAAAGTTAGTAACAGCCTTTCATTAGAGAGACATTACAGTACAGTAGAAACGGCTCTGGCCACAGTTCAAGCTCATATCTGCCACTTTAAAATCTATAAGACCTTGGGCAAGTCATTTGATCATTCTAATCTATAAAATGAGAATAAAAATATTTACACACCTACCCAGCAGGATGGTAGTGAGATTTAAATGTGACAATACATGTAAAGTGAGTTAGTCAGTCAATAAGCATTTGTTAAATACCCACTGTGTGCCGGGCACTGCTCTAAGCCCTGGGGATACAAAGAAAGGCAAAAGATAATCCCTGCCCTCTAGGAGCTCACAATATAACGGAGGGTTTGGCTGCCATGAAAGCACTATATGAACATAAAGTATTATTATTCCTTATTATCTAAGAAAATATATGGACTGATCACTGATTTTTGTTAGTAAGTAGAAGGAATTAATAGCAGGGAGCAGCAGCTATATGTAGCCCTGGGAAGGGTCCCTGCCCCAGGCATGGGTTCTTAACTTGGATTGTGTCATGGACCCCTTTGGCAGTCTGGTGATGCTCATAGATCTCTTCTCAGGGGAAAAAAAAAAGAATGTTTTTAACTGCATAAAACAAAATGCATAGGATTGCAAAGGAAACCAATTATATTGAAATAGAATTGTCAAAATATTTTTTAAAAACAAAGTTCATACTCCCGGGGGCCCTGGGTTACTAAAAAGAAACAGCAATCAATGGTCCGTGCAGAAGCCAAGGGGTTTATTCAACCCAGGAAATCAAATGAAGAGAAAGCACTCTACCATGGGAGATCAAAAGTCTATTTGGGATCAGATACAGGCCCAAACACAGGGACTGATTTAGATCTAAATTAGGGTCCAGTGGTGAGCCCAAAATCAACTGAAGGAATCTGAAACCAGACTTAACAAGAAACCCTGAGCAAAAAGCCTGACTGGTAAGTATATTCACTCAATGTGTTAGCTGATGCTTCTTTCATAGTAGAATTCTATTATCTTAATGCTACTGTCTTAAATGTGTGATGTTGTTAACTGACTGGGCCCATACAGTTTCTCCTTCTTTCTTCCTGGTCATGCCAATGAGTCATGGTAAGAGTTTGCCATTATCTTATAGGCTTAGATTTGCAGATTCCACTTTCAAGAGGTTCATGCACCATTTCCAAGAAGCAAATATGCTGTTTGATTATTTTGCCACCATTTGGGAGTAGGTACCTTGGTTTCACAATCTGGATTTGAGGATTAAGCCATGAGTATGGTTAACTGAGTTGTTATCATGGTTTTCTACTCTTTGATAGATCGAATTTTATTTTTTAAGGATAAAGAAGTCAAATTTAGTATTAACTAGCATTAAATTTATTAAAATAAAGAAAGTTTATAAAGAAAAGCATGATATATTGGTCTTAAGAGAAAGATAATCAGAGGTAACTAGATGATGCTGTAGATAGAGCAGTGGTCCTGGAGTCAGGAACGCCTGAGTTCAAATCTGAGCTTCGACACACACTAGGTGTGTGATCCTGGGCAAGTCACTTAACCCTGATTGCCTAAAATAATGAAAGAGAGACAGAGACAGAGACAGAGAAGCTATTAAAAATTTAGTAGAGAACCTGGAGGGTATTCAAAGGTGAAAGCCTATAGGTGATATTATTACAAGGGAATGTGCTTCAGATTTAAAGGGTTGATACAGGAGGCAACATGGAATAGTGGATGGAGCACTGTGCCTGTAATCAGGAACACTGAAGTTCAAATGTCACCCTTTGACACATTCTACCTATATGATCATATGTAAATCCCTTAACCTCACTATGTCTGTTTGCTCATGTGTAAAATAGGAATCATAACACTACAGAACCTACCTCACAGGGTTGTTGTGAGGCTCAGATGACATAGTATATGTAAAGCACTTTGGAAACTTTAAATTACTATTCAATGTCATGAGTTCTTTAATACCAGAGTTAAAAAGCATCCAAGAATATAGTAATAGTTGATATTTACTATGTGCCAGGCCCTGTGCTAAGATCTCGTTTGATCTTCACAATAGCCCCAGTAGGTAGGTGCTATTATTATTCCCATTTTATAGATGAGGAAACTGAGGCAGGCAGAGGTGAAGTGACTTATTAGGGATCAAATAGCTAGTGAATATCTGAGGTCATATTTGAACTCAGGTCTTCTGGACTCAAGGCCTAGTGCCCTACCCACTGCACCACCTAGCTGCTACCTTGTGGATAAAAAAAAGATCCCAAGATCCTTTGTAACATCGTTTCTTTGACGGGGACATTTTGTTATACTGATGCATAGTTACTTAGAATCTTAGAGTTGGAAGAGACCTCTGAGGTCATGTCGTACAACCTACCACTCAGTCTTCTCCATAGCACACCTGACAAGTGGTCCTCCAGCTTCTGCTTAAACACTTTGGCTTACAGAAGGCTCATGACCTCCTGGAGCAGCCCATTTCCTTGTAGTTCTAAATCTTAGGGCGTTTTTCCTTGTGTTGAGTTTAAATCTCCCTCCCTGTAATTTCCAGCCATTTGGTCCTGGCTCTTCGCTCTAGAGCCACGGAAACTGCATCATAATGTGGTAGCAGACTCATACTTAACACTTGACAATAGTGAGTCAGTGTGACTACCACCACAGCTCCTCCACTGGAGTGCCTGCAAATGGATTAAGAGAATGATGTGATCACTGCTAAAATAAGGTCTAAGTCATGCTGAGTATAGACCCTTACTGATTTGACTCAACGCATTACTTCCAAAGGTAAGGGTAAGAAAAGATTTGCCAGTTTATTTTGAAAGGTGCCCAACCATGATTTAATGTACTGAGATATGGAAGGATGCCAACAGAAAATAAATAGTTTAATGGAAAGTTGTGTCTGGTACACTTAGATGTCAGGTAACAAGGCCAAGACAATTAGTCTGATCCCAGAGTAGGCTAAGAGATTTACTCTCTCCTCCTATATAACCTGTAGTCCCTATCTTTAGCTAACTGTCTTATAAATATAGCCATAAATCCTGAGAGGCTTAAGACTGAAAAAAGACCATTGGGCTTGACAATTCAGAAGTCTCTAGAGATATTTCTGTAGAGAGGACCTGATGTTGGGAAAGATCAAATGCAAAAGGAGAAGGGAACAGCAGAGGATGAGATAGATAGATAGTATTGTAGAAGCAACAAGTACAAGCTTGGACAGACTTCAGGAGACATTGGAGGATAGAAAGGCCTGGCATGCTATGGTCCATGGAGTCATGAAGTGTTGGATCCAACTGATCAACACAACAAAAAGAGATGTTTGAAAGCAGAATTTCAGTAAAGTAGTAGGGATGGAAGCCATCTCATGGTATGCAGGTGATACAGTGGTCAGTGCCTTGGACCTGGAGTCAAGAAGACTTGAGTTCAAATATGACCTCCAATACTGACTGTGTAACCTTGGGTGAATCATCTAACTTCTCTAAGCTTCAGTTTCCTCATCTGTAAAATGGGGATAATAATAACACCTGCCTCACAGGACAGGTTTGTTGTGAGGATAAAATGAAATAATATTTGTAAAGTACTTTATTTGCAAAAAAAAAAATCCTATTATTATTGTTGTTGCAAAGGATTGAAGACTAGATGACAGAAAGAAGGTAGACCAGTACAAATTCATCTTCTCTACTGAATAAGCAACCCAAGCACAGATCCTCCTTAAATTAGAGCAGCCATATATTATCTTGTCCCTGAAGGACAGCACATCCTATAATACTCCAAATGTAAGCAGCCCTTTTTTTTCTGAATCTGGCTCATAGAAAACCTGAGTGCAACCTATAATCACTCTCTGAGTCTTACTCATTTTTATCATCTGGCTCTTTTTGTGATGAAAAAATGAATAAAACATCTTTATGTGAATGCAAAAAAATTAGAAAAAACCTAGGCAGTAATACTTTTTTAATATAGTAACTTTGTGTCATTCATTTTTAGGGTATACCTATGTACTTTTTTTAATATTTCAAAGAAATCTCATTTTTAGCCCATTTTTGACAGACTATGTTTGGAATAATATAATATAAAATGCACTTCAGGTAGGTCAGGTATGGTGTCCCATAAGCTTTGAAGGATGTAATAGAAGAATTCAGCTCTAGCTTCTTCAAATAGGGAGATGGAGATGATTGGTGTTGTTGTTCAGTCATGTCAGGCCCTTTGTGACCCTATTTGGGGTTTTCTTGGCAAAGAAACTGGAGTGGCTTATCATTTCCTTCTCTGGTGTACCCAGCGGGTCCATTCTGTCAGGCAATTAGAAGTTAAGTGACTTTCCCAGGGTCACACAGCTAAGAAGTGTCTGAGGCTGGATTTGAACTCAGGTCTTCCTGACTCCAGGCCCAGTGCTCTATCCACTGAGCCAAGAGTTGTCTCAATGAAGCAGATAATATCTTGTCTCATCAATTGGTTTTGATTTCAAATTCCATCTTTACTGCCACTTTCAGGAGATAAAAAGGAGAGAGAGAAAATCTTTCCTCTTTCCCTCTGACCTCTCTAGAAGCACTCCATCCCTGACAGTCTAGCAGACAACACAGTTTAAGGACACAACCACTTTTCACTATGGCATGTCAGTGCCTTGGACATTAACACTGATAAGTAGTATCACTGAGCACACACCCAGCTGGATGAGCTTGTTCTGATTAAACAGACCCAACCAAGCTGACCAGGACAAAACTGACCAGAAGAAGCACTTATGTATTAGCATGAAAAGCACACTAAGTCATATTTATATTGCATTTTAAGGTTTGCAAAGCACCTTCTCACAACAACTCCATGAATTGGGCAGTATAATTATTATCACCCCCATATTATACACAAGAAAACAGACTTCAAAAGGTGAAGTGACTTACCCATTCCAAGGGTTTTATAATAATTATGACTCATTCCTAAAAAGCCTTAAGATTTACAAAGCACTGATCCAACAACAACCCTGTTAGGTAGGCAGTACAAGTATTTTTATCTCCATTTTACAGATGTGGAAACTGAGACCAAGAGAAGTTAAATGACTTGACCACTCTCACACAGCTAGCAAGTGTCTGAGATGGGATTCAAACCTCAGGTTCCTGGCTCCCAGTCCTGCTTTCTATCCACTCCCCCATGCCACCTCAGACACATCCCCAATCATGAGGTTTAGAGCCAGAAATGACCTTAGAAATCACCTAGTGTAGGCTTCATTTTACAGATAAAGCCGTTGAGGCATAGAAAAGTGAAATGATCTGCCTTATCAGACAAATATGTTTGAACTGAGATCATCCAAGGCTCTTTCTACCCCATCATAGGATCACTTGTCACTTTTTTGGGGGGACAGGGGAAGACAGTGGGGTCAAGTGACTTACTCAGGGTCACACAGCTAGTAAGACCAGATTTAAACTTAGGTCCTCCTCACTCCAGAGCCAGTGCTCTATCCACTGTGTCACCTAGCTGTCCCTAGGATCTCTTTTCAAGAGGTAGGAAAATACACCCACACTGAAAAATACTTACTTTCCACCACTACCTTGTTTTGGAGATAGAGAGTACCTGATGCAGGGAGTTAGGATAAGGGAATATGAGTTCACATCTTAGCCCTGATATTTACTAATTGCGTAATCATGGCCCCTTGGCATCTTCCACATCTCTAATCTCCCGCTGGTACCTAGAGGTTCTCCCCTGCCTCAGGAGCATTGAGGAAGGGAGTAAAGAAGAAAGAAGAATTACCCTTGGGGCAGCTAGGTGGTGCAGTGGATATAGCTCCAGCGTTGGAGTCAGGAGGACCTGAGTTCAAATTTGACCTCAGACACTTGACACTTACTAGCTGTGTGACCCTGGGCAAGTCACTTAACCCCAATTGCCTCACCAAAACAAAAAAAAAAAAGAAGTACCCTTGAATTTAATAGAAGGCATCCCTGGGTCCCTGCTGAAGACAGGCTAAGAATAGTTAAGTTGATGTGGCTCAGGATGGTAGAAAATGTCAGAGATTGGGAATGGGGGTGGAGGTGGGGGCAATTAACCAACCTATCTTCCCTTTCCCTTCCATATTTTCTGTCATAGGTTTCTCTTCCCAATGCTGGCATTCTGTACAACAATCCTCTTGTGATCTGATATTGCTTTCAAATCTTGCTATAATCTATTTGTTGTCATTGGTCTTGTTGTGAAACCCCATTGTGGTTAAAAGTTATACATTAGCAGTCTTTTAGCCTTCTTTCCAAATAAGTGAGTCCTGCTTTTTCTTTCCTTACCGAAAGCAATTTCTTCTACATGCTGTGTGCAAATTGAACAACTGCTCTTACATCACACTCTTGTTTTTTGTCTGCTTTCCATTTCTGAGTTTGGGGTTTTTTTTAATATTTTGTTGTATCAAATCAGGGTCTATCTTGGAGGGGAAGGGAAGAGAAGGGAATAAACATTTATGTGATGCTAACTATGGGTCAGGCACTTTGCTAAGCATTTTACAACTATCATTTCCCCACAACCCTGGGAGGTGGGTGCTATTATTATCCCCATTTTGCATTTGAAGAAACTGAGGCAGACAGAGTTTCAGTGACTTGCCCAGGGTCACACAGCTAGGAACTGTCTGAGGCTGGATTCGAACTCAGATCTTCCTGACTCCAGGCCCAGGACTCTGTACACTGCGCCTCCAGCTGCCTCTACTCTCCTTCCCTGTGAGAACTAGAAGCATCATGCCTTGGAAAGAACATCAACCTTAAAAGCCTGGTCCTAAGTTTTCTCAGTTGCAAAAAGTATATAATAATACTACTGACCACACAGGAGTAATATTAGGAAAGTGATTTTGTGGTGTGGTAGATAGAATGCTGAACTTGGAGTCAGCAAGGACCTGGGTTTGAATCCTGCCTCAGATGCTTATTAGCTGGATGGGCCTGGATGGGACCTTTAATCTGAGATTCAGTTTTCCTAATCTGTAAAATGGAGATAACAATTGCATACACCTTTCAGGGTAGTTGTGAGGATCAAATGAGATAATACATTCAAAGTGTTCTGCAAACTTAAAAGCATTCTACGAATGAGCTATCATTAATCTTAAGGCACTATAGAAATATCAGCTACTATAGTTCTCCTTCTTGCTTTTTTTTTCCTTCTTGCTGCCCTTTATGTCTTCATCTGCTTCCCCATTCATCCGTTTATTTCAAAGACCCCTATGGTCTCAGTATTTAAAGGCTCAGAACAAATCTGTGCCAGATTGATCGTGTCGCCTAAGGCAGGTACGTACATACTAACTCGTTCACTTAGTAGCTGGTCAGGGATTACAGAACATTATCTAAGCCTTCCACCACCTGCAGGCTTCCGCCTCTATTCCTCCCTCTTTCTGCAAGCTGTTCTGTAGCTGATAGGTGTGTCAGGCAGGGAGGACTCATCTTTGCAGGAGGGCCCCCCCAGGAGAGGGAACCAAGAGGAAATGAAGTATTAGGGGCTCAGAGAGGTGTGAAGAATTGCCTTGGGGTATTTCAGAAAGAAGCCTTGTCTATCCAGTTATGGCCACATTGAAATAGGACCCAGAAATCTCCATACCACCACAGTGAGAGTCCTAGAGTGTCCTAGTGGAAGGAACTGTGAGTTTGGAATAAGAATGCTTGGATTTAAATCACATTTCTTCCTCTGTGACCTGGGACAAATCAGCTCACCCCTCTACACCTCAGTTTTTTTATCTGTAAAATGTAAGAACATGACCTCTGAGGTGTGTCCTATGAGTTTATGAAATCCAGTCCAGCTGATTTCTGCCAAATCTCAGTGAGGCAAAAAAAAAATGTTTCCTGGTCATTGATCACCCACCGTGACCCCAAGACAAGCTCTAATAGACAGGACAGAGGCAGAGGTTTTGGTTCTCTCCTACTTGGCCCTGCTTCTGATGATTTTTGCCACCACTTAATAGGTTTGGGACTCAGGGGTGGGGAACTTGCAATCTTGGGACCACATGTGGCCTTTTGACTGAGTCCAAGTTTTACAGAACAAATCCTTTGATTAAGGGCATTTGTTCTGTGAAGTTTAGATCCAATCAAAGCACAGCACTTGAGGACCTAGAGGGCCACATTTGGCCTCAAGACTGCGGGTTCCCCACCCCTGGTTTGGGTTTTCAAGACTAGTCTCCCAAATACAGTTCCTTCCTCTCAGATATTATTCCTATAAAGGGACTGTATCTCATAGCAGATAGAGAGCCAGCTTTGGAGTCAAGAAGACCTGAGTTCAGGTCCTATCTCTGACACACGCTGCCTGGCTCTCCCTGGGAAAGTCACTTAACCTCTCCTAGAGAGCTACCCCAAGCAGCTTTGAGAGATTCTAAGTCAGATAAGTGTCAGCCTACTGGAAGTGAGGATCCTTGAACCAATGAAGTCACAATTCTAGAAATAGATAGATAGATAAATAGATAGAGGGATAGAGAAATAGAGAGATAGATAGATAACGAACGAATAGATGGGGGAGGGAATAACTACAATTCAACTTAAAGATGTTTATTAATAAGCACCTACTATGTCCTAGGCTCAAGCCAGGATACAAAGTGAAAAATTAAACAGTCCCTAATCTCAAGGAACTTACATTCTACTGAGGGAAACAACATGCACACAGATAAATAAATATCAAATTATCTACTAAATAAGTACAAATTTGTAATAAATATGATGAGAGTGAACTCCAGCCAAGCAGATAATGATGCCTGGGTTACGTCTCCATGGTCCAGATGAGTTGGGCTATATTAAGAAGGTCCTTTTGCATCCACAATGAGGGAGTTTATGGTCTCAGATTCCTCTAGAACATTGTATTAAACGCCAGGTGCCATGTTTTAGTGGAAATATTTATAAAAATGGATTGCGTCAAGAAAAGAGCAATTAGATTCGTCGTGGAGACTGGGAACTATAATATATAAGGATCCACTGAAAAAAACTGGGAATATTTAGCATGTAGAAGAGAAGATATAACAGCAAATCTTAAGTATTTAAAGGACTATCATGTGGCAGAAGGATTTTTCCCTGGCCCAGCAGGTCAGAAGGAGGTATGATGTTTAGAAGTGTCAAAGAAGCTAATTTTAGCTCAATTCAAGGGAAAACTTAGCAAGTAGGGCTGCCCAAAGTGGGATGGGATGCTCTGGGAAGTGGTGAGTTCCCCCCATCACAGGAATTCTTCAAGCAGAGACTGAATGACCATTTTTCTTGAATTGGGAAGAAACAGAAATTCCTCTTTAGATACAGTTGAACTCTGTAGTCTCTGATGTCCATTCCAATTCCAAAATTCTGTGCTTCTGTGATTTTTTTTTATTAGAGGAAAATTGCATGCAAAAGAAAATTTTCCATTCAAAAGCATATGTTAGAGTAGCGGTACAGAACCTGCGGCCTCAAGGCCACGTGCGGCCCCAAGGCCATGTGTGGCCCTCTAGGTCCTCAAGTGCAGCCCTTTGCCTGAATCCAAACGTCACAGAGACCTAGAGGAGATTCAGTCATAGGGCCGCACTTGAGGACCTAGAGATCCACATGTGACCTCTAGGCCACAGGTTCCCCACCCCTATGTAGGGCCTACTATATGCAAAAGCACTGTTCTAGATATTGGAGATACAAAGAAAAAAAAATTAAAGTGGTTCCTGACCTCAAGAAGATTACATTCTTCTGGGACATACAACATGTAAGAAAATACCAAGATAAATTGAAACAGGGAAGAGCACTAGCTCTCAGAAAAAGCTTCATATAAGAGCCGTGAAGGAAGCTTAGGATTCTAAGACACAAAAGTAAGGATGAAGTGCATTCTGGGGATTTACAAAGACTTGGAGGCAGGAGATCAAATGTTGAGTTCAGGAAACAGAGAGTAGGCCATTTTGGCTGGGACATAGAATGCATGAAGATTGAGTAGTGTAAAACCAGTCTGGAACCATAGGCTGCAGTCAGATTGTGAAGATATCAGAGTAAGGGGTTTGTAATTTGTCCTAAAGATAGTAATGAGCCATTGAAGATTCTAAAGCAGAATGGTGCCATGGTCAGACCTATACTTTAGGAAGATTATTTTAGCAGTACTTTGTAAGGTAGATGGGAAAGGGGAGAAACTGGAGGCAGGAAAGCCAATTAAAAGGCTATTTCATTAGTCTTCTAAGGGCCAGATACTGGGGTACCAGCTGTCTGAGCAAAGACAATAGGATGAATGTGGTGTGGAGATGGAATCAGCAGGTTAGCAGCTCTTTGGATACAGAAGGGTAAGGATAAGGGAAGAGGTGAGAATGACTTTGAGCTTGTAAACCTGGAAGGATAGTACTCTGCACAACAAAAAACAAGAAAGTGTGGAGGGGTGGGGAGGAAGGACCTATGGAGGAGCAGGGAGGGGAGAGAAGGAAACAATGAAACAATGGATTTCAGATGCCAAGGATATCCAGCTGGAGATTTGTTCCTCCTCAATTAAAGATATTCCACTTTGCTTGTTGAGAAGAATGCCCATTTCTACTGCAAAGGGAACAACATTATTTTCAGATATTTATATCAGCACAAAATGTGACTTAATTCTAGCATCTCTGGCCTTGCCCCAATCAGGCACCAGATTAGCCTCTGTAATCCTTCCACAATTGCAGGTGGTAGTCCCTCCATAATTTAACCCTTGGTTTCATGGGCTGCTGTGGCCAAAAATCACAACAAAAAAAGCAACCAAAAAAACCACCTAGTGGCCAGCCTTTTGATGATGATGATGCTGATGATGATGCTGATGATGATAGCATTTATATAGTGTTTTCAGAGTACTTTACAAATATTATCTCATTTGATCCTCACAACTCTGGGAGGTAGATGCTATTATTATCCCCATTTCACAAATGAGGAAACTGAGGCAGGCATAGTTAAATGCATTGCCCAAGAACACACAGCCAGTAAGTATCTGAGACAGGATTTGACCTTATGTCATTCTGACCTCCTAGGTCCAGTGCTGTACACAATGCACCAACCAGCCGCCATAGCTAGTGAATATCTCTGAGTTTAAGCAAGTCTGATTCTCAGCAACAAATTACTGAAACCATTCCTGGAACCTGCCAGAGGATACACCTAGTTGGCATCACCTTCAAGGACCCTGGGTCGTACCCATGCTATAATAAGGCACTGGAAGTAGAGGAAGGACACATATCTTTGCAAATTTGTATTGTATATACTTCTGAGTAGAGGAATGTGCCTACAAACATATTGTAACTCAAGGGTCATATTCTAGATTAAAAGGTGCAAGGATGACATAAGGAATTTTCTCTGTACTCATGTAAAAATTATAAGTACTTAGTTATTCTCCAGTTCTATCTCCCCCTACTTGAATGTGATCTGTCTATAATTTCTTGCTGCCAGAGATGGATTAGAACCCCAGGAGTTCATCCTCCAGCCCCCAAATCCCCAATTAATTGAACCAGCATTGTCAGAAATTGTCCCAGACATCTATGGAATTAACAGAAGTGTTTCATGGGGAACCTGTTTGCCAATCTTTTCCACTTTCCTCCTACTTCTGGTTCCTGTGAGTGTTAGGAACAGTCTGTGCATTCTCCTCTTTTTACTTTTAAAAAATTTTGTAGTGATATTTTTTGTTTTTACCTCACCTGAATTTCCCCTTTTGTGTCTCTCCTTCTCCCAAAGAACCAACCCTTATAACAAAGAAATTGTCCTAAAGAAAGAAAATAAGGAAGAAAGACAAAAAAATCCACAAAACAGATCAATACAGTACATTCCCACTGCCCAAATCCATCACTTTATGCAATGTTTCACACTCATTCCCTTTCCATTTCTGCGAAGTATTGGAAGGAATATCTTCTCATACCTCTTCTTTGGGACCAAATTTGTTCTTAGTAATTTTGCAATATGTTTCCTATTGTTTTGATTTGTTGTTCTTTCTATTTATATTGTTGTAATCATCGAGGTAGTTGGGTGGCACAGTATATAGAGTGCTGGGCGTGGAATCCGGGAAGACCTGAGTTTTTTTAATCTAGTCTCAGACACTAGTTGTGTGATGCTGGGCAAGTCATTTAACCTCTCTTTGCCTTGGTTTCCTTAACTGTAAAAGAGGATTAACACCTACCATGTGGGGTTGCTGTGAGGATCAAATGAAACAATATTTGTAAAGTGCTTAGCATAGTACCTAGCACAAAGTAAGTGCTACATAAATGGTACCTATTATTATTATATATGTTGGGGGTTTTTTTTGCTCTGCTCACTTCACTTTGTATCAGTTCATGTAAATCTTCCCACATTTCTCTATATCCATCACAAGAGTTATTTCTTATAATGTAGTCATATTTCATTATATTTGTGTACCATAATTATTTTTTGCCATTCTCCAGTCAATGTGCTCCCTGCCCCCGCCTAATCCCACTCACAGAAGTTATCTATCTATCCCTCCCTTGGCTGAAGGCAGTGGGGTCTGGTTTCAGAACAGAGGCAAAAGAGGGCAAGCAGGGATGATTTCCCCAAGAAACACTTCTGATAACTCCATAGATATATAGTAGAATTTCTGATAATGCTGATTTTAATTATGTGGGGATTTGGAGGTGCCTCTGCATGTCAGTAGACAGCTGGGATTCTAATCAGTCATTGGTGTCAAGAAAATGCTCTGGTTTTTATGCTCAAGCTCCCTCCGGCATGTCATAAAAGGGAAAAATTCTCCAGCTCCACTAGGGAAAGGGACATAGTCAGACTAACTGACTGTTTTCTTTCCTTTAACCTTTGGTCTTGGGTTGTGATGCACGTGTCAAGTAAACCCATTGAATAATCTGGCACTATTGCCACACATTATCAAATTTTCAAGCAAATGAAAAAGGTCACTAAAAATCTGATCATCACAAATTTTGCATATTAAAGAACCACAATGAAGCAAAGTAAAACCACTACTTGGGTCTGCAGATGTCCCGCTGTGTCCTTCATTTTTCATTTTGTTGATTTGCTGAGACTCCCTCCTGCCTCAGCATAATATTTAGCTGGTGATGCCTGCAGGCCCCCTTCCTACTCTCAGGAGGCGGGATGTTTTCACTGCTGTGTGCGGGTGATGATTCCAATGTGCATATTTTATAAATTAGTAAAGCATTCAATGAGATAAACATATGATATTCTTAAACAAAGGAGATATCATTACCAGGTTTGCAGGTTATTCAGGTCTAGACAGAACACAGATTTTTTGGCAACAAAGGGTATTGTCTGCACCTATCTGCTCATGTGATAACAATTATAGTTAATATATGTTTAAAGATTCACAAAGCCCTTTCTTCACAACAACCCCCTGAAATAAGTAGGGCAAGTATTATTATCCCCATTTTATTAGTGAGGAAACTGAATTTCACAGGGAGAAAGTGATTATTCCAAGGTCATCCAGTTAAGAAATGGCATAAGCCCCTATACAGGATGAGAGCTCCAGTACTAGAACAAGTATTGTCTCTCTCATTAGATTATAAGATCCCTGAGGAGAGAAACTGTCTTTTGCCTCTTTCTGTATCCCCAGAGCTCAGCATAGTGCCTGGCACATAGTAGGCACTTAATAAATTTTTATTGATTGATTGGAATAGGGAAATCTGGCAAGACCTCTAAGCTTCCAACATGTTTCCAGCAACTTCTCAACATACCAGATGAGTGACCTTGTCAAAGAAAGAAAAGTAGATTTGTTTGGTATGACCTGTTCTTTATAAGCCCAAGTTGGCTCTACAGAGACCAGTACTTGCCTTTCTGAAGGCTCGCATGCCTTCACTTAAATAATGCATCCTAGAATTTTTGCTAGGAATAGAATCCAAGTTCACCAGCCTGTCATTGGAAAGATCCACTGTGTTCTTCTTAAAAATCAGGACCACATTAGTCCATGTATGGTCTTTCAGCACCCCTCTGACTCTCCATGATTTTCCAAAGCTCACCCACAGTGGCTTTGCAATCACATCCACCAGTCTGTTCAAGACCTTGGAATTTAGCTCATCAGGGCCTAGCAATTTGAACTCCCTGAGTGTAGCTCTCTCCTCTCTTAACTTGGATTTCAATTTCCTCTGAACCATTTTTTTCTACACTTCCTAGTGTGAAGATTATGCCCCTTGATAGAGACAGGATTCAATTCCATCTCTGATACTTCTTTTTTTGTTTTTGTTTTTGGTTTGTTTGGGTTTTTTTTGATGCTTCTTATACGATCCTGGGCAAGCCCTTTAACCTCTGAGAACCTCAGTTTCCCCACCTATAACAGGCAGTTGGACTAAATTAGAAGTTCTTAACCTTTTTTGTGCCATGAACCTCTTTGGTACTCTGGTGAAGCCTATGGACCCCTCCTTGTAATAATGTTTTTAATTGCATAAAACAAAAATATTAAAAATTACAAAAGAAAGCAATTACATTGGAATACAATTATCGAAATATTTTTTAGAACAAGTTCATGGACCCCAGGCAGCTAGGTAATGCAGTGGATAAAGCACTAGGCCCAGAGTACAGAAAGACCTGAATTCAAATCCATTCTCAATCACTCACTAACTGGGTGGCTGTGGGCAAGTCACTTAACTGCTGCCTGCCTCAATTTCCTCAACTGTAAAATGGGGATAATAATAGTGCCTACCTCCCAGGGTTGTTGTGAAAATCAAACAAGATAATATTCATTAAGTACTTAGCACAGTGCTTGGCACATAGTAAATGCTTAATAAATGCTTGTTTCCTGAAAAGACTTGTATGGACCGATGCTGAGTGAAGTGAGCAGAACTAGGAGAATGTTGCACACAGTAACAACTACATTGTTTGATGACTAACTTTGATAGACTTAGCCCTTCTCAGCAATGCAAGGATCTAAGACATCTCTAAAAGTCTCATGATGGAAAATGCTATCCACATCCAGAGAAAGAACTAGGGAGTTTGAATACAGATCAAAGCAGACTATTTGCTCTTTTTTTTTCTTCTGTTGTGTTTTGTTTCCTCTTTCTGGTGGTTCCTTCTATTGGTTCTAATTCTTCCTTACAATATTGACTAATGTGAAAATAAATTTAATAGGAATACATATGCATAGCCTATATCAGATTGCGCAACATTTTGGGAAGGAGGGGGAGGAAAATTTAAAACTCAAAAGCTTATGGAAGTGATTGTTGATAAATCAAAATAAATTAATAAAAACCAAAAAAAATGCTTCTTTCCTTAATTCCCAAGTTAAGAACCCCTGGACTAGATGCTCTCTGATGCCCCCACCATTTCTAAATACTATAATTCTCTGAAGTATTGAACCCATCCACTTTGAAAGCACTGGTAATATCCCGTCTTCAATCTTTGTCATATCCTCAACATAATTTTTTCAAGTCAGTCAGTCAATAAGCATTGTCCCAATAAGCACCTTTTTGTTTAGTCATGTCTGACTCTTCATGACCCAATTTGTAGTTTTCTTGGCAAAGATACTGGAGTGGTTTGCCATTTCCTTCTCCAGCCCATTTTACAGATGAAGAAACTGAGGCAAACAGCATTAAATGACTTGCCCAGGGTCACACAGCTAGTAAGTGTCTAGGCTCAGATTTGAACTCAGGTGTTCCTGACTCCAGGCTCAGTTCTCTATCCATGGCAACACCTACTAAGTGCCAGATACTGTGCTAAGCCCTAGAGATACAAAGAAAGGCAAAAGACAATCCCTGTCCTCAAGGATCTCACATTCTAATGGGTGAAACAATATGAAAACAGCTATGTACACAGAAGATATATACAGGATAAATTGTACATCATCAATAAAAGAAGGTGTGAAAATAAAGGAGAATCAGGAGAGGCTTCTCATAGAAGGCAGGATTTTAGCTGAAACTTAAAGGAAGGCCAGGAAGCCAGGAGGAAGAGATAAAGAGCCAGAGCATTCTATGCATGGGGGACCACTGGTGAAAATGCCTCAGGAATGGCTATGGAGTGTCTTGTGTGAGGAGGCAGTGCCATCACAGAAGGCATGGGAGGGGGGTAGCTAGGTGGCGCAGTGGATAGAGCACCGGCCCTGGAGTCAGGAGGACCTGAGTTCAAATCCAGTCTCAGACCACACACTTGACACTTACTAGCTGTGTGACCCTGGGCAAGTCACCTAACCCCAATTGCCTTGCAAAAAAAAAAAAAGGCATGGGAGGAAACAAGGAAGACTGGAAAGGTAGGCAGGGGTGAGGCTGTTGTTCTTAGCATTCAGCACAACCTCAGCTGATTTTCAAGCATGTACTCTGTCCCCCTCTTCCAGTCCCTGTAGACAGCATGAAAAGGGACACACTAAGACTTTCCCCAAATCAAGCAAAGACAGTAGTTAACCATCAAAGGGTTCTTACCACAATTTTCTTACAACAGGAATTAAAGAAGCGAATTTACAAGACATCAAATAGGGGATGGATGTCTTGTCTTTGCCCTCCTCCTTGGGGTACACCAGAGGATCAATAGTCTGCTTTGCTCGACTGCCCTTTTTCACCAGAGTTGGGGAGGGAGGATTCCTTTCTGAGATGAACAAGCTTTAATAGCCTAACTCTCATCACATCAGCCACTTATGTCTCATACACCCTCTCCATTTTAGCCCTGCTGTTGTCTGAGCTTTTTCTTACATCAGCTGATCTTCATTCATGAACTATCTCCAGTCCCCTCCCTTCTGCCCTAAATTACCACATCCTCCCTCCCATCAAGCTCTGATGGCCTACAGTTTTGGAGTAGTGCTGATTAATCCCATCATAAACTAGTGTTTTAACATGTCTCCTCTTAAAGGCATGCTGGTCTAATCTGTTTGAGTGGAATGATAGTGGAAACATAAGAAAGGTAGGTTAGTTAATTCAAGCAATGGGCTAAATTGTGGCTGAGTGCTTATTCTTCCAGCTGAAATGTGGCCCCTAAATTCTGGAGGGTCAGTAGGAACTCAGAGACTAAGTATATCAGCAGAGCTGAAAGGGTAGGAGAAGCTGACTTGAATGGAAGGCTGGAAAGCACAGCCAGCCCCAGGCAAAATAAGGTAACATGGCAGGTAATAGAGAGAACCTTGAATTCAGTGCTAGAGGTTCTGGGCCCAATCCAACACAACAAGGATTGCACCAAGGGCCAGAAAGAAAGAAACCAGGGTGTAACGGATAAAGAGCCAACTGTGAAGTCAGGAAGACTCAGGCTCCAGTCCTCCGCCTGATACCTTATGAGTGACTATTAGACAGCCACTTAACCCCTCAGACAGCTCTTTAAGATTAAGACAAGGGACAACTAGGTGGCACAGTGGATAGAGCACTGGCCCTGGAGTCAGGAAAACCTGAGTTCAAATCTGGCCTCAGACACTTACTAGCTGTTTGACCCTGGGCAAGTCACTTAACCCTGATTACCTCCCCTCCAAAAAAAATTAATAATAAGATTAAGACAATAAATTACAGACAAATTTGCCATCATCTACATGGGTGGCAAAAGCTTCTGATGAAATCACACATCTAGGGGCATCTAGGTGGCTCAGTGGGTAGAGCACCTGCCCTGAAGTCAAAAGTACCTGAGTTCAAATTCCAGCTCAGACCAAACACTTGACAGTTACTAGCTGTGTGACCCTGGGCAAGTCACTTAATCCTAATTGCCTAAAAAAAAAAAGAAGAAATCAACAGATCTAGAGTCCTAGCCCACAAAAACAAGACCAAAAATACTAGGCAAGGCACAGCGTTAATGGGCTCTGAGGATACAAAAGTAAATGAAAAATTGTCCATTCAGCGCATATCTTCCATACTCTGCCTCCAACCCTCTCTTATCCAGAGCTAGCATGAAACAAAATTAAAAACAGTTCCTGCCCTAAAGGCCCTTATAATCTAATGTAATTCTGGCTCTGCCACCAACCTGACATGTGTCCTAGGACTAGTCACTTCACTTTTCTGGGCCTCAGTTTCTACCTCCTAAGGCAGCTCATTCCGCTTTGGGATAGCTCTAATAATATATTAGGATCAAGCTGAATTATGCCTTATTACCCCTTCCACCCAGTACTCCTTGTCCTGCTCACTAGAGGCAAACAGAATATCTATCCCTCTTGTATATGACGGTCTTTCAAATAATCGAAGACAACAATATCAGTCTACTGGCATCGTCTACCTGTAAAAAGTGACTGTCTCTCCAATTGTTAGTCTCTCATTACCCCTGTAAGAGCGTTGTGTAGTTGTATTTATATAAATCTTACCTGTGTCTTGGGAGGTTAGCTCCCAGATATATTATACATGTTCTGGTTCTCTTTGATAGCCTCTCACTCATTCTTGTTTCTTCCTTGTTTTTGTTAGTACTATATAGAGCTGGGTTGTGTTTTCAATCAACGAATATCTATCAGGCACCAACTATGGGCCAGGTATATGTTGTATTTTAAGGTCACATCCTCTAAATCATCTTCTCAAGGACCAACCAGTTATGAATAAACTAAAGGAGGGGACTAGAGGGAGATCCCAGCTAACTTTAACTCTTGGTAGGGTAACTAAGCTGGTAGACCAGGTCCATAGCCATAGTATAACTGTATTTCAATCAATCAGTCAACTGACAAGCATTTATTAAGAGCTTACTATGTTCCAGGCACCGTGCTAAGCACAGAGACAACAGTGAAACAATCCTTGCTCTAAAGGAGAGTACATTCTAATGGGAGAGATAACATGTACATGAATGGTATGTATATAATGTGTACCAAGAGACTGCGAGGCATTTGGGGAAGGAAATGCACCAGCAGCTGGAGAGATCAGGAAAGACTTCATTTCAGCAAGTTATCTGAAATGATCTCTCCTGGTATTCTTAGAGACAAGATAGAAGTTTGTAGACTGAATGACTTTACAATCAAATGAATTTAAACAGGTTGAAGACTGTACCTAAAGATGTTAGCCTGTAGGAGGTGTGTTGGAGGGTACACACGCTTCTGCTTTTGTTGTTCAGGCCTTTCGGTCATGTCCAACACTTTGTGATCCCATTTGGAGTTTTCATGGCAAGGATACTGGAGTTGTTTTCCATTTCCTTCTCCAGCTCGTTTTACAGATGAGGAAACTGAGGCATACAGTGTTAAGTGACTTGCCCAGGGTCACACAACTAGTAAGTGTCTAAGGTCAGATTTGAGTTCAGGTGTTCCTGACTCCAAGCTGTGGGACTCTTTCCACTGCACCACCCAGCTTCTGCCCTTGGCCCGATTCTATTCAACTTTTTTTTTGTTTTTTTGTTTTTTAAGCAATTGGGGTTAAGTGACTTGCCCAGGGTCACACAGCTAGTAAGTGTCAAGTGTTTGGTCTGAGGTCAGATTTGAACTCAGGTCCTCCTGACTTCAGGGCCCGTGCTCTATCCCCGGTGCCACCTAGCTGCCCCTTATTCAACTTTTTTATAAATGACAAGGATAAAGACAGAGATGGCAAACATCAAATTTGCTGATGAAATGAGGCTGAAAGAGAAAACCAATATGTTGGATGAAAGAGCCAAGTTCCAAAAACATCTAGAATGATGCACATAATTTGATAGGGGTATATGTAAAGTAATAGACTTAAGTTTTTAAAAATCAACTGTATGGACAAAATGAATAAAAAGTAATTAATCTGAAAAGCATCGGGGGTCTTAGTGGACTACAAGCTCAATATAAGTCAACAGAGTAATCTGGTACTCCCTACCCCCCCCCCAAAAAAAAACTAATGTAATCTTGTACTGCATTTAATGGACGCCTAGGGTCAAGAATGAATGAGTGTATAGTCCCCCTGTATGTGGATCAAATCAAACCCTATTGGGAGTATTGTTTTCAGTTCTAGGCTCCATATTTTAGAAACAAGATTGATTTAAGGCTGAGCATGTCCATGTATGGACAGGGTGACCAGGATATTGAGGGATGTTGTGATAAGTGATAAGGATATTAAGGGAACATGAAATCATACCATAGAAAGATCCAACAAAGGAACTAAGGAAATGTAGCCAGGGAAAGAGAAAACTTGGCAGAGTAGCAGAAGGAAATGACTGGTGTCTTTACATCTGAAGAACTGTCATGTGGAAGAGGGACGTGACATTCTTTTCTAGGCTCCCAAGAATAAAACTTGGACCAATAGATGGAAGTGACAAATTTTGACCTAATATGAGGAAGAATTCCTAACAATAAAAGTAGAATATGCTGCATTATACAATATATTACATGATTTATTATATAATGTACACATTATATTATGGTATAGCATATATAATATAATATATTACACAATATATACATTATTGTATATTATTTTACATTGTTGCATATATTACAATACATTATTGTGCATATTAAAATATTGTGTATTATTGTATTCAATACTGCAATATACTGCATTGGAAGGTAGTGGGTTTCCCATCGCTGGAGGTCTTTAGGAGGAAGATTCAATGACCACTTGCAAGAGATATTAGAGAGAGGAATGGAGCTCAGTTTCAATTTGAAGGCCACAGGGGCTCTTTCCTGCACCCAAATTCTATGATCCTACAAGTATGTGTATCTAAACCATGTAACCAGGGCCTTCTTAAAATAATGTCTTTAGTTGTATGTTCTAATGCAGAAGATATGGCATGAATTTCTTGTTTGGTAGGAGAGAAGGTAAGGTCTTTCACAACCCTTCAAATCATATCATAAAAGCACCAACCTAAATTCATCAAATCTGGGATTACTCTGCCGTCATGGAACCAGCTTCAGTGTGAGCATTCACACCTTGGAAATTGGCAAACACTACAGATCAGGGCTTGATTTATTATTTTACGGTTGGTCTAGACTTAAGAAAGTGATAGGTAAAAAATGTTAATAATACAGATTAAACTTTTAAAGTGTGTCATGCGTAACTTTTTTTCAAAGAGCCAGTTAAACATTTACCAGCACACTCCTACAGAAAACCTACAACATAATTGATTTAAACTCAGATGAGCCTAGACAACCAGAAATAAGTTCCATGAAAACTACATCTAGACCCTATGCATATCTGCTAAGATTTTTTTTAATGCTTCATTGCTCACCCACTTGAGAACACATTTATTTCTCATCTCAGTTTATATAAATGTATATATATGTATATGTGTATATTATATATATACATATATATATGTATACATGAGTATTATTTCTCATAATAGTCTCCCAGGATCATCCTATCTCTTTCTAATTCACTCTCCAGGTATTCACCAACATTCTTCAATATCTAACTTACTTCAATCACCCTTGAAAAATAAATTCTAAGAGGTATGGAACAGCTCCCAGCCTATGTACAGAGGAAAGCACTTTTCCCTTTCCCTAGGGAAGGAGACGCTCCTTGGTGTGACGGAAAGATTACAGTTCAATCAGTCATCCCCTTAAGAAAATTAATTTAAGGCTTTATTGTAATATTTTTAAATTATAAGAAACCAGAATCTAACGGGTGGGGAATCTGCGGCCTAGAGGCCTCATGCGGCCCTCTAGGTCCTCAAGTGCAGCCTTTTGACTCAACACATGGTCTTGAGGCCACAGGTTCCCCACCTCTGAGATTCTAGGATGTTAAAACTAAAAGAGATCTCTGAAATCTTTGCCACTTCATTTTACAGATGGGGAAATGGAAGCCCAGAAAGGGGGTATGACATGTAATTGAATTAGTGTGAGTCAGGCGTAAAATAATAATAGGACTAATGGTTCAAATATCTATAGCGCTCTACGCTTTCCAAAGTACTTCCTTCATAACAACTCAGTGAAGCAGGTAGTGCAAGTAAAAGTTTTAAGTTCAGTTTTAGGGCAGTTTTCAGCTATTAAATTGTAATATTAAATTAATTTACCATTAATTGAATCCATTACAGGTTGAAGACTGAACCTAAATATCTTAGCCTATAGGGAGGTGTGTTGGGGAGTATTAATAGTCTTCCATCTTTGGCTCTAATCTAGTGAACATTTTTATTGGTGACATGGATGAAGGCAATTAAATTAGTTTAAGTTATTAAAGTTTAAAAACCACAGTAAAACACCACATATTATTCCCATTTTCTAAATGAGGAAACTGAGCCTCAGAGTAGTTAAGTAATTTGCCCAAAGTCATACAGAAAATAAATAATAGGTCCAGGACTGGAATCTGGGGTTCCTGACTCCTGTTGTTGTTGTTATTCAGTCAATTCAGTCACATTCAAGTCTTTATGATCTTGTGGACCATACTGTCCATAGGGTTTTCTTGGAAAAGATAATGGAGTGGTTTGCCATTTCCTTTTCCAGTGGATTAAGGCAGACAGAAGTTAAGTGACTTACCCAGGGTCACACAGCTAGTAAGTTTCTGAGGCCAGATCTAAACCTGGGTCTTCCTGACTCCAAGCCTGGTGCTATATCCACTGAGCCACCTAGGTGCCTCCTTCCTGATTTCTAGTCCAATGCTATAATTAACTGGGCGTTTCCAGCAGCCACTCAGCTTATATTCTGAATAGTTAAAATACTAAAACATACCGGCTGAAAGAGTTGCTTCCTTTTTCATTTGAAACACTTTTCTAAAAGATGTTTGCCTACATTAGACTGCCAAGATGCACATTGCAGGCATACGGTTTAAACATCTTTGTTTGCCAGATACCTTATGCGTGTGTATTTTCCCACACGTACAGAGATACATCAGGCAAGAAATATGTACAGATTTTATCAAAGGTCATTGGACATGGTATCAAAATGTCTATTAATAAGGGGACAGCTATGTGATACAGTGGATACAGCACTGGCCCTGGAGTCGGGAGGATCTGACTTCAAATCCGACCTCAGACACTTGACACTTACTAGCTATGTGACCCTGAGCAAGTCACTTAACCCCAACTTCCTCACCCAAAAAAAAAAAAAGAGCAATATGTATAGTGGATAGAGCACTGGGCCTGGAGTCAGGAGGACCTGAGTTCAAATCTGGCCTCAGACCAGACACTTGACACTTACTAGCTGTGTGACCCTGAGCAAGCCACTTAATCCTGATTGTCTCTCAAAACAAAAAATGCCTGTTAATAAAGAATCCTTGAAGCATTCTCATATATACAAACGTGAAATATCTGTAATATATATATATACACATGTGTGCATGTCTCAAGCACATGCAGAGGCATACTCCAGTTAGCTCTAGCAGCTCATGAGAGCTGATTGTTAAATTTTCAGTATGAGAAGTCAGCAGAATTCAGTAAACTCTACAAATCAGGGCTTACTTGATTATTTTGTGAATTATTGTCTGGACTTAAGAAAGTGATGGAGAAAATGTTAATAGTGAAAATAAACTTCAAAGTATATCTTGGGGGATGGAGCCAAGATGGCGGAATAAAAGCAGTGACTTGCTTGAGCTCTCCCTCAAACCCCTCCAAATACCTGTAAAAAACGGCTCTAAACAAATTCTAAAGCAAAGTATATCTTGCATGTATTTTTTTCAGAGAGCCAGCTGTTAACATTTACCAGCATACCCTTCTGAGTGTATATACAGACACTCACCCCCACACATATCTATGTATTATAGATTTTTTTTCTTACTAGAACTGCAATTTTATCAGTGTAGAGGACTGCCTAGTAAGGAATTCCCTCACCCAGTGCAGAGTGGCTTCTCTGAAACAACTTGCCCTAGAGAGCTGCCTAAATGTATTATTGATGTATAGGTATGTTTTTACATAAGCATTTTCTTAGGTTATATAGTGCCATAGTTCCCAAGACTGGTAAGGCAATAACCCAGCTGTCCCCTACTCAGACCACACCTCTCTGTGACATTATGGTCACAGAGGAAGAATTGTTTCTTTTTTTGTCTTGTGTATGCCCAGCGCCAAACACAGTGCCTGGCACAAACAAGGCACTTAATAAGTACTTGTTGATTGACATTTTCCTTCAAAACTCAGATCAGGCTCCACCTTCTACACGAAGCCTTTTCTCTTCCCCCCAGATGCTAGTTCTCCCCTCAAAGCTCCCCAACAAATTACCCTGCATTTATTTTATGAATACTTATACATAAGTATATATTGTCTCCCATGATGAGATTAGATCTCCTTGAGAGAAGGAATTATTTCATTACAATGCCTACACAATGCCTGGCACAAAACAGGGGCTAAATAAATACTTCTTGAATGGTTAATAATAAATCTGAAATATAAAAATCACCTTTGAAATTTAGGATTTTTTACCCATAATAGGAACTTCATAAATATTTCTTGAATGAACAATTTTATTTCAAAAACAGTTTAGGAAACTCTCCTTAATTGTCTTTTTTTTTTTTTTTTGGCCAGATTTGTGATTTTTATCAGTGTAGGTAATGCAGGTGAAAAAAAGGGAAAAAAAATCCCCTTTACTAATACAAATAGACAATTAACTATTCTACAACTTCCAGTCTTGGAAAGTTGCCAAGGGCAATATGAAGGTAAATGACTTGACCAAGGTCAAACAGTCAGTAGGCATAGGAGGCAAAATTTGAATCATTATATCACTTAGTTAATTATACATGTAAAAAATATTTACAGAAGAAAAAAAGACAAGAAATGTTATATATACATATGAGTGTTTGTAAGTCAGTCATTCAAAGCAAGAGAAATATTCTCAAAGTAAAATTATTTAATTATACAGGGACATGGGGGATGGGGTGGTCAAAAATATGACATGTAGTAATAAAACTGTCAAACCTGTCATCTGTCTTAACAACATGAGTGCAGATCCACTGAGCAGCAGACTCAATTATCCCACCTTCACCACTTCCATTCTAACTGAAACCCAATTTTCCCTGAAAGTATTACATCTCTCTCACCACTTCCTTCTGTGCTTGAGAATTCTGCCTTGACTCCCTGCCTTCAAAAACACACACGCACACACATGCACATGCACACACACACACACACACACACATGCACATGCACCCTGCTATGTGTTACCATATTCCTTTCTCCACATTGCCACCTTTGTTCTGCCACCATCACTCAGCAACCCCTCCTTGGTCAACCAGTCAGTCATCAAGAATTTATTATGTCCTTGCTATGTGCCAAACACTGTGCTAAGTGATGATGGGGTTACAAAGAGAGGCAAAAACATGGTCCCTGCCCTGGAGGAGTTCATATTCTAATGGAGGAGACAGCACGCAAATAACTATGTACAATATAAAAACATATACAGGGTAAATGAAAGGAAATCTCAGAAGGAAGGCACTTTCTCAATGGGGGGGAGTGGGGAGGAAGGAAGGGAGAAAATTTGGAACCCAAAATTTTAAAAACAAAAGTTAAAAAAAAATTTGTTTTCACATGCAACTGGGAAATAAGATATATAGGAAATGGGGTATAGAAATCTATCCTGCCCTACAGGAAAATTGAAGGGGAAGAGGATAAGAGAAGGGGAGGAGAGATAGAAAGGAGGGCAGATTAGGGGTATTCAGAATGCATGCCATTTTGGGGTGGGGGAGGGATGAAATGAGGAGAAAATTTGAAACTCAAAATCTTGTGGAATTGAATGTTGAAAACTAAAAATAAATAAATTTATTTAAAAAATTAAAACCTAAAAAATAAAAATAAAAATGTTTAAAAAAAAAAAGGAAGGCACTAACTTTCTTGCAGAAGGTGGGATTTGAGCCACGTCTAGAGTTTGTGCCATGCTATTACGTATTACCATCCCAATCCTTGTCATTGACTAATGCCAGCTGCCATGGCAGGCACTGTCTCATCTGCTTCAGGGACATCAGCACCTGGCTTCCAGTCCTCTCTTTACCCCAGTCCTTGTGAATGTTTTCAATGACTTCAATATTCCCACCAATGACCCTTCTAACACAGTGACCTCTCACTTTATCAGCCTCTTTGATTCTCAATACCTCCATCTCCACTGACTTCAGCCACCTGCAGAACTATCCCTTGCAACCATCCCCTCAGAAATTCTCCTCTTTGATCCTAATCTCTTCTCCCTCCACCTTTCCCATCACCTTACTCTCCCTACATCTGCTCTTCACCCTCACTACACTTATTTATAATCCCTTCATTCTTTCCCGTTCACCCAGTCCATCAGACCAGTCCTGGCTTCACTTTCCTCCCTTCGCAATATTACTATTTCATCAAAGAATTATACATAGAGCACATCCTTAAACATCCAGTGTTTCTGCTTTAGGTGGTACAGTGGTAAAGAGTATAGGGCTTGGAGTCAGGAAGTTATTGTCATTGATCAGCCATCAGTCATGTCCAACTCTTCCTGACCCCATTTGGGGTTTTCTTTGTAGAGACACTGGAGTGGTTTGCCATTTCCTTCTTCAGCTAATTTTACAGATAAAGAAACTGAGGTAAACAGGGTTAAATGACTTGCCCAGAGTCACACAGCTAATAAGTGTCTGAGGCCAGATCCTGAGGCCACCTCAGGAAGGTGAGTCTTCCTCACTCTGGTCCCAACACACCATCCACTGTACCACCTAGCTGCCCAGAGTCAGGAGGACCTGAGTTCAAATCCTGCCTCAAACACTACCTACATGATCCTGAGCAAGTCATTTAACTTTTCTCAGCCTCAGTTTCTTCATCTGTAAAATGGGAATAATTATAACACCTACCTCACTGAGTTTTTGTGAGGAACAAATTAAATAACATACGTAAAGTGCTTTGCAGACTTTAATGACTATGTAAGTGTTAGCTACTATTATTATTTCTAATCTTTAGCCAATCTTCATTGCCACTATCCCTTTCTCTGTTCCTGCTCCTAAGCCCCCAAGCATTGCAAGAGGAAATCAATAAAGTGTTATAACAGAAACTACTTCAGATTTGGCTAACTAGTTGGGCTCTCACCACTGTAAAGCAATCCTTCTGTTCATCTCTGATTCATTCCTTAGCATTATCCCTAGGGTAGCTGTGCGAAGCCTTCTTTTCTCTCCTCAAACCCACAATTGCGCTTCTCTCCCACTTTCTCAAAACAGAAGGCGTCACCTCCTACTTTACTGAGAAGATGAAGCCATCCATTATGCGTTCCTTTATCTCCTCTCTTCCACACCTCCAAAACTCTCAGTTTTCTCACCCATCTTCTTCCCTCTAATCTCATAAATCAATTGGCCCTCTCTTTGCCATAATTATCCCCTCTATGTGTGCTCTTTATCCTTTCTTCCATCTCCTCTAAGAAATGGTTCCATCACTCTTTCTTGTCGCTCATCTTCAGTCCTTTCTCTATTGTCTCTTCCCACCCAGTCCTGCACCTCCCAATAAGTTATTTATGCTCCCATTCACTCCTCTGTTGGTTAAATGGTCCATCTATTTATTGTTCATCATCCATGTCATGTGACCATCACAAACGGAATCATTCCTTCTGATAGGCTTCCTCCAATATATTTGCTCCTGCTGTCATTTTTTGAAGCGTGCATTCCCATGGAGAGTTTGCACATCATTCTTTCCACCGTGCATTCTTTCCAAAGAGCTTGGGCTCTCTCTATATTGTTGTAGGCCAGAATCCTGATGTATAGAGCATCACAGGCAGTTCTCTGGGGCTGAACATTTTTGCCTTGACTTTGGCAGGCACCTTCTCCCCTCTGTTCTCTACTAACTCTTTCCACTGCCCCTTTTCTGGAAATATTTTAATTGCCAATCCAAAATGCTGGCAGAGGTCCTTTGAAATCTTACTTCATCTCTACACCAAGATAAGGTCAAAATGGGTATATAATTTAGATATAAAGGGTGATACCTTAAGCAAATTAGGAGAGCAAGGAATGGTTTACCTGTCAGATCTATGGAGAAGGGAAGAATTTATGACCAAACAAGAGATAGAGAACATTATGAAATGCAAAATGGATAATTTTGATCATATTAAATTTAAAAGGTTTTGCACAAACAAAACCAGTGCAACTAAGATTAGAAGAAAAGCAGAAAGCTGAGAAACAATATTCACAGCCAGAGTTTCTGATAAAGACCACATTTCTCAAATATATAGAGAACTGAGTCAAATTTATAAGAATACAAGTCATTCCCCAATTGATAAATTGTCAGAGGATATGAACAGGCAGTTTTCAGATGAAGAAATTAAAGCTATCTATAATCATATGAAAAAATGCTCTAAATCACTATTGATTAGAGAAATGCAAATTAAAACAACTCTGAGGTACCACCTCACATCTATCAGATTGGCTAATATAACAGAAAAGGAAAATGATAAATGTTGGAGAAGATGTGGGGAAATTGGAACACTAATGCATTGTTGGTGGAGCTGTGAACTGATCCAACCATTCTGGAGAGCAATTTCAAACTATGCCCAAAGGGCTCTAAAACTGTGCATACCCCTTGATCCATCAATACCACTTCTAGATCTGTATCCAAAAGGGATCATCAAAAAAAGAAAAGGACCCACATGTACAAAAATATTTGTAGCAGTTCTTTATGTGGTGGCAAAGAATTGGAAATTGAGGAGATGCCCATCAATTGGGGAATGGCTGAACAAGTTGTGGTATATGAATGTAATGCTATTATGCTATAAGAAATGATGAGCAGTCAGATTTCAGAAAAATCTGGAAAGATTTACATGAACTGATGCTGAGTGAAGTGAGCAGAACCAGGAGACCATTGTACACAGTAACAGTAATATTGTGCGATTATCAACTATGATAGACTTAACTTTTCTCAGCAATACAATGATCTAAGACAATTCCCAAAGACTTGTGATGAAAAATGCTATCCACATTCAGAGAAAGAACTTTGGAATCTGAATGCAGATGGAAACATGCTACTTTCACTTTTTTGTTGTTTTTTGTTTTTTCTTTCTCAGTGGTTTTTCCCTTTTGCTCTGATTCTTCTTTCACAACATGACTAATGTGGAAATATGTTTAACATGATTGTACATGTATAACCTGTATCAGATTGCTCGCTGTCTTGGAGAGAGAGGAGGGAAAGGAGGGAAGGAGGGAGAAAAATTTGGAACTCAAAATCTTACAAAAATGAACGTTGAAACTATCTTTACGTGATTGGGGGGAAAGTAAAGTACTATTAAGTGCAAAAGAAGAAGAAGAAATCTTACTTCGTTTAAACCCAGTAGTGTACTGAAGCCCTCTAGAAGCAATAGAAAAGCTGTAGGTTGCTCCTATGCCTTATTTAGCAAAATCGGTAGCTTTCTATATATGCATCAAACAGTAATAAATTAACTGGCTAAGAGAGGAAAAACATTTCTGGTTCTTTGGCGCCCTCTACCTGTGCCAAGTAGATGACATAGAGAAAACCCAAATAAACACATGACATGATTACTGTGATGTTGGTGATCATTGTAATTATTATATAATCGTTTGGTTATTATTATTATTAGTACTGATTATGACAGATCACATTTAGGTGATGCACTTTCCTCACAACAACCCAGTGAGGTGGATGTTGCAAATATTATTCACAAGGTACTGTAAGAGTGGTTGATGTGAAATATTTATTAAGCATCCACAGTGCCCTAGATTCTGTATAAAATGTGCAAAATGATGATTGACTTCTAAGTCAGTAAATTACATAGAGAAGCAGTTTGGAATAATAGACGAAGCACAAAAGTGGGAGTCACAGTACCTACCACTGACTTGGTTGGCTCAATTATTTCTCCTCCCTAAGCCTCAGTTTCCTCCTCTGTGCAATGAAGGGATTGGACTAGATAATCTCTGAGGTTCCTCCCAGTTCTAACAGTCTATAATTCTGTATCTATTGAGCACCTACTATGGGAATAGTGCTGTGGGGGAAACAAGTATAGAAAAACAGAAAAGGAATTGGACATCATCATCATCATCACAATAATGATAATAACAATACCTAGCATTTATATAGCCCTTTAAAGTTTGTAAAGTGCTTTAAAATATTATCACATTTTATCCTCACAACAAACCTAGGAGGATAAGGGCTAGAATTATCCCCATTTTACAGATGAGGAAACTGAGGCAAATATAAGTTAAGTTACTTGCCCAGGATCACACAGCTAGTATCTGAGACTGGATTTGAACTCAGGTCTTCCCAATTCTAGGTCCAGGGCTGTGCCACCTAGAGAACTTTTTGTGGCATTGAAGTGGAGAAGGTGTCCAAGACCAATGTGGATAAGTGATGAGGGGCAGATTTGAAGAACGTTCTAATGATAAGGTCTGGCCAGCAAATAAAATGGGCTACTAAATGAAGTTGTGAGTTCCTAATCCCTGGACATGTCCAAAGATTGGGTGGCTACTGGTTAGGAATGATTACAGAACATTGTCTGTGCCAAACTGATACAAGATGCACTGGATGACCTCTGACATCCCTCCTAGTTCTAAAATTAGTGAGATGAGTCTGCCATGCAGCCTGCACATGGTCACCCTGCTGTTCCAGAAGAAGACCAATGCAACAAAATGTTTCTCATGGGCTTTTCTTTGCAAGTTTCTACTTGTGTCCTTTTGGTTCTATTGGATAACAACAGGAGGAAGGGGAATTTCCAGGAAAGTTTGAAAAAGGTAGATGGGCACTTGGAGAGCCCATCAGAACCCAATGAGTCTTTGGGGGCTTAGTCTGAGTCCCAAAAACCTGTGCCACTGAGCCAGCCTAGAAATGAATCGTGAAATGGGCAAGTTGTTCCCAGACCACTCCCCAACCCCTCTGCTTACTGTCTCTTCCCTCTACTCCTTTTTTTTTATCTCTTGCTTGGCTTATTGTAATAGTTCCTGACTGGATTTGCTAGTTCTTTTTTTAATAGTATTTTATTTTTTTCCAATGACATGTAAAAATAGTTTTCAACATTCATTTTTAATAAAATTTTAAATTCCAAATTTTTTTCTTCCTCCCTTCCTCCCCTCCCCCTCCCTAAGATGGCATGCAATATGATATAGGCTGTACATGTGCAATCATGTAAATGTATTTCCACATTAGACATGTTGTGAAAGAAGAATCAGAACAAAAGGGAAAAACCACAAAAAACAACCAAAAAAAGTGAAAGTAGCATGCTTCCATAATTGCTTCCATAAAGTCCCATAATTCTTAAATTATCTCTCCTAAATCTGTTACACAGGTCAGTTGTTTTTCCAGTGAGGTATTTGCATTTTCTTCTATTTTTTTCATTCTTTTGATTTTGTTTGACTGATTCTTAATGTCTTGTAGAGTCATTAGCTTCTACTTGCCCAATTCTAATTTTTAAGGAATTTTCTTCAGTTAGCTTTTGTACATCCTTTTCCATTTGACCAATTCTATGTTTTCATTTTGTTTTGGTATGGTTTTTTGGCAAGGCAATTGGGGTTAAGTGACTTGCCTAGGGTCACATGGCTAGTAAGTGTCAAATGTCTGAGGCTGGATTTGAACTCAGGTCCTTCTGACTCCAGGGCTGGTGCTCTATCCACTGTGCCACCTAGCTGCCCCCCAATTCTACTTTTAAAAGAGTTGTTTTCTTCAGTCAATTTTTGTGCTTTCTTTTCCAAGCTGTTGACCCTTTTTTCATAATTCTCTTGCATAACTCTCATTTCTTTTCCCAATTTTTCTCTTACTTGATTTTTAAAATCATTTTTGAGCTCTTCAGAAAAGACTCTTTAAACTTGAAACCAATTAATATTCCCCTCTGAGGTGTTGTCCTCTTTTGAGTTTGTGTTTAGCTCTTCCCTGTCACCATACTAGTTTTCTATGGTCAAGCTCTTTTTTTGTTTGTTTGCTTTCTGCTCATTTTTTTAAGTTGAGCTCTACTCCTGGGGTACAGGGGGCACTGTCCCAAGTTTCTTGCACTGGGGGCCAGGAGTCTAGTCATTGTCTTTCTGCTCTGGGGCCTCTGGGGCTGGCAGCTTGCCTACTGCACTGGTGGCCCAGCCTAGTCATCCCTGTTGTGCCCTGGGTTCTGGGCTGGCAGTTTGCCTGCTGCACTGGGGCTGGAGGCCTCACAGCTGGCCTGCTATACCACTGGCCTGCTGAGCCAGGACCCCAGGGCCTTAGGTGCTGATCTATGCTATGGCTAAGAGCCTGCCACTGGCTTGCCTGCACACTGCTTATGCTGGGCTCTGCTCCACTGTCACCCAAGTGAGACAGACCTTTCCTGAAGTCTGTCTATGTTTGGACTAGGAAATTGTTTCGCTCTGTCTTTTTGTGGATTCTGTCACTCCAGAATTCTTTTTACAGGCTTGACTTAACACTATTTCTGAGGGAAACTGGGGAGAGTCCAGGCACTTCTTGACTTCTCTCCACCATCTTGGTTCTGCCCCCCCTTCTCTAAGCTGATCCACTGGCTGAGCAACCTCTGTTCACAGGGCCCTGTTGACAGCTGGTAAGGCCAATGGAAGGATAACTGCCCCAGGTGTGGTTATATTTCATAGGGGAAATTCTTGAACACTAAAAAAGAGTAATCTTCCAGTGGTAAAGTGTGTGTGTGTGTGTGTGTGTGTGTGTGTGTGTGTGTGTGTGTGTGTTTGTGTTTCCACTGGTGGGGGAGAATTTTGGGTAGAGACAGAAGAGCCTTCAGGGCATGCATACTCCAACTGTAGCACAAAGGCAGATATATATGTATATATATGTATATATATATATGCATATTTATGTGTATATATATGCATATTTATGTATATATATGTATGTGGGGAGAGAGAAAGTGAGAAAGAGACAGAGAGAGAGAAGACTGGCAAGGCATAGGGATGGTTGTTACCACGGGGAGGAGAAGGAATCATGTTTCCTGCCTCCCCCAACTCCAAGTATGTTTCCTTGGTGGAAAGGAAGAGAAAGTAAGGGAATAAACATTTATTTGGCACCTACTATGCATTAGGTACTGTGCTGAGCACTCTACAAATATTATCTGATTGATCTTCACAACAACTTTACAAGGTAAGTGATATTCTCCCCATTTTACAGTTGTGTAAATTGAGGCTTAACTACTAATATTTTATTTATAATCAATATTTAATCATTATTACTATTATCATGATTATGCCTAATCCCTTTTCTCTGAGAAGTTAAGTGACTTACCCAGGGTCACACAACTAGTACGTGTGTGAGGTCAGATTTGAACTCAGGTCTTCCTGCCTCCGGTGCCAGCACACTATCCAGTGACACCGTCTAGCTGCCTGGGTGAGAATTAAAAAAGAAAGAACACTAAAAACTGGAGACAGTGAGGTAGGGTCAGTAGGGAAAGCGAAATTGGGGAAGACTTAAAAAGTGATTTCTAATAAACACTTTTAAACAAGATCCCTTATGAACAGGCTTCTTTAGGGAGAATAAAACAGGAATCAGGTTATACCCTTCCTAGCACGTATGCAACATCACATCAGGTCTTTGCTGTTTTTGACAAAACACTTCCAACACTTGTTCTGAAACAAGGACTTTGATGGAGAATAAGTGGGTTATTTAAAGAGCTTAAGAGCCTCCACAGCCTTGTTACATTGGCAGTAAGAATAGCAAAGCAATGACTTTTGTTTTTAATGATATGCAGGATCTCAAGGGGGGGCTGTCACTAATTATTAGCAAGATTTCATTATTTACACATCACTGAGTGTGGATGTCATTTTCCTTTAAATGTATGACTGTTCTACCTTATTGAAAATTACATAAAATAGTGATGAGAACATATGCCACTTGGCATATTTTTAAGCATAAATACTATGGTGAAGTTTAATAAATATAAGGAAAAGGGGGAAAATATAAAAAGCCAATATAGCTATCATTAAACCATCATTCTTACCATTAGAGCAGCTAACATTACCTTAACACTGTTACCATAATAGTAGAGTTTGCAATGCCAGTTCAGCAAGCATTGATAAATATCAACTGTGTGTTAAATACCATCCTTAGTGCTGCAAAGCCACCTGATTTATCAAACCGATTTTTTAGAAGATTTAATCCCAACCCTAAAGAAGGATATAATCCACCTTGGGGAGGGTGATGGGGAGGAAGGGGGAGAAAAATTTTAAACTCAAAAGCATATGGAAGGGATTGTTGATAAATCAAAATAAATTAATAAAAAGAAGGATATAATCTAATTTAGTCACACCACTATCTACCCTTATATTTTTTTTTTCATAGCTGCGTGAAAGGAATTTGCAATGCTCTGAACAGGGCAAGAAGGTATTTATGGGTGTCTATGAATTTCCAGAGCTCTGGAGCACTTTAAGGAACTTAGATTTGGGTTTTTGAGTTAGTTTAAAAAAAATCCAAAGTATCTTTGCAGTAAATTTGTCATATAAAGATCTGATCTCCAAGATATATAGAGAAATGGTTCAAAAAATAGAAACAAGAGTCATTTCCCAAAGACAAATAGTCAAAGGATATGAACATGTAGCTCTTTAAGGAGAACTCTAAGCTATCAATCATGTGAAAAAAAATGTCTCAAATCGCTACTAATGAGACAAATGCAAACAAAAACAACTCTGGGGTTCCTTTTCTTTCACACCCACCAGAAAGACAAAGATGGAAAAAAAGGAAAATGACAGTTGTTGGAGGGACAGTAGAAGGCCAGGCATTGTCGGTAGACATGTGAACTGGTCCAGCCATTCTGGAAAACAATTTGGAACTATAAAATGCTTTGCAAGCCTCAAAGTGTTATATAAATGTTAGGTATTATGATTATTTGACTTATTTTGTAAACAATGGCCAAATTTTACTTCCGATTTAAAGTATCTTCAGAATCTGAAGCAACATGGTAAAATGGACAGGGCACTTTAAAACTTAAAAAGAAAAGAAACCTGGATTCAAACCCCCCACATACACTTATGGACTCTGTGACTCTAGAAACATTGTTTAACCTCTCTGTGCCTCAGTTTCTTCATCTGTAAAATGAACAGGCTGGACTCAGTGGCCTCTGAGAGCTCTTCTCATTCTAACTCTATGATCCTCTACTCACTTAGCCATCATTTTCAGAAGGAAGAGAGATGGAGTTTGGGAGATTACAGGATTCTGGAAAACCAAGCAGAATTTTGCAATTTGACTCATCTCATTCGGCTACGCTTCCCATTGAATGCACTTAACCATTTAAAATTGCCTCTCTGCTGACGATCTCTAAAGGGTAATGCTATGTTTTTGGACAAGCATGCCTTCTTTTCTCATCCATCAGATCACAACACACAGGCAGGCCTGGAGTTGTTTTATATTCTTCTCTGCAGAAGAACATAGCACAAAGGTTCTGAGCCTTTGGCCCACCTACCCCTAAGGGGCCCCTGGAGTTTCTGCAAGGGATCCATCTCATTAAATGACTCATAATCATAAACAAACATATCTTCTGTGGGCTGGATAAATTATATGTCTTACTCATACATGTATTAATATTTTTCAAAAGTATATGGACTCTGCAGTGAATCCATTCATTTTAAGGTTTTACTGAATTCCTAGTAGCTTTTTACCATTATGTATTGTCTTATCCACTTGGGGGGGCAGTGAAATTTGTTGACAATGGAAAGAGCTTCTCAAACACAGAAAGATTTTAGGAGTCACTGGTCTTGAGCACAACAAAGGAAGTTGACCTTGGACCATGAGTTATTGCAGGTGGTGGTTAAATCCAGAGCTGTCCCAGTGTGTAAGGAGAGAATAGAGCAAGTCCAGAGAGAGAGGCGAACAGGACCTTGAGGGAACATGAAACTGCTCAAAACAGAGATCAGCTCACACAGACTTAGGAGGAGCAAGAGAAGTCGTCCAATCATGGAACTGGACCTGGATTTACAAGTTCATAAACTTGGATGGGAAAAAATTACATCTTTATTTCAGTGTCATTGGTTTCCTTTGTAATCCTATATATTTTATTTTTAAAGAATTATTTAGGGGCAGCTAGGTGACGCAGTAGATAGAGCACCAGCCCTGGATTCAGGAGGACCTGAGTTCAAATCCAGCCTCAGACATATAACACTTAGTAGCTGTGTGACCCTGGGCAAGTCACTTAACCCCAATTGCCTTGCCAAAAAGCAAACAAACAAAAAAAGAATTATTTAAAAGCATTATTCTGAGGAAAACTTTCACAGTCTTTACCAGACTGCCCAAGGAATCCATGACACAAAAAAAGGAAAGGGAGGGGAAGGGAATAAGCATTTATATAGTACCCACTATATATGTATATCAAGAACTTTTTTTTTTAACAAATATTGTCTCATTTGAGCCTCACAACAACTGCAGGGTAGGTTGTGGTATTATCCCCATTTTACAGTTGAAGAAACAGGTAGAGGTTAAGTGACTTGACCAGGATCACAAGGCTAGTAAGTTTCTGAGGCAGGATTTGAACTCAGCTCTTCCTGAGTCCAGGTTCAGTGCTCTATGAATTACAGATCTTAGCTGGCTGCTAAAGGTTAGGAACGCCAGATCTAATCCAACCACTTTATCTGAAACTGAGAAGTTAGGTGTTTCCCTAAGGTCACATAGTATATGTCAGAGTCAGGCCAGGAATCCAGTTTATCTGGTTCCAGACCTAGGTATTCTCTCCACTGTATGAAGGCACCTCCATGTCTCCAAGTATTTGAAGGGCTGTAATATGAAAGAGCAATTAAGGGGTAGCTCAGTGTCCCAGTGGACAGAGCACCAGCCCTGGAGTCAGAAGGACTTGAGTTCAAATCTCTCCTCACACACTTACTAGCTGTGTGACCCTGGGCAAGTCACTTAACCCCAATTGCCTAAAAAAAAAAAGAAAAGAAGAAGCAATTAGACAGGTTGTGTTTGGTCACAGAGGACAGACTAGAGCCAGTGGATGGAAGTTAGTGACATGGTTTAACAGAAAGAGTACTAGACTTGATGTTGGAAGACCTGGATTTGAATCACAGTTCTTCTGCCAACTTGTCATCTACATGACCTTGGACAACTCACTTCCCTTTCTCTAGGGCTCAGTTTCCTCATCCATCAAATGGATCATCCCAACCTAGATCATCCCAAATGGCCCTTCTAACTCTAAATCTATGACCCTAAGTTACAGAGAGGGCAGCACAGTGCCTGGAGTCAGGAAGATTGATCTTCCTGAGTTCAAATCTGACCTCAGACACTTACTAGCTGTGTGACCTTGGACAAGTCACTTAACCCTGTTAGCTTTGGTTTCCTCATTTGTAAAATGAGCTGGAAAAGGAAATGGCAAACCACTCCAGTATCTTTGCCAAGAAAACCCAAAATGGGGTCACGAAAAGTCAGACATAACTCAAAACAACTGAAGAAAATTATAGAGAGGCCAATTTCAGATCGGTATTAGGAAGACCTTCCTAACAATTACTACTATCCAACAATGGAATAGGCTGCCTTTGGAAAATGGTGAGTTCCCCATCACTATAGGTTTTCAAGCAGAGGTTTATTAGGGAAATGCCTCTACTGTAGTAGATAAACTTCATTCATCAGGCAGGTGCGGAACAGAGGATGTTGAACTAGGCAAGTTCTAATCCTAGTATTCTATAATTCAATTAAATTAATATAATCATAATTGACCCTTTGGGAATTCACTACCAGCAACCAGTGCAGTGTAGATCAGAGTTCAGTCAATAAGCTTTTCTTCTTGTTTATTCCTGCCTTGAACTAGATAACACAGCCTTAGGATGCAGCTCATTTGTTTCCAAAAATCTCTCCAGACTTAAAAATCTCAAGGTCTGGGTGCATAACAGATTCAAACAAAATAAAGAGAAGCAACCAACTCACTGTGATTTTGATTTCACATTTCCCCGTTCTTTGCCAAGGATGCTCGTTTGTGGAATGCGTAGCTCTCTTCAAAGTGATTCTTCTGCGAGAAGCCTTCCTTGATTCTTCCAGTCATTCCCCCCCCAAACTCTGATGAAATTACTTCATATAGGGGCAGCCAGGTGGCGCAATGAATAAAGCTCCATCCTGGAGTCAGGAGGACTTGAGTTCAAATTTGACCTCAGATATTTGACACTTACTAGCTGTGTGACCCTAGGCAAGTTTTTTGCCTAGCCAAAAAAAAAAATTACTTTATAGTTATTTTATATATAAAGTATATTTTGAAGTTTTTTTGTTAGGCAATGGGGTTAAGTGACTTGCCCAGGGTCACACAGCTAGTAAGTGTCAAGTGTCTGAGTCCATATTTGAACTCAGGTCCTCCTGAATCCAGGGCCAGTGCTCTCTCCACTGCGCCACCTAGCTGCCCCATGAAGTATATTTTGCATTTACTTCTTTGTGATCTGTTGTTTCACTCCCATTAGAATGTAAGTTCCTTGAGGCAGGGACCGTTTTCTTTTTCCTTTCTTTCTTTTTATTTCTTTCTTCTTTCTATTCTCAGTACCTTATGCAGTGCCTTGCACACACTACAAGCTAACTAAATGTTTGTTGAATTAAATTGAATGCTACCATTGTTCTCTAAGAACTGAATTTGCATTCTATTTTTTTTTGGGTGGGGGGATTAGGCAGTGGGGTTAAGTGACTTGCCCAGGGTCACACAGCTAGTAAGTGTTATGTGTCTGAGGCCGGATTTGAACTCAGGCCCTCCTGAATCCAGGGCCGGTGCTCTACCCACTATGCCATCTAGCTGCACCTGAATTTGCATTCTAGAAGTGAGAGATGGATACCTTCACATTCTTTTCTCTGCCAGGACCAAGGGTGGGTGTCCAGGTAGATGGTGGGTACAGCCCTGAGGACTTCCAAGTCCTCCAGCGGCTCCTGATACACAGAGGTTGCCAGGGCGTGGTCTTCTTCAGAGCCAAGGTCCATCCCTCTTCCTGGGTTTTTCTTTCACCTTATTTGAGATCTCACCTTCAAACTTCCTCACTCTGCCACTCTAACCCTAAATGCAAGAGAGAAAATTCATTGGTATTGTCTTGGTATTGTCCTTACATCAATTAACTTAAGACATACTGCTGAGCACCCTCAAATACCTTTGTCTTGATTTTCAGAGCTCACAATTTAGCAGGAACCAGAACCAGGATGTAGTAGAAAGAGCTTGGAGTCAACAGGAGTAAGTAGGATCTAAATTAGGGTCACCCACGACAGCAATTGTATTGAGGGCCCTGTGAATTCCAAGAGCTTAAAAATAAACAGGAGACCTGATTAGTTTCTCCTAACCATTTTAACTCCTTCATTTGGTGGCAAAACCCTCTCCAAATGAGTGGTTATGGTGTAACTCTGGATTCACATTCAAGAGCAGGAAAGGAAGTCCATGTGTAAGGCTCTTTTGTCCCAAAGAGGCTTATTTTTTAATAATATTTTATTTTTTCCCAATTCCATGTAAAAACAATTTTTAACATTCACTTTTTTAATTTTTGAGTTCCAAATTCCCTCTCTCCCTTCCCCCCACCTTGAGATAGTGAGCAATTTGATATGTTATATATGTGCAATCACGTAAAACATATTTCCATGTTAGTCATGTTGTGAAAGAAAACACAAACCAAAAAAATAAATAAACAAAGTGAAAAATAGAATGCTTCAATCTGCATTCAGATTCCATCAGTTCTTTCTCTGGAGGTAGACAGTATTTTTTCATAATTAGTCCTCTGGCATTGTCTTGGAGCATTATATTGCTGAAAATAGCTAAGTCATTGACAATTCTTCATCATACAAGATTGCTGTTACTATGTACAATGTTCTCCTGGTTCTGCTCACTTCACTTTGCATCAGTTCATGTAAGTCTTTCCAGGTTTTTCTGAAATCATCCTGCTTATTTCTTACAGCACAATAATATCCATTATAATCACACAACTTGTTCAGTCATTCCCCAATTGATGGACATCCCCTCATCTTTGCCACCACAAAAAAAAAAGGCTGCTATAAATATTTGTGCACAGATAGGTCCTTTTCCCTCTTTTTTTATCTCTTTGGGCTACAGACCTAGCAGTGGTATTGTTGGGTCAAAAGGTATGCACAGGTTTATCACCTCTTGGGCATAGTTCCAAATTGCTCTCCAGAATGGTTGGATCAGTTCACCACTCTACTAACAGTATATTAGTACCCCAATTTTCCCACATCCCCTCCAACATTTTTTATTTTCCTTTTCTGTCATATTAGCCAATCTGATAGGTGTGAAGTGGTATCTCAGAATTGTTTTCATTTGCATTTCTCTAATCAATAATGATTTAGAGAATTTTTTCACATGATTATAGATAGCTTTGATTTCTTCATCTGAAAACTGCCTGTTTGTATCCCTTGACCATTTATCATTTGGGAAATGATTTGTATTCTTATAAATTTGACTCAGTTCTCTATATAATTGGGAAATGAGGCCTTTATCAGAGCCAATTGCTGTAAGAAAAATTTCCCAGTTTTCTGCTTTCCTTCTAATCTTGGTTGCGTTGGTTTTGTTTGTGTAAAAACTTTTTAATTTAACATAATCAACATTATACATTTTATAATCTCATAATGCTGTCTATCTCTTGTTTGGTCATAAATTCTTCCTTTATCCATAGATCTGACAGGTAAACTTTCCCATGCTCCCCTTTATAACCTTTTATGTCTAAATCTTGTACCCATTTTGACCTTATCTTGGTATATAGTGTGAGATGTTGGTCTATACCTAGTTTCTGCCCAAAGAGATTTATTACTCTCTGCAGCCAGTTAGAGAAAAGATGGGAAAAGGAGGCTACAGGTCAGCCAGATTAGGGTAATGTGAGAAAGCTAGCTTCCCATTTCCCTTTCATACAGGACAAGTCGACCTTTGACTCATCTTTGAGATATTCCCTCTTTTTGAGGGGTTCCAAGATGGTAATTTGGGGGGAGCAAGATGTTATATGACATCTCTGCTTCCATATCTAGACTTTGAAATCTTAAGCAGTGACTGCTTGAAGTAAATGAAGTAAATAAGCATTTATGTAGTGTCTACTATGTGCCATGCACTGTGCTAAGCACTTTATAAATATCTCATCTAAAAAAAACCAAATATCTCATTTGATCCTCACAAATAACTCTGTAAGGTAGGTGCTAGTATGATACCTGTTTTACAGTTGAGGAAACTGAAGCAGACAGAGGTTAAGTGATATCCAGGGCTACGCAGCTAGTAAGTGTCTGAGACTGCATTAGAACTCAGGTCTTCCTGACTCTGGGCCCAACACTTTATCCACTATTAGCATGTTACCTGATTTATTCAAGATTCACTGACAAGGAAGCTATGAAGGGTCTTCTCTATGATGACAGTGCTAAGGGGCCATTTGGGGCCCAAGTAGATGCTTATCTATGAAGTTATGATTGGGAAAAGATGGGGAAACCTTCTTGGCTCACTTTAAGGGTAAAAGCAAAATATAATAAGATGCTAGTAACACTTACAGGACACTAGGCAATTGATAGGGCCATGATTCTTCCCAAGGAGCTCAGGAGGAATGCCAGGAGGATGGCCTTGGGATGGTGTCTCAAAGTAAGGTCAAAGGCCTCCCTGCCTTGGGATTCTTCATACGATGCTAACTCAGATTCAACAGAAGAAGAAACTTCCAATACACAAAGACAAAATCCTAACAAAAGGAGAGAAACCTTAATTATAGTTATGTATAAATATGTATATGTATGTATATATTCTATAGCAAGCAATATAGAGTCACTTACATTCTCCAATGGGAAGATGACTCTTGCAATTACAAAATTATCATAATAATAGCTAACATTTATGTAGCACTTATGTGCAGGCACTTTACAATAATTATCTCATTTGATCCTTCAACAACCCTGAGAGGTAGGTGCTATTATTATCCCCATTTTACAAATGAGGAAACTGAGATTAAATGAGCTGCCCAGGGTCACACAAATACTAAATATCTGAGGCCGGATTTGAACTCAGGTCTTCCTAATTACAGGCCAAGCTCTCTAACTACTACACTACCTAGCTGCCCATATCCTCATACATATAACAAGAAAGGGTCATAGATACCACAAACCAGTTAGCTTAACAGAACCTATTACATATCTGGATCCTCCTTGCTACTCACATGACCTCGAGTCAGTCTCTTCCTCTATCTTTTTTTTTTTTAATTTCTTTCTCTCTAAGATAAGGGGGTTGTACCAGATGAACTTTGGGGTGCCTTCCAGCTCTACAGCCTGTGACAAATAATAACTCACATTTACATAGCTCTTTAAGATTTACAAAAGGAGCTTTCTTCACAATAACCCTGTAAAGGCAAGTAGTAGTATTATTCTCACTTTATAGATGAGAAAATCGAAATACAAAACTAGTAAGCGTTAGCGCTATGACTGAAACTCCAAAACCCGTGTTCTCTCATTATACAATGCTACCTCCCCCATGGCTAAACTCATGGGCCTCCTTCCCTCAAGTCCCATGGACTGGAAGGATAGCTGTCTTCTCCTGACCTTCCCACTATCCTCTTTGTTAGTTTATTCTCACCAGACCTATCAATAACAAGAAACAGTGATTGACCAGGGGAAGGGGGGGGAAGGGAAGGGTGGACAGTACAGCTAGGTGGCCCAGTGGATAGAGCACTGGCCCTGGAGTCAGGAGGACCTGAGATCAAATCTGGCCTCAGACAAGTAACACTCACTAGCTGTGTGACTCTGGGCAAGTCACTTAACCCCACAAAAAAAAAAAAAAAAAAAACACTGATTGATCACCTAACTGGGCTGGGGATATGGATATAAGACTGAGTCCCTGCCCTTACATATATAGGATGTCCCTGAATGCTTTAATAGCTTAAAACTGCCCTAAGATTTTGGGGATACCCTACAGAGAGAGAAAGAGCTTACGATCTAGTTGGGGAGAAAAAGTTTAGGTCAAATGAGTGCTTTACAGATTTTCAAGTGATATGTAAATGTCAGCTATCATTATTATTATTATTATCATTCATTCATCTTTATGTTCAATGGAGATGAGATAGAAATAGTCTTGGGACAAGTCACCATCATAATAATTTGGCTTGCTTTGTTTTTCTGTCTAATTTTCAGCAGCCTGTTTATTGCACAAGTAAATAAAATCATTGTGTTTTTGTAATTGAATGAAAGTGTTGAAATGCAAACTCATCTTCTATAGACGCCCTTGTTTTGTTGTCATTCAGTCGTTTTTAGTCATGTCTGACTCTTCCTGACCCCATTTGGGGTTTTCTTGGCAAAGATACTGGAATGGTTTGTCCTTTCCTTCCCAAGCTCATTTTACACATAAGGAAACTGAGGCAATCAGGGTTAAATGACTTGCCCGAGGTCACACAGGTAGTAAGTGCCTGAGGCCAGATTTGAACTCAGGAAGATAAATCATCCCGCTGCACCACCTACCTACCCTAAAAGCATATTGTTATTGTTGTTGTTGCTGCTGCTACTATTATTAATATTTGTCCAGACTTGATTTAATTGATGTAGAGCTTTGGTATATACCTCAAATAGAAACAGGAGCCACTAACAGATACATAAGGATCCTTAGAAAACCACATATTAACATTATCTATGTTTTACTGTATTTTTGTTTATTTTGTTAAATATTTCCCAGGTACATTCTAGTCTGGTTCCAGAGGCACTAGGGAGTGTTGTGGGCCATACCTGGCCTGCTGACCTCTGGTGTAGAGCATTCTCAATGAGGAAACTCCCTCTCCCAATGCAGATTCACAATGGCAGCATTCCCTACCTAAGTAACCTAGAACTAGTCAGTGAGGCTTTGGGTCTCAGTTTCCTCATCTTCAAAATGGGGGGTTTGGACTAACTAACCTCAATGGACATTTCCAGCTCTAGAGCTGTAATCTTTTGAACTGTCCAAGGGCACAGAATAGTTAAATGTCTTGCCCAGGGTCACACAGGCAGTATGTGTCAGAGGCAACTTGAACCCAGATATCATAGTAACACAGACTTTGTCAGTCAGTCAACAAACATTTATTAAGCGCTTACTATGTGCCAAGTGCTATGCTAAGTACTCGAGATGCCAAGAAGAAACAAAAACAGTCCCTGACCTCAAGGAGCTCATATTCTAACTGAGGAGGAAAAGGGAAGAGGGAGAAAATACAAACTATGACCATGGATACAGACACATAGGGTGTCCCAAAAGTCCTTTTGCAGTTTAAAACTTAAAACTTTGAACTGTACAAAGACTTTTGGGACACCTTGCGTACAAGATAAATGGAAATCAGTCTCTGAGGGAATGCACTAACAGCGGAAGGAGGTGGGGGCAAAAAAGGCCTCTTCAGATTTCAGAAAAACCTGGAAAGACTCACATGAACTGATGCTGAGTGAAGTGAGCAGAACCAGGAGAACATTGTACACAGCAACAGCAACATTGTGCGATGACTAACTTTGATAGACTTAGCCCATCTCAGCAATGCAAGGATCTAAGACATCTCCAAAAGACTCCTGATGGAAAATGCTGCCCACATCCAAAGAAAGAACTATGGAGTCTGAATGCAGATCGAAACATACCATTTTCTCTCTCTTTTTTTCTTTCTCATGATTTTCCTCTGTTGTTCTGCTTCTTCTTTCACAACATGACTAAAGTGGAAATACATTTAATATGATTGTACATGTATAACCTACATCAGATTGCATGCTGTCTTGGAGCGGGGAGGGAGAAAAGTTTGGAACTCTAAACTTTACAAAAATGGAAGTTGAAAACTATCTTTACATGTAATTGGGGGAAAAAATAAAATATTATTAAGTAGGGGGGGAAAGGCCTCTTGCAGAAGGTAAGATTTGAACTGAGTCTTGATGGAATTCAGAGAAGCCAGGAGGGAGAGGTGAGGAGGGGGAAAGACAGCATTCCAGGCATGAGTTTCAATGAGCAAAAAGGCAATCAGAAGGTGGAGGGTCAGGACAGCCAGGTGGCGCAGTGGATAGAGCACAAGCCCTGGAGTCAGAAGGACATGAGTTCAAATCCAACCTCAGACATTTGACACTACCTGTGTGACCCTAGGCTAGTCACAACTCCAATTCCCTCACAAAAAAAAAAAAAAAAAAAAGGTGGAGGGTCCTACGTGGGCAAAAGTAAAAAAGTCACTGTTGTTGAAATGTATGTAGAAGGGAACCAATTTAAAAGAAGATTGGAAAGGTAGAAAGAAGCCAAGTTGTGAAGGGCTTTAAAAGCCAAACAGGATTTTCTATTTGATTCTGGAGACAGTAGGGAGCCACTAGGGTTTTATAGAGATGGAGGGGACCTTAGTCTTCTAGTCCAACTTCACGTAGTTGTTGTTGTTCAGTCGTGTCTGACTCTTCATGATCCCATAGACACCAGTATGTCCATGGGGCTTTCTTGGCAAAGGTACTGGAGTGGTTTGCCATTTCCTTCTCTAGTGGATTAAGGCAAATAGAGATTAAGTGACTTGCTCAGGGTCACACAGCTAGTAAATGTCTGAGGTCAGATTTGAACTCAGGTCCTCCTGACTCTAGGTCCGGCTCTCTATTCACTGAGCCATTTAGCCACCCTTTGTTTTATGGTTGAGGAAATGGAAGCCCAGAAAAGTTAAGTGACTTGCCCAGGGTCACACAGTCATCCTGGGTCTGAGGCAACTTGGACCCAGGTCTTCCTAACCCTAAGGCTCTCAGTCACCTACTTTACTGTGATTCTCACTTTGTCATTTTTGGAATCAATTATTTTCGTTGTCATGAAGATGGTTACAAAGATCAGATATGCAAAGTGCTGAATGGATTATCCCCAGGGTAAGTGCTTGAGTAGTTCAGAGGCATGATTCACCTTTAATTCTTCACTATGAAACAAATCTTTCTCCCCATGTCACACACTGGGATCCTTGACTGCAGTTAGCTCTACAGAGCTCTGGCTTCATTGGGCTGTGCCAGAAAATGCTGGTGAAGCTCACTGAGGCTCACCTACCCAACAGGGCTGGTGGCTGAAAAGCTGGTCTCACAGCAGCAGTCAAGCGCTCCCAAGAGAAGAATTCTGACAGAATTGTTCTGCCCTTTGACCTAGATGCTGAGGGAATTAGTTCTCTTCCTCCTTAGATCAACCTTGCACAAGAGAAAGATAAAAATTTTAAACAAAAAATTTACCCTTTTTTCCCACTAATGAATGAATGAATGAACTCTTTCTGGAGAAGGATTGCCTCTTTTTCTGTGTTACATCCCCAGTACTAGGCACATAATAGATGCTCAGAGGAATGAATGATTAATAAATGCTTATTGATTGATTGATTAATAGATCAATTGTGCTTACAAGATGTTTGTCCAGGTGTCAGAGCAAGAGGAGATTCCCCATCATGTTCAAGCCATGTCTTAAGAAGGCAAATGTTGTCCAAGTGGATGGTGTCATTCAGGCTTAAACATGATCTTCCTGCTCCTGTCCACTTCTCTATTCAGCATTAGGAATGAAAGAGGGTCTGGGCGGACGATAGCGCTCACTGGGATGGGGGAAGGGAGCAGGCACTATGAAGAACAGGACAAGAACCCTGTGTGGACATTCTGGACCTCCCCCCAAGCAAGCTTGGTATTCCCAGTGCCTACCAGTACAGTACCCTGCACATAGGAGACACTTAATGAAGTTTACTGGGGCAGCTAGGTGGCACAGTGGATAGAGCACTGGCCCTGGAGTCAGGAGGACCCGAGTTCAAATTCAGCCTCAGACATATAACACTCACTAAATGTGTGACTCTGGGCAAGTCACTTAACCCCCATGGCCTCCAAAATAAAATAAATCTATAATTATTTATATTAGAGCTCCAGCCTTGGAGTTGGGAGGACCTGAGTTCAAATCCAGCCCTCAGACACTTGACACTTACTAGCTGTGTGACCCTGGGCAAGTCACTTAATCCCGATTGCCTCACCGGAAAAAAAAAAAAAAGAAAACAAAACGTCTTTTGTTTTCCATTTTTACATTTACTTCCCTCCCACAACCACTTTAAACTGTGGTATAGGGGGAGTCAAGAGACCTGGCTTCTAATCCTGATTCTTCCACAAGCCCTTTATATAAAACCAGGTCTTTGGGCCTGAGCATTCCTCATCTGTAAAATGGGCTGATTGAAGTGGAGACCAACATGGCTCAGTTTCCAAATATTCATCACCAAGTGGACCCCAGGTTGATGAATATTTTGGCCATGGAGGTTCCCAGAGAGTTAGTTACAGATGAGTTGTAATCTCCATTGCTGGGAGGAATGGAAATTTGGGGGCTGCTAGGTGGCGCCATAGTGCACAGAGCACCGGGCCTGGAGTCAGGAAGACTCAGCTCCTAAGTTCAAACCTGGCCTCAGACACTTACTAGCTGAGTGACCCTGGGCAAGTCACTTAACCCCGTTTGCCTCAGTTCCTCATCCGTAAAATGAGCCAGAGAAGGAAATGGCAAACAGCTCCTGTGTCTCTGCCAAGAAAGCCAAGAAAATTACAAAAACCTTGAAATCCCAGGTTCTGGGTGTGGTTCTATGCCATTAGCTAACTGTGTGACCTTGAGTAAATGATTTCTCTTTGCTGGGCCTCGTGTTCTCCTCTTTAAGGCAGAGTCGGACGAGATGATCTCTAAAGATCTTTCCCAACTCCGATGGGCTTTGAATCCACCATTCTATGAATAAACACTTTTGTTTATTTGAATTAAAGTCTCTGCAATTTTTGTTTGCCCTGTCAATAAGCAAGTGTGCAAGAATTTTCTAAGTCTGTGAATTGCCGCCTCACCTGATATTTTTTACAGGATGACAGTTCTGAGTAAGGCACAGGATCTCAGTTAATCAAATAAACTCAAGACATGCTTATCAAACCTTCAGGATGGCACAGAGCTGGAAAGGAAAACTAATAAAGTGGGTGACAGACGCAGCATCTGAAAAATTTTTTGACAGGGAGAACAGTGAGCCAAAACTAACAAGCTGAAATTTAATAGGAATAAATGGAAATTTCTGCACATAAAGTTCAAAAAATTAACTGGGTAAACACAAGATAAGGAAGATACGGCTTAAAACCTGTGGGTTTTAGTGGACAGTGTAACATGGCGACCAAAATTGCTCCTGCAATCTTGGGCTGTGTTAAGAGAGGTACAGTGTCCAGAAATAAGGAGGCAATAGTCCCACTATACAATGCCCTGGTCAAACCACATCTAGCACATTCATGTGTTAAGTTCTAGGTACCACATCTTAATGCTGTCCAGTCATTTCAATCGTGTCTAACCCTTCATGATTCTATTTGGGGTTTTCTTGGCAAAGATACTGGAGGGGTTTGCCATTTTCTTCTCCAGCTCTTTTTATAGATGAGAAAACTCAGGCAAACAGGGTGAAGTGACTTGCCCAGGGTCACACAGCCAGTATCTGAGGCCAAATTGGAACTCAAGAAGATGAGTCTTTCTGATTCCCGGCCCAGAGCTCTGTCCACTGCTCCACCTAGCTGTCACATCTTAGTAAAACTCTAACAAGTTGGCAAATCCAGAGAAAGATAAACAAGGTGGTTGAGGGGACTAGAGAGGCTGCCATTAGGGGATCATCTCAAGGAACTGGGAATGCTTACCCAGAAGAAGAGAAGACTTAGGGGGGACACGATGACAGTCTTCAAGTATTTGAAAACATGAAAAAGGAATTTTATTTGTTCTCCTTTCCCCCAGAGGCTAGACCCAAGAGGGAGCTGGATAGAGTCAGATTTAGGCTTCATATAAGGGAAAACTTTGCAATAGTTAGAGAAGCTAGGTAGTTCAGTGATAGCGAGCCAGACTTGGAGTCAGGAAGACCTGAGTTCACATCTTGCCTCAGACATTTACTAGCTGTGTGACCCTGGGCAATTCAACTAAACCTTTCTGAGTGCCAATTCTGGTCTGTAAAACAGGAATGGTGATAGAACCTACTTCGCACAGTTGTTTGTGAAGATCAAGTGAGATAATGTATATAAAATATATAAAGAAAATCTTAAAGCATCATATGTTGTTGCTGTTCATTCATTTCAGTCATGTCCAACTCTTTGTGACCCCATTTGGGGTTTTCTTTCCAAAGACACTGGAGTGGTTTGCCGTTTCCTTCTGCAGCTTATTTTACAGATGAGGAAACTAAGGCAAACAGGGTTAAATTACTTATCCAAGGTCACACAGCTAGTGTCTGGGTCACATTTGAACTCAGGTCTTCCGGACTCCAGGGCTTGTGCTCTGTCCACTGTTAGCTGCTCCAAAAAGCATGATATGGGACAGTTAGATGGCACAGTGGACAGAGCACCAGCCCTGAAATCAGGAAGACCTGAGTTCAAATCCAGCCTCAGACCAAACACTTAACACTTACTACCTGTGTGACCCTGGGCAAGTCACTTAACCCCAATTGCCCAAAAAAAAGATGGGAAAAAAAGCATCATATAAATGCTAGCTATTATTATTATTAAATCAAATGGGCTGCCTTGGGAGGTATTAAGCTCCCTGTTACTGAAAGTGTTCAAACAGGAACAGGATGACTGCCCAGTGAGGAAGATTTAGAAAGGTTCTATACAATATGTGAAAATCCAAGTCAGTTTTAGCTGTGTGAAATATTAGATGTAGTCAGGAAGACCTGGGTTCAGTTGAGGTCTCTCACACCTGCTAACCACGTGAACACCTCTCAGTACCCCTAGGAGAACTGCACTTTTTTTGTACATTTTTTCTACATTGTACATTTTTTTTCTTTTGTCTAGACCCAAGATTTTATGAATATAGAGAGCTGCCAGAAAAAAATGCTCTCTACCAGGACAGACTGGCCGCCCAGTCATAATTTACGGTCTTAATAAGATGCCTACAGAATCAAGAGGTTAAGTGACTTGCTCAGGGTCACACTTTCAGTGTTTGTCAAGGGCAGCACTTGATTCCAAGACCAGCTCTCTCTCTCTCTCTCTCTGTCACTCCATGGTGCCTTTCATCTTGTGCATAATAGGCACTTAATAAATGCTCATTAATTCTTGTTCATTGAATTATTGAATGCAGAGGACAATAAGGATATTCAGGTATCATTATTGTGTTTTTTTCTCGGTAGCCGGATCCTGCTGGCAGAGATATTTCCATCCGTCCAATTCTGGAGCACTGTGAGAACAGCCACATGACTATTTGGCTCGGCATTGTGTATGCCTACAAAGGTCTCCTCATGGTAGGTTTTCCTTGTATTGTTCAGTGTTGCTGTCAATTGCATATATCCCCTTATGTTAGCTAAATGCATGTTCCTTGTTATAAAGCAGGAGTGGGGAGTTGTTTGCTTTTAAAAACTGAAGACCAAATGAACAACATGACTTAATTTAGGTAATTAGTCAAATAAAATAGCTGGTCTTATTTTAAAAATTAAGAACAAGGACTATCAAAGTATTTTTTGATTAATAGCAAACATTTTTAAAGAGTTCACTTCAGTTCATACTATGCACAGGTAAGAGGAGCAGGGAGAGTATGAAAGGAGAGAGAGAGAGAGAGAGAGAGAGAGAGAGAGAGAGAGAGAGAGAG